>NC_063280.1:5625000-6250000 GCF_910591885.1 Bombus terrestris | reverse complement strand
TCCACACGAGTACGAGTTTCAAACGGATTACGCACTAGAAAGGCTCGTCAGGATTTTTACTCTGTAAAGTTTCTCTGATATTTCGCTTCTTTCTTTGCGCCCTCATTAGCCTTACCTTCGCTCTGAGGATGGTGCAAACGCGTATGTGTACTTTTCATCGAATCTTCCGTGCAAAAGGTTTTTCTGCCGGTAGATTTAGAACAGGGAACGTAGGTTGTATCGTACGGATAAATTATACTGTAATACCTATGCGATAAAATTTAGAAAATAAAAAGATTTAAGAGGAAGAGGTAAAGGAAGGATAAGAATTGCCCTAAAAATATATTTGCCAATTACTAAATTTATAAAAGACGTCGTAAATTACCAAAGCGAAATTAATTATCGCAATGCTATGCAATAAAAGATCTGTCCAACGTTTCGATCGATCGTCCAAGTACTATACAACTTAATTCTTCATTCTCTGTCAATTGTTCAATGGTTGCCGGAATGCATTGCGATAAATCACCAAAACAGAAAAGTAATTAAATTCTGTCGTGCTATAATTTGGAATTTCGACGAATCGAGTCGGTAGAGATTTTTTTCCCCGGCGAACAATGGGAACAGTAGGCGTCGTATTTAATTGCATTATCGCGCGGTACTTTATATCCAGCGGGAGGAAGTAATGATCGTACCGTGACCCGCGACGACGAGGTGTGCAGAGAAGGAAAATCAATCGGGCCGCGTTTCTCGTTTTACAAACAAAGCTCTACTAATTGGACAATTTGATTTAATGGAGTCACGTTTACGCGCGCATGTTCCCACTATAAATTATGCCGTCGTGTTTAATTGCCGGTTCCGGTTTTTCTAACGACGCTCGACGACAAACCGTGATGTCGCTCAAGATAGCGGCGTCCCGTTCAAACGTCTCTCCGTTTTACTTATTTATCGCCGTCGCCAATGCTGTATAAATAACGCATTCGCCATTGGTCGTATTTTACGCGACCTTTCGTTCACGCCGATTGGATTGAAACGAACAAACAGAATGCGTTACTGAATGCACAGTCTCGAACTGTGGAAAATGTAATACGTAACGTATTTCACGCTCTCCTATTATTACGCTTCCAAATTGTTATTCAATTATCGTGTTTAAAATTTTTCAAGCGTGGAATTTCCCCCTTTTCGATGCTGATAATTATAGAGACATTGATCGAACAGTTGTTGAACGCGTTAAATAATTCATCGACTCGTTTCCAAGTGAGAATGGCTGCGTTCCGAGGCAAGACAGACGTCGCGACGTTTTCTTACGCCAAATTATTCTGCGTCGCAATCACACTGACGTTTTCGTTGCCATCGACGTTGGTCTGTAACGACAACTTGAAAAGATCGTTTTAATAACGAACAGTTGAAATACACGATTGTTCCAAGTCCGCCGATTCCCGTTAATGACGTAAACGGTTGAAGTGGCACGTACTGAAAATTTTGCCGGCACTTTCGCGTCGTCTTATCCTCGAGAATAAAAGAAAACGTTCGTTGCCTCGTGATAAAACACGTTTCCTACTTGCTCCTTATTGAATTTGCAACCGCGTCGCGAAAACGTGTTACATTTAGAAGGCACTAAGATAGTCGCGACTCGTGTAGTCGGTTAACGTTATCTTCTCCGCGTGAAAGTCTCGTATAAGGATGATGTACGACTTCGCGCGACGGTTCTTCGTTTCATGGAGAGAATAGGAGACAGAGAATTGATAAGGATTTAAGGGGATTAAGTTTTAATTGCGATGCAAAACGCGTGGCCATTTTATCGCGATCTGGTCCAGTTGATTCGAGGTCTGGATATGAACCGAACGAGGCAAGAACCGAGCAGCGAAAGAAACCGACGTGGCGTGGATCTTGAGATCTTTTCTCGAAAACCGTCCGAAACAGTCGGTCGGTGTAGTAGGAAGAACGCGGACTTGCACGATGGAGTGCGGAAGAGAGAGCGACGAAGAGAAGTAGAGAGCGCGCGCATGACCGCGCGACGACATAAATCCTGAGCTTTTAAACGGATTTATGAGCCAGAAAGGGGAATGGAGGCAGGACAAAGAAAAGAAAAGAGGAAAAGAGAAAAGAAACAAGGCAAGAGGGTTGAAAGGAGAGAATGGGAAGGGTGAAGAAGAGAAAAGGAGTAAGAAGAGAGAGACTGAAGAGGCGAGGATTTTTGCGATGGACCGTTGTCTTCGTACGATGTCTCGACAGAGACTGGTCGAGCGTGACATCAACGCCGCGGATCTTATTAAACTCTGAAACGTTTCTCCTGGCGTTTTAGCGCAGCTGACACGTAACTATGTCAACTGGAACCTTAAACGAGATTCGATATACTGTACGTTCGTAGGTAGAGGACAAACAGGTGCAAGTACGTACGAAGGACGCGAAGCGGTATACAAGACACGGTTGGAAGGCTGCAGGCACAGCTTTAACAGCTGGATTACACGAGCTGAGCCAATGATTAATCAAACACTCTGATGTGCAACGTAGTAACAATGCACGGCTGGCCGCTCAGGTGCCATTAGACGTAGGGGTTGCGGTCTCACGGTTAACCTGTGATTAACCATGTATCCGTATAAACACAGACCTGCTGGCCATGGACCAACTTCAAGATGATTCTGGGATCGAACCTCCGACTTATTAAAGGGGAAGATCCTTTCCGCCGTTGAAACGTTTCATTATGGTTGAAATTCATTGCTGATCTACGATTACAAATTAAAGAGAAATTTGCTTTCGGTAAACACGAATTCTTCGTCGAGTTCCTCGACCAAAGTACATGTATAACAAAAGCAAAATGTCAAGAAAGTTAAACGTCATTAAAGTTCTTCGATACTTTTTCAAATTTCATTGATATTCTAAATTATGAACGTGACGAACGGTTCGCTAACATTACATTTCGTAATCTTTGAAATCTCATCGTAATACTTTTACAGATAGTATCAATACGATTGGAATATTCGTAGACGAGTCTAGAATCGATTTACGCGCGTTAGTGATAAACTCGGCGTTATTTAGTATTCCTGTGGGGTTGGCTGATTTTTAGATGGTATGTCTTAGAGCGACTGGAAGCTTGAATGGAACGGTGGTTTCGAGAGTTTAGAAGTAGATCGAAGTTTGGAGAACTGTGCGAATGTATGCGTTTAAAAGCGAATGAAAGATGCGCGTCAAGTTTACGAACTGTGACTAACTGCACAATGGACTTTGATGTATCAAAGTGTCGTGGCACAGTGAAAAATGTCTTTTAAAGTTTCGAGAGAATAAAATCGAAAAGTATTTAGTATTTTACTTGATTTTATAGACACGAAACGCCGCTCGCATTCTGCATTTTATCGCATCGTGAGTTTTTTTTTTTTTATTTATTTATTTATTGAAATTCACAATTTGTCCAATTTGGACATTTGGTAGAATTTTTTAACAGTTATATTAGCATGTTGGTGGCTACCCCCAGCGGGGTACCATCCTCGTGTTTGCTAGGTTATATCCTTTATGAGGTCTGCTGGGTGCTTCCTTTTTAGTCTTCTGTCCATGTTTATGGTTTTGTACGTTTCCGCAGCTAGCCGATTTGGTTGTGTTGCTATTCTTGATTTGTATTTTTCTGAGTATCTGTTAATTTCTTCCTTGACCGTTGGGATTCCCAGGTCCCTCCGTATGTCATCATTTCTGACGTACCATGGTCCGTTTACTATTGTTCTAAGGATTTTAGCCTGTATTACCTCTATTTTGTTTATATGGCTCATTGCTGCCGTCCCCCATAATGGTATTCCGTACGTCTAGATTGGTTTTATGATCGTTTTATATATTTTTAATTTATTTTCTATGCTTAATTTGGATTTTCGGCTTGTTAACTAATGCATTTGTCTCCTTGTTTTCTGTATTTTTTCTACTATTGATTTGATATGTAGTTTCCATGTGAGTTTTGTATCTAAGTGGAGTCCTAGGTATTTGACATGCTTTGTTTGTGTTATATGCGTGCCGTTCAGTAGGATGTTTGGTGGTATCTTTTTTCGTAGCGTGAATGTAATATGATTGCATTTATTGGGGTTTGGCATCGTTAGTGTATCTCCAAAAGCTCGCTAAGAAAAGTTGCCTAATAATCTACATGAATGATATATACGATCGAAATTAAACGATACAGTAGAAAAATTTGTAATTAATTTAGATATACATCCGTGTGGGCAAACTTTCTTGAATTTTGTTCCTGCAAGATTAGAATTAACGATAGTACATTGATAGGAGATCGCCGTTCGTTAATATCGTTATAATAATATCGTTACCGCCTGTTATTTACTTCTTCATTGTCTTTCATTCATGCTTTGTAAGCGAAACGCTTCGATTCCATTATAATATTATAACAACGCTTTAATTATTCACGTGATTCATTAACGACAGGGCAGCGTTAATGATCATTATGGAATAATGCATTAATCTATGAAACCTGTATCTTATTAAGAACAGGAGATTGCATCGAATCACGTAATAAAATTAATTTATTTAAATTTCTGAATTCATAATCCGATATGTATTAGCGTAATATGTCTTACCGAGTTTTCAATTTGCCTTCCTTCTCGCGTTTAAAAATTCCGTAAAATTTGCTCTGTCGCAAATAACTTATAATAAAACTTATAATATAACTTATAATTAAACTTTATTCCCACGTACATTTTTAACGATGTTTAACATTTCATCGACAAACGCGTATACGTTATATCTCAATCGCGAAACTCTCGTTTCTCTAGCTTCATTTTTCCAACACGTTTGGAAGTAGATCGTGAAGTATTCATTCGAAGACCAACGCGAATCTTCGCTTATAGAATATTATTCTAATCCGTGGAAAGGAAGGTAAGCACGATCGACTCTGTAAATGCATGACGTGCGTGCACCGTTACCTTTGGCTTTTGGTCGGTTTAATAAACCACAGCTTCGCTTTAGTAGTATCGTTTCGTTCATTGTCGGTGACGTTAGCCCGGATTGCCTTCGACATTCGGTTTACGGGGAAATTAGTATTCCGCATCGCGGCAACTGCAGGCCGGTGTACGGACGCATTACCTGATTCTATCTTCGACAGGGGTTTCGCGCACAATGACGAATGACGAGCGCACTCGCGTCGCTGCGAATTCGTTCACGACCGATTAACGTGTCTTCACCTCCTCCATGAAACATTACATCCAACTGTTCACCTCGTCAGTAGGTAGATTTCTTCGTTTAGGGAAGTCCGTTAACGATGATCGGCCAGAATTCAATAAAAACTCGTTAGAGCAACGGGCAAGAATGCGGAATGGACAGGGAGGTAAGATGTTCAGACGAGAGAAGATGAACTACCAAAGGCCTGCAGGAGACCTTACGAGAGAAAAGTACTGTTAACTCGCCAGCAAACAAGCTATGTTGTTATCGCCGATTACACCGGGGGAATATTTACCGAGATACGGCGAGAGTAGTCGAGCGTTTTTTATATCAGGGCCGTTCATTGCTTGGAAGTAATTCGTTCAGGCTTTATGAATTCCGCGGAAATTGAATAAGACAGGGAGCCGGTTGCTCGGCGATGAAAACCTCGATGTCCCAGTTTCTCGTGCGTATTATAACGTTAATTTTTATTCCCGTTCTTATTTGCTAACCGTCAATCCTGCGATATTCCATTATGAAAATTAGGGGCTAGAAATTAGACGAGATGGAGAGAGATGAAAGAAGGGCGGGAGGGTAAAATAATAAAATTTTATAGCGTAAAAGCATTCGAATGATTCGACCCCCTTTTATAGCGTTTCTAGCCGCAAAACTTATGAATCAAATAAAATTGTGCGACTGACAAGTCGAGAGCGGCGTTTGTTTTGCCAGATCAGGCTACTCGGTCGAATTTGCGAAACAGTATATAAAAGCGAAAGGAGATTTTGGGGATAGAAAGTCGTAAAAACAAAGGAGCAAGCTGATCCCTTTTCTTCGTCGTCCCGTAAGAAAAGGTCGCCATAAATGTTTCTGCTAAGTTTCCTTCCTCAGCGAGGGAAAGTGAAAACGATTGTGGCGTCGTGACGCTTGCGTATACAAGCCTCCTCTATATTTCTCTGAACGGCGATTTATCTTCGGCTTTTTGTCGGTTTACACCGTACGACGAAGAAAAATGTATGTGAATATGTTGCAAAAGATACAAAGTAGTCCACCCACGATGTTAAACTAATCTTCGCGTCCAGAACCGTGTGATTTATGTCGTTGGCAATGTTTAGGACATACTGAAAGTCCGGCCGATGATAATCTCGACGCCACGCTGCAAATGTTCTTATTTATCTACTGCGTCGAGAGTGACTATTTTTCTTCGGTGCATCGTGCAACTTACTTGCGACACGTTTAAGGGTGTTCGTTGCAAGTACCTTTATAATTTGACGCTAAAGACTCTTATTAAAACACCTCGTCTTGTACGTTACGTAATATTACTACTTTTATGTACGACTATCGTAAACACACTATCGTCGCATCGTCGTTAATCGCAGGCAAATTACTTATTAAAGTAATTCGCTCTTAACATCCTATAACACTTTAAGCGTAATATTGGCTAACCTCATCTACGAACGCTTTATCCTTTGCATTATTAATCTTATATCTCGTAGATAAAAAGAAGATAATCCCATTTGTCGAGAGATCTAGTCGGACGAGTTTCGACGAGGACTATTCGATCGACAGCGATTAAAAATTTTCGTCATGCGAAAAGCGCGTCGCGAATGTCACGCTTATGGCTCGATTAATTCCCGCAAACTGCAGGTGACTCGCGGCTAGTGCGGTAACAATGGACGTGTTCATGGTCCATTCACGATTGTAACATCGGCACTGGCCTGACCGGCGCTATTTCCAGGACAAAAACAAGACAAATAGGCCAACTATCTAGAGCAGATAGACACTGAACGCTTTCTCCTGGTGTACGGCTCTGGGAATCAAGCACGAGTGGTTTGACCGTAAAAAGTATCCGCCTATTGGTTGCACGTGAACGTGGCCTGATTTTAGTCCCTTTTGAATTTTATCTGGTTGATCGAGAGGACCAGTCGAACCACGAGTGCATTTTTTACATTGTCAGGCTGTAGAATGGACGATCCCTTAGTTGGAACATTTTCTAGCTGCACAATTCGGAATTTTCAGTTCGCTGATTGAAAAGAAGTTCAATGAATAGCAGACATTTCCGTGGATGCGAAAGTAAAATAAAATTTTAATTAATAGCCATGTAAATTCTAAATAGTTATTTCGCTCAATTTTTGAAACAAATGAATCAATCGTATATCAATTTCAAAAGCAAATATTCAATAACTATTGTTAGGCGATCCTTTCCTAACAGTTGTCTGTATTTCGTATTTCTCTCGCTGTAAGATGACACTTGTATCGTATTTCGAAACCAATTAAATCATTCTGAACTAACCCGAACTCGTTTCTACGAACATTCCTACGAATTCTCGTAGTATGCGCCGGCTTGACCAAACAAATTTTGAACGTAGCGTATCCTATCACGCAAATTAACTCGCGAATTACAAAGCGTGATTGATGAAGGTTTCCTACCAATGGCACGTCCCGATCAATGTCTAATTAATTATCGCCTGGTAATACGCGTTGCGAAGAAAGTTCATCGACTACGATACCCATACTTGTTTCGCTTGAACGATCGAATTGTAATTCAATAAATCTTCGTTTTCTTTCCCTTAACGCGCAACCTGTTCTGATACGATTTTCCGTCTACAGGGAAGTCAGATTACACAGTGCAGCGTTGAGAAACTTTGAGAGATGCGGCGTGTCTGAGAGTAGGCAGAGCGGGCGTAGTTGATGGTCAAAGCTTGTATTAATTACAACTGTCAGAATTTTGAGTACACTGACTGGAGCAGAAGCTCGCCAGTTACTGATACTGTTCCGAGTTTCGTTATACCCGGCCAGTGATTCTCAGTTTCAAGTAGACGAATCGTCTCAGTCGAGTGTGTTGCGCGGGATTCTTTCTTTGCTCGTCAATCAGTTTCGATAATAGTTCTGTTACGACTGTACGGCGAATAAATCGGTTATTTACCTCGTTTCGTTATTCTGTTTATATTCTATGCGAAAATATCACGTAACACGATCAGTGGAAGGTAATAATTATTTTAATCAATTTGTTTTATGTACAGTAAACAGGTTTCTTTTAGCTCGTTTATGTTAAATAACAGCTCTCAATTGCATCCGAAACTAAAAATTTCCTGTAATTGAAGTTTCTATTGTTTCGGACGTTCGTCGATTTTTCGTGGAAAGTTTACCGTACGATTTAACAGGAAAATCCAGATGAAAGTTTAAATAAAGGATAACAACCTGAACGCGAGAAGGCGATTAAATTTGCATTGTTTAAAAATGGTCCAACCGTAATCATCCGTCAAGCAAAGAACAAATGATATCGGTAATATTGGAGTTTACCTGGTAATATATTTTATTCGCTTTGACAAGTATTGCACAATTACTCTCTCAAAGGCAATTTTAAACGGCTCTCCGGCAAAGTCTTTATTTTTCTGTACAGTAATAATATCTGCAATTGTATTCGTTAGAGAAAAGAGTTCAGTATTTATAATTAAAGTTATAATTAATATATCGTAATTCCGCAGTCCCATTGAAATAACATCGTTCGTTGCATACTTTAACGCGAAACGTTATATTTTCTTATCAAAATACAATAAAGCATCGGTTTATTGGTTCAGGGTCGTTGTGCAATAAGAAGTAATAGCAAACTAAATTATACTAAGATATCGGTCGAACCATAAACAATGAGACGTCGTCGGGTCCATCAATGTGTCGTCGGTCCTTCAACTGAATAGTTTCGTAGAAAAGGCCTACGTGACCCTGGCCACGGGCCTTTGCGGAACACACGCGTGGGGCTAAGAAGAGACAAAGGGATGCTAGCCCAGGGGGTATTAGTTTGATTACTTTGTGTTAGTTGAGAAGTCAGGGAGAGCGAATGCAAAAGCCGGAGAGTGTGAATCGGGAAGTTGAGAGCCGAGTATGATAATAAGACGTACGACAATATTGTAATCAGTTCGTTGTTTTGAATATTATTTGTTAAACCAAAACATCATTACTTGTCCTTCCTCTAAGACCTATTAAGTTACTACATAAGTATCAGTCATAGCCCACACTTCGGCCTCGATGCACGTCGTGCGCCGAGACTGATGACTCGTTGGGGACTTTGAACATAATCAGAAACACCCAACCTAGCCGTAGAGCCCCATTATTCGATGTCAGGCATCCATAATTGTGCCTGGTTAACCATCTCGTCCTAATGAGAAATCAAGCGTAGAAGAACGATGCTTAGACAGTTCAAAATTATCTCAGACTTATCTCGCGACATGAATAATGTTGATATAAAATATCAAACAAAGACTCAAGAGCACTCTAATTATCGTGTAAAGGGCTGGCAATTATTCAAAATCGTTAGTGGACAATTTTACTTTCTTGTAATCTGTTAAAATGGAAGTTTCGCGATTTCGTAGTTGGCTACCTTGAGATTCGAGGGCTTCTGGATGGGCCGAGTCGTGTTCCAGCATCCTTTGGTCAATCAAGTGGCGACCCATTCCTTTGTGAGAACTCGTGATGGATCATTTGCTCAGGAATACTCCTAATACAAATGTAATTCTACGAACATCAAGTTATCGAAATCGTGTCCCGTTGCCTTCGAGTATTTCTTTCCTACTTTTATTTATCCCGTTGCTTTTTCTAACGTTTAGAGCAATTTTGAATATTTTCTCTGGCCACGCTGCGCTTTATTTTCTTACGAATCTACTAGCACCTACTGCAATAGTAGAAATACTACGATTCGAAATGTTAAATTTATTCGATGTAGGTTACTTACCACTCAGCACAACGCATCAAGAATTATTTCGCTTACAACATTCCGCAGCGTTGTTTGAAATGGTTCGCGCTTAGAGTCTTGAGAACAATAAATATTTTCTTATACAGGGTTGGAAGCTGTGCTCTTGTAGCGGAGAGCGCATCAATCATGGAAAGCTCTCCAATATTAAGCAACCTAGGATAATCTATTATCCCGTCTGTTCCACATAATAAAGACTTCGTCGTGCTTTGTCTAGCTCCTCGCGCAAAATCCACCTCTGCTACTCTTCTAACGATTAACGACGGCCAATTTTATTTTCCTCAAAGATAATCCCATTATTCGAATAAATCGAAATTGACCAAATAGCTGCGAGGAAACACGCTTTTAGTTTTTCCATGGATAGTGCCTCGGTCCTTGATCTACAAGGGTAGCCTCGAAAAGGGATACGAGTAGCCGAGATTATTCCATCGCTCTCCGTTCTGTCGCAAATAATACACCCCGGTATCAACCACCCTTGACGCGTAAAGCCGCATATCAACCAACTCAATAAGAAAGCATTTCAACAGGATTTAATATGACGTGCACTCTGTTATTGCCGGCGTTGTCTTCACTTTCTCTCCTTTCTCTTTTCTTTCGTTGTCGGTCGACCGACTACCCTCGCGTCTTTCCATCCGACGTTCGATACAGAGCAGCACGCGTGTGTACGTGTAAGGTACATTCGAATTTCGTAGCGCGTTCCTTGCTTCCTCGCTTCTTCGCACGAACGCCGGCAAGTCCTGAGATTTCAATATCTCCGCGTCCTTAGACTTGCCCACTGCAGACTTTGGATTTTAATAACATCGTGTTTCTCTCGGCCATTACTCTCACTCTCTTCCGCGTCCTTGCTTGCCTTGATTTTTATCTCTTCCGAGAATGCGTCCTGGACAATTTGTAAACCTCTTCCAAGACCGACTGAGTAACTACGTTTGTCGGTCGACCTTTTTACCATAATCTTCGTTGCGCGGTTAAAACGTACCGTCTAAAGCGGATGGCGAAGACGCGCACCGTGAAATCTGCGACAAAATAAAGTAAATATCCGAGGGAAGAGTCACAAGGATTGAAGTTACTTTTGTTCGTCGTTCATCGATGACGCTCGGGGGCATCCACATAATCCTACGAAGTATAATTTCGTTGAACAGACGATAGATATTCCAGTTACGCTAGACAAGCTTCGCTTCTCTTTCAAAACGTGCGTGCATTAATTTATTCGCATTTTGCAGCTTATCTCGAGTGACAAATGACGAATATCGAATAATCAAATAGTTGGTGCCGATACGCGAAATCATATTTCATCGACTCGATTTGGATATTTTCCTGGTGGCTACGCGAATGGTCCGCATATTTTAATGACACATATTTCCTGCAAGATACATCTGTGCCACGATACTGCGGAATATTTATCATCGAAAATCGATCAAGATTCGCGGTATTCGAAATCGCTACAATACGCGTGCTTCTCGCTTTGCACATCGCTGTTACTCGTAAAAATGCAAATACGAAGACGAAAAGCGTTACCGTAATCGCACGGGTGAGCTTTTTGGGACAGAGCGAAGCCTCGATATCGGCAAACGCTAGATGTAATTTACAATGCGGTCGATCAGTTCGTCAAAGTCATCGTAAATTATGACGCGGAATTCGCGCACATCGGCCGAACAGCGACGTTATTAAAGCGCTGAGCGGTCGACAAAAAGGCCAACGCGAATACCATATAATTTCACGCTATGTCAGCGAGGCCGGTTCGCATTGTCGTTGGTCATCCAACCGTTTTACACATTTTGATTACGTCCCTACACCTGAAATACGTCGCGCGCGAATAGAATAGATCCAGGGAGCGCGTAAAATACGCATATTATCAACGGGCGCATTATTGAATTTCGCGCGAGATCGCGCTAGATTTTATTAACCTTTTTACGATATTATACATTTCGGGTTACTGTAACATTCGCCGAGTTCGATTTTGTGGATGAATTCGTCCGACGAAGGAATTATATCACAATGGAATAATTGCACGTCCGGTTAGACATAGGAATTTTCCATGATCCTGAATTTGTGGTTGTAGGAATTAGTATCCAATTAATATGCCCGTTAATTGAGATATACGTTTCGCTCTAATTACTCACCGTGATCTATACTTCGATTGGCTAATTGACCAGGACATGACTGATTATAATTGGCTGTCTGGCACAGCATTCCAGATTCCATCCCTGACACGCTTTCCCCTATAATTATTAACGATTCATCATTCGGTGCACCGATATTTTATTCGTCAGCTTATAAGAGAGCTAGGATCTTTGAATCCATTCTAAATAGAATTTAAATTTCCGCTGGCCCATTCGTCTTTCAGACTCGCCAAGAATTTGTGGTCCTCGTTCGTGTCCATATGACGTGGAACCAGGCTGTTTCAACGCCTTACAAATCGCATTTCAGATAAAAGTTAGAAGCAATCCAACTTAGAACGAAATGCAGGAGGGACTGGCACGGATTTCGGTGTACGTATCTCGTAACCGCGAAAAGCAGAGTTCCCTTTTCTACACCGACTTTCCTCTCGTCCGGTCAATCGCTGATTTATGTATCGCGCATAAACCATTTACAATGTCGTATCTTACAAATAAATCAGTGCCAGCTGTTGCGAAGCAAGTTAAACGTGGAGCGATATATATGAGATTTAACGCGCTATCGTTCATCGGACAAACGCTTTCACCCGTGGACGCTGCTTTCGTTACTTCATATTTTTGGAAATCTTCGATCTTTTCAATGGTTTGGAAAACAATTCGTCGATTATAAATAAAACTCGCTGATTGCATTGTAACGCGTTCTCTTTCAAACGCTCTTTGCTTTTGTGAAAATTGAAGGAAACGTTGACTTGCAAATATATGTATGTCGGTTTTGCGTTAAACTTAGAGTTAGGGTTAAGGGCGTGAAACGAATCCTTATTGGCATTAAACGTGATCATTATGCAATAGAGAAGATATTTACTAGTGCAAATATGACTATGATAGAATTTGACAAGTAATCGCGACAATTAGATACTCGAGAAGCTAAAGACAATGATCCTAGGCTCAATAACGAATCCACGATCAACGGGATGACGAACTCTACTCTTCTGTAGCGTCTAAGTTGTACTCGATGTTAATGCAAGGAGCAATCACTACGTATAAGGATGACAATTCGATCGTTGATGAGATCGTACAAGAGAGTATCTCTCCGTCACGGTGATGCTGTCGAAGAAAACTATGATGGGTGTGTCTAAGGGCACGAGATCATCGGATTCGCAGAGGAAAGTCTTCGTTCGAAGTGTGAGGGAAATTGACGTTACTGTTAATTGGTCAATTTCCATGTTGGTGGTTAGAGAAGGGTGTTAGCTGTCCTTGGGAAAAGTTGCTAGCGGGAAACGTCGTTCGTGGAAGGATAGATTTCTCTTATCTTGCCGTAGTTGGGACACGGACTATTTGTCTTTTTGAAGGACTTTGTATATCTGCAACTTAATATTCGTGACGGGTCCTCGACCAGCTAAACATATACTGTGAAGATGCGTTGACATCTGGCAATCATCTTACCCGAAGAACAAAGTCTGCGTGTGGCGAGCCACGGGGCAGAAACCATTGAAACGTTTACCGTCGTGCCCCATCTCAAGTATCTCTTTTAAGGAGAGCTATAGAATTACTTCATGCCTTTGTTAGACAAAACGTTCATCCCTTGACCGCAGTTACGTTCGGCGACTGGTTGTCGCCTCGAGCCCGAGCTCACTATCATAAATCTTGAATAAGTATAGTCGGATCGAATGACAACAATTTCTTAGTACGGCTATGGTGAAATCTGGATTACAGTGCTAAGGGATCTTCCCAAAGTTCCAAAGGGAAGGTTCCGGTGTTCTTTCATCTCCGACATATATATATATACATATAACCGATCGACGTTTTCGAATAGTATTGTACGAGATCATCAAATCGTTAAGATTCTCGATATCGCGAATCGTCGTTTAATGTCGTATGTCGCGAAACATAGACTTTCGACAAACGACATGAATAATCCAGGTACGATAGAACTGGACAGAGGCGCCAGCATTTCAAGTAAACCAACTGCGGACCTTCACGGATACGTAGAACGTGACGCATAGGGCACTGGTCCCAAGGGAACAGGTACAGATAACCCCATACTCGTGGGACAGGATACAGAGTTCTCAGATTCACGTAGAATTCAACGCAAACAATCCAGAATCCGACGAATACAAATTCGACAAATACATCTTCGTAGTCGTGGGATTTTTATTTATACATTTTGATCAAATTTATACGATTTACAGAATCCTGTTGTAGGTCGAATGCCATTGAATGCACTCTTGATCATCAAAGCGGTAATTTTAACGCGTGCAATCGACACAATTCGATATCCATTATGCCAGAAATTACACAGATGTAATCTGGTCGATCGGTCAATCGCGTAAATGAGATTCAGAAACAGCAGAGAAAGGAACAATGACAAATTGACCCGTGTTTCGTAGTTTTTACTTTATCGGCGTTGTAGTACATGCAAGTTGTGCGTGCAACTCACCGGTCCGGCAGGCGGGTCGTAAGAAACGTTCCAGAGGGTTTTAATTGAATAATAAAACACACGTATTATCCAGTGAATGGCAATTACGGGGACGTTTAGCGAATTTACGCAACCCTAGTGCCACGCGATTCGGTAGCAGAATTTACGATGCATATCTCGATTTTTATTCCCTCATATTTCGGCTGGTAATAAAGTTCCGAGCGTGTTAAAACTGCTAGCCAACTATAAAATGCTGGTCCGTTAATTTTCCTAATTTCGCTACCTGGACGTTGACTTTTTCCGATATTGAAATCGTTATCACGTCGTACGTAGCATCGTTTATTTCTCCAATTATTAATTATTTCCTGGAAAGGGAGAACATCGGCAAAAATAACCGAATAATTGTTATTTTTACAACGAGTCTCGATAAAATAATGAAACTTGCCCGTGGTATGTAATATAATAAAAATATTCGCGTCATATCTTATCGCGCGAATTAGACGACAGGAATCCGTGCAAGGTTTCGCTGGGAGTATTGCCGCGATGAAAAATATTGCGAATTATAAAAATGAATTCAGTTATACGCGTAAGCGTGGTGATACCGGCAGAGAGCAAGGGGCGAGTGCCGACAAGTAACGATAATAAATTGAGACTTCAGCTCGAGGAACAAAACGCAGAAGCGATTTTGTAACCTTGCCTCTGCGCACGAACTGTAATTTCGTCGGCAACGAGAGCAATTTATCCAAATTAAAATAGCAATAGGAAGTTATTTAAACTAACCTACCGATTAGGAGATTCCACAAGGGGAACGGGCCACTATTTTCTTGGAGAACGAGCGGATTTCAGTTTCAGAGTGCCTCCAAAGGGGCTAATTTCGTATTAGACTAAGCGCAGAGGATAATATGGATAGCGGCAGATAGGGGCAACGGTTCTTTCTACCGGTTGAATTCAATTATTCTTTTATACTTTCCAGAGCGTGTAAAACTCGGGGAGCAAGGAGCGTAGTAAAACGAAACGCTCCCCGACTAATTTTCCCGCGATCGTTCCTCGAATTTAAATTATCGTCGTTTACTTACGAAGAAACGTCGTTCCGGGACGTCGTTTCTTCGCCCCGTGTCGCCTTCGCTTCAAGGATCTTCGTAGAAAAGGAGAACGCGAAAACCAAAGTGAACGAAGCTACGAATAGAATTACCGATAACGCCCGTAAATTCATGGCGATGCAAATCGTCAGATGGCCGTGACGTTCGGGTTTAAAATATGTTTCCCGATCTCGATCCCGAAAAGGATGTGCTAAATCATCGTGGAAAAATGTCCGATTTTTTCCACCTGGTCGATACCCCTCTTCTATCTGTACAAACAGCCACGGTCAACGGCCATTTTTCACGCTTCAAATTAAAGCGAAATAGTCCCACCCCCTCGCGTGCCGATCTTTTTTACTCCCGCTCTGCCACTTCTCGTTCCATCGTTGATCGCGTTTTCTTCCGGACCCTTAATTGAATCGGGCAATCTACTTCCTATAGACGAACGAATTTAACAAAGAATTTAAGCCGAAAAATTAAAAGCTGCGGTACCGAGAATCTATTTTTCTTCCTTTTTTTTCTCCTACCTTTCTTGCGCGCCAGTAGCATCGGCAAAAGTTACGAAGAACGATAAGAACGGAACAACGGCGTTAAGCGGGCGGGAGCGTATTTCCCTGGACGATGTAGAAACGCTCGCGGCGTATCCTACTTTTTAAGACTCTAAAACGGGCACGCTTAAATCAGAAGAACGATTGGAAGCGCAGCCGTTCAGGCAGGGGGGAGTCGATGAAATATAACGGCAAATGGAAACAAAAGGAGAAGAGGAGAGAATCGAAGCTGGCGTTTCTCGCTCGACCGATACGTTGTAAGCCAGGAAAACGCACGATGTACACTATATTTTCACCACTGGTTGCACCCACGTTGCATCACTGCATCACCGCCATGTGATATACGCTAGGTACAACCTATACATCTAGAGGCTGTTTCAAACGGGGTCAACTATCGGTGGAATTAAATGACTCGTGCGAAAATAAGAATGTTTTATCGATCACTGGCCTGCAGTATATGTATACTTGAAGTAAAAGATATTTCTATTCTCGCTGGTTTATTAAGGTTCAAATTGTGATGGACAGAAAGAAGCAGTCCGACTTCCCCTGTTGATAATTCTAGTTAGAGGCATTGATTCTGCAATTATCTTTCATCAACCACTTGTTTCTATATTTTATATTCGAAGAAATGACCGAAGAAACAAAAACTCTCATACGTAACATATGTTATTTAGCTAATTTTAGCAACTGATTTACAGTGTTGCGAGTCTTTACTTAAAACGTCCTACCTTTCCCGATGCATTAATAACCATACAACAGTTGCACGTTGCATGTGCTTAAACTTCCCGCGCATAAAGCCAAAGTTTAACAAGCACGATACACCGCGTGGCATGCAACGAAACGGTTCAATTATTTTTCACACGAACGTCGCTCTGGAATAGAACCGGTAGATCTTTTGAATCGATCTGTACATTTAGGCTTCTGCGTCTGTGTCCGTACGAACAGACGCGATAATTTAAAGCGGGTAGCGAAAGTGTCTAGATAGATGCGCCGTAGAAATCGACAGGTATGATGAATGCTCAACAGGCGCCACCATATACTGCTAGCAGAGATTATTGCGTATTCCTGTCAAATGCGCCGTCGGTGGTAGCATAACAGAAGGTGAGGGAAGACTCGATGGAAGCCGACGTTGGAACATCTGCATTTTCAGAGACACGGCTGCGATGAAAGAGAGATGCCGCGTTTCTTCCCCTTTTACCATCTTTTTCCCTTTTCTTCTCCTTGCCTCCTAGCTCGTTCGCGGTGCTTTCCTATGCTTCTTCTCTCTAACTCCTTTTTTCCCCATCTAACCCCCTTTTGCCGCTCCCTCAGCCCCGCTGCCTGCCCATTTCTTTTGCATTTTCCTTGACGCTCGACGCCTCTATCGAAATCCTTTTAGCTTCCCCGTTCGAGTGATTCCAGGTTTTAAGCTCGCCGTTCAATCATCCGACACTTCACGTCGGCGGATGGCGTTCCCGTTGAACGAAGAAGAAGGCGACGACAACGACAAGAACGAACAACGTGGCGCGTCGAAGTTCCGCCGATGATTCTGTCGCGGAGTTACGAGGCAGCCACGACTAGGCCCAACGTGAATTGTCGGAACGAGTTTTGATGGATTATCTGCCGGCACCGGGCAAGTCAGTCGATACGAATTTATCGCGACTACACGGCTAACACCGCGTAACGCGGCCTATCTACCGTTCGACTCTTCGTCACGAAGTTGAATCGTTACGGTGATCGCGACCGAGATAAAAGTTTTCCATTTACACATCGCGCAGCCTGCTGCTATTACGTTCTGACGATATCAACGATATCGATCCAGTTCCCTGGAATTCCAACAGCCTATTTAACCAAATTTCTTATTTTTACCACAAACTCTGCTAGAAAATCTTCGTCTTCGAGCAATTTCCTTATCGAGACTCTCGCTGGTTTATCCTTTTTCCGTCTATACGTATGTTTAATTAATTCCCAATTCGAGCACTTCTTGTTTTAATAAATCTCCATTCCGTCTGTGTAAAACGTATCGTTCAAGAGTTCTCACAATTATCAAATGTCACGTAAGTGCCATATCTACGTAGATGTACGGAGCGAAATCTTCGTTATTTACGATCCGTTCTCCAAATCTCACATCTCCATTAGGCAAGCGTACAACCGTCGAGACATCCGCTTCTTCGACGACGGAAACTCGTCGACACTGAACCAAATTACCGGCGACCGAAGATTAAATAATTTAAAGCAGAACATGCGAGTGGCTTTCGGTAAATCATTGAAAGCGACGTCATTCCTGCAGGATAGCCGGCCTGGTGGATTATCCATCAGATGTAGGTAGTCCCCCGCGCGAGGATAGCCAGGTTGGGTGGCGGGAACGTAGCGAGGCGAGGCCTAGATGCGCCGGAAGGAAATCATCAGTACCTGACTCGCAGTCTCGCGAAGCAATGGACAATGAGTTATTACCTTCTGGCCCTGCGATAGTACCACATGCTAGGCGACCCATTATGTCGTCCACATTGAAACATTTCCACGAGGGCCGCGTTTAGGTACGAAATAACCAAGATCGTCGCGCTTTGTTTCCGCGACGTTGCGTGTCGCGAGTGTCCTGCCGCTTCCGGTGTCGCGGCGGAATCTCATTGTCGCGATAATACTCGACTTCGTATCGAGCTTCAACCACCACCACCCTTCCACCGTTCTGGATCGCTCAATTTCGACCGAGAAGTGCGCGGCACCCTCGATTCTCGAATTAAGCGATTTACCTTGTTACGAATTTAGGGTGGTTCGAGAAGCGGCTGAATATCACAGACAGGCTCGTTCGTCTCCGTATCGCGGATGATCGATCCGATGTAGGTTCGTTTTGTAGTCGTAATAGGTATAATGGTTGGAACATTATTTTTGGAAATCAGATACACCTGTACTGAAGCAATCTTAATTTACTTGTTTACTTGTTCGTTTTTGGAAGATGATAATCGGTCGGTTTACGTAGACAGCCTGTGTATCCATTATTCGCTGCTTACAACACCTGTTTTCCATAAACACGTTTCAATTTCGCAGAGTAGAAGGAAGAGGTTTCGTAAACCGGGACATATCACTGGCGAAGGAGCAGCAGATCCGATGAAATCGCATAATGCAACGCGATATACATTTCTATAATATGTATGTAGAGGAATATATGTGAGGTTGAATGTCTATGATGGTTGAGGGATTCGCTGGCATTTATACATCTTCTGATAACGCGTCCTAACATTTGCAGGGGTTTTAAATCTTTACGATTCGACGCCGTCCGATTCAGGTTATCGCGTTTCTGCTAGCTCCTGTAAATAATAGAGGAAACAAACGTCGCTACGAAGCTTATATTTTATATATGGGTGAAGCCAATCCGGTTTATCTTCGTGTTTTACACAGTGATATTTTTTCCCGCGTAGAACTGTCGGTATACAGAGTTTCGATAGTCGCTGAAGACACGGACAAATAAGATATAGATGTTTCGCAAAGTGACAAGCTCGTGATTATTTAGGGTGTGATGATAAAGATCGAGGACCATTCGTTACACGGATAAACGTTAACAAAGATTATATAGAAGGGTTTAAAAGTCCTCTTTGTATTTGCATTGTGCTTCGAACGAAAAACCGGATGATAAAAATACATCGATACTAGGCCGAAAACGAAACGTTCGCGTTTTAAAGGATCTCTTTCTATTATTTCGACGAATGAATTCGATGCGAGGGAATATTATCAAATTTGTTGACGTATAGGTAATTATACGTAAATTTACTAACAAGTTCCGATCGCGGTTGATAAACGTTTGTTCGATACTGCATGGCAAGTGAAATAGGAAAAGGCGTTTTATTTCATTTGTTCGCGATTTTTACGATTCGAAACGCTGCAAAGCATTTATTTTTCCAGCCAGGCACGTTAGACCTAACGCGAACTGGCAACGGGCGAAGGTAATTTCCGGCAACCGAATGGAGTAGATTGGTTTCCTGTTACTGATATTTAAATGGACCTGGTCGTGCCGGAACGATCTGAAAAATTTATGGTTCCTTCCAGATTGGAATAGTGGACGGTAATATTGAATCTTAAATCCGCGGTGAGCGTTAAACGTGTCCGTTTAACGCGTTCGCCGTCTGGACGACTTTTTTGTAGATATAATCACCGGAAGTTTATTGCTACCTAAATAAATCCGTAAAGTTGCCTTACATTCAGCTTCATTTTTACTGAAATAGGAGAATAGATAATACGAACTGATTAGTTCACCCTATTTGCAAATTATGCGTAGAATATATTCTAAATGACATCGTTGTAATCGTGTAATACGAATCAAATGTTTTTCCGTTCTCGATCCTGTGTCTGTCATTATGGAGATCTGCATAAACGCGAAATTTTACATCAATGAAATTTACCACATACGATTGATCGAAATTATCATCCTGCTGAGCAAAGTAATCTCTCGTATCGGCCAACTCTCGAAACACAAGCAATTTATATCGCGAAAGCTTTTTTCGGTCTTCCGTTTTGAAATGTACTCGGTCGGTAAGTCGACCGAAGTTCCGTTTACTATCAATGCGTGCTTTTAGCGACTTTAATCGCGCTCATTAGCGGCGAATGTAAATATACGCGACTGCACAGCCGGTTTCTACGTACGTACACGCCGACTGTGCGTTAATTGCTGGCGCATCAGCACCGAAACACTAATCGAATCTTGGCTTCCGTTCCGCTGGCTGTCGCGTATAATACGTTAATGAATTCGCAGCTTCACGTACCTACGATTAATCAGTCCTTTCGAATTACAAAGTTCGTGAGATGGTAACACCATCGATTTATCGAACAATTTGATCGACCAAATTTTACTACGATTATATTTTATAGAATATTTCGTTTATAGGTTGAAAGGTTTAACGATCGATAACTTAAATTTACAAATATTGCCTGTCCTGGTAACCTGAAAAGGTAAGCTAGCATCGTAGTCGATATTTTATCAAGCGGTCAATTCCTTGTCAATTTCCTTCGCTGTTAACCATTTATCGATGTTTCATTAGCCGCTTTCGCGAACGTCAGACGTTTCACTCAATTCATGTCTATACTGTTTTAGTAACTACATCCAATCTTCTTCGACAGAGTTTCATAGTATAGCTACGGATACATTTAAATTGCTGTACCAATCAACGCATATATGTGATTATATTCTTGATACTATTTTTTAAATAAACTATACTTTTTAAAATACATTGGAATTAAATGTGTGACAAATAGAAGACAGAAAATTTTGGTAATCAACCGGTTGGAAATTTTTCCAAGCTTTTACTATAAACATAGCATCTCCTGTCGTGAAAATGGATCGCATAGTAGAGGCGCGTTTCTCGATTGCTTTTTTCGTATTTTCCAATGCGGCATCGTTGGCACACTTGGAGCCGACACGCGGCCGCGGCGCCGGGTAATAGACGTTCCAGCCTACATTTTCGGTGGTGTTGGTCAGCAACCGGTGTGAATTCGCGTAAATTTGTTGGAGGCGGCAAAAATGGCGGTCGGGACGGAGGGGAGAGTGGCGCGGAGGAACCGGGTGGCGAAGGGAGAAACGGGGAAACGTGAATAATGCCGCCGGTTTAAACGGTGGCCGTCCGGTCATCGGGGGAGGACCCCGTTTATGCCGCATCAGAGTTCGCCAAATTTATTCCATTGCTCGGTGGCCGCGTTCACGTGACTTCCACGATGCCGTACGCTGGCCCCTGTGATGAATGCGCGCATTAAAATTGTCATTGGCGTGCGCGCCGCCGCTGTAAAGTGCACGGTTCGGTGTGCATCCCTGTGAACCTGTTCCCTCTATCCTCGTTTCTCTTTTCATTTCTCGTGCACCAGCTACGTGCCCTCTTTCCCTCCCCGTCGTTAGATAATGCGTTCGCCGCTAAATTGTCCGCGGTACTCGTCGTTAAATAGATAATAACAGTTACTATTATTTCGAGCCTGGACAGGGTGAGATCGTGGCACGCGGCCTGACACGTCGCTGACGTGCAGTACGCGCGCGTTTTCACGATGGATTTCGTCCAGGAATTTCTGGCGATCCACCGGTTCAACGAGGGTGCAGCGAAGTTTCGTTGTTATTGCTGGTATAATAAATCGAATGTACGGTGACTCACGCAAGTATTTCGACATTTAATAGAAGAACCCTTATTCTGTATTTTCGCGGGACATTTGCTCGATATATATCGATATGTTTGTTTCTTTTCCAAGCATATTCTTTGGGAATGGAGTGTTCATTCGGCAGAGGGATCGGCAAACTGATCATTTTCATCCTGTGGATCTTTGTCCGTGGGGTGCAACTAGTTAACGTCCTTCGGGAAGCCGACCCAAGGCGTTAGCAATCAAAACACACCAACGAAAACAAGCTATAACAGGGATCGTGTGTATGCCACCCCAAAGGTGAACCGATCTACCCTACCCTGTCGACTGTTATTTCCCCACGTCGCCACCTCGCAATCAACAACCGTTTGAAACTCTAGCTAACCATCTTGAGTTAGGCACAGTAACGACTTTCAGCCAGTTGAACTCTCGAATTTCCAATTAAGAAAGAGATGGAATAATTTGTAGTTTAATATCCACTCGACTAAACTTTTAAAACAAGTTCTATGACTTTTGTAAAGATTCTATAAACATAGATAAAATATATTTCGTTGTCGCGGTGAAAGTATACCGTTGCGTATAATTTGATGGCAAAGGAGAACGGTGTTTATACGCAACTGTATATTCGAAGGAAACGCATACGTATCCAAGAATGAATATTTGCAAGGGTTGAACCTGCGGGTAAAGTTTAAAGAGCGAATCTTTAGGGAATACAGGAAGAAAAGCAAACATCTTGACAATACGGGAAGAGGGAGCTGTGTAAACAGCGTGGCAAGTTTACATTTGTTTTATTAGCCTGGTTTTATATGTAACGTAGAAAATTGTTGATGTATTTCCTGTGCGGGTTATGTACAAACTATTTACACGAGTATCAAAGCACGAATGGTAAGAGAGCAATTAAAACTTGTGGATCAGATAACGTCGTGCATTACGTGCTCGGTCTACGATATATGTAAGCTCGTGGCTCATTATTCATTTACCTTGCTTTAACTTTCCAAAAAGTTGGTTAATTAAAATTAACAATTTTGTTACACGCCCAGTGGTATATTTTATAAAACCGTGTAACATGCGGTGTGATGGGAAAAAAATGCGCTTGAACTCGCTCTAATTCCCTTTGTTGCAAACTGCACCGCTAACTGTATCAGTTAAAACTTGATCACGAATTACTCCATGATATCACTGTATCTGCCGCCAGAAATAATACATAACCTCGAAATATCTCAATTTCGAATTCCGTTACAAAATACGCCGGAACACGATTCTGCCATCCTCTTGTCCGATAACAACTTCGTGTAACCACCAGATAGCCAAAGCGGACGAGTGTATTGTTCTGGAGCAGCTACGATCAATTTCCATCGGACGCCCTGGTGCGGACCGTCGAGTACGCGAGACCCCAAGCATCGACCAGGATTCTCCCGCTAACCAGCAAAATATTTTCAAGCGAAAAGAAGTCACGGTTTAAATCAAGATCAAAGACTGCAACGACGAGTCGATGGTTCCGACGTGCCGTTGCTCCATCCCACTGTAACCATCGAGAATTATAAATAGACTTCGCAAGTTTCGATGCAGATTATTACGAGCTCGTATTCCAGTAATAATTCAAGAGGAACCGGTCGAAGAGGAGTGGCAGAAAGATGAAGACGAGGCGAGACAGAGAGAAGTTAGATGGGTGAAAGTTATTGGGCCACGATCGGTTAGAAAATCAGATATGCCAGAGAGTTTCGCTTCTGGGAGGAAGTGGCCCAGCCGGATGTTTACTTGAAACTCCAACCGCATCTACGGCGGAGCTAAGTGAAGTAAGGTGGGCCCGGAAGCTTCTTAAGTAAAACCATCCCTATCGTTCCTCCATCTCCTTTCTACCTCCCTCCTTCGAATCAAATCAGCCCACTCCAACCGCCGCATAAATCCCGCGGATGGCGTGCCGGAGA
This sequence comes from Bombus terrestris, assembly GCF_910591885.1. Taxonomy (NCBI): domain Eukaryota; kingdom Metazoa; phylum Arthropoda; class Insecta; order Hymenoptera; family Apidae; genus Bombus; species Bombus terrestris. The sequence goes on along the minus strand of NC_063280.1, from coordinate 6,225,984 downwards.
TTTGTTTTCTCGTCGTACTTCACGCCCGGACGAGAATAACGAAGATTAATCCTGATATTCGGCTCACTCCCGCTGGCCGAACCCGCTGGAAACATCGCATCGTTACATTTCGTTGGATCCAGTGTCTCTACGATAGATTTCCTAATTTCATCAGCCACGAAACGATAGTTCTCCTTCGACTCGTCAACAAGATTCGAATTTTCCTCTGTCCCACGAACCACCTCTTTAAAGCGGGATATTGAATTCAAATGAAAAAGAACATGGAATTGCCTCGTAATTTATTTCTTATGCTAAAACCATGTAAAGATAATCCTCGTAGAAATCTTCAAAGAAGGAACGGATATAGCGTGCCATTTACATTGAAACAATGTTAGATTAAATTTCTCGTAGAGGAGATAAAATTTCATTCTTGCTTCGCTCCGAAACGAATATTTATGTATTTTTTATGAAAATAGTTTCAAACGTTTCACTCAACGAACGATCGCGTAATATAAGAGGGACGTTAACAGGTATCCTAGCATCTTCCCAGATTTTCCGAAAAACCTGCAGTGGTAATAAAGTTAGGTTCCACGAAGTGCGAAGAAATATCTTCACCTATAAAGTAACCAATTATTCTCTTATAGTATCGCAAATAATACGAATATACAATAAGTAAGATTAATATTCAAGAAGCTCGAATTAAATTCTCATTAAACTGGAATTTCGAAGAATCAGCGGACGCAGCCAGTGTTTTTGACTCTCTGTCGACGAAACTTGGAATCTCGTTACCACGTACATCGCTATGAGACGGGTTTCCTACGAGCAACACGACGAGCCACGTCTTACAAGCTCTCTAGTATTCAATTTTATAAGCTACTTGTTATCTTGTGGCGAGGAGGGCAAGGGAAAAAAGTTACAGTGCAACGGCGGATCCATTGGTCGGGTTCCAACTCGACGGTTTTTGCTGTTTGCACGAAATCCGAGACTGCCGATTACCTTCGCATTGGACAACATCCAACTTCCCATTTTCACCAGTTTAAGGTCTCTCGTGCTCATCAGCCGTTGTTTTTCTAGGTTGCTCCATGAATTCGCTATCTCCTCGAGCTGTGGCTGAGCTTCGTAACCGCATTTGCATCTATCGCGATCAACCGCGTGCTCCTTGATTCGTTGGATCGCTACATCCTACTCCGCTCGTTCTACGAATACGTAATTAGATTGCTCAGAGCATTCGAACGAAAATCTTAGCGAGAGATTATGGGATTAGCTGTTTGTTTAAAATGTTTTCTCAACATAGGTCTACATACAAGTTAAGCCAAGGGAGATACAGGCCTTTCCGTCTGAATTTTGTGCGTCGTACCGAATACAGGTGTTTCTATAGTAGAATTGAATTTCAAGCAAATTCGAAAAGAGAATTGTTTTCATCGAGATCGTTCATCGAAAGACTGAGATGAAAAGATACAAGTCGCTGGATTGAAACACGATCAGAAAGGAGCGGCGAACAAAAGCTGGCTTAGGATATTTCATCGTGAGCGTTGAAACTTGACCGGTTCTGTGGAAATTCGTTAATTATCATCGTCCGTAAAACGGTAATTACTTTGTGCTCCATTGTTCCGTTACGATCCGACATCGCGTTAGAAAAACTCTGCAGTGGCGCAGTGTCGTCCGTTCCCTCTTCGTTTTTCCCCAGCGAGGTATATATAATCGTTCGTTACGTAATCACCGTGTCATCGACTTTTCAAGAAGCAGGAAAGCCGCCGCTTTATGTTTAGCCGGTTTCGACGGGGTGCATCTTTCCCCGCGGAAAACAAGCCGCGACGCACTCGGTGACATGGCGTTCGCGAAACACGCGACGTCCTTATTAATTTCCTTTTGAACCTGTGGTCGTTTATCTGGGCCGCCGTGCTGCTCTCAGTCGCGTGAATAATGACGTGACGTGACGTGATGGGAATTTCGTGGCTGTTCACGTACGATGAAAGGGAAGTTGGAAGTGAAAAATAGAAGAGGTACGCGGGTTAAAATGGCGGGCGACATTATATCGTGGAACGCGGCCGTGACATAAACACGACTGTCGGTACATCCGGTGCTATAACCTGCGAGCACGCTTCGAAAAAGAGAACGATGAAAAAGAGAAGGCGAAGCGAAGGGCCGCTTGGTCGTCGCATGGTAAATTTTTCATTACTGCCTGACACTTTCTACGTACGAGAAAATGACGGGGGCACTCGCGTATGAAATTGAAATACGTCTACCGATCGAACGGCCGATCCATTTTCCCCGGCCACGTTCCAGAGTCTAGGCGGGCTTCGCGTCGACGACGCGTAGCCAGTCGCCCGCGTAAAAATGACATTGGATCACGGCCGTACTACCGCCATGGACTCGGCACCGAATTCTTTTTCTCGCGTACGCCCATTCCAGGCCAGCACAGCTCCAGATATTTCTTATAGATTGCGTAACGCCAGCGATATTTTTCCGAAGGATCGACTTCCACAACCTTGATCCCTCTCGAGTTTATCGCCAACGAATTTATCGAGAGGGATGCGACGGAAAGAGAGAGAGAGAGAGAGAGAGGTCGGCTACTCTATCGTTTCGCTTGAATACAGTTTACGTCTGCGCACGAGATTAACTCCGAGTATGAGGCTCTTTCACCGAAAGGATTTCTCGTTAAAGATTGATATCGCTGGTGGAAAGCTTGTTTCGGGGGCAAACATCTTTCAGCATGCTAGTTTTATTCTCATACATTCGGCGCGAAATGGAAACGTCGAAACGCGTACCATTCATCGAATATGATTTACGAATATGTACGTTGCGTTTATGACCAAGAGATTCGCGATCGATCTCCTGGAACGAAGCTTCGAATAGAAACGAGAAGCACATTTTCTCATTTTTCCAGTAATATTTTAGGTAACATTTGGAATATAGATATTCGCAATATGTCGCAATAGCTTGAAATTTCTGCGGTACGGCATATCATCAATCAGCTATCGTCCTTCGTATTGCAGTTCTAAGCTGCAACGCGAGAAAGCCGACGATGTTAGCGAACGGTTATTTCCGTTGTTTATTTTTTCCCTCGTGCTGCGACTAGTTTTCTTTGCTTATTTTCTCGGCCATTCTCAAAGGAGAAGGCTTTCTCGAAGAAAGAGTCCAGTGTCTCTGTTCGACTTCCGTAAAATCAAGCCCCGGTTCTGCTTACGAACAGATTTCCACGAGGTAGTTGTCGTTCTCTCTTCTCCCGGCTTCTTTCTTTCGCTCAATTTCTTCCAACGGCCCTTCAAGCTCGCGCCGAGGACCACTTCCTCGAAATCGTCGAGAATGATGATCCCATGGAATCCTCGTTCAAAGTTTCGACTCGGCGAAACTCACGAAGGGAACTCATAACCAACCGACTCGTTTCGCGTTACGTTCGATTAACGCGGCCACGTTTAAAATTTCACCCGGTGAGATTTTTGTGTTCAACGACGAGTAAAAACGAAAGAACGGAAACACGGAGAACAATGACAGTTTCGTACTTTCTACAACGCTGTTTTGCGTTGCACCTTCTAAATCCGACCCTTTTCCACCGGCCTCGTGTTCCTCATTAATTATTCATATTCAATTAAAACTTCTTTCCCGGGTTTCGAGAGTGCACGGTAAACGTTTCGATTAGCTTCGCTGCCGACTAAATAAAACTAACTCGGCTTCGCTGAAGGGTGCACGAGCACCAAATACGCCAACGTATTAAAGCCATTGTACCGCTGCTTCTAGCGAATTGAAGGAAACAAAGAAGAAGAAAAAAGATATTGATATTGCGTAAATACGGGGGCTAGGGCCACGCAATTGTTCTTCAATCACCATTCCCCAATGTTAAACGGAAGGAACCGGTTTATTTGGACGTTTAATCTTATTCGAATATTGTAGGAACAACCCCATTTATTGAGATTTGATGCGCTCGCGCTACTATATTAACTGCCTAATGAATTGATTTCTAATTTAATTGATTGATAAAGTCGCTTGGTTCAACGAAACGCTGACATTTCGATAGTTTCGCCAATTGGTCGATTTGATCTCTATCGTCGGTTACGGATAAATTAATTTCGTTAATACGCCGCGGCTACATACTTTCCGACAAAAACGAAAACAACGTAATTTCTTTTATTTTGCAAGAGCCTTTACCATCCAACGCGTATACATTCTATCAAAGTTGTACACTGGAGACAAAAAATCTGTATAGAAATGATTTTCGCTGTAGTTGCCTCGAAACCTTCGACGTTTCGGCATCCGAGGCACTAGAAATTGTCAATGAATCAGACCTTGTCGCTATCCTATAACAGAAATTTCCGATGTGCCCGCTGCTTCATCCCTTGCCATCGATAGAGCCCTGTTCCAGGAAACGGCGATTGCGAAAGGGGGCACGTTTCCATTTTATCTTCTGCCATATCGTTCCAGCCCCGGAGAAAGAAAAATGACGCCGAGCAATAATCGCCGAGGGTTGGACGAAGCGAAGGGTTAGCAGAGCCCGATGCTTCGAACTTAATTGAATGCTGGATCAACAAGGCTAACGGTGACGTCAGTGACTCGTTAAACGCACGGTTCTTTAATTAAAGCATCGCTTCGAATCGATAGCTTGTCCTTCAAATTCGAATAGCCTTATCTTTTTGTATTATAGAAATACGTAATGTTGCCACCTCTCTGCTAGCTGGCGATCAGTTAAATTGTAACTGTTCGATGGAGTCGCGAAACTTGGACGATACTAACGCTCAAGGTAGACAGTTGATTAAAGAGTTCAAGTATGATTGTGATTTTGTTGCATGTTTATTTTGAAGTATACTAACAAGATCGCGATTTTGAAATGCCTCGTTTTCTGTCAGACGGGAATCTATTTTCTGGGTGACTTTCGAAACGTCTTGTAATTTGTGCGTCATGTGTCCACCTGGTCGAAGATGCGTAGCGTAACGTTCCGTTATGGACATCGTCCTGTGGTCTGTTGTCGAGTTCTCAATCGATGTCAAAATTTACGACACGTCGTTTGTTATTGAACGGACTGGTCGAGCGCTTAAAATGCTAATTACGTTGTCCCGATAAACCGAGTTACTTCGAGGTAATGATCCGCGATGTAAACCTTATGCTGTGGAAAAATTCTAACTTCTAAAATATAGCAGATGCGCTGTCCGTATCCGTAAACTTATGATAACATCATATCCTGAGCAAGTAACATAATTAATTTTTTTCATTTATAATCGAATACACACACGTATACGAGGATCAATCTTTGAATTCGATTTTTTTACCTCTAATACGATTAATTCTCAATAACTGTTATTTACATACTTGAAGAAAAGATAATTGCTACAAATTAAATCGCTGTCGTATATCCAAGTTGACGACATAGGTATACGTTGTACCAATTCCTATCTCAAACGCGTACAACAATCGAAAAAGTTGGCTGTTGGCGAAACTAGTACTTAAAGTTGTCGATAGCGAGGGAACGTAAACTGGCGACAATCTAAACCATGTTACCCAAATAAAATGTTAAACGTCGTCCGTGAAGTTTCAGCTAGAACAATCGATATCTCGGTCCGGTCATTGAAGGGAAACTCAAGAAAACATTACCCTAAACTTGGTGAAGATTCCTCGACCCGGCAACTAACTGGATCACTCGCTCAAACCACAAATGGTCGTGAAGCCAAAACGGAAGGAAAATTTGACGTTAACCAGCGATTCGTATCGATCGGGGATGCAGTCAGAAGTTACTCGAAACCGCAGCACCGAACGTCGTGTTTCCCGCTCCAAGTTCTCCTTGGTTTAAGTCACTTGAACGCGACGCTCCTTCAAATTATAAACTTTACACCGTGTGAAACGCTATTCCTCCGGATCGAAAGAGCATAGTTCGTACCCTCCGCTTCTTGCCCACAGTGAAACCGAAAGTACTGCGCAAGTTGTCGTACGGACGCGACAACTATCGCGGATCGCGAGACTTCCACCCATTTGCATCTGGAATACGAGGTTTCAAAAGTTTCGATCGCCGTTCGATTATTATTAAAGAAACGATCCGTTTGAGTAAGTCGATCGAAGTGAAACGAGTGGACGCTTCAAATTTTAGAAAAATTAACAAACTATTATCGCCTTTATCGTCAAAGTGTCATTTACTTCGCACTTCCTGACATTCGTGTGTCACCGTGATTACAAATGTTACGGGAAATCCAAGTAAATCCTTTCTCGTTCGGCGGTATTTCGCGTGTTTACGTGCTGTCACGTTGCACAGTGTCAGGTATCCGGCACGGTAGTTAGGTAAGTCTCAGTTTCGTCGAGCTTTGCCGATTTACGAGCGCGAACGAGACCTCGCGCGTGTTTATTGCCGAGGAAATAAGGAAGGGAATTAAAGGCCCCTCGAAGGAAGTTTGCGTGATGACTAAAGACAGGGGAATGAAAATGCGTCGAAGAGAAAGAAAGAATTCCAGACTACATGTGCACGGTTTTTATGTCAAAAACGCGTGATTCCTGCTTCAAAAAAGATTAGCCGTTCTACAACATTCCCCTCGTTTCTTCCGGTCTTTCACAACGGTGTTTTCGCGTATAGCGTTCGCGTGCCTCGCTTTTCGAGCGGATTGCGTGAAAACCTCGGCACAGCTATTGTATTAAAAGGATAAAATATCTGAAAAGACGTAGTATGTAGAATCTGCGGCGCGTATGGCCGCTTTTCGCGCGGTTGTTATTGAATGGAAATACAAAAACGGATATATACGTCACCACTGTGTGGCTGCTCGACGCGTGGCGACTTTCTTATTACGCTGGTACAAATCCGGCACAGTCGCTATCACGGTCCACGAAACTTACAACCTTAACGAAGCTTTTTCTTCCGCACGGGCGAAACTTGCATTAGCATTCACACCGATAATAACCGCGGTTCGCACAATTATACCCTCCTGCTCTTTCTTCTTCTTCTTCCTTTCACTTCTTTCTGGGAAAAACAAAATCTGCGCGCTCAAAAAAGTAAGAAAGGGAAAGGGAGGAGAGAAAAGCGGCAAGGAAATCTGAAGCGTTTTCATTAAGGGGCGGACTAAGCAAAACGAAAGAATTTCTTTGCGGAACCTTAACACCGTTTGTAAATACCGCAATACCTGTATCGAGGTTGTTGCGAAACAAAAAAGAGGAGACGCGGATAACGGTAAATCGGGCGATTCCCTTGGCTCGTCTAGCCAGGAAATTTCCATAATATGCAGGAATCTGTGTTACGTAGCGAAGAAATATGTAGACGCTCGCAGCCGGTTAAACGAAATGGAAGGCCGTGTGTACGTCATTGTCTTGTAACGTCCTCCTTCGCTTCACCCCTTCTATTCCTTTTCCAATTTAATTCTTTATTCCTGCAACCGCACCGCGGTAGACCGGGGCCCTTTGTCGCTTTTCATCGTTCCCACCACTACCGCCATCGCCGGCACCACCGCTGCCCCCTTGGTCTTGCTTTTGTGCTATGAGTAATTAAAACATTTTGGTCAGACTATGAGGGTGAGAGTTCTTTGAGCTTTAAACACGCCAGAAAATTCATCCTTTGCCTACCGTTCCAACCCCGCGTGTCCCCACTTTCATACTGTTTCACTATACCGGTTGCGCGTTAGCTCTCTTTCTCTTTCGCTTAATATACGCGAGTTTATGAAAGGATCCACGCACGTTGTGTAGAAACAGAAAACTCCGTTGAAATGATAAAAGCAAAGTGTCCGGCCCGAGTAGTGCCGGCCGCTCGCGCGTTTTTACCACCGCGTTGCGTGTTTAAATATCACTGTTCCTGTTTCCAGAAGCCCGTCTACACCTTTCCGCAATTGTCGGATTGTTTCCATTATTTCTACGATTGTCCCATCCGTTCTTTCGTCTCTCGCAATAATTTCGTATTTATGGTCGCTTATGGCCGTTGACGGCCATGGAAATTTGTCTCGCTCGAACGATATTTATCGTAGAATTCTATCGTCGATAGAATAGCTTTCCAGGAGTCTTGATGGGTTGACTGTTTTTATTGGTCTGATGTCCCATCTCACACCGATCGGAAAGGAAAACGTTCTCACTATTCTTCTCCTTTGACGACTTTTATACGCGCAAAGTTTAAGAGGACGCTTGATCGTTAGCCAGTTTGATAGTCGATTGATTTTGTCTTTTCGCCAAAAACTTAATCGTTAGAACGAGAAGGTGTCGAGTTTAAGTCTCGTTGCCTCTCCCTCTGCAAGAGGAAATCAGTCCGGGATCCATATTAATGAATTTTTGGATAGATAAACGGAAACGACTATTCTGATTGTGAATCGAAAATGCGTTATTCGTTATTTCCTCGATACGATAAATTTAACGGTCCCACCGATCCAGAAGTTCGACGCAATAAAACGCGGCATTTCACGCGAAACACGGGCCTACAGCTTTTTTTTCATGGTTTTTAAACCTTTTGTTTCGCGACGACAACTAACAATGAAAAAAAAAAAGAACAGAAAACACAACAAATCCAGTGAGAGCAATCATCACGCTCGAGAGGACAGAAACGTTATCAACAACTCGCGGATGTAAAATTCGTCCTTTCGGAAAAAGATTATGCGCATAATCAACGCGAACGATCTTTTTTGGATCGCGGAAGAAACGGCCGGAAAATGGACTAAATACCTTCGAGTAAAAGCTATGAAAATCCATACTTAACGAGCGTTGTCGAGCCAACGAAAAAAAAGCTCGCTTCATTCATCAATTGTTTCGCTTTCATTCGGTCTCGTTGCGACGTAAACCGGAATGCACCGCTGAAACGAATAATTTTCAGGTAATTCGTGGAATATATTACGCAGTGACGAGGATACGGTTGAAAACTGCCTGTCGGAATTAATTAAAGATTCTGCCGATTCGCTGGGGCAAGCTGCTTTAATTCTCTCGTGAGTATCCTTGCGAGTCGCAGCGACGTTTGGAAGGAGAATCTAGTGGTGGTTACAACGAGGCATCTTCTTCGTGGGAAAACGACGAAACACCGGTTGATTAATAGTACCACGCTGCAAACTCAAGCACCGTGTCTCTTTCTCTCTCGTTTGGCTTCTCCTTTCGCCCAAATCTATACCATTCTTCCTGTCTTCGTTTTACGTCTCCTCCCCTTTCCTCATCTTTGCTGTCGGACATCGTACGAAACTATCTATCATCCGCGGGTTTCCGTGTGTTATCAATTTCGCCGACTGTAACGACTGTGTACGGCGAAACCTTCTTCTTAATTTTTTAACCCACCGCCCTTGCGTGTGTAACAAATGGCCCGTGTCTGACGAGCCTGGAATACTTCCACTGCGCATTCGCCGATACCTCCTGGGAGAAACAGCGCACTACACCGGAAATCTCACGTGCTGCAAATCTATGAACCCTGAAAATATCCGTTCAACCGGAGCAACATGGGTTGAACTCCAACGAAATAATTATGGTGATGTTTGTTTCCTAAAGGACGATGTTTCTGCCGTGTGTTTGTTAATAACAAAGACTTGTTTTAAATCGTGAATGTAGAGTACTTGTCTGTCGTTAACTGGAGATGATAAATCGCGTTTTCTATGTTTCAGCGGGAAGTAACGAAGGTACGAACTGTATGGCACTCGTACAATTCGACAAAAGAATTATTCGCGAGTTAAAGGATTGGTTGAGTACAATTTGACTATTATTATTCCACCCAGTTGTTAGCGGAACATGGAGTTTTCAACACTTATCGCCATAGCACCAACGAAACAGCGATCTGTTTGCTGGCATTATCGATGACTTCGAACGTGTAATCGTTCGTTGTCGAAAATGGTCAGAAGAAAGGCTAAATATGAAAAGGCTGGAAGGTACACCGTGAAAAGTTAACTAACCTGCAACTTCGCAATCTGCGTGCTCTTGGAAAGTCTTGCAAACTTTGCGCGAATTGTTAGGAAGATTCGCAAGAAGACAGAAAGTGAAATGGAAAGATCTCGCTTTAAGGCACCAAACACCATTCCCTAGTGATAATATTACTCTGGGATAAAGTTATCTAAACAGTGGAAATGTTATCGTTAATTTCGTAAATATTTCACTGCTTGCAATTTATTCAGCGCGTGTATACATATATCGAGCGTTTCAGTAGAATACTTATAAGCCTGATGAGAATAGTTATAGTTCATAGTATAGAAACTTGACTTGTGCCCGGATACATCCCCTCTGCAAAGTGATTTGTCGTATCTCAAATAATATTATATTAGAAAAATATCTCTTTATTTGTCTATGTAATATGTCTGTTATTTATAAAAAATACTTTAAATACAATTTCTAATCGCATTCGGTTTTGCGATACAGATCCATTGTATGCGATGTACATTATAGCAGGTATCTTACGTCCGACGCATGTCTTTTGTTACAACTACACACATGTTGGTGCTGTATTGTTCGTGCTACAGAACTATAAACTCGAAAAAGATTTTATTCAAACAGCGAAATACTTGCTGAGGTAAGGAATCGAGTTTATTACGAGTGTAGATTGTAAAATTTCTTTAATTCTTTAATTTATCAACTAAGTTCATAAGGAGATACATTCGTAATCTATGTCTGACATGTCTCGGATAATACTACTGCACGTTGCTCGCTTCTTACTTGGCGCTCACGATATTCGTGTCGTAGACCTATGAACTCGAAAAAAGATTTGTTCGTATGAAGAGACATGCATTGAAGTATGAAAACAATATGGAAGATACTCCAACGTTCGCTACACGCATCGATAGAAATATTCAAGTTTTGAGAGAATCTTTTCTTAAGGTATCGCGGAATAAAGAAAGTTGATTCGATAAGAAAATATAAATAAATTTGTTACGCAAAATAGCAAGATTAAAGGAAAAGATTCCCTGTCACTTTTAACGCAAGAACTCCGTTCGCATTCGAAACTCGAAAACTGCATTTAATTTCTGCAACGTATAATCTTTATAATTCAACCACGCGCTCCAGCGCATGCAAAATTCAACAGATTTAAAAGTAATGAAATTTTATCCAGCCGAAATTCCTTCCCATTTTTCTCTCTTTTTCTTTTCATTCCTGTACAAGTAAAAATGTAAAAGGGGCGAAACGGTGCATGAAGAAAATCGCGTTTAGCTCGACTAAAACCAACCGTCGAGCATTTTTTCTAGAAAGAATAACGCGCTTCTATCACGAAGATTACATCGGTGCATCTGTCGTGTGTACACTGCTCGCTCCTGTTCGGTCGCAAGGCCGTTCAATCGAACACCGTACGTGTGTCAAAGGAATCGACAAATCCTCGAGCCACCGGGAAACCGGATAATCGTAAAGTAAACGAAATATATGGTTATTTGTATTCGACAAACGTTTCGCGATTTCGATGGTGAGTGGAAAACGGCGAGATAGTTTTGTCCCCGTAGAATTTCCACAAAGATCTCTGCACGGTCAGAAGAAAATTGTCGGCGAAGTTTGCTTTCGACTCTCGGGTTCTCGTGAATTTAGATTCTTCGTGTCAAAGATAGTCGCAGCACTTCGCAATTGGCTAGATCAATTCCATTACTTGTCGAATTGAGGGATTGCCACCGCTTCGGGGTTGCCAAAGTATGTAACACTTGCAGAAATTGAAGTACGAACCCGGATGCTGGCCCCGAATTTCACGCGCTACCTGCTTCTAAACTCCGCCAGGAACTTACGTGATCCAACGTTTACACGAAATTCTTTCGTTCTGGAAAACAATTTGTGAAAAATATCGCTGACGTCGAATACCTACCATATCGGATCGCTTACAGTTCAACGACCTAAAGATTTTCATCATTTTCGTAATTTCTGTTTGATTAAGAAACTGTGCGATCGAAACTCGTAAGTCATAATTTTCAATGTATATGGCAACGGAACATAGAGGATAAGAACCTGATGAAAATTGGAACGAAGATCCTAAGAGAACGCGTGATCGATCGTGCTACGATGGTGTGACGAACGCGCAACGCATACCATATGGCAGAACTCTGATCAGAAATCCGAATTACCGAAAGTGCGTTCCGTGATGCAACCAATATCTTGGTGAAAACTGGCATCGAACAGGAGCATTGTGGATGTTGTTTCAGTTGGAAGAGCCGATACCCGGTCTTGTAAACATAGACACGCCGGTGTAGATACGTGCATGTGCTGTGCGCATTAGGGTGATCGATGATACTCGACGTCGAGCGACTGGCCCGTTGGTCAAGTAGATGCATCAGCTGCAATTGCGCCGACGATTCGGATTTCAATGAACGTTCGAGTCAAAATCGTATAAAAATAGACGATGGTCAGAGCGACGCTCGTTTGCGTTATTTTTTTCTTTTTTTTTCCTCCCCGTTCTTTTTTTTCTTTTTTTCTGTTGTCAACGTGCGTGGGTCGTTCGCTATGACGGATTAAACGGCACAAAAGCCGCGATTCGACGGGTTAGGCGTACGAATTGGCCGCGTTTTTTTCGCGAATGCGTATGAAATGGTTTCGCGAAAGGCCGTTTGAAATTTATAACTCTCGTAATACGAAGCCCTGATCGACCGCGCGTATAACGCCAACGACGTAATAGGATGCATCTGTTCTACATTGCGTTTATCTCGAGTTTACTTTGCTTTCCGCTCGAAAATTTATAATAGAAAGGGGAAAATATCGAACGTTCCTATGCGTGTACGAACGAACGTTACGTGACGAACTTAGTCGGGATACGTTCCAGGCGGGCAAATCGTATAAATGCACGCTTTGTATACGCTTCTCCCGTTGAATTATGTTTATCGTTTAATTGTTGCATAGCACGATCCGCGGTCGCTTTGCCGCGTACGTGATAACGTTCGCTTTATGCCATTAAGCGCAATCGCTTTCGTTCCGTTTCAGAAATGACGAGACGCGGTGAACGACCGTCGATAGAGAAAAAAGGAAGTTCGCCGCGGTCAACTTCGTTCATCGTTACTCGTCAAGTTTAGTTCAACGTCATTCCGTCCTGGATCGTGTCTCGTGCAATTTGTTCGACCGTTCGCGGAGAGACGCGTTCGCGATAGATCGCGCCAACGAGAGTCGTAAATTCTCGTTACGATTAGATAATCGACGCCACGAATTGCTCGATCCCCTATTTCGACTATGATAATAGAGGTGGTTGACTGATTATAACACTGAAGTTACAGGTTAAAATATATGTACTTCATTCCAACAACTTTATACACATAAATAAATAAGTAACGTATGGTGCGTGTAGACGTATTCTCAGACTTTAATCTGATGACTGATCAATGAACGAAAAACCAGTCAAGAGATGTTGACTGATCTAAGGATGAAAAACCAGTGAAGTTCGGTGACGATGCTGTCGCAGAGGAGAACTATCGATGCTTGTTGTTCGCCCCACCAAATGATCCTTGAACATGGAAAAAACCCAACCTTCCCATTTTTTACCTGATTGAATAATAACCGTAATGAACGACTCTCGACTTGAAGCTCTTTTATAACAATCAAGAACGTTGATAGTAAAATAAATACTTAATTTACGACAGTTCCTTGCGATTATTGCTGTCTGACTAATTATATTTGCACAGCTAGTGGTGGTCTTGACCGAGGGATCGATTCTGGTTTATGTAAAAAATGATCGCACTTAACATAATTGAATAGAACGATTCAAATTTGAATACATACCTCCAACTTCAGATCGAGTGAATTGATTCAACGTTTCTCTTTACAACGCTTTCTACTTTCTATATGGCGTATTTTGTTGCAAATTATACAAATTTAATCGAACCAGTCCGTATTATCATTTTTCCGATGAGAACATCCAACGAGCTAATTTCAACAACGTTAATTTGTTTCGTTCAAAAGTATTATATTATTCCATCTCTCACCATTCACTGCACTTCCGTAATTATCAATTCAGTTTCTTGATTACGATGCGTTTTGTGATTATCACCGTATGATTATAGAACATTCTCGTGTTACTGCTTCCCTTGTGGCTCGCGTCTGTCAATTTCTTGGACAAATGCGTAGATATACGATACGTTGCCGACCCTAATATCAGTGACATTGTCCGTCAGGACGACTCGTACGGCGTGAATCTGGCACGTAAATATTGCCCGGCCACGACAAATGGATATGTAGGCCACGCGCCTGTCATCAGTCATGGCAGGACCGCGTCATTAATACAACGGAATGCGCGCACTGGACACGCCGGGTAATTAATATTAACGGCACGAACATCGGTGTAATTACAATTAAATAACGTCTCCCTAATTAACAGTATTGTAGCGTGGTGTGTGACTCCGCGTAACTCTTCGTGATTCACTCTATCACAGAGGATAGTTTGATTCACCGATGTGTCGCTACATTTTGAAATTCTTTAATGAGGAAACATACGTATACAAAATCGTATAAACATGAGTTTGTGTTTTCCAAAATGCTAAATGTTTATCATTTTTTTTGTACAAGATTTTTAAAGAGGAAAAGATACGATAAGTTTTATGGGCTCTGTTTGATATTTCAAACGTCACATATTAGGTCGTCCGAAAAGTTTCTTTCGTTTTATAAGGAAATGATGGATGCAAACGTTTCCGTTTTATATCATTTTATCGGATTACGTATGATCCATTTTGTTCTATCAAAATAAAGATCACAAGGTTCGACAGATTAGGTTTCATGTTTGTATAAAGATGCATCGTTGTAAAAGACGTGTCTGTAAAAGAAAGACACTTTTCGGACAACCTAATACAATCGAGCTGTTCGAGATTTGGAGTAGCCGTCAGTTTGTGACTCGGACCGCACATGTCTTTTTTGGGAAAGTCTGAATTTCGTAAATTCTCGTTACGATTCGATAATCGACGCCACAAATCAGTCGATCCCCTATTTCGGTTAAGATAATAGGGGTAGTTGAAGTGATGATAACACTGTGTTAACAGGTTAAAAGATACACTTTATTCCAACCACTTTGAAGACTTTAAGTATTTACGCGTGGTGCGTGTAGACTTGTTCTTAGCAAGTGTAATAGAAATGAAGAACTTAGAAGTGTAAATAGCAAGTTAAAATTTTGACGGGTCAATTAGTAGCAAGTCAAGTTATGTTTTGTGAAGGCGGTATTTATACTGAACTAGCGATGGGTGCTTGTTGCCCCACAAACGGTCGCTTGCTGGTGGTAATGATCGTTGAACACGAGAAAAATCCACTTGCCCTATTTTTTATCCGACTGAATAATAACCCTAAGCAACTTCTCGATTTGAAAGATTTGAAACAATGAAGTGCCTTAACGTTAAAGTTAAAATCCTTAATTTTATGACAGTTCATTTGGGTTCGACTAATTCTATTTGTACAGGTAGTGGCTGCGTTGACCGAGGGATGGATTCTGGTTTATGCCAAGGGTAACGGCACGTAATACCTACTTGCCAAGTTGTAAACTATACAATGCGAACCTCATCAAGAGGCTAATTAGCACCCTAGGTGTTGGGTCCGCTCTGAAGTAAACATCTGATATGAATGAGAAAGAAGATCGGTGGATTCCGATGTAGAGTTACCCCATAATGCTATGTAAAGCCATATTAAAACCTATGGAATCCAACTATGGGGAACAGCGAGTAATTCCAACATAGAAATTCTCCAACGATTCCAATCAAAAACTCTAAGATCTTTAATAGATGCACCTTGGTATGTTACCAACGAAACAATACATCGCGACCTTAAGATACCCACAGTTAAGGAAGAAATGTCCAAGTTCAGAAACAGATATAATATAAGAGTTAACAACCACCAAAACAACCCTTTAGATTGAAGCATTAGATTCAACTAGAATCAAACATGTTGAGGTTATTCGATGTATAAAGAGAGAAACGCGTGGATAAATTGTAAGGTAGAAAATTATATATTTAATAGAGAAGTGAAATTACAAATATGAATACAATTTGAGCTGGTCCAGATCCGCACACTAACAGTGTTACCCTATAACCGAACTCTCCGAAGCCAATATTACAGAGACCAGGTCATGCACCGATGGCAAGATGGCATCCAGATGTCTACGCATCCTTATTGCATCCCTTAATGATCTTAACCCATTTGCATCATGGCTCTACTTTAGAGGACCGGTCCCTATCACCGCGCGCGGTCGGTCATAGGTGCAGTAAATGACATCTAAATTCTTCATGGAGTTTATAGAAAATTTACTGTTCAAAACGATTGGTAGACAATGTTACTTCGCAAACATCGCATCTTACATTCTTTATAATAGAAGAAAAAAGAAAAAATTATTTATTTAAAAAAAAAAATAAGAAATAAAAAATTAAATCATATTATTTCTCATGGAATTCTTTAAAATGGTCAACACAGTAAACTGATATAGGCGAGATGCTGACAAACGGGTCAAACGTGAACTCTCACATCTGAAGAATACTTAGCGACTGAAATAAAAGGCAGTCGCAGCGCGCGGATTAATCCGCGCTTGGATGCAAATGGATTAAGGATTGTTCCAAGGACCATCCATAAACCAATAACATTTACAAGGCCAATAAACCAAAAGTTTGTGTTTATGGTGGGTCCTCGTCCCAGTCTTTTGTCTATACGCTGTCGATGGCTTCAGTGCTTGAGAAAACTAAAAAGACCAGATGTAGAGTTTTCTTAGAAGTGATGACCACTTCAACAAAACATACTATAAACTCTTATAATCCAAGTTACAGTACCACGCCAACAGAATTTACTTATAATTCTCAATGAGAATTGATTGTAAATAGTCTACCAAATAAAAAAGAAAAAAAAAAAAGAAAAGAGTTGCCCTGGCTGTTTGTTGACGTTCGTCGCTGTGCAGGGGGATGTTGCGTGCGTGTGCTTCGCGGCGAAGGTGTTTCCTTCCCGAAGGTGACACTCATGTTGATGATTTGGCTAGAAAATCTTGTTTTCTTCCGGAGTGATGCTTTCTCCAACAGCACCCAAGTGCCGTTCTTCGTAACATGAGAAGTATAACGCTGTGATGAAGACTGTTTTTAAAACTGTCTGAAGAAGCTTTGCCTTCTTATATTCTTATATACCAGCTCTTCATCCTGGGGTTTTCCTTCTCACCATAATTTTTAAGGGGTATCCTCGTGGGCGCATATCCTTTGGTGTTTCTGATTGATACCAGATGTTTACTTTAGGACGGACTCATTGACGGCCATTCCAAATTCCGAACGATCGATGACGATAAAAGTTTCGAATGGCACGGCAGATGAATGAAATCGCCCGAAAAAATTGTACGAAGTTCTTCGTAACGTGGCGCGAGTTCTCGACTGCCGCTCATGAACGCGGCCAATTGGGAAAATGCAAGAGTTCCTGATGCCAGCAATGCGCTGCTCGAAAAACCTGTAAGCACTTGCCCATAGAATGCGTAAAAGAGAGCGAAATTTTCCCTTTAGCCGGCAACAGCTTCTCCGATCGTTATCGTTCCTACGATTGTCCCTTTGTTCCATTATGTGTTAATGAAACTTAATGTTTGTAGCTTAAAAATACGGCAAATATGTGACACGAACGTAACGTGTTTTACAAAATTGAATACTAAATCTGTTGATAATATTCTTGAATACTCGACGTTCATGTTAAATGTAAGCAGGTCGAGATCTTTTTCCGTTGCAGTAAGCAAACCTATGCAAAATGCGAATTAATGCAAAACGCACACCAACGTAAATGTATATATCGCGTTATGAATGCCACGGATAATTTTCAAATAAAAAAAAATTCACGAAATCCAGGACGTCGGTTCATCGGTTAAAACTGTCGTCGTTCGTCCTCGGACTTAAATTACCTTTTCAAAACGATCATTAATTCAAGCGTAATTTATCTTTGCGCGTTTGTACGCACTAAAGAGTCCCGAAAGTCTCGACCCATATTCGTTCGCGCACCGAGCCTTTTAAAGATGCAAACGTTCCATGTGACAGGGGAAAAAGCTGCGAAAATTGTATTGTATATTATAAAGATAGAAATATGTATGTTCCATCTCAAATAGAGAATAGAAGCATAAATGTACTCTTGACAATGGCCATTTGATATGAGACACGTTCGAGATAAAAGTTAGTCATTAGTCGCAGAGAAGAAAAAATGTAAAAAAGAAAAAGATATTCCGTCCGATGATATGATCTTGCAAAAATAAATATTTTTATTAGGCTCCATTGTTCCCACTTACTTCAACGAATGCCTATTTAGGTTGAAAGAGGAACGCGTTGGTAAAGTACTAAGAACTAAAATAACGGGATTAAATTTACACGAACATTGACCAAATTTCACGAGTATATTTAGCGGTCATTAAAAACCCACAGAGTTAACAGTGAAATTCGAGAGAAGAAAATTCCAGGTAACGCGATGAAACGAGAAATCGCTCGTTCTTTGTTTTATTTTAATCCGCAATGCCATCTAATTACTCTTAATCCCCAAGATATAGTTACACGCGATAGAATGAAAATTATCTATGAATTACGACATACGAACGCACAAAATCGGTTAAGCGTTTAAAACAATGTTATCTACTCGGGCCGATAAGCCGATTCCAATTGCTCGAATTAACGTCGTAATCTACCTTTATTACTCATCCTGGTGAATCGGGAAATGTTAGCACCGCTGACCACTTCCTTCTCCCTTATTAATACGTTATCCGTTCTCTCTTCTCGAAATTATTTCAACGTTTAGGACAAGCATTTCTCACGAAGGATAATGTATCGTAGCCATGATAAGAGTTTATTGCGATAATAACGCATATCACAGGTGGTCGAAGTAGCGCATCGATAATTGGTAAGACAAGAAAGAAGAAACGTCGCTCGTGATTGAATATACCGTGGCGTATCCTTGTTTAAGCATTTCCCCTTAAAGTAAACGAAGGCATCGTTAGAAGGGTTGGTTGGAGGGAGATCGAAGCCGCAATACGTTCGTCTTAGAAAACACCATTATCGCGAGAAACGGGAATAGTTGAGATATCTATTGTGAAGATAACGATGTCGGTCCCGAATGACGAGTGCTATTGAATCAGATCTCCGATAAAGCTTCTAATATAGTCGCGGGGGAGGTTTATTATCGCTTTTCGTGCCATTCGAACGTATCTATCAATCCATGTGTGACGCGTCTGTACAGCTTGCATAAACGAGTCAAACTCGATATATTTTCTTCCATAGAATGATTTCACATGTCGTTGAGTTATAATCGTAATTGAACTCATTTACTCTTTTCAGTCGACTCGCTTATTATCTCAATATATGAAACGTTTTTAAAGCAGCAAGCTCGAATAACAGTCTGTTATTAAATTGATGCTTTTTGATGTAACGTACTATTCTGAAAAATTTAATTTTTAAATTCTTACTCTTTATATTTTTTCCAAATTAATTTTAATTTTCGAATTAAGCGTTTTTTTATTTAATCTTACACCACGTTACAATCGTACAACGGCATTGCATAACGTTAGAAACGTTGGTCTAATTTCAACGATCCAAGTAAACGCTCTTTTCTTCCAAGCATCTTCACTTTGTCTTTTTCCACGGTGTATGTAAAAATTATTTGCATAAGGAGAAGATTATTGATTTATTCGCCTACGAGGTAAAGCAAGATAACCCGCTCTCCTCGGGACCGTAAGCGACTCTTTCTACTTTTTCATCGATTTGCCGAAGAAATTACTCTTACACGCTATCTCAGGATAGTTCGTTCTCGCCGTTCCCCGAAGTGGGAGAATTATGCGTTTGCATTCTATGAAAGGCCAACTACCAGTTTCTGGAGCTCCTTTCGGCTCTTGTCATTTGTCTTCCTCCGAGATAGAACCAAAGTTTCAAAGAGCTCTCCAAGTTGCGTCCCAGGCGGTTACCAGAGAACGCCTCCCTAAATTTTCTCGTTGTAGAAATTAATGGTGAAGCTAGTTTGTAAAATCTTCGTTAACCGCCTCTCCCGCCCTCCGTTCGCGCGAAGTCTGTTAGAATCTATGTTTCGATAGTTTCGCCGCGAGCAAGTAGAACCGATCTGAACAGGAATGTACGCCTTCGGAACAATGAGAATCTACTGGTTACTTGAGTAGTTACATGAAACTTTGAAAAATATAGCTATATACTTAAGAATTTAGAGGACAGGAAAATGGAGGAATTTTCGCAAGGCTTTAATAATAAGAAATTATTTGCGTAGCAAGTTTGAACGTTTCTTTTAGTCGCATCAGAGGTTTACATGTATCCACCACATGGAAGAACGAGATGGGATTTTTAGCGAGTATTACCGTCAACACCATAAGTAATAAAGTCCCACATAACCAGGAAGTACGGTCACTGCTGGGTATGCTTGGTAAACTGCACTTTTCCTTCCTGGCAAAGACAAAGAAAAAGAAAATTTAATCG
Source organism: Bombus terrestris (assembly GCF_910591885.1). Classification (NCBI taxonomy): domain Eukaryota; kingdom Metazoa; phylum Arthropoda; class Insecta; order Hymenoptera; family Apidae; genus Bombus; species Bombus terrestris. The sequence goes on along the minus strand of NC_063280.1, from coordinate 6,205,759 downwards.
TTTCGGATCGATTTGTACAGATATCGTAGATGATTGAATAAGCCTGAAAGTTTGAGATCGTTACAGAGCGAAGAGGGTGCAAGAATTATAGGTATGAAGATTAGATCGTTGAGCTTTGATAACTAAATGTTGAAAGTTAGAAATTGGCAGTTAAAAACTGGAAGATTATAACAGAAATATTTTTATAACTAATTTTATTCGTGTCTTGACTTTTACAAATGCGAATGCTATTATTATCCAAACCAAACAGACTCAGTTCGGTATATGCAACTGCACATGACATTTGTATGTTTGCTGGCTAAATCAAAGGTTGCAAAGACCCTTTGTAATTAAATGCTATTTCAAAGACTGTTGTAGCTGTTCTCTATTTACGCAATACTCAATTAATTTCTCTGCTTCTGTAATTTAATTACCTAGCTGCAGGTATCTCTTGTTAAATCTCGATGTGAATTCATTTCTTCTTAGCAGTTCTCCCTTCCACGTCGAATAGTGGAATATTGAAATTGATACGGTATTCATTTTTTAATTGATAGATAGCGAAACACCTGAGTTTTCTACATTTTCCACGTGTTTAAATATACAGAGTGTACAAAAATGACGGAGAAAAGCTTTGGGGACATGTAGCATTTATCGAAATAAATAAAACATAAGTCTTGGGAAACGTGGATCCAAAAGCCATTAGTTTCGGAATTATGAGATGTTTAGCGTATAAAAGTACGTTGTATAGTAAACCAGTTGCTTTGCTAGATTAGATAGTTGATACAACGAATCGAAAAACACTGCCATGACACAAGACAAATGCCCGGGCATCGACGTGCGCGTGCTTCTATGAGAAAACGTGTCGCAATGTGTGTTGAAATGAACGGGATACATATTGAACATATACTGTAAAGGTCTTACTGACAAAAACGTCTTATAACTCGGAAATTAATGGCTTTTGGATCCATGTCTACGAAGATGTTTTTCTTGCTTTGATGAGTATTGTATGCGCCTAAAGCTTTTCTTCTACTTTTTTACATACCCTGTCTATGTATGTACATTGGTCTAGCGTATAATATCGTTTCAATCTGCCAAGTTTTGCATAAATTCTGATAGGTTTCATAGTGTTTCGGAAATGTTTCTGTTTGCATGTTACGTAGCAGATTATACAGATACTTTACATTGTTTCATCTCCCTTCATAGTTCCAATTTCTACTACGTAATCGCAAGGTACATACAACTATGAACTTGATGGCGAGTACGATTAATCAATGTAGAAACGAGGCAAGCTGCACTGAACTATTGTACTTTGTGCCACGCATGTGGCTCGTTAAGAAACCGTTAGCATAATAGGGTGTAGCGTATGAAAGCAAATATAGTAGCACGTTTTAACAATACGCGATGCGGAAAATTTCGTTCGAATAATTCAAATAATGTCTTCATAATTTATTCTTCATTCACGGATTCCACCGATAATAAAGGCCATACGTGGCAAAACTTCGCATTGAAAAATTTGTTCCAATGTGTGGCAATTTTTTATTTATTTTCTTTCTTTTTTTCATTTATTTCATGGAAAGGAAATGAATATAAAAATGTAAATACTTTTTAATATACGTTTCTCTTTAAATTTATAACGCTATGATTAAAACATTGTAGCAAAGTACACGGGACGTATGAAAGTTGCAAATAATGAAACAAATTGGCTTTTTGCGAATTGAAATTCCTTCATGCGGAAGCAAGAAAGACGTTTTAGAATGCGAAATGACGACACATTAGACATTTAAATGGCGCGGCGCGGGTTATTGAATCGGTACGGAAACACCTGGATCCATAGGTTCAGGTGGCTGTGAGAATCTCTGCCAGTAGAATTCCTTTGTTTTACGGAATTGCTACGACATTAGAGGACTCTCAAAGGGATTCGATCTAAGTATCGTAGCAGAAGAAAATAAAAATTAATATATCTTACACCTTTTATGTAAAATGAATTAGTTGTTTCTTTCTAACAAAAGTTCATTCTATCATTAGTTAATATCGGTTTCGTTGCTATCTCAACGTATATTCTGCTTTTGCCGAAAGGAGTCAATAGTTGCTGCAGTATGGAGAGTATGTAAAATATGTTTGGCAATATCAGTATCTTTGTGCAAAACGTAACTCGATTATTTGGAAGGAATGTCGCTTGTTTAACTAATTTGAGAAGTGTACAAATGCTAGGTATCTTCGCTTAAGATAGATAGACGTGGAACTATGCCACAATTACGCATTAAACGTACTGGGATTTATGCCTGTGTAATAGAGATTCCTCCAAATTCCGCAGCTTCTACTGCACACAGTTGGTATAAGCACAGCGACAGATTGGGGAGAGGTGTTACAACATTTGATTAACAAAAGGTACTATATCGTATTACAATTAGATAACTTTTTTTGGTATTTCTTAGTTTGAATAATTTAAATTATACCATGTTTCAATATAAATAGCACTTAACTAAATCTAACTAAAGTTGCAACTGTATGTGCAAATTTCAAAACGATTCCAATCTCAGAGAACAACTATTTTCGTAGCATATAGCTCAACTTACAATTTCCCGAGAGGACCATTAACAGCCGCTCGAACTAGTTACAGTGATCAAAGTTTAATTGCGCCTTCATTGAGTAGTTATACCTGCTGACTAAAGCTCTGGCGACATGTACCATTTCACTAACATATAAATGTCACACACGTCAATTTTTCTTGGCAGGAAAGGTAGGAATATGGTAATGAATAAAGGTATGAATAAAAAATTGCAGTGGAATTTCGACAATTTATTGGTCCTGTACATTAAATTATACAGATCATCTTAACGATACAGAGCGGAACAAGCGTATTCGGATAAATAGTTTTCCGCAGATATTCTGTTTTAACAAATGTTAAAAAAGAAAAAAGAAAATAATAAATAATACATTAATAGTTAATCATTAGAAAAGTATACAAAATTTATAAAAACGAATAGAAATATTGAAATAAGAAACGAAATGAGGAAACTATTTTTTCGAATACATTTGATTCGATACTGTACGATGAGAACAAACTTTTTTATAACTAGGAAGATAAATTGTCTATGCTCCATTCATATTCTTTATCTAGCAATTTTTACAGATAACCATTCTAAATAATACAATATTTCTATATACAATAAAAATCCATTTATTTGACTGAAAAGTTAATGCCCAACTAACTAATCCTTCGCTTGTTGAATTCACTTATTAGGTATTGGGCATAATTAGCGAAATTATATTATACAAACTATTTGTCTCGATGAGTTCAAATAAATAGAGTTTTATTGTAGTTAGAAATACAATGAAACAATTTACTCCAATAAAATCATAAGTGTTACGCCTATTATCTTCCTTCTAAAATGGTTGTGCAGCCATTTTTTATAATCTGAGAAATGTTTTACTCATATATGATATAAATTGTCATAAACGCTGGTGTAAAAATTATATTTCAATCTTATACCTATACTAAATCTGTAGTATACAATGATGTAACTAACAATACAATCAATTTCAATCTATTGGATGTCCCCAATTTTGTCCTCTTACGTCTGATATACATATTAGATACATATGTAAATGAACACATTTGAACAAAGATGAAATCAACAGTGTAAATATAGGATTTCTGAGTACATAGTACTCAAATTACTGTGCACAGTGTCACATAAAAAATTTAGTAGCTGTTATATACGTAACGTACGCTTTTCAATAATAATAGGTTCGTTCTTTTAGGAAACTTCTTTTAGAACAAACAGAAAATGTAAAAATATATGACAATATGTATCAAATTTCTCCAAACTATATGGAGATGATACGTAACTCTGGTGAATATGTAATTTTCTTTTATTTACTTGACTCGTTTTTGTTGTCTTTGGCGATATATGTCATTTGCGGGCGGCGGTGGTAAGTCTTCTTCTTCGCTGTCATCACCTAAGCGCGTTCTTCTACGTTTAGATCCAATACTAACCCCATCGTTACTTTCGTCAACTATCCAATGTACGGATTTCGCTAGGTCAAACAATTTTGTGTCACATCCGTTATCCGCTATTGGCAATGGAGCTATGTAAAAAAAAACTTTCTTTTACAACAGAAATTCCATACATTGTTGTTATATTTTGATGAGTTAATTAAAAATGAAAATGACTCATGTGATATTATTTACGTATATGATAGTATTAGTAACCTTACCATGGTCAGGTAACTGAATTCGATTGAAAACATCCATGAGTAAATCAACAGCCACAAATGGTCCTCTGAAGCATCCAGGTGGAGGAAGCATGGTACAAAGTTGTGCTGCAGCTGGTGGCAATGGAAAAGATCCACCTATAAAAATTTTTTATCAAGCATTATAAACAAATAAATAGCATTAAAAACAAATAAATTTAGATATAGTACGTTTTAATAAAGGAATTTACCTGGTACTGGATGCTCTCCAGGTAATGGATTTACTTTCGGTTTATAAGGTATCATTTGTGATATATCAGGTCTTGGCAATGATGCTATAGCTTCCTCTGGATCTGGTATTCGTGGTAATACACCAACTGTACTTCTTCCAACGCTGGATACTTCCATGTATCCGATGGACCGTAACTCCATAGGAGTACATGGATATAGATCCAAGAATTTATATCTATCTACTAATTGTGCTGTTTCTTTACCTTCGAATTCTTTGATCTACAAAAAAAGAAGAAAACAAATTAAGAATTATATAAATTGCAAAAAGGTATCAAATAAAGATTATGCAGGTCAATAATACCTTTTCTAATACAGCACTACGTCGTTTTTCAACTTTTACAATACTTGCTAGATCTCCAATATTAGATTCAAATTCTAAAAATCGATTCCATATATCGCTAAAAATAATATTACATACAAGATAAGTATTAAGTAACCTTAGTTATAAAAATAATTCATACACGTTTATTAATATTGTAAGCAAATAGATTTATCACTTACACTGATTTTTCAGGTTCTAAACTACCAGATGATAAAACTCTCTCGAATAAAACTCTTGTATTATTGTCCTCTGAAATATTAAACGCAATTAGAATTGTGATATATATAACATATGTAAATTTATTTCTTAAAAAGTTATCTCACCATTCAAATGTGACAGGTAGTCAATATAACAAAGTATATAGTCAGGATTGTCCCCAAATTTCTTTAAACCTAATTCAAATATCCGAAAAGCAATATTTTTATCCTTTGTGCAATAATATTCCATTAATGCTGCAGCAACATATACATGATGTTTACATCTTGGGTCTTCGCGCGCTCTTTTAAAAACCGTTCTAGCCGATTTTATACCTTCAGCGCGTCTTGCGAATTTCATGTATTGTACATATGCCTACGAAATGGCATTCAATTTAGTAATACTCAAATCATTGAATAAAATATTTAGTATTAACAAACAATAGATACTAACTAGTGTGGGGTCAATGTCAGGTATATCAAGGAACTTTTGATATATTTGATGAACTTTTTCATATTTTACTCTTCCCTCTTCAAAATCTGCATGCGCAAAGTATAATAACATATTTTTGGACAACAATGTACTTGTTGCTCTTTCAAACATTGTTGCTGCTTCATCGCTTAAATTCTTTGCGGCATTTACATCTCCTTTCTCTGTTAATATTTTTGAGCTAAGTTCTAAAAAGTGTGCAGCTTGATGCCACACTGCAGGATGATGACCCAAACATAATAAACACTGTTCTATTGCAAACATTACTCTGCGTGCAACTAAAGAAGTATCTTCAGTTCTTAAAGGGTTACTACGTTCCCATGCAATATATTTCTTCCACAATTCAACCTAATACAATAATATCATTTTGTTATGTTTAAACATTTATACCATAATATCTACAATTTACAATAATTAATATTTACAAAGTAGTTCAATAATTACCTGTTTAACTTCTTCCGGATGACCAGTTGGAGGTACACTAGGAGCACTTCGATTCAATCCTCTTGTTACAGCTTCTAATTCTTTGGCAACTCGTCTTGCATTCATATAGTCTCTAGAACGTTCAATAGCCATTTTATCCGCAATTATTGGATTAATATTTTGTTCAAAAGCCATATAATCTTTCCATAATTGCTCCATATTTATCATAGGATTAACTACACCTCGTTGATATACCTACAATTAACAATACCAATGTATGAAGCAAATCAATAAAATATATTAATATATAATCCAATAAGAACACATAGTTCGTTACCTTCCTCACTGCACTAATTTTCTGGTTCTCAGCATATGAACCAACAGCTTCCACACTTTTAAGGAATGTAACGTAATCATTCCATATACTATAGGAATGGATATCCATACCAATTTTATCCAGTGCAAAGTCATATGCTTGTGCCATTTTCTCCCTGTGAATTAATTATGTAATAAATCTTGCTGCAATTATTTTATTAAAAACATACTTAAAGATGTAAATACATACTTGTATGTTGCAAGACTGGCTTTTGTTTCTTTCACGTAAGAAAGGTAAAGTTTCCACAACTCAATATTTAAGATTTTCATAAGGCACCTTTGGAAAAGCTGTCAGAGAAAAGAAATACTTTAGAGGAAATATAAGAAAATAGTGTGACATCTGTTAAAGCTCATTTAAGTGTGGTTACACAAAACATTACATATCTACCACCTTACTTACCCTTATAGGCAAGTCTTTTTTAAACACATATTTAAACATTATTGATAAAACCAATAAGAATCACATCAAAATATCAGGAAGTAAAAATTCAATAATTTATTAAGCAGGTCTTTAATACAATCACTACTACAATATTGTATGTATGTAATGGGAGAAATAATAATGCACCAGTGCATCAATTGAGAATGATTTATTGAATAAACATGTTTTCATTGGGAAATAATTAGGAAAAAATTTTCCAGCTATGAGATTATAAAGGTAACACAAAATAAACCCCATTGAATAAAAAGTTTATTTATTTTTTATAAGTGGGGTTAATAATATAATTGACCTATGTGGGATCTAGAAATGAATGATCCCAAAACATCATAAAAAAATTTAGACAATTTGAAGCAACATAGGGTGACAAAACATAGCAAAATTAGCATAGGAATTATTTGTCTCTACTATATATTATAACCATACAATGAATTAATATTTCAATGTATTTATCACCTTATGCTACCTCTATAGAAATTTCACAATATTTGAAGTCTCAAATACTGTGCTGGGGGAAGGAAAATGATGTAATTCCCAAAGCATACTTATGAAATAATATCTAGAAATATTAATTGTCTCGAAGCTACACGTAATACTGAGACAAATATGTGTGTCATCGATACTTTCCTTATTTGCAAAGAAGTAGATATACTTTACACAAATGTAATTCAATCGAATTAATGCTCAATATTTGTTCATAATATTTTTATTTCATACTGTTCTTAATAAGATTTCTACACTTCATGTAATATGAATATTATTTTAAGTAACATAATCCAAGCACACTAAAAAATGTATTGCAGGAAGGAATACAAGGCTGTTACATTCAGAAAGTTGTCTTCGTAAGTTGATTTATACTAGTAATGTGTATTTATTATTATTAAGCTTGTTATATCAAATATATTCAATGTATACATCATTCAACAAAGAAAACAACCTCCCAAATATACCAACAGATCAATTGTAATCAATGAGATATTTGTGTATGGTGAAATATTGTTTTTATTCACCTCATATAATATGAAAAGTGCTTAGAATCACATTGTATGATAATATTTGATCACAATGGGTTAATAATATCCTATCATTATTAAATGTAACCTTATTACACTAAAAAATTAAAATAGAACTCTTTAAATATCAATGTTTAATTAGAAATTATATTATTTCATACAATGGTTATTTAATCTATAACCATTCTTGATTAATAAACAAACATGCATATCATGAATCTGTATTGAAAAAAAAATTCAACCAATACTTTTATTTCAAGATCAATAACGGAAACTATGTATCATCCCGAACAAACAAATTGGACATTATATATAACTAGAAGTTTGATAATATAGAAAGTGTTTTCATTAAATTTTGAAACTCAGACAATTAATATTAACATACCTTTTCCACCTTTTCAAAGTTGCGCATTTTCATCTGAAACAGAAAAATTACTAACTAAACTTTATGTTTCAACAATAATCACATTACTCAATAAAGAATTATATTGATAACTTTTAATAGATATAGTTCACTGAAACTGTAATAATATTACCTCTTGTTCTATATAAATTTTCCAATATCGGCCTGCAGAAGGAAACACGGACACAAGTTTTTCAAAAACTGGCCTTACTTCTACAATAGGTCTGTTTTGCGCTTCTCTGATAAGGATGCTCCATGCTTCCAAATCATAAGAAGATTCATCTACCGTTTTTTGAGCACGTTGTAATTTTTCATTTCCCCAATCCTATAAATAAAGAAGGGGAAAAATTATATAAAATGTACAAGCTAAACGGAGTGTTATAGAAAGTGAGGTTATAATCACTTCGTGAACGATATCGCGTTAATAATGATACAGTACTTACAAATTCTGTTTTATCGTCTGTCATTTTTAATTCCCCGGAACAATTTTAATTTCTTGAAGCAAAAATTCTCACGTATTGAAATGAAAATTAATGAATAAGAATACAACACAGCTTAAACAACCCTTAATCGCCTACAAGCTTAGGTAGGTAATGGAGTCCAGAAATCAGAATTTCTATGGCGTCCGATATATCGTTCTGAAAACTCGTTCGATATTCGACCTTTATCGATAGCAGCCATTTTAGTGCGTCTTTAATGTGCGTCGTTTCAAATCATGAGAATTTGTTAAAAGAAAATTTCTATTAATTTATACATTTTTAATCTAATAAAGTGGATTTTTATATAAAAAGTGCAAATATTATACATATAATGAGTAAAGATACTTATAGTTCAAGAAAAAAGGTCATTGCAATTCATCGATGAGCAATTTTGAATCAGTATGGAATGTCCAACAATTTAAACAATTTCGTCTTGGTAAGAAAATTAATTATGTATTAATTCCTCGTCATTTCTTTATTATATAAAGATTAAATATGCAAAAAAATTTATTATAATAATTTATCACGATAGATATATGACGATTATAACCATATACGTAGATATATCGAATGGTAGGCATATGTAACACATTCAATGTATAAGCAAGTTCGTACTAATTAAGCCACATCGCCGATAATACAGATTCTACGCTTTATCAGATTTTGTTGTCTAACAATGTAACAGATTTTTCCTCTTCCAATATCCCACTAAACGGATATCTGATTTTTGACATAATCGAGGTTCGTCTCTAATCAATATGAACTTCCGTCTATATCATGTACAACAGTTTCGGTTTTGGAATAACAATTTCATTGATATAATTCATTATGAATATATACACATATATATACACATATGAATCATTGATTGTCAAATGATTATAGTCTAGTTCATCCCATTCATCATCTGTCAATTGTATACTGTTTCAAATTCGATTCGAACAATCAAAAGAAGACGTTTCGATTTTTGATCATAAGTAGCTATGAGAATTGAAAGTTACTACCGCTGAAGTATCAGTCACGATCGAGTCAAATTTACTGTGACGAGTTGGTCGATCAGCCCGGGGCGCGAATTTAGAATCGATCTCAGGTGAACACCTATCTTCTGGTACTGTTATGCCACAGAATCTTGAATAGATGCTCGGGAGATTCACATCGTCTCGTGTACGATATAATAGTCTGAATAATATGTCCGGAGGAAAACGATTGAACATCCATCGTAGTGCATTTGATTCGACTCAATCGTGAGAATATTGTAAGATAAAAGTTCCTTAATAGAAAGAGAGAGAAAGAGAGAGAGAGAGAGAGAGACAGGCAGACAGACAGACAGAGAGAGAGATATTTATCTCGGTAATACTATACTTCTCGATACCTCGGATATTCTATAAGGCAACGATAAACATGATTTTTTGGCGAGCTCGATCTCGTAAGGAGATTCATTATACACAGAGTTCCGAAGTCAGAACAGATCGATTAACGCGTCAATTTGCATTTAAGCGTAACTAACTTAATGCAGCCAGCAGATGCATACATGCAAACTAAGCTGTGCCTTACAAATGATGGCTCGAACGGAGGACCATTTGTTACTCGTGCACCGAACAAATTTCTATTTTGCATAATGATGCAGATAGTGCATGCTCTAGAGATCTTTCTAACACCGTTTCCAAAGTAACTATTTTTCTACAACACTTGTGATTTAAAGGAGTCCTCGAGGAATATTATTTCTTCAAAGAATATCATTCGAGAATTTTGTTTAATTGTATTTATTCCTACAAAACAAAACAAAAAAAAAAAGAAAAAAGAAAATAAAAAGGAAACAAACGCAGTGGACGCGGAGTAAAATGACGAAAAACGTTGAACCTTAAATTAAGACAGTGGCCGACGGTACAACGAGGTGTCGATAATGAATCTCAGCGTTAATTAGAGCCCAAAGGTGAGACGATAGGTAGCTAGTCGTGGCATACCGATATCTTCTTCCCAGTCTTTCGCACACATTGCAAAGTAAAGCTTAACTGAAACGTCACGCCACTTGTTACTCGTTAGTGTGTACGATGCCATCTTTACTGCTGGCCACTCGGCCGGGTTACTCCTACGGCAGCCACATCGATACCAGCACGGCCGTGTAATTAACAATGTTCTCCGCCTTTGTTCGACCTTGTCGAGCTTCTTCGATAGATTTTTGTTGAAGATCGAACGCAGCAGCAGTATACCTGGCAACCGTATCTTTCGAAATAAGCAGTAACTTAGATCCACATCAAAGATCAGGGTGAGAAATTCTCTAAATTCTAGGCGCTCGTTTACATACATTTATGTAGGCAAGGAAAGGTGTGATTTTTAGAAGAACTCCATAATTTTCCGACGAAATTAGACGGGATTAGAGAAGCTGTTTGCTAGAAGAATCCTGTATAGTTGTTAGATCGGATCAGATGGAGTTGGTTCGTCCAGCGGGACAAGAAGCCTTGGTCCAATCTCGAAGGTATCTTTCGAGCGTCGACAGAGAGTGCTTCCATTACGCTGGGCGGTGGTCCCTCGTTATATCCGGGACAGGCAAGTCCGTGGCTGCTCATCTGATAGTCCGAGGATTTATGGCGGCCCTGATGGTTCATTTAGCGCTGACATGACTGGACAGGGGCGGGTCGAGACGGTTTTACGTACGTTGTGTGCGTGCGCTAACGCGACAATACGGAAATATCTCGTTAAAAACAGGTTGAGTAACGCTATAGATTGGCCGATTTAAGTGCATACGCACCATCCGTCAAGTGCATCAATTGGGAAATAAGCCTAAACTGCGCCTCGAAAAACCTTTATTAAATAGTTGCTGTTCGTTAATCGTAGGGACAGGGAGTATCGGCCAGAATTTGTCAACGCTTATATATCACGAATTATGACAAGAAATGGTGTACTTCTCGTGTTCTTCCTACAATAGAAGATACGTAGTAAGGGTTCAAGAAAGGAAAGAGTATCATCGCGGTAAAGGGTGGACAGCATTAAAATTAACAATTGACAAAACAACGATACCAAGGACTTAAGACCGTGATTATGCATAGCTAACTAAGACGATAAATTCAAAGATATGTTACGTGTCAAAGTCTAGAACAAAATGCAGTTAATCTCGCCGCTTCAGTGAGAATTATCGACGCAAAATCGAAATGTTACATTGAATTTATGTAAATTTCGCTTCTTTCGATCTTTCAATCCAACAGACTCCACGCTTCACCCATCGAAGCACCTTCTTCCATGTTATCGGGCCGATTCATCTGTTCTCTTGCAGCTGAACCTCCCAAGCAGTTTTGCAATTTTCGCTCGGACATACCATAAATATTACACATCGTTGATTTTCCATCTTTCCCGTAACTCCTCTGCGAGCCGCATCAATGTCGAAATTCTCGTTTGGACGGGTGCGCGTGTAAATTACCCGCGGCTAGTAGCAAAACCTCGAGGAGCGTATGTTCTCGATTCGATCCCTTCGACGGTGCTCGACTGTTACTTTCCAAGATTCATGCGCGATAAACGCGAAACTGGCGTAAACCGCACCTAATCCGTTAATAACGCCACGACCAAATAAGCGATATTTGACGGATCGTGAGACGAGCAGGAATGATGCTCTTCGAATCGATCGTGCTAACTAATAGTCGAATCTGGCGAAGAACGATATAAACCACGGGGTGCACAGTTGGTAATCGTGAACCATCTGTGAAATATAATCGATGCACGCTCACATTGTTGGAAGAATTTTACGTTCGCTTTACGTGGAAGTATTAAGACGCTGCGTTGTCTTTTTTATAATTTTTCGCACGGTGATAGAGCTTGAGATGACGCGCTGAACGATTAGAATTTGAAAATTCGATTGGACGATAAGCAAAGAAATTTATTAGATCATAAATGATTCAGAGCTTTATGCTTCAAAAGACATCCTCTTTAGCTCAAAGTCCTTTCGCGAATAGATCCGATCCAAGTTTCTTAAAGCTTTGCTATTCCGCTTCAAGCATCGATGAAGAAACAGACTTATTAAACGGCCTTGTCAGCGAGCACATTCGAGCTACATTCTTTTGAAACAAGGAAACGTCAAATCCGTTGGTGTTTTGCGAAACACATGGAAGCTGCGCGAGTTCGCTGCAACCTTGATATATCCATGTGTCGTGTAGCGAGTAACTGGTTAAGGTAAAGCTAATAATCACAGCCGCAAACGCTCGTGTGTAAGTACCTTTCTACCATGCCAGTGAACTGATTTCCGAGAGCTATATCATTGTGCAACTGAATTCGTTGGTTGCAACCTTGGCTACCGTAAAACTCTCCTCGTATTACTTATCATTCTCGATGCTCTTTGAATTCATCGGGTTGCACCATCGTCTGAGCCAAGAATATCCCTTCTAGCCGTATTTCAGACCTTCATTTACATAAATACTTCCTCGCTAAAGGAAAACGAGCGTTTATAGATACGTGAAACGTCTTAAACGAAACGTTATGTAATTATTTCAAAACGGGGGAAACCATCGTTCGCGAGGGGAGTCGAAAAGTTCAGTTCGCTCATTAAAATCATCGGGACGAGAGCGCGTCGGTCTACGGGAAATAAATATAAATCTGCTTACGGCCAACAACGGTGGCGGCGGCATCTCGATAGAAAAATATGAACATTCGCGCGCGGAACTCCCTTTCGTCGTTCGCCTAAGAGGGAACTGCGAAATGCGTAAAGAACATTTTATGGCGGTGAGTTTCTTGCATGTGCGTATGTATGCAACTCGCAGCGTACCGCCGCCGTGGGAAACGTGACACGAACTCGCTCCTAAACCTGAAAAGCTGTTTCGAGACCGTAGATAGAGGTCGTTGGTAGCCGTAGGAACAGCTGTACACGGTTGACGCGGAAGAATAAAAAGACAGGAAAAAATAAGCAAAGGAACGAAAGGTCCCGATGTTCGAGCGCAATAAATTACTCATTTGCCTGTCGTCAGACACGGCCGAGCGTCATCGAAACGTCACGCGGCCCTTTATGAAGAAACGGGGATCCTGATCGAGAAATTCATCTGATCGAATGCCTTTTCGATATTTTTAAACAGATGTTTCTTGGGAGAAATGTCGTCACGTTGTTATAGGGGAAACGATGATCGATGATCCTTGTTGATTAAAGCATCGATACGTCAAACGTGTTGAAGCAATTATAAATAGTACAATTTTATATAGATTCACGATAGGTGTCGATAAGACAGTAATTACGTGATTAATATACGGTTGCGATAAGTTTTCTCAAGGTCTGCACATCTTTTCACACTTTTCGCCACGATTCGTTCTCACAGTCCGCTCCAATGATGCGCGAATCGACATCGCTGGTTTCTCTATTTTTCAAACATCTTCTCGGACGACATATGTTACACGCATCGTTGATCTGTTGGAGTAGTGACATAGTAGTAAAATAGATTTTTTCGGGAGATAGCATTAATTTGTGCAAAGGTGTAAAAATTAGCAGGTTTCTACATACATATGTCACTCTAGCAGCAAACCAGCGATATGTGTAATACGAGCATGATCTCAACAAACACGATACTCGACATTTACTTGCGACTTAATTAATCAAACTAACCCTTCAACGCGTCATTCGCGTTGCAAAGTGTCGACGATCCGGCGATTACCGTAACAGACTCGTCGGCCCGCATCTGAACATGCTGCGGAACGTTCGTTTTCATTGGTAGATTCAACTTTGTCGTTGTTTCTTGCTGGCCTGGCTGGCTCGTAGTCGTCGTCGAACGATCAGCTCCCTCGTAAAGATCGTCAGATATGACATGCGTTATGGGCTAGCGTGGACTTTCTGCGACGGTAGTTTCGTAGAAATGCAGGCGTGTATGTCTGTTTATGTCTACCAACGTATACTGCGCGATCTTTTGTTTCGCAAAGTTGCCTCGTTATCCGTGAGTTGCGAGACCGGTGTCATTTTATCGGCCGTACAAATACGGTGGCGAAGTTTCCCCGTTGTCGACGATGATCCATCTCGCGAAAGAAATATCAACTTTTTCATATACTTTCGAGATCTATAAAGAGATCGAACTACCTTGCTCCATTGGTACGGGTATGGCTAAGCCGATTTTCCGCATGAAAATGTTACTTCTTTGTAATTGACTCCGGCTATGCAAGATGAAATCACGATGACGCCATAAAGGGTATTAGTATGCTATTGAGTAGACAAAAGCGTTTATACCGATCGTTTTAGAAACGACCAATGGCCCAATAATGGTGAAATAAGCCACAGGATTACGATAAAATTGTCACTCGTACTAGTTACATTCGTTTGGCAAAGTATTCCCAAGAAATACGCGATACGTTCCCACCTTTTATTTCCTATCTTTGTATGGCTTTCCATAAAACGAGAGTAATCGTCTCGAGAGTAAGTATAAGCAGCCCGAAGAAGATAACGATTTTATCGCTATTCGCATTATATATAACTTTGGTTTTAAATAATCAACGCGAGACGTACAATTTTCGTGATAAGTGTAATTGCTTCGATCATAATCATTTGGATTTGTAACGGGGGACATTTATATCCATCGACTTAATAAAATTCATTGTACTACCATCGATTTGACCGCATACTCTGAATTTTCTACGTGTTTTATATTTTTCCGTTTCGTACTAATGCGCCACGATTGTTAAAGTGCTTAAAATTAAACCTAATCGTAACGAGTTGCAATCCCTTTTACGAGCTGCGAACGTTTTCGTAATTCACTTTCTAATGCCCGGCTAAAATTATATCGTCACTTTTACCACTCGGCAACGAACCCGCACAGTGTAGTATCCAATCCCTTATACGTATGCAATCAAATAGGCTCGCCACGAATGTGCACGTGAGGCATGATTTATAACCGCGTGCAACACCGCAAAAAGATGTCTCGGTTTCGTTCATACATCGCCGAAACGTTGGTAGCTCCAGTTGAAACTGTAGCTAATGTCGATCTCATTCTGTTCGTTTATTTTCTCCATTGAACGATTCGCCAATCCTGTAAGATTCTCTAAAGATTTTACAATTCCTATTCGAACTTTAATCGAACTTTATCCTTAAGAAATTTCTTTCAGATATAATATATCGATTTGTTAATTTGTTTATGATAATTAGTTAATAATGAAATAATCTCAAATTTCAACAATTTCATAGTACTCTTTCTATGATACTTTTATATTTTTAACGTATTATCAAGCTAAGAATGGTCTCTGCGTTTCGCTAGGGACATTTAGGTTTACGAATCGGCTCGCCCGAAGATACAATCGCCGATCGATAAACGGCGCCGACGTTTCTAAATGCAATGGCTCTATAAGCCAGGAATTGTACCGCTTGCGTACAAATATATTTGCACCTCGCACCCACTAATGATGACAAATATATATCCACGCGAGCCAGTCTGAGCGATTAATAACGAGCGCGAACACACCGGGCCATTCGTTACGTTCAACTATACGCAAACGTATATTTCAGTGTAACGGTAATCACGCTGCTTTATGTGGTGTACCCTTATTCGCGACCGATGACTTTTTCACGTTATCGTGCCGACGATCGTAGAAAAAAAATTCGATAGCCATGATAAATGACGCGTACTACGGTTTACGTGTCCAGAAATATCTAAACACATCTATTCGAATCATCTTGATTGCTTATCGAAAAGTTTGATTGCGATCGTTTATTTCTTCGCTGCATGTAATCAATTTCATAGGAAGAAAATCGTGTTATTTTAGACAATGTAGTTTTGATATTATTATCTTGAAGATATAGAAAATTGAGTCATTTTTTACTTACACTGTTTCATTTTCTTGAAGTAATTCCATTATTGAATAACGATAGAAGGAATAGCGTTAAAATTGCATTCTCTAGTCTTTTTACACAGTTCAGGTCTTAAGTAACTCGATCGTAAATAGCCGAGAGTTAAAATAGCTAAACGCGTGCAAATACAGCGATAGCCGTTTTCAAGACCAGAGTCACTGGAATTCAGGAAATGTTCAATTACCATACACGCTAAAGAAGAATCAATTCATTAATCGGATACGATCAATC
Organism: Bombus terrestris; assembly: GCF_910591885.1. NCBI lineage: Eukaryota > Metazoa > Arthropoda > Insecta > Hymenoptera > Apidae > Bombus > Bombus terrestris. The sequence continues at coordinate 6,189,125 of NC_063280.1, read as the reverse complement.
AGCCCATTACGTTTATTACGAACCAATAAGGGACGTATAAAAAGTTGATCGATTACTGCATACGCGATCTATGAATCATTAATTTATCGGTTATCGTACATGCTCGTGAACGTTAAGAGTATCGTTACGCTGGAATCGGTGTTGCTAATTGCGAACGAACGAACGAACGAGCGAGCGAGCGAGCGAGCAAACGATCGACCCTGTACCCAATAACTCTTCTGTTTCTCTTCTTTCGTCGGTCGCCGGCCCAATTACCCGGCACAACGGTAATCAACGTTCCGCCGAGCATCCGTTACCTATCGATACCCTATAATTTCTATTAGTAAATTTAATTACCGATACGTCCGATCTTCGCGATGAGCCGCGCGCTTACATTTCACTCGCGACGGCCACTATCCTTCGTCTCTGTTTTTCTGCCGCGATTCACCGGCGCACGCCAATTTGTAACCGTTTTGTTGATAGTTAACGGACGGTTAATAGAAATACGGGTATAAGGTTAGTAAGTTATACCGTCATTAGCGTCGACGAAATATACTTCGGGGCCGGTTCGAATGGAAATCGAGTGGAAGCGGGAGCATTAAGCACGTTCGTGCCTCGTAGGGCTCCGATGCGATGGGAATGTCACGTGGCCGTCAACAGGGGCTCGCGGAAAATGGACGACGTGGGTATACTGGAGCGGTTCGTAAATTCAATTATGGAGGCTCGATCCCATTAGAAGCAGAGCGAGCAGTAAAAACGTCGTGAGCGTACACGGTACTCCAGAACCGATTCAGGGATGCGTGCCGCAACAACCATCGATTGCTTCTCTACGCGGTGCGGCGGCACCACCGACAGCATGCAGATATCCTTCTTTCGAAACACCGCCGTGCGAATGCGTTTTCCTCCCGATCTCGTTATTGTTCCCAACAGTCCCTTCACCGTTTTCAATTAACGATATGATCTATATAGGCGACTGCACGCTCGCCGCGCACACGCCGCTTTGCCTGAAATTGCGATTCCGCCACGCTTCGATCGTTCCTTCTTTCTAACTTTACGTTGTTTCTGCACGGAGGCTGCACTATCAAAATAAAACGAAGAAAAAGACACTTTTAACTTTAATCTTTATATTTCTTTCTTAAGAGCGCTCCGGTTTCTTCGACCGATAAATATCACCAATGGGAAGAAACGCGACCACGATTCGAATACCACGACGCCGGCAAATACGAGTTCCTTATCGCCGATACCATAAATGATTTCGTTCCTTGTATATTTTTTATCGACATCGGCCAAGAACTTGGCACAGATGATAGAGTTTATTTGATCGGACAACGCGAATCGTACGTGTCGTTACTCGTCTATGGCTTCGGTTAGTTCGCGAAAACACGGAGAGCAACCGAGGAGAACGTCGAAAGAACCGTCGCAAAACGCGAACGATTAATTAAGTATACCCGTAAGATCTGTTCGATCGACACGCTTTCATTTACAAAGGAAACGCTGGTTTCTAGACGGCCAGGTATCAGCACGAAAGGACGTCGTGTCGTCGTTGATATCCACAATTGCACCGACTCGAGAGGGAATTCCGGCGAGGACTGGAATCAACGACGGTATTCCGCTTAAGTTATGGCCTCGGTTATAGCCGCCGTTCGGACTACAAATTCTCCCGGAGGTATACGGTAGGATTTGTACTTACCTAGTACGGAGACTACCTACAACTTAGTGGAATACCAGTGTGCAGAAATCTTGTTGCCAGACGGGACAAATACGTGGCCTCGGCAGAGATATTGCGTCTTAGGGCGGTACACTCTGGAAAATAGCCTAATGATCGTATTGTGACTGGCCGGTTGTCACAAAACATCTACGAGGCTTGCCTGGTTTTGCGGCTTTATTTATCGTACCACGACCGTCTAACTAGCGTGTAACGGGGTAAAACGTTAACGAGGATGCAGATGCATTTATATGGGAGCAAGACTGGTAACGTTTTTAGAAAAGGTTCCACGTTCTCGGCTCGCTCGATAATTTTTCCGTCGGACATTCATAACAAGTTCACGTTGGTAAACTGTTTCGAATTATTTGAATTCAAGCGACCTGATGTCAGCGGGCTTGATTAACGAGGATGAGCGTAGAGACTTTGATATAACATTTCAAATAATGTGAATAACGTGTTAAGATTGGTAAAACGATGTTGACAATGTTTCTATTAATTTATTAATTCCGATTGGTTCGAATCGATTTAAGACAAAACTTCAATCAGGAAATGGTACAAGGATCGCTCTCAGGTAGTTAGGAAAAGTCGTTAGTCTTTCTTTTTTTACGATTTTAATGTCGTAACCCTGCCAAATACAATAATAATAGTAATAGTAGCAATTATAATAAGAATCGTAATAATGATAATGATAATAGGATTATCTAAAATATGTAACCATCATTTCGATAATAAGATTATCGACTGGCGCGATATTGTACCGCACAGGACGCACGTGACACCTTGTGTGGTAGCGATTATGTCGACGATATAATTTATTTAATGGACACGTACGGGGCCACGGACCGCCCTCTTACGATACAATAATTTTTACTTCCTCAGTGGGAATCGCGAAGTACGATATTTAAATATCCGCTCGACCATACTGTCACAAACGTGATTCACAATTTAGGACTTTCACGCGACGAGACGCGCCTCTGAGACGTGTCCTTGTGTCGATAACGTTGTATAAATATATAATTTCGTGCGTATTAATAATATTTCGCTATTACTTCAATAATCAGTTTGCTCTTTCTTTCTTTCTTTTCTTTTTTTTTTCTTCTTTTCCGCGGTATACGATAATTACACGATCTTCGTTTCGGTTCACATCGCAATAAATAAATTATCCAAATCAAGGACATCGATATATCGATATAACAGTAATAAGATTACAACCACATTTACAATATATATCTATATTTATCTATATATATAGATTTTTATTTATATATATATAATATATATATTTTTTTCTTTTAATGCACTAACGAACCTCCCCTGCCGACGTGCGCGGTACGAATAGCGACCGTCCTCAAGCGACGCGGTTAATGTATAATTAGAAAGTACAAAGTTATAATAATGCCTTCGTTTATACAGAGTGAGTCGTAGTGTAATATATTATATTATCGATCCTACGCAACTCTACGCGACATATACAGTTACATATATTCTTATAAAGTAATAGTTGGTGGCGCGCGACTGTTAAAACTGTCCCTTTAAACCTTCCCAACTTCGACGACAGTCGAGCGTTCGCGTGTGTTCCGGCGTCCAATAGAAACACGTTCATCGATGACCCACGGATTTTCATCGCGGTACATCCAACATATTCGTGTTACCATTCGATGCGATCGTTTACACCTGTTCTAGGAACCTGAAAGCGTTTCCGCGCGAGGTTCGATCGTTCTCATTCGCTGCTCGCGTTCGAACAATCGACGAGAAACACGCGCGACGAAACTGTGTATATGTATATGGTGTGTGTATTGTGTATGTTCGACTGCATCTAAAATTCGCTGAGAAAAAGGGTACGCCACGCGCCTCGCAGTGTATAACACCGTGCGAGATCCGAGAGAGAATTACTGGCCCCCATTGATTACATTATTGCGAGAAAAATTATGCTACGCTGATCCGTTGCTTTACTATCGGTGATGATCAACGGATAATTTTACATACTATGTACAAGTATTACTATCTGCTAGTATCTATCCTTACGATCTAGTAGTTCCGTTTTATTCCTTTTTTTTCTTTTTCTTAACGAGAATTTCCGTATCTGAGTAAATTATTAATCACCGGCCTGTGTTTCTGTTCGCGTAGTTTTCTTTTTTTTTTTTTTTTTCATCGTTGGAGATTCTTGGACCACATAAAACGCGACAATTCTTTCGTAAAAGAGAAATCAAAATCGATCAATTGGATTCGTTCTCGTTAGCCATTTTCGTTTCCTGAGTTCGAAAGTGATGGCGTTTTAAAGTTGCGTTTCAGGCAATTAACTAACGTTGTATAACTCGTGGAATATACTTAACTACGTGTGTAAATATATTACTTGCTATTGCTTTTCGTTTCCTATGTGGCTCGACATCTCCTAGACGCAAACACGTGCACACCTCTCGCAACGATACGTTTTGCGCTCCTGCGTAATGGATCTTTAAGAATCGACCTCGTATTGTCCACGATGTACGCACGTCAAATTCAACGTACGAAAGCACCAAGAGAGATTGAGCACCGCGCATGATCGCAGATTAAGGATGCAATTTATACGTGTGGTTGCTTCATAAGGTATGCATGTTAGTGACCGACGTATATGTGTGTGTGTGTGTGTGTACGCGTTGTGTGTATCATTTTACTGGCCCTTGAAGCGAAGAATGGAAAATCATCGCTAGTTTGACGGACTGACCTGTCAGCTACGTCTTCGAAAAGCTCGATACATCGTGACTTTTTCCTACTCTTTTCTTTTTTTATCAGACAAGTTTTCGAAGGATCGCTCGCTCGATCTCTCGCGCGGCCATTAAACATCACTCGAACGCGCTCGTTAAGAGCACCTCTTAAATTATTAATACGCCACGCTGGAATTCTTTCCGACAGCCGTGTAAGCGCACGAGAATATGATGAAATCAACAATCTAACAACGAATTCAGGTACGTCGACACCCATCGAACGATCGAGCAACGACGATCCAAACGATCGACGTCGGAGGGTTGAACTTTTGAAAGACCTTGTCGAAAGACGAATTCTTTTCGAGAAAATTCTTTGATTTAAAGACTTTTCATTTTTCCCAATCTTAAAACTTAATTAAAATTAAAGAACGCGAACAGATGTTTTTCTTTTAACGATCGAATACCGAAATCTTCCAACCGATTTATACGCTATTTGTAAATCCCTCGGACGAATACACAAACGTACCGCGTTTCGAATTATCAATCATCGCCAATGGAAATTTTATGCCGATCCATTTTTCTCTGCCCCTCGTTCCCACTTTACGTCGCCTTTTTTTAACCGAAGTGTGTCAACCGAGTGGCCGAAAGCGTCCATTCGATCGCAGAAGGTGATTTCAATTCGAACGCGTAGCCTCGATTAGTTAGGTGTCAGTTGACGTCTGTTAAGGCACTTGAAATGCTAATTTCTCTAGGTGGGGCCTTTGTAGAAAATCGGTCGCCTTCAATTCCTTTACCCGGTTTCCTGTTTCACCGACGGTTCACCTTCTACGGGAAATTGAATAGCTTCGCATTAACATGAAATACAAATTGCCGATACTCTTTGTCCGGGTTTTCGCGAATCTATCGTACGCGTGCACGACCTAGGAATGTGTGTGCTCGTGGAATGTTCGTCGCTAACCTTGAGGGACCTCGATAGGTCGTTATGCTTCTTATAGAAATCCCTGTCTTCCTGTCTCTCGGCTTATCGTTAAACGATTCTTCCACGATAAATTTAACAGCTATGGCGTTTGTTGCTACGCTTTAGAAAGATTGGAATGTGGTTTAGCGATTAAATTTTTCGGATCGAGGAAAGCGGTTCGTCTTTATCGTATATTTCGTCTGATCGAGTTCTGAAAAGAAAGAAACCTACGTGAGTTTGGCCGAAACGAAATTTTACGATGAAGAACGACGAGGTGATCCCGTACGAATGTTACGAAGACGATGCGTGTTAATACGTTTCGCGAATGAGAGGCTTCACGGGCAAAAGTTAACCGGAAACAATATCGTTTTATCACCCCGTCGACAATTAGCCGAAATGAATCGTCCCGAGGTGGAGATATAACGGCACAACGTTGGGATGTATCGTTAAGAAGCGTACGACTCGGCACGAGCTCACAGTGAAAAAAATGATAATGATCAAAGAGGGTGTCGGCATGACGTCAGTATGCATTTCTCATCGCCCTCGCTCTGCTCAGATTACTGACGGCTGTTCCGCCGAAGAAATCCCTTACAGGAAAGGTACAACGGTATCAGTCATCAAGATCGTAGAATGGCATCCTGGGTGGCACCTCGTTCATTTTCGGATTGAATTTCGCAGTGACGATCACAGGAAAATTATTCATACCATCAACCAGGGGCGTGGTCGTCCCTGCGGGTCTATAACGGAGTATGTGGTACTTATGTATTTTGTCGTTCGACGCAAATCGCTGTGGGCTTTACGAAACGAAAGGATGCTTCTTGAACAGGTGAGAAATATCTGACGAGCGTTTCCAACGAATTTTCCATCGAACGTGATTCGTTGTTTCGCGATCGATCGTTCGGATGAAAATCACAGATAGAATGATAGAAATCGTAGATGTCGAAGTAGGATGAAGACGAAGCAATTGGCAACAGTGAATCGAAGGAGGAACAACGAAAGCAAGGATCTCGAATTAAATTTACGTAAGATATGAAGATTCGGTTAATACGATTAGCGAAATTTTCCTCGTTTGTTTCGAACGACATTTAAACGAGAGTATCGAGAATCTTGTAACTTGATTTCCATGAATCTCGACCGAATAAAGCAACGCTTGATATATCTCACTGGTCCTCTGGACGAGGATTCGAATGGTCGCGTTATGAAATGTGTACAAGCACGAAGATTCGCGTGACTTAAGGCACTAACAGTATACTTAAGGCCTAACGCAGCGTTCTCTTCCTTAACGTTAAAAGGCACTATTCCCTATCAAAATACAACACATAACAAGTATTAATTTATCAATCTTCGCACTAATCTTACACGTAGAGGTTCCTTTCTTCTTTTTTAACGATATAAACTGGCTCTAGCATATACTGGCATCTTGTTCCATCGTATTTTTTTTTCTTTTTTCAACTAACTTCGAAATAGTTTTTGTTTTGTCTTCTTGTGTTTTGCCTACCTTTAGCCACGTTACTGACGCGGTGGCAAAGGAAACAAAATAAAAAAAAAAAAAACATTAAAATGAAAAAAAAGATACAGGTTCGAAGAAAACGGGGGAATGCTACACATGTGCTATACGTACGCAGACGTCGCGTTACTCAAGGTTTCTAAACTATTTACAAGCTTGCAATTCGCGAGCTATCCGATTCTCGTGCGATACATCTGGCTAACGCCACGGGAAACTTAACTTCCCCTCGACGTAGTCACTCGCAGGAAAAAATGCAATAATGCGGTATCGCGCGATACTTTCAGCGTAGCCAACAGACCCTTTATAACATCGTGTTTCCTATTGCACCTTCTCCTTCGAGTAGCTTCGTTTAAGAACGTATCGCGTGACGTTACCGTGGTTTTACACTTGCGACGCACAGAGTCGATGCCTTCGTACGATATGTTTTGATATATATATATAGAATTTCTTTGATAACGTTACTTTCAGGCTCGTAATTCGCTTATGCACTTGACGCATTTAGATTGACGACAATTGAACAGCCGACTCGGTGCATCATCAATTACACGAACTCTGATACACGTACTCCTTTTCTCAAAACCACGAGGAACGTAGACATACGTTCTGCGTTTCTTTTCATTTTCTTTTTCTTCTTTTAATTCCTCGTTCGTTTCACGAGCGAAGATTAAGTTCTTTTTATTGGCCTCGAATGTATTTTCCTTGAGCTATCTCGTTTCGTAATAGATGCCAAAATAAAATGTGCAGAAATCGAGCAGGAAACGCTCGATTCTTCTTTTCGTGACGATGCTTGACACGTGGCACGATTCGACGAGACGTGTATCGCGGTGACGTGTTCGACGAACGGGATGCAAAAGCGTTTAAAAAATAATTCTTCGATCTGCTTTCTTCTCTCTCTCTCTCTCTCTTTCTCTCTCTTTTTTAACAATTGAGCGTAATGTATCAATGGACATCTTCGTTCGCACAATACGTTTGCACCTTCTACTTTGGCACCTTGTTTGTGTATACGCATGGCTGAAAAGGCATACCGGATTCTTTACCGATACGACCGAAGAAATTTTTGCATGATCGAACGAAAGAAAGACTCGTAAAAGCATCGCAATGCCGTCGATAGTATACACAATTCTATTGCTTAATGCACACGTAATACTGGCTTTCAGAGCGTCAAATTCCCTTGTTTTCTTTGACAATGAAAACATCGATGATTGTCCGTCCCTAAACGCGAAATTCTTTGTGCATAATCTGATAAATCGCTATTTAATGCATTAAAAAAATGTTTAACGATCACGATTTGTAGTTTATTTAACTGAGCATGCTAAGTCCCAAGCTCCGTCACCGGAGTTCGATATTCTCTTTAATTATTAACCGTTTAATTACCTTAACGATATTACTTCCTTCTTCTCCTTTTACTGGCTCTATTCTTCGCAATAGACGATACATATGGTGCTCTAGACTAGTTGAGCTGGCCTTATTTAACCGTAAAAAAAAAAAAAAAAAAAAAATGGAAACAAACTGGACATACGAACAAGTAAAAATTGGCTAGAATTAAAAACAGAAGTGACCGCGTGCTACTTGCGGAAAACCCGCAGCAATCGCTCCTCTCTACTATCTACGCTCGCTTTTTTTTTCTTCTATCGTCGAAGCTATGCTTCGTTCGATATCCGTTTTTCTTTTAAATACACCTGCACAAAGAATAAATAATTTTCCATCGAATATTTTAAATATCAACGATTCTTACGCTACGTACGTTCGCCATAAAAAACAACGCAAATCGAAAATAGAAATTTGTCTCCCACAGAGGCAGTACAACAAGAAACAAAGTAAAAAAATTTCAACGATTCGCGTTGTCACGATTGCTAGCAGGCTCGTCGCACGATTATTCACCAATAATTGCAATGATACTTCCATTAGATTAAACCTCTAAACCTAATGAACGATTCGTTTGCTTCTTCATTTTTTTCTCCTAGTTTCCGCCTCCTACTCTTCACGTTCTTGTTGAAAACGATTCGAGCAACGATGCGAGGCTCTTCAGGTCCCGAATGTAAAAAAAAAAAAAAAGAATCATCGTCGTCGTCCACGATCACGATTCGTGTCCCGGTTTCCCGAGACAAAACGGTCTCTACCCCTTCTTCGGTCTGCTCTATCTTTCCTCCAACGGCTAGATGGTCCTCTTTATCAGTGCCTTTTCATGTGTAGCGATAAATGATCGCTCCGCGAAAACGATCGCTGACAAAGATGGCACTTGAACGGCTTCTGGCCCGTATGCTTGCGGTAATGCCGTGTTAATTCGTCAGAACGAGCGAATTTCCACGTGCAACCTTCCCATGTGCACTGGTACGGTTTTTCGCCTGCAACAAATCAATGAATCTTTATAAACCTTTGCTCCAAACATAGAGTAAAAGCTCGATGTTTAGTTAATACTTAATAGAGTTAAGATTTGAGTTTGCTATAAAAACTTTCGTCGATCAACGTCGTTTGTTTGCTGCAATTTACCAAGTCCAAAATTATAAGGGGATCGTTGTACTCGAAACGACAGAAGCCAATGGAGAATTGATCATCAAATTGTATGGGTGTAATCGCGTGAAAAAAAGAAACCAAGGAGATGGTAGGACCGTTCCGCATTGTTGTGTAATTTGCGTTGAAACGTAATGAGAAGCGTAAGCGCGGTGAAACATAAAACCTCGTGCTGGATTCGCTTTAGATTTACGACCCGATGCGTATGCACATGTATGCCCGATTCCTTTCATAATCTTCTTAGTACAGCCACTTATTTTCTTATGCGAACGAAAGTCCACGTCCTTGGGCAATTTATAGGGATACGTTTTATGCGTTTTCAAATTTACGATCAAAAGATATAATTGAAAAGTGGTACCGGTCATTTGCCAGTCTTTATACACCTGACTGGCTTCTAATGATTCTTCAGGGGCTTCGTTTCCGAACAAAGTATCGTCGATTCGAAATATCGAACGAGCGAGCAGCAAGTTACAAAAGCGATACGATAAATTTACATTGCGTTAACATTGAAAATGTCCTGACAAATCGTTCGAATATCCTACAGAAAGCAGCATATGCCGCGATAAATTTACGACCGAGATTAACTTCGATTTCCTGTCGTTCGATTTCCCCTCGATTATTTCCGAAAGCCAACGTCGTTCCGTTTTTCGTTGGTGTAAAATACTCGATCGAAGTTTGGCGCGATAAGCATCGATGCACACGGCAATATCGCCTCGGTATTTGCGAGTATACGTCGATACAGGTACATTTCCGAGCGTTTACCCGAGGTGACTCGCGTCACGGTGTGCCCGCAGGTTTATTCTTGACTCTTATCTAGCCTCTCTCTCTCTCTCTCTCTTTCTCTTCGGTAAGGACGTCGTGACAGCTGTCGCGCGTTGCAACGACTCCGGATCCCTCAGAAAACTGCCCATCACTCTCTTCTATTGTATGCAAGTCACCGAGCGTATTTCTCAGTCCGGTGTTCTGCACGATTTGCCGAAGAAAGGGAGCGAGAAGGAGATGTAGACGGCGTGTTCGCCAGAGGTGGGAACGGATAGAAGGAGAAAGAGAAAGAGATGGAACGGGCAGAAAACGAGAGTAAGAGGGTTTAGGGTCTAAAAACGTAGCCGTCGTCGAGCCGTCTAGATGTAGAAACAGCCTGGTCACAACTCGATGACGCAATCGCTATCAAGTTCCGTCGTTCGAGAGACCGGAGACGAGGACGAGCCGGAGAAAATCGAACGGTGCGATCAGGCAGCCAGTTCCCGATCCCATTAAACCGCGAGAGTGGACGTGGATAATGGGGGACGACGGAACGACGACGTTCCATCGCGAGCTTCTATCTCGTGAAAAGCACACGGCACCATCGTTTGATCGATATATTCGCGCGTGTCACCGTTGGATCCCCGATCTCTTTTACACACTCGGACCAGCCACCTTCACCACGCAATTTTCTCGTTCCAGATAGACGATTAAGCGTTTTTCGCCGTGCTGGAATTGCTGTAGATCGATACTTGAATAAGTCAGGACACGATTATCGGACATCGGTGACTCGGTCCAAGCTCGACTGCTCCAGGTTTGTTCGAAGCTCGCTCGTTACTCGGTTAATTACAACATCAAATGTGTCATGATTTCTTTGATAACTGGCATTCTGCGTCGAATATTATCGTAGATTATGCACGGGAGATCATCTTTCGATATTTTATATATTATACGCGTAGGCTGTTGGTAATTTATTAAATGGGTTTTTAAACGATCGGTAGGATGATACGAAAGATATCATGTAACGCATGGACGTTCAAACAGGCTGTGCTTTCCGATAGTTATTGCTCCATGTACGATCAAAAAGCAGCGGAGAACCGATTCGTGGCGCGACAAGCGCGAGCGGACCGATCGTTTGAAACGAAACGATGGTAGATATCTAAATCGGTCGTTTTAACGTTTCAACGCCCATTGACTGAATATTATTATGTAATTCGCTGGGAATACGAGGAACTAATGACGAGGAAAAAAGCCGTGCTCTCGACCGTTACGTAATTGCGAGTAATTAGTCCATTTACGAGCGGCACGAACACGTACGCCATGAGACGTGCATATGCACGCAATATCGGCCAATGTGCAAGCACCGGCGCAAACACGCCGCCAAGAAGGCATTAATTTTCCTGTTATTAATGCATTTTGATTGGATTTTTACGTAGGCAGCGTTACGTTTATTGCACCATAGATTAACGCCGCGTTATACCGTCCGGCTCCATTAATTAACCGCAACAGCGAACTTAGCCACTCATTTGTAACGTCACTCTGATGTCGCGGCACGTATAAATCCCATGTTATATTAAGCCAACGCGATGCGTGTCGAACTTTTTCCTTTTTTCTTCTTTGCGTTTCGTCCGCTCACCAGAAGAAGATCTCCTTTCTTATTCTCTTTCTCCGTACTGGAACAACGCGCGGTATAACGAGCTCGAGGAAAACGAACCATACCTTTTTCCAATTTAATAGCCGCTTTAACGTTAATTGGAACGGTATCATGTCCGTTTACGTAAAATATCGCAAGAATTAACGTCTGTGAATCGAAATTGAATTGCGAAACGCGGTCTAATCCGGCTAGTGGAAAAGAAGGAGAGAGAAAAGAAGGTCGTGATCTCGTGAGAAATCGTCGATTAAATTAACGTCATTTATTAAAGTGAAAATTATCGATTACGAGAAAGGAGAATCACTTGGATCCGGCTTATTGAACAACCTCGGCAAGTGGGTCAACGATAAACGCTAATTAAAAACGACACGGCGTAATTAAACTCGGTACCCTTCGCGGTACTCTTAACCATATCGCGACTTCTTCCTGCAACGCGATTCGTATTATAGCTTAATAATTCAACGTAAAAAGAGAGAGTATAGCAGCTCCCCTTTTAACGAGGAATTATTCTTAATGAGTTTACGAGCGTATATCTTCGGATGGTCTTTTAAATCCGGCAGTCCAAAAATCGTCTTGGCATTTACGGTTCTTCCTCGTTGTTATACCCCGCGGTACCAATGGAACAAATACACGTCTTAATTCCAGATAAATTCGTCCATCAACGAAACGCTTCTCCATTGTTCGCGTTCTTTATTCGAAGATATAACAGGATTTTTATGACGACAGTGAGTTTTTAACAGAACTTCTTATTCAATGTCTCGCGAGGCTTCTACTTAACGGAATCGTTAAACGACAACTTGCCGCTGGCTACTTTTTTCTCCTCATTCTGTCAAAGCGGAGTGGAGTTACGGACTAAACGGTAAAGAAGAACATCGTACGAACAAGTACTATATGTTCGACATTGATCGCGAGTTTTCTATCTTGTAAAGCAAAGAGAAAGACCATAATTATTCATCGTCGGAAATTTATTCGAAACTGGCAAGGTAAAATACAACTTGAACGCATATTCAGTTTTGCTTCAACTCGCGAATCGCCTTATGTTATTTATAAGACGAGGAAGAAGCTCGTCGTCTCGTATGGATAGGTCGAGGAGAAGAAAAGGACAACAAGTACAATCGATGGCGATATTTTACAAAGATCGAGACTCGTAACTCGTAAAACATCGTGAGTCGAATCTGTCGTGTTGATGACACGGGAGACAACGATATTTCGTCCGTTCGATACTCGAACGTGGAGAGAGAGCGCTTCCCATTATCGTTTGAGAATCTCCCGGAGGGATGATTAAGAAACCAGCTCGGATGTATGTATCTCTGGCAATTATCAGCATCTCGCCAAGATTCGCGCGGTAACGCGTTCCCCGTCTGTTCGGAACAGTTCCGTAATATGTAATTATATGGGCGACAAGTGCTGTAAAGATGAATGAATGTTGCCCTGTTCCTCAGACGAGCAAACTTCCTGTGCATCGACTACGAATGATGAATGTTTTCGAAGGTGTAAAAGAGATCGCGTGATTGTTCGAGACGTATCAATTTTGATTAAGTCTGCAATTTCCCTCGAAAGCATAAATCGCCATTCCTCGACGTCCTCGTCATTACCCACGACGGCCACGACGTAATCGTGACCGCTCCGGTAGTCTTAGAATTGAATTTCCAAGGTCTCCTAATTAACTCCCATCATCCTGTCTTCTCACAATCCTATATCTCAAAGTATTCTATTTTTTTGCCCCCATAATTATTACATCGAGTGTCCGGTGAGAAAGCAGCGGGACGAAGCGTCGCGATGCGTGTCGGTAACGAGCATCGAGCTGACAAGTAACGTAAGGGGAAAGAAGGGGAGAAATGAGAGGAAGAGAAGCGAGAGAAAGAAAGAAAGAACGAAAGTTGGTAGTGGTGGTGTTGTAGATACAGAAAGGTAGACGCTGCGCTGTCAACTCTGCGTGGTGTCCGCCTAATGCGCCCTCCAGCTACTCCCGCGGTGTACGGGCTTCTTGTAAATAACAACACTCGTTAGCGGCAAGAAATACTGCAGCGATGTAATAACTCGCGGACGCGCGATTCAATTTAATCGCGGTCATTACGCGCCATTCATTATTTACGCCGTTATCGTGCTTTAATAAAATATAACAGTGGGATGCTCGTGCGTTACTCGAGAAGCTTCAATTAACCGCGCCGAAGACGATTCATCAACGGGCCACCATTAACGTTGCGGCGAGTTCAGGATTCCCGAGACTTAGCCGGTTTTGAAGGGAATTAAATAATCGCCGACTGCCTAACAGCAATATTTGTGAGCGTGTCTCCGCTGGGAACAGCTTTAATTGTGTTTGCCTCGCTCGATTCGAGAAATAGGCCATCCTGAGAATAAACCTCGAACCGTATATACCTTTGATCACCGGTTACTTCAATTAATGTTGCACCCGATAGGAAAGACACACACCGAGCAAACTAATGAATTTTAACGCGTTACCCACTGAGAAACCGCTCTGCTACCTTCTTCGTATGGGTAGCTGCATTGGAAACATGTTCATTCCGAGTCGTATGGTTTAGCATTTACTGTTACCCACTTTGTTTACACAACCAATTTATTTAGTAATTTCATTCTTTCTCACGGTGAAGCATATCATCGTTGATTCATGAATAACCACCAGCTATAACGCCAATGTATTTCTTCCTTTTCTGAAAGGAGCAGAATAAAAGAGAGATCCAAGTTACGATCGCAACGATAATCACCGCGATACCGATAATCGTGGCAAATTACCCGTGGCGGAACGGCCCGAAATCCACCGACCATGGCCGATCGAAATAAAGAAAAAAAAAGAAGGAATTTAGTTTAAAACCATGTTCAAAGCGTTCATGTGGCTTCGAGATAACGAGAATACGGAGATCATGCTCGGAAGGAAATTGTGTTCCGCAAAGATAATCGTAGTCCCGAACAGTGATGCATAAGTACATTGTTAATGGTAGGTCTGATATACCTCGAGCCCACGAAGGGACGAGAAATCAGTGTTTTCCTTCGATACACGGAGAACTTGTTGTCTAGTTTATACCGAGGCTAATATGCCTTAATTAATACACGAGATTTTGCCGAAACTCCCGTTGTTTATCAAAAGTCATTCTGTTTCATCTAGCGATTGTCATGTCGTCTCTTTCTTTTACATACGCCATTCATGGACTAAGTACGATCGTATCGTACGAATCGAGCGATTTTGGATAATCTAGGGATTAAGTATTTATTAGCGGCGGCTGCGGGTGTGCTTCACGTCGATCAGCGCATCATGAAAGCGGCAGCGCTATTATGGAGAACCGTAGCCGGCATTTACCGCATCCTCGTAATATTTCGCCTCCCCTGGCCGCACAATGTAACTTCCGATGTTCGTGGCGTGTGTTCGGGAAGATACACGATATCGAAAGCGGTAGCAGCGGCCCGCTATTACTCCATTATACAGTTTGCGAGCGGCACGATATAAATTCGATGCAAATTCTACTGTTCGAGCCGTGAGAATCATCAATCATGGTTAGCTGGCTTCGATTCGCTGTTTTTCGGCTTGTTGGATGTGGGAGCCGATCGATTTCGGAACGATGGCGCTCGACAACCGACGATCCGAATTGTCAGTGGGAAAAAATGGAAGTTTCGGAATTTCATCCTGATTTTAACTTCAGAGAAATCGCGTTAACAAATGAAAGATTTATGCGCTGCAAACTGTGCATTGTTCTATTGATCACTCGTTCTATGATCAAAAAACCTCCAATTTTCGAATACCCTTGAATTCCTGAACTTTCTCCGTCGTTCATCTACTTTAACCTTCATACCATACGACGACCATAGTTATCGCGAGTTCACCAGACGATAAACCGCGTGTAAAATTATTTAATAAAACTGCCACGGCGCCTCTGATAACCCCGTTTTCCGCCGACCTTTCGGAACAATAGGTTATTCATACGAGACAAATTCCAACACTTGGAGGAGCAGACGGAGCGACCGTTTCGCCGCGAGCACGATCCGCGGTAAAACGATTTATGCCGTGGAATGGTAGAAATTACAGTAATCAATGAATTGGCATTTCCCACATCCAGAGTGCCAGTATATCCGCCATCGTAAAGATATCTCGATGGCTGCATAATATCGCGGTGTTAGAATGATGGATAGACATGCCGGTCCACGTTTCTACGACCGTGCTGCACAATCGCTGAAACAATTATTACAGCAAGCGTGGCTATACGACGTACTACAAACGTACCCGGCTCTGACATTTAAATGAAATTTAACATTTAACATCGTCTTCGTTGTCACTGTCTAAGACCCATAACAGCACACCAATTCGTACTGTATTTTGTCACTTTCTTTTTCTTGCCGCTAACTATATGTAGAACGGAGCAGAGGCATATTGTTGGAAAGTTAAAAACAAACGGAAGAAGGAAGGGAAATCTCACGTCCCATTATGTCTCTAAAACTAACATCCATGGTAGAGAAACGCGGCGGAATTATAATTTTTCGCACGAGAATCCCACGACCGCGACCGTTCGGGCCAGGTTGAGCACCGCGGTTACACCGTCTTGGTTGAACCATGGACCAGACAAAAGATCCTGGTTCTCACGACCACGCCCTCTCCCCGCCGCCTCTGCACTCTGTAGACGGCGGCAATGCCTTCACGAAGGTACCTATCCACCGGAAATTCTTCAAGCCGCGGCTCCTTCGACGTTGTGTACACACATGTGTGGTTGTGGCCGCCGCGATGTGTATAGACCGAGAAACGAACGGTGTGTGACCTCTTCCAGGTTCTCGCGAGGCGATAATAAATGGCCGGCTATGACTGTACCAACGAAACGCGGGGGCCGCGTCTAAAAATGCATACTCGATGGATAGTATTCAGCGTGTAGTCACTTTGGCCGTACTATCGAATTTCTAAGCGGCACCAGGCCATACGATTCGCCGTGCGAATGTCGAAGACCCCTGACCCTCTTCTTCGTAGACTTCCAATTGGTCGTTTGAAAAACCCACTCTATGGGACGAATATGCTTGGCATTCGGCGAGCGTCGCAAACGGCAGCGTGAGCAAACAGCCAAGCTACCGAATCCTTCTCCCGCATAGAGTATCGATAAAAATTCCTGAAATCGCGCGGCCGGTCACGTGTATCCTCGTGACCAACGCGACTTCTGTTCACCGCGCTTTTCCGTTCGAGTATCTCGACTGAGAATCAAAGGCGGTCCATGAGTAATGGCTCGCGGTCGCGGCTCGTTGACCCATCCAATGCGACAGGCCGTTTAACCATCGGCTATATGTTAGAGTTAAGTATTATATCGGGACGAATCTCGCTATTTTATTTGTTAATAACACTGCCCCCGGTGGAGTTAACGTGGGAAGATCGGCTAATGACTAAGGGAGCACGTTAAAGCGAGGTCAGAATTGCGGCGAACAAAAAGGAGAATTTCCTTTTACCATTTGCGTCGGATCGCAGGGAATATCAGACCACGGAGTTTTGTGCAACGCAACGAAAGCGCAAAGAAACGCGACCGCGTGGAATCACAACGTGCCATTCACGGGAATATTGTCCCAGCAATTAGCCTCTGTTCGTCGGTCGCCTGTTCAAAGTGTTACGCGCCGCTCGCTCGGTTTCTTCTCGTAATTGTGAGCACACCTTGCGCCGTCACCTTGAAACGGTAACGTCACCTATGAACCGGCGTGATCCTTCGCTGTGAGAGAAAAGAAGGACCGGAGCTGAGGATGACGAAACTCGCGTTCTACGTCCGTGATCGTTATGACTAGCATGCGTGAATCATCGCGAGGCAATCAAGCGCATAGGGCTCTATCGAAGTACCAAACAATAAAAGTGGATAAAAATAAAACTAGCTTCGAATTTATTTGGACTTAAGCTAAATTAAGTAAAGTAATTAAGTAAAGTAGTTGCATCAACTTAAGTGAAAGTATTAATTTAATATTTAAACTTACCGGTGTGAGTTCTCTTGTGAGCTTTCAGATGAGAACTCTTCGTGTACACTTTGTCGCAGCCCGCTACGTCGCATCGGTGAACTTTGCGTCTCTTCAACGCGTCGCCGCATTCGTTGTCCACCGCTAAACTACCGCCGTTTCCTCCAACACCGGCGTTCATTCTGCCACCGATTCCTAACCCACTCGCGAGCGCGGGACGCTTGTGAAACACCCTGAAATTTCAAACAGACATCTTCAGATATATTTACGATCAACTTTGATTTAATTCGATAAAACAAGTGACTTTCGAAAGAAGGAGAAGAAGAAACGAAAAGATTCTTTCGTAAAAGTAATCCTGGCCAATTACGCAACACGCGAAACAATCGAACTCGAGTTTGACAGCGTATGACCACCTTTTAGCGGCGTATCGTTGTTCGATTCACCGAACTATGTCCGATTCCCGCAGCGACGCTGATTACGACGAGCGAAAGGGCGGCAAGAAATTCGAGGAACGGTCGCCCGCCGTGATTTCAATTCAGATATGGATAAGACGTCTTCATCGTTATTTTATCTTACCTGCGTACGACTATCGACCAACCATCGTACTTTATTTCTCGTTCGTCGACGGGGAGATTCCGACAGATCCGGCCGCATTCACCATGGATTTATACAGAAAGTTTTTGGTATGCATTATTCATTGATCGATGTGTTCCGATGCGTTATGACCGGTTCGAACGAAGAACGAGTGAAATTGCTTGCGACGTGAAACGATCACGGAACAAATACGTCGGTGTACACACATTAGAGAAAAAGAATTTGCCTTATGAATAACACCACGAGCTCTGGCCGCTGGTGTGGAGGAGGGAAAGAAGCGGCAGTCATTACGTTAATCTGCGCGATTACATGGAAGCGCACACAGAGCAACGGAACGGCTGGTCGCAGATCTTTTAACGGGATGTACGAGTTACACGGTCGTATTAAAAGAGCTGTCAATCAGTCACATATATTTTCTCAAGTGCTCGAGTGACGACCTATGATTTTCCATAACGGATTCATAGATTTCGAAGTATGTAATAAGCGGCTGTTATCGATTGATGACCAGATAGTAACTTTCGTGCGAATTTGAAGACAACGAAGGCGAAAATGTTTAAATCCTTATCCTTCGCTGTATAGGTACAGAAACGTAAAGTTGAAATATGAATTAATAGAAGGAATTTTGATTCAATAGCATTCTTTAAACGAAAACTTTTAAGAAGGTTTCGTTGCGAATGTAGTTCAAGTAGTAATCACAGCGATAGTTACATAATTGTATCAAGTCTCTTTATTAAGTTTCTTTTCAAAGCCTTGATATCGTACGTAAGCCTGTAGTGGCGCGTACACTTTAAATGCATTCATAAATCACAAGCCCCTTCGTCGAAACGTGGTCCATTTTACACTCCATTCCCATGCATATTCATGAATTATTTGTCCATTATACCGTGGCCAATGGGGGTAAACGTTGATACTCCATTATCGTTTGCAATCGGCTCGCAATTTACGCGGCAGTTTATTATAATTTTAAAGCACTTAGATCATCGAGTAACTAATCATACAAGCACATTGAAACTTCCGTGCATTCATTTTAAAAATAGCAAAATGATACGTAATGCTCCTGTCAAGTTTATTCGGGAACTATAACTTTTGTAATTATTTTCTTTCTATTCGCTCGTAAACCTTAATTGTTTTCATATGATAAATATGTATATTCTCATTGTAAAAAGGAACAAATGAAAACTAAATAAATACGAGATAAATTAGAACTGTAGAAACAGGCTAATTGCTGTAGATTTTCTCGTTAAGCAATGATAATCGTTTTACGACCCTGGAATCACCACTTCTTATCGATTCGAGATCACCAACGATCATCTGCTAAAAGATTCTTCTAACGACGTGCACCGGCTGTTCAATCTCGTCTCCAGCTACTAAAAAGAAGCGAGGCGTGTCGAATCGATCAATCTTGCGAGTCGACACCCGGCGAAACTTGTTTCGCAACCAAATTCGTACTTACGATCAATTGTCTCGCCTAATCGATCGTCGCGGCTAACTGTTAAAAAGATAATTTAAAGTACCTCACAACTTTATTTGATTCGTTGAGGCAACTTGCTCAAGACAGTGAAACGATACCGTTCTCGGAACTTTAACATCGATGGAAAAATGTATCTGTAAAATTTCTATGAAAAATTACGAATTGATCTTTTTGAAAGCTAGTCCGATGTTTCTAGCATCAAGCGATCGTATTTCAGGATCGGTACCAGTCCACGTGTGAAGAATTTACGTTGACGCGTTTCTATCCTCGAAACCATGTGGAATTCGCGTTTCAAGTTAACTGGATAAAACGGCACCAGTGGTACCACTGACGCATCCCTGGCCAGACCATATTTCATCGGGACGAAGCCTGGCCTCGCACGCTTCGTGCCGTAAACCAGACCCGCAGCTCGCTGTTTAAACTGGCATAAATCTGCTTCTACTCGCGATAATCCGACTCGCTTCTATCCCGACAATCCTCCCGCTGCCGGAGAACAAAACCCTCTCGCACGATTTTCCGATTTTCACGACCTCGACCTGCGTTTATGGCTTTATTCTTTCAAACACAGCTATGAGGTGTTTCTGATGGTTTCGCACCTACGAAGATCGCGTGATTTCAGTGGGATATTATTTTTAAGCCGTGTCGGATGTTTTATACTTGCGGTATTTATTCATACAACGTAGAAACTATACGAACCGCAAACATGACTCGGGAGAGATTCTGAGATTTTGAATTTGAAATTGGATTTTTAGATTGAAAGAAAATTGGGAATTATTTATTACATCAACGTAGAAATATACGCTCTAAAGAAACTTGCATAGAGAGGGGAGATGCTAAAAAAGATTAATCCCGAGATGAAAATAAGCGGTCTTGGTCTATAAGTGAAATTTAAATAAAACTAGGAAAGGGAATTAAAATAGTTCTTATGATTATTTCCGAGCGAAAAGCCAAGAACTGGGATCTTGAATGGGAATAAAAATAATTTCTAACTAACTTCCGATAAATTTAAGGTTGATTTGATGTGATTTATTGGACAACTGACTAGATAACGTCTCCTCGTCAGAATAAATACTCAAAATTACCTCCACCTTTGACACTGAGTGGATTATAACTAGCGCATAGATATATATTATATGCTATATCAATTTTAGTATATCAAATATTAGTCGAAAAGTCACTAACGGTGAAGCTGTCTCGAATCTTCTCCAAATAATTTAATCTGGTTGAGTTCGGATTACATTGATAGTGTAAGATACTGTTTATGATACTACAATAGACGAAATAATTAAGGAATTATCAGCAATAAATCACTTTCGCGTTAACACGTTCAGAAACCGCCGCGTCGTAAACTCGTAGCGTAGCTATTTCTTCGCGATAATTAATATGCCCATAGTTCTCGACGACAATACAGAATCCAGGCGGCAATTTATTCCGCGATAATTCCATCAGCTTCCTCGGCGTCGAAATCTCCTGCACCGCGTGTACAGAAGGACTACCATACCAAATGGATCATTGTTTCGAAGACGAAGCCGTAACCGCGTGGTTCGCTGGAAAGGCGAAGGAGGAACTGGAAAGTACATTTGTCGTGAAGTATTGCTGTAAGCTTGCGGCAGTTCCTCCGCAGGAGGGCCCTGACATGCGGGTACCGATGTACAACGGTGCGTGTACACGTGCGTAGCTGGCTCGCGTATGGAAGTCGCCAGCGTGCACGTACATCCAGACGGAAACAGACAACGAACCAACCGGTGGAGATTTATGAGAAACGTAAAGTATAACTATCGGTTAACGGCATTGGGACACGAGAAGACAGGCCTCGATCCGTGATACTGGTGACGATTTCACGGTACGCGTGATCTACGGACACGATCCGCGGGTACCATTATTGGCATCGATCTGTCCAGAGGGGCGAAACAACGTAAATTCACAGTTATATCAACTGTTGGTTACAGTGACAAGAGTTAAAGTCGGAATAAATGTACTATACAACCATATAAGTCCACATTTGCGAGCACGAAATGTTTCCATAAACGAAACGAGAAGGAACGACAGCAAAGTTAGCCTAAGGACTTCGAGGGCCGTTCAGAAGCTCTAATAAAGTCATTGACACCGAAGCAAGGATCAAGAGGCGAATTCCAAGATAGGAGGATAGACAGACCGTTATGTCATCGTCCGTCATCGTGGCACCGAGAGACGAGGTAAAATTATTATTCACAGCGATCCGCGAGACTCGTCATCCAGTCGGTACAGACGTACACACGTTGGAAAGAAATCGTGACGCTCTGTATGAAATGAGGTTTGTTAGCGTGCACCCGGGTGTCACGAGATTACTATGTTTTCTAACGTCGGGTCTTTTCGCCGAGATCGGGTACAGAACGCTCGCTTGACAATGGAAAAGACACTCGCGAGCGCACGAGAGCAAATTAAACGAGATTTACAGCGGGTGCACGATCTCGTCCTATTAACCCTGGACGTGCTTGTACATTCGATGAAATATGACGGCACGTAACCATCGCATCGGCGCGGCGACCGACCGGCCGCGATATCCTGCTGTTTTCGACCGATTGTAAACTGATAATAAAGTCAGCCCTGGCTAGCCGGATGGCAGCCTATGTAAATCCTTTGTCGACTCCATTCAATGGCGTAATTGACGCTTACGTTAGATTCTCAATCTATCCTACTCCGAACTGTCACGTATTTAAGGACTATTACCGATTTCAATGAAGCTTCGTGAATGTACAGTGTGCGCAGACGTTCTTACGATGCGAGAAAAGATAGCAGATATTGCAACGTAATCTTTCCACTGGAATATAAAATTTGATCGGAACGCTTAATTTGCTTCAAACACGATACGGTCGACAATGTTGCTTCTAGGAATAAGCCAGCAGTTGTATACTCCGAGTTCTACTTTCTTCGATAATAGAGCACATCCTGTTGCTCGTTTATAAGAAGAAAAAAGCGTACATACGAAGGTGTATGCGCCCCCTGCTACACATCTGTCAAGAGCGTGGTAAAAATCGGCTCGTTCGCCGCGGTTACCGCGATACGATCGGTAAAAGTACTTACAGGGACGTTTCCTTTATCCTCTGTAACGCGAGTAGGGCCGCCGAGGGGGAAACGAAGACAGGATCGAGCGGTTCCATCATGCGGACCGACACGTCCCGCTCTCTGTCCCTTTCCCTGTCCCTTTGCCTCTCCCTATCGCGATCCCGTTCCTTTTCTCGATCCCGCGGCTCCCTCTCTCTGATCCCTGATTCTCTTTCTTGCTGCCGTTCCCTGTGCTCATTCTCCGTGCTCCTCTCTCGCACCCTCTCGCGCTCTCGTTCCCGGTTTCTCTCCCACGCTGTTTCTCCCAGAGGCGGCAAAGGCGGCGACACTGTAAGAAAAAAAGAACGATGGAATATTAATTAACCGGCCACTGGCGCAACATCGAACAACCTGAAACACTGGCAACCTTATAATCTCATTTATTTCAGAGTATTTCGTCATTTCATCGAGCTTTACGTACACGAAACGTCCAATGGATCGTTAATTCATTGGCCGACGCATAATTGTGGAAAATAGCTCGAGTTCGTTAGTGTTGCCCGTTAATTACTATATTTCGTGGAATCGTAGATTATCCAGCGAGTGACATATATGGTTCTAAGGAAACGATACCACTTTCAGTCAGAGAATAAAAGCACGCGTTTGGTATAGGATACCGCTCGAAGCGGTCGGATGCATCGAACGATCGAGCAAAACAACCAGTCGGCCGTTATTAACGCCAGTTTTTTTCCACTTGTACATATTATTTAAACGTGCGATTTATGCCGATGTGCCTCGGCACCCGTGCAACATTGTCGTAAATCTTCCGTTATAAACTCTGCTAATCTACAAGCCACGGGTTGCGGGCAATGTTTCCCGGGGTTGAAAGGAAATTTAGCTGAAAGTTCAATCGTTTCACAGGCCTACCGCGAACTACCTGCCGCAAAAACTACGCTAATTACGATTGCTGCTACTTTTTGTCGCAACCCGTGTTTTATCTACCATCTATACTTTTCTTCTCGCCTTCCTTCTTGACCTAGCTCCACGAGCGTCTTTTATCTTTCCTCATCCCTTTTTCCCCCTCTCTTCCTCGATCTATTTCTACTCACTTTTCTTCTCCTGCTTCGCTTCAGAACTAACTTTCACTCCCCATCGATTCTCTCTCGACCGCTCACCCACGTGGCCACATGCAAACTCGTCCGTGACATTACTGTTACTAATTAATACACAGCGAGGCCAATAGATTCGCGATCGATCGACGCTGCAATCTGGCTTGGAACGAGTGTGGAATATTGACACGGTGGTTTAACTTTTGACCGTGGTACGTTGCTATCTGCGCGTCTTTCATTCGATTATCGAAGTCGCCGTTTCGATCGCCGCGTAATCGACGTAAAATTGTAATTTCCAAGGCTTACCTCGTTACGTGGTAATGGCTCGTTTGCTGGTAAATGCTGGTAATTAGTGCCGCGTAATTTCGAGTACACGAAATCGCCGCGGTATCGTTACTCGTTACTCGCAATTTGTTCCGGCGGAGAGAAAAAGTTCGCCTCCATGATCGGACACCATCGAACACGAGCAACATCAAGGTGGATTAACGCGGCTAAATGGCTGCTGCTATGTGTTTCTATATGAGGCGTTTTACAATTTAATCAAGCTTCTTCTTTTCCCCTCCATTTCGATTTTTTTTTTCTTCCATCGCTATTCACCTTGTTGCCCCTCTCTCGATCCAACCGCGTACTCGTACCTTCTACTTATTTCCAACGTGGTTAGCTTTATTTCATTAATTCGAGAAAGACAGGAGCAAAAAAGAATTGAGAAATATTAATTATGATGAATTTTCTTCGAACAAATTATTTCAAAGGCATTTAATACCAAAGTTCAGGGATCGACGTTCACCCCCCTCGGCTAAAAGCTACCAAGAACGATCGTACTCATATCGTTGACCTTTTACCTTATGCGATGCACCGTAAATATTTCTTAGACACTTTTCTTGATTCCAAAATAATCACCAATGATAGCCAATCGAGCGTCCCGCTGAAATTAATGCCGCGACAAGTAGTATTCTGTCGTATTTAGAATCCGCGTTCACGAATGTATACATCTTACACGGAAGGAGCATATCCATGTTCACCGACGGACGTTTTATGTTCTCGAAATCTTGTTCCTGACGTAAAAATTTCGCTAGAGAATTCGATAAAGTCGCACGAGTCACGGGACGCGCGTACGCAATTCGACGGAGCACGGATGTATCGGGAAACCGGTTTCATTTGTCGTTTATCCGGTGGCTGACTGGAGAAAAAACACAGAATACTTTGAACGATACTACCGACTACCGCAAAGTTTCAAATTTTATATTTTTTAATCGAAGACGATCTCTTTATACAGTTCGATCCTCGATTTCGATCTTTTCATAAGGTTTGGTTTCCTGGTTCTCGTAGAGATGAAGAAACTCGTGCGAGATAACGGGATTAAGAGGTAATCGATTTCGTTCGGTGGGAGAGACACGACGTGTTCGCGGCAGAGCGCGCGGTACAACGCGGAATATTGCGTAACGCACGCACGCACGCGAGTCCCTATCGTTGTTCGCCGTGAATCAACGACCTGGAGATTTATGCAAACGGCCGTTGTGGTTGCTCTGGTGCACGCCAGCTGACCAGAAACGCGTTCGACCGAAGATGCATGAGTGGAAAACGAACGCGAACCCGTGTGCCCCCGCCTATGTTTCGTTGGTTTGATGGATCGTGGCAGAGATTGATTTTTAATTGAATCGCAGCCTCGTATTTCAGCTGACCGACCTTTGAATTCGAGACGTCGTAAATATTGGGATTGACACAGCACGCACGCCTCGCCGTGCCGCGCTCCAAAGCCGTTTCCCTTTTAGTATTCGAGAAGTCGCGAGTTACCGAGTCGAAAACGTCCAAGATGTTCTCGCGATAAGCGAATTAATCATTATAATCGCGTTACGCTCCCAGCGTAATACGTTCCTTTCGAAAGTTATGGTCGTCTGTTCGATACGAGTAATAACGATGATCGTAATGCATAGCGGACGCGCGTTTCCAGGAACGTTTTTTCCGTGGTCCTGGAATTCAGCACGGAAAATTTTAGTATAAAAGTCAGCGTTACAGATACCATCTCCTGCCCTCGTGTTCTCCAGCCCTTATCGCTAGAGAAATCTCGGAAGAAGACTACGGCCAGGCCGATCGTCCAATCGTATCGAGGAATCATTATGAATACAGTCGGTCGAGCTCGGAACGTGTACTCGCGCCAGCGAGCGCCACCACGACGGTATTATTAACCGTAATTTCTGTACGTTGCCAGTACGGGCGGTTTCGCTTAATTAGCTTCTGCTTCGGACACTTCTTCCCCCACCGATACGCGAGCTATTTCTCCCTCTCTGAATCTCTGTGTTCTGGACGTCTCGTTAGGGTTATTAACTCTTGCCGTGGCTCTGCTCGAGGTCTATGATCTTTGGTATCTAATGGAGCACGAAGTCATCAGAACTTTCTGACAGCGCTTGTCTAGCTCTTTAACCCGTGTCCGATTCTTCCTGCTTCGTTGTCCTTCTTTCAATCGTTACGTGCCGTCGTTCCTTAGTCAAAGTCGTGATAAGATGTCGCATCACACAACATTACTTCGCGTGCCGTTCTCTTGCCCTGGAGAAAATTTTCGAAAGAATCCTGAACCTTCTGGAAAATCGTTGGAAAATCTTCCTCCTTGCTATACAGAGCGTCTCCCTCGATACAAACTTTGCTCTTCTTCCATCAACGCCTCGCCTATGCCGAGTTAACCCAGAGCATTACCGGTAATAACGCGGTTTTATCACGTCTCGCCTTCCTATTCGTTGCATCTTCCCACCCTTCTCCGCGTCTTCGTTACTCCACGTTCTCCTCTTGCTTCCTCCCCTTGCGTTTACGAGCACCTTTCTCTCGAGCGCACACGTTTCAAAGACTTTCATGACCCGGCGAGTCTACAGTCAAGGGGGTAATTGATAATGTTAAACGCGGGGTTAATCCGCCGATTTATGGGCAGAGTTTGTACCGTGGATTTTTCGAATCTGCCAAATTGAGGGATAATAGGCGGACATTAATGCTCTGCTGCCAGCAATCGAACAGAGCGAGGCGGTAAAGAGGGATAAGTGGAAATCGCCGGTGGCGAACAAACCGTATTCGATTAATTCACTGGCAAAGTCGCTTCGGAACTTCGTACTCGTAGACTGGAAAATTAATGCAATCGTTCGAACAGGAATTGCCACTGTATTATCACCGTTCAATTTTCACAACTTCGTGGAAATCACTTATCGAAAGCTTGTATACGTTCAAATGTAGCAAGTGGCGCCGGTTCCGCAATTTTCCATTTCTTTTTTTTCTTAAAAATCACTCGATTGAAATATTCTCTTTTTTTATCCCTGTGCTGTCTCGAATGTCATCTTTTGAGCGACGAACGGCGCCTAAACCTTCCACATACGAGACCTTGCGTTACGAGATCTTTATCTCGCCTTTCTAAAATAATCAACTAGAAAATTCATCAATCCCCGGAGGTGGTCAGGTCGAGGCTATCGGAAATGCTATCAGCAGGAAGCGCTCCGCCATCATTTACGCGAATTCAAAGCGGCAAAGACAGCGGCACAATGGCCAGCTGATTGACAATCATTAAACGCGCTTCGATCAATTAATCAATATTAATTACGGAAAAAAGTGGTGCTCGTATTGAAATGATAACCCGGTGTTCGAGTTCAGCCCGGTTCCGTCCAATGATGAATCGTGTTTCGTTCGCGGTAACCTGTCGTGCAGCATCATCGATTATCATATATTGTACGATCAGCCGGACGTAAGCTGTGGTGCACGGAGAAATATGCGCGAACCGTTCTCTTGAATACGCGTGCACGAATACGAGCTAGGTGGGTGGACATGCCACCCGCATCGCGGAACTCGTTAGACGCGAGTTTTCAATTAAGTTTCCGGTTTCGCGCGGCGAAACGGAGATTAGCCGATGACCCCTCTTGTACCAATTAATCGTAGATTAAGATTTTTTCACCGGGCTGCTTTCGAA
The DNA here is from genome assembly GCF_910591885.1 of Bombus terrestris. NCBI lineage: Eukaryota > Metazoa > Arthropoda > Insecta > Hymenoptera > Apidae > Bombus > Bombus terrestris. The sequence continues at coordinate 6,161,332 of NC_063280.1, read as the reverse complement.
TTTATCGACGTTCTCTCGCACGCGGACGCCCAGTGAAGTTTACGATAAAATGAAATTTAGCCCATCTGCGTAGCAGACACCTTGTCAATGGTAATAGCGCGATTAACTTGGCGCGTATCTGGTGAAATATGTCTGGACGAACATCAGATTGCTCGAAAAGTCCGTAGCGTTTGTGACGATTCAGGTAGTAACAATAGGTTCCATTATATATTTAACTCGTGTGAAAGGAGATCGCTTATAACGACTGTGTACCAAATAAGAAAATGTGCATGATACAAATAAAAACTGTTCTTGATTTAAAAGAGAGTCATTTAGAAATTATCTGTAATGAGAGTGTCGTTTTGAAGTAAAATAACGTTAGACGAGAAAGTGTTGAACATTAATTAGGGCGTTTTATCGAATCTACTGTTTGCAGTGGAGAAGAGAGATACTACGGTGGTTTAAGATTCTTCCTAAGAAAATGACAATTTGTTAGAAATTAAAGCACTCAGGGTATAATTAGTTCTTTATGCGGGGATGGGTTATATCGATGCCGGAGGTTCGTAAATTCGGAGGTAGAAGCTGTACGATGGCCTTTAATTGAACCGCGTAACAGCGGGCGAAGCAGAAACGTAAAGGAATGCATAATAAAATCATACACGCCCAGAAAGGGGCGATTATCTCTTCGCCGAGCGTTGCATTAACGTGTCTTTATTATAATTAACCGCCGCCTGGCGCACGCTAATTGACAAAGGCGTGATTATACCACTACGGTGAAAGTAACGCGGAAACGGAGCCCGTGCATGCCGATTCGTATACGGTCGACGTCGAAACGAGCACACGCGGCGCTTGAATTTCGAAGGTTCACGATATATGAAACTTTATTACAGGACAATCCCGGTCATTTAAGCAATACCCGTTATAAAGTAAAACCCATTGAATTATTCCATTTATGCCCCTCCTTTAAATTTACCATCTACGATTCACAGGTACAGTAATCGTCGCCGTTGATTTATCATTGTAAATGTTTAACTTTTACGTGGCTTAAATACTGTCTTTTCGAAATTCATATCACTCGAAAAAAAATCATGTAAGATATATGATATTAACGAACAGCTGCGGCACAAATATCGCCAGTCCCTACGTATTCTAACGTTTCTTTCCAAAACGCAATTAAGGGAAGATATATGTTAAAATTACTCATTCAAAGGCTGGATATTCTGGTTCAATTTGCAAGTGGGGACGAAAGTGTCGAATTCGGAGGCACCTTAAACGACGATATTGCCCCTCGTCAGATCGTAAACGTCTGTTAAACGACCAGGTCTCGGAAGGGAGAGAGCGTCAGAGCGAAGCGTTTTGCGGGTGAAATCGCTCGCGGCTAGCTTCGAATTGTTCCACCCACGCTACGTGATCTCTTACGAAGTCTTCTCGCCGATGAGCGAGCAGGAACAGAGTGGAGAAGACGCGGATGCGTCGCGACGATCGAACCAACAGATATCAAAGGCCTATACGAAAAAGCGGGAAACAAGATATGGCTCTTTGTAATTACAGAGGACCGAAAAAGTTTCGGATAACAAATCGACGGCTTTCACAATGTTGCATTGCGAAGCTTTACTGGCATTATAGGCCTTCTGTCCTGGTACCTTCCAGGCTCCAAATGAATTATGCGTTTGCGATCGAACGTTCGAAAGTTAAAGTAACGTCTTACTCGAATCGCCGAGCCGTAGGTCTCCCCTGTGATTACCAGACCCGGTAGAACCAGGAGTGAGACTTTCGAGCTTCGTATATCGCGGTTCCGTAATCGGATGCTCGTGAATCGGTACATTTTATGGAGCCACGGCCAGCTCGCAAAAGGTATCGCTGGGGATTTAGTTGCACATGATCAAAGAGGCAGTTGCAACGTCAAATTTCATCATTACCACGCTTTTGCCTTATTATTTCTACGTATCAGAAGTGATTTAAGTAATGCCGGGTTTGTGTTGTTTACTGCTCCCAACATTTGCATTTTAATGTTCGTCAAGAAGGTTCAATTTATAGCGAACAGGTACGGTCCATCGTGGACAAGGTTCAGAAGGAACACTTATTCCTCTTGATCACCGTCTTCTCTAGTACGTGTCGACTCTTGATAACAGGAATTATACCGCACCCTTGCTATAAAAACGACGCAACACGTTTTTCGACTTATCACTGTGACAAAATCCTTCAAGGTATTTTACATTACGAAGTGTGAATGATTAAAACGGTGCTCGATGCTAAATTACTCTCTTGTCAATTTACTTTGTCACGGATTTGCCTGACGGTTTCCTTAATCGAAGCTTCTATTAAATAATCAGGAGCCACGACGAGAATTCGTGCACGACTGAAATATTATCGATGGAGTAGAAACTTATGCGAACTCGTCTAGACTACTCGGAAACGGGCACGTTGAAGAGTACCGAAGACAGGCTCGACAGTGGGACTCGCGATCTTTATTGCATTATCGACAGAACCGTCGGATCCGCGATCGTTAGGTGAAAATGATCGTTAGCGGCGTAGCATTCACGCTGGCTACGACGATGAATCTTCCTCGTCATCCGGCCTAGACGTTCGTCGCGGATCTGTCCGCTTCGGCTCCACTTCAGCCCGGCGAAGGTGCATAAATTGTCGAAGGCTAGCGCGGGACGCGAAGGTGCCGATACTCGATAAATCTATCCGGTCCGTGATAGACGAGCCGAGGTGCAGGTTGGCCTGACCGCACCAAGCCGTGTGCAGCCGCAACGATGCACCTCTCCTCTGGAGGCTAGATGTACATGCACGATGCGTCTCCCGATGCACCTTCACCTGTGATCTCTCGCGGATGAGCCTGGTGAACGACAGCACGTCGTGCCTCCCCCTGTCCCCCTACTTTCCTCTTCGCCTCAACTGCAACCTTCGCGTCCGATCGTTCCGTTTCTTTAATTGCCCCGTTTCTCTTTCGTAATTTCGCGTTCTCACACGACGAGCGAGTTTCGATCTGCGTATTTAATCGTTTTCTGTTCTATGTTCGATAAGCGTAATTTAGATAAAGAAATTCAAACGATCCGTCAGACGTCGTTGTCGTAAGTAGCAACGAAGAATTTCTTTGTGTAAGTGATTTTGAAGCCCGTTGTTTAGCTGGAAACCGTTACGTCGCGATTACACTGGTTCGCAACGTTGCACACGAAGATGCATCGACAGATAGCAAGCAGATGACGGCAGGATTAAATTGAGGTGGAAAGATAGCGGTAATATTTCTATGACGTTTCGAAGCTTGGTTTCATAGGCTGCATCGATTGGGCGCCTCAGTACTGGGACATAAAGTATCTCATGCACATTTATCTCGCTCGTGAATCCAACCATTCATAGCGTGCAACGAGATTCTATATCGTTCTAATCGTCCTCTAATCAAAGATTAAAATCTCCCGTCGCTTCTTCTTAAAAATCAGTAAAACATAAGCAACCACGTTTTCTTGTATTTAATACTTTAACGACAGACCATCCCAACTAAGATTTATGGCGCACGTCAGTTAAAGTTCTATACAAAAATAAACACATGGCGAAAAAAGCTAACGAAATATATATCATCGTACATTATAATCGTTATCTATGAATCATCTTGTATTTAATGAAAAATGTCCCGTCGAGAAACTGTTAATAAAAAGCTCTTCAACCCCGCTTTCCACCGTGCAAATTAACATTGATCGAGCATTCAGAACGACACAATGGTGCCGAAGGTGACACGCGACAAGCGGTCGATGCATAGGTAACGCTGCTTCGGAAAAGGTCAGCCACGGCGACGTTGAGCGTCGCTGTCGAGCATTGTCACAGGTGTTTAACCTTCGCGAGAACGGGCTCAGGTGTGTTTCACCTGCGCCCAAGCGAGCAAGTAACCAAGCACGCGCTCGTACGTACGCGATCTTCGCCAGCCAGTCGATAAATTCCGCATTTTTCCGTTTCCTGTTCTTTCTATGCTTCCAACTAGAACCTCGATGCCTAGAATCATCATCTTGCAGGACGAACCTTGTTCTTTTTCCTCTTCCACCTTTTTTGCCTTCGCTCCGCCGCTTCCCCTTCGTCTTCTTTTTCATTCATTTCTTTTTTTCCGTTTTGCGGCATGACGCTTAATTCGTAGCGCGAAGTACAGCCACGGCAGGGAGAGAAGGACTGCGATTACAAGGATAATAAATTAACGCACACGACCTTATCGAGCCGTATAATTCATCACAGGCTTACGTGCCTGCTCGCGTAGGTTAGAGTACGTGTACGCCGAGGCAGACCCGTGTGATCCTGCTTTTGCACATTAACCTCGTAAAACTCTGACGGCGGTTCGACCTCTACACCTGTGCAACGATCGTAGGTCCGCGCGATGTGAAAGTTCGGTGCATACGGAGAGAACCGCGGCGACGAAAAAGTGCGCTCGTTAACCGAGCGTTATCGTCGGCCCTCGTTAACGATGAACCCAGTCTGAATCCTGGAATTTTTCTCGGATTATTAGAGGGAGCGGAATCGAGCCTCGGCGCACCTCAAACTGCCTCGACGGAGATTCTGAATTTCGTGGAACATGACGTGGATAGATCGGAGGGTATGTTCGCGGTCTGTGCGAAGAGGTTAATCCTTCTTCAGTCGCGAAATAGATCGACCATTTTCAAGCAGTGAATTATTTCCCTTCGAGAGAACGTTAATGAAATACTCGTGAATTTCGAAACGAAATGTTGACTTCTTACAACAATAAAATATTACTTTCATTGTAATGAAAAGTTATCACATGGATTGTAAATGGCCGATTACACACTCGATTCAAGGAAGAAAGGAAAGCTAACTGCTAATAACTGTACTATGTTCTTAGAGCACCTATTGTTTTGATGTACATACATTTCCGCGAGGTAATTGAAAAAGTTTGGAAAATCGGGCTATTGGGAGTAGCATTGACAGTCGAGCAACATCTTGATAGCGTGTCCACAAACATGGGACTTGGGATAGTATTATGCGAACTATAACGGGTGGCCAACGCGGCAGTACGAAGTAGATACGGTTCATCTTGATCAGACGCCAGGCAATAACGCCAAAGCAGTACGAAACCTCGAAGTTAACGATTCGAGAGGGAAATAACGAGGGCCCCGGTCCACCAATGGACAGCAGCTGCCATTATCTCCAAAAATAGAAGTAACCCTGTACGCGCAATCGTGGCTACATTCGCTATATCCGAGGTTCATTAAACGTTTGCAAAAATATCGATCAACATCGATCGATTTCCCTTCTTTTTGCCTCTGTTAAACCTCGGATATGTCCTGGACGAATTTCTTATTAGCCGAGCGCCGGGCAAACCGAGCTGTTTACTCCGAAATAACCGAACGTTCCACCACGTAATAGCTTCGTTAGAATCAATTAGACAGCTGTTTCCACAGGCTAATCGACAAACCGATTACGACTGTCCACCGGATCGATGTCTCGCGGTTTTTGAAGCGCGTTAAGAATACGACACGCTTGAGTTCGCAATAATTGTGCGCGAGGTCTCGAACAGGGTGTCGAGCTGAACTTAGCTTTTCTCGTCGCCATTTAAGGTGATGCCGGAAACGAGGAATTGCATAATTTTTGCAAACGACCTGTCGGTTTCTTGGCTCGCGTCTATTCGCATTTATACACGAACGTTAACGTTAACGAGGTGTGCAATACGGACGAAGGATAATTAATTAAAGGCGGTTACACCGGACACTTTTCTTAATAAGATCTGTCGCGCCGCTCTGGTTTGTCACGCGTTAAACATTCGTTCCAACGCGTCACACCTTCGGGCTGAAAGCCTTAATCGACTTCCTTCTCGCCTTCCCGTGAACATGATCTAATTTTACGCGTGTTCCTGCGTACCGAAGGACCCGTACTCGTACTCGCAATAATTGCACGGTCACGGGCCTGTTCCGTAATTTATGCGGACACGGGAATTCATGTGTTTACGTTTACTCGTTACTTTGTAATCTGCGTGGTCGCTTTCGCGGTGCTTCGGGGCCTTGCAACGTTCGTACAACATCGTCTAAATAGAAATTCTGAATGTTGGGGTTACGTAATGGGCAAGTCGTGCTGCGGGCAACCTCTCCAGGCAAACATGCAATGCAGAGGCGAGGAATCCCTTAACGAATAATTTTCTTGAATTTCCACATGCGAATTATAGAGCAGACAGATTTTAGATTCGAGTATTTCTAGACTACTTTCCTTAAAAAATGGAATATTTCGAGAAGAAATATTTAAAAATACGCAAGTTTTCGTTTTGAGAGATAAATTTTATTACCGAACAAATGAACTATTAATGAATTTAATGTAAATTACCCCACTTTCCTCGTACGACACCGAAACGACGCTAACATCGCGGAATTCAATTTAACGAAAGGAGAGAAACTACGGTGGAACAAAGATGAAACGTGTTGGTACTCGCTGGTTAGATGCGCGCGTTTCCTGGTTAAATCGCGGCACGAATAAGAGATCCCATTACACGTGGTGCATTAACAAATCACGGCAACCGATAATCCGTTTCGACCTTCGTCCGCAACCTGCAAGATTGTTGTTGCAGGCCGGCGCGAGCGGCCGTGCGCTGAAGCCGTATCTTCGAGCCGCGGAATACATTATCCCGAAGATTAGTGTGCGAACGATACAAGAAAAGGCATCCACAACACCAATGGGGGTCCAAGTGAACGCGCCGCGAACACATCCTCGCGATTGCACGAGCGCGCGAGCGCATCTACCGCTGTTCAATTTACGATTGAACGTGACGGCAGAGCGTTTACGAACTTAGTAGAATCTTTAACAATTTCACGATTTTTGATGTTAACGCTTACCTTGCGATTTATTGCGTTTGCGATAAAAACGAAAGATTTATTTTATAACATACTTTGAAATATTTTACTTGTTGCTTTCAATTCCGAGAACTTTCGATAGTTTATTTTGGTTACACGGGACTTGCGTAGGATTACAAGCAATTACCGCGAAATATTATTTTGGAAAAAGATTGCGTCGTACGCCTAAAAAGGGCCGAGGTGGTTAACTTACATCGCGTAAATGTGATATTGCATTTTAATTTAAGGAAATTCCGGCAAGAAACGTTCGGAAGAAAATTGGGATTTCGAGGTAATAACCTCTGGAATCGATTTATCGGTAACACGATACTATTCGCGCAAGCGAACCTCGGTGAAAATTCGACGGTAGTTTCTCTTATATTTCGCGGCGCATTACGAATTTCATTCGTGAAAGTATAAAATTGCGCCCACGATCGTACTCGGGAATTGCTCTTTTCCAATCGAGCATTAAACCTTTCGCAGCGTTTAAAACGAAAGGTAGCCGCGTCCGCCGGTTCGTTCGTCCCGAATATCGTAAAACCAGCTGTAAAGGGTGCTGAAGCGCAAGTTAAACAACTATCCATACATATCGTAAAGCGTTGTTATTGTGAGCAGCGTGTAACGTTACGAGCCGTCATGGAGAACTATACGTATAGTAAACTCATAGCCATACGCCAACAATAGTGCCGTGCGAATCGTTGACGTCGATGATCCTCATCCAATGGCGAACGAAACACTTGTCAGCGTCAAAAACATTGTCAACAAAATGATTGTTTGTCATATAAGGATGTTAGAAGTACATGCTTCCGATATTACGAAATTTCTACAATTCACGTGTCATTAATTCAATTTTAATTAATTCAATTTACAAATAAATACAATTTTGATAAAAGCTTGATTTTTCTGTAAAATTCTGTTAGAACATAAGCAAATCGAAGCTACGCGTCCCCAAGATAACGATAACATTTAATAATTCTATCCTACCTGCAGTATCACTATCCCTCGTTCCACGAACATCGATCAAAACGTGGACAGATTCCCAGACACGAACACTTGGTAGAGTTATTGGGAATAGAGTTTCGAGGTCGAGTCATCTAATCCGAAGTCGCGTAGCCGCGGTCGATTCATGATTAAACAAATGTCAATAGCGAGGAAAGATCGATAGCGCGCCGGCGAGCCTAACGGAAGCAGTAACGTATAAACAATTTTTATCTAAACGCGTAGATACTAACATAATAATAGCGTAATAATAAACGTAACAGAGAAGCAACGTTATTGCGAACAGCATCGATTTACTATTATTCTATTAAGACATAAAATCGCGAGATGTAGAAATCATCGATTCGTCGATCGGAGCTCGGTCGATTTCCACGGACAACGAAGTCATAAGTTAGGCCACGACTTTTATACCTGGGACCTTGAAATCGGGGACAGGCAAACATCTCTGTGCCGCGATCGATCACAATTGCACAATCGATAACTGGTAAACGCCTGGGACCTTTTCAATTATTCCTTCTACCCTATGGTCGCGGTTAAGCCGTTCGTTTAGTAATCGCGATTGCAATTTTATATCGACGATCCGATCGATGGTGGAACAAGGAGAAACAATAACGGGAATATAATGGACGGAACGAGCGATCTCCATAGTGGAAGTAGAAGAAAAAGCGAAAGAAGTTGGACTAGTCGAGTGGTCATTCGATACGACACCGAACGACTCGTGGTAGACGCGTTAAATGAACTTATCTTCCGTTGCCACGAGAAAATTAAGTCGACTCTAAATTAGCTGGAGGACTCGCCGGGTATAAATCCGGCAATGAAAGCCAACAAGCAAAAGGGTTGCAGGTTGCGCCGGTGTGTGCTCCGTAGGATTTCCTCCGATGCTCACGGCATTGCTACAACGGTATCCCTTTCATTGCATCCTCTCCATTATACGCTGCTTATAGCACGTAATCTCGGTCGCATCTCTGATTTCAATCTGGCCGCTTACAACGCACCGCGCGCGACCGATCTACAAATCAGCCTCGTTTTCTTTTCTCCCTCGAGTAGGATCTGCGTGAATCGTGAACGTACGCGGATATGTACATACGTTAGTTGGTACGTACATACGCACATATACATGCGGGTACACGGGGGTTGCGCAATCCGAGTATTATACGGCGAATACCCGCGAGCGCGCTGCCCCAGGCTCCTTCTCTCGCGCCCGCTTCTCGTATACGCGTCAGCCTCACCGAGTATAAACAACGGACCTAAAATTGTCTGACGCCGACAGTTATTATAGTCCTGTCCCGGAAACGACGAAAACGTTTGCACGGGGGCTATCGCTCGTCCCAGGGATAAGGGACACTCGTTCAGCTCGTATCGTATTTTCGCAAAGGCAGTATCTCTGAGGGAAGATCGACGATGAACGCGTTCGTTCAGCCGGATTTTGTGCACGAGATGATCGACGGGGTGATTCCGTTTAATGGACCACGTTTGTCTCGACCGTAAGCGATTCAATTACGTTGCTATACTTTTGACCAAGACAATGGCGAATGGAAAGAAAATGAAAATATGGGAATAAAAGATCTTAGGTGGCTTTGGAAATACAGGTTTGTAAGAAAGATACGATGACGAAGCAAGCTTTCATCAATTTTGGAATATTTTCCTTAAGCATAATTCATCGGAATAGTATTAACGAAATTTTATATGAAGACAGTTTTAATGGTAAAGATGGCCATAAAGCGTAGTTGTTAGCGACGTTTTCGTAAGAAGGGTAAATGTAACGATTTGACGTTTGAGGATCGAAGAGCGTGCAACCTTTTTCTCGTGATTTTTAACGCAAACGAACCACACATTCGAATTTTGCAATTGCGTCCAGTGGTCTGAGAACGAAACGTTCGGATCAACGATTCGCAACTCCCACGAGACTCGCGCCGTGTATACGATTATCCATAGATGGTCAAATATTACAGCTCCTAGTACAACTAATTCGACGAAATTCATTAACCGCTAAAGCGCCAACGCGCTTCATGATCTCCTGTAGCCGTTTATCGAATCTATTCTTGAACGCAACTCAGACTTCTCAACGAGAGTATCCATCGAGTAATCTCGATTATAATATCTGTTTGGTTAAACCGACATAGGAGCTGTAATTATGGAATGGTAGAGGAATAGGTGTGTAATCAGGCGTGAAGAAGGAATTTTTCCAGGGGATCGTACGATGATTCCTCGAACTGTGACTACTATCCTTCTCTGGCTTATACAAAGAAAGAACCGGGCTTCTACGTTACAGAACAGAGAGGATCGACGATGTCCTTCGAAGGATTTTTCATGTGTAGCCGACACAATGTAAAGCGATACGATAACCATATTGCACAAGAGCGGTGTAACCGGCTGAAGGCCGAGGCGTTACTTGATTTCCAAGCTTATTTCCCGTAAATGGAAATAATCGAGTCTCGCACAATCTTGACTATACCTCTAGCTTCCCACGTTTCCAGATTCATCGAATTCCATCCTGATGATGTTATGAAAACTTGACGATCGTTTATATGCAGTTGTCGTATCTCTGTGATATTTATAATTCACCTTCGTGATAATTGTGGTTTTCGAATCAGTGTCGGATGAGTCAGGATAGTTCGTTTTCGATTGCAGATAAAATTTCGAGTTATATCGAGTATATATATCGAGTTATAATATCCTTTGTCTATGTTAAGTTTAAGGGCAACAATTAATACTTCACTTTGTACCAACTTCTAATTTCCTTCTTTCTTTTAAAGTTTATTTATACAAGTACTCGACTACAATGAGGTACTAACGAATACTACTATCAACGCAACACGCTTTTTCTCTCGGACATCATTTCCATCGATTTTCTCCTTCTGTAAGAAACGTTTCACCTTTATGAGATACCATTACTTTCCAGGCGATGCACCAGGAAGACATCGTTTTCCAGGAAATAGAATACCGCGTTTTTCGAATGTTTTCGATCTTCCCACGCTCGACGACTCATTAAAGAAGAGAGAAAAAAGGGAGGACTCGTTGGCTCGCGAACAATTCACCGGCGGTACCAAACGGCGATCGAGACGGTGCGGCGACCGCGTGAAACGCGCGCCGCGTAAAACACTATAAATCATCGAGCACATTTCCGTTAGCGTTAATGGTACGGGTGGTTCATTAAATTCCACGATTTACGCTTTAACGACAAGCCAAGTGCCCGATCCACTCGCGAATAATGCTCCCGTTTACTGCGTCATTATCGCGATTTTTACTCGGCCGATCGAGGTGCGAAATGGCAAATTAATTTCAATCGTGCCTCTTACGAAACACACAGACGAGTCGTCTTTCATACCACGGAGAAAAATGAAAGTAGAATATCCATCGTATACGTATCGTGCCTTTTTTGTACCTTGAAATCGCGACCGTTTTTCTCGATTCGTTTTACTCCATCATCTTTTACCAGCCACGTTGCAATGAATTTCGTGATGATTTAATGTTAACGATATTTAAAGAAATCGAGAGGCAGTCGAACAAAGAGAAGGTAGAAACGCGCTAACTTGTCCTTAATTGAGATCGATTTATGGAGGATGAAAGGACGGAGACTGTTAAAATATTAATTCGTTCGATGTGCTTCGAGTTTGTGTACGAGGGGTATCGGACGCGTACGGAACGGTGCGATTCCCTAGACACGATTTGTCAATCTACGTCCATTACATCAGCCAGGGGAGACAGTTTGCGATCGTGACGAATGCGACCGGCTGGAAGAAAAGTACGAGAGGATTGCGAAGAGCTTGCGCAGCCTCTTCGAGAAAGGGGGTCTCCGAGCGAATTGCCAGAAGACGCGTGCTTGTGACAATATTGCAACATTCTTTATAGAAATACACTCGAAGCTTACCGTTCTTCATCTCTTGTGAAATTCGATAAATGTAATGATTTTTACATCCAGTTGTTAAAATTCAACTATTTTACAACTGTTGTACCGTGGTGTTGAAGTGGATTTCAATTTGGTCACAGTCGTGGGATTTAGACAATGGCTCCATTATCTAAATGCTTGTTTTCTTGTAACTCGAGCGATGGGCGCTTTCCCACGATCTACTATTGTCATTATTCTTATCCTTTTTCTCAAGTTCAACTGAATTTTTTGATCCGTGAATATTTTCTCTACGATATAATCACTTCGAGGAAATACGATCGATGACGAAAGAATAGAATCATAGATTCGTAAATTTAGATTCATTTAGATTCCTCCTTCTATATTACTTACTTTAGGAACCTTATTACCTCTGATTTTGTACGCCTTGCTTTTTATTTGAACCGTTCTATTGCGCCTTTCGCGATAAACGATAAAGGAATCACGAATCTTCGCTCGAACAGTTCCACGCAAAAAAAATATCGATTCTTCGCCTTCTTCACCTCGAGGTGGGCCTATTACCATCCCTCTTGGTATATGCGTGGTCATTGACCATACGTAATCTACTGGCTCGAGAAGCTGGTCCACGCGAAGGCGGCTAAACGGAGACGGAAAGTGGAGCATTCTCAGTGATCCTCAACTCGTTCGTTCATTCCCAGTCCACTCTCGAGTTACAAAGAATCAATATCGATTGCAATATCGTTATAATAATAGGAAACGAGATGACGGGCTTCTCTTTGTTATTTTAATTATTCCTATTTGCGATCGTTGGAATTTATTCGATCTACTCCATAAATTTCCTTTCTTCATATTTTAGAGACGATTAAGCTTCTGCAATTTGATATGCGCTTACTCATAATACGTATACAGTAGTGGATTCAGCCAACTACCAATTACTTAAAAAGAAACTATCAAGACTAAATTTTCTTAAACTACGTGCACATAAATCATCGACCTTCGTACAAAGTTATAAATGCGGACAGATACTTGTGAGCATGACGTCCAAAGTGAAGGAATCTCTCAACAACTCGAGGAACAGCTCAATTAATCCAATCCATCATCCAAGGAGTAAACGACGCGATCCAAACGTCTCGAATTCCAGATCCATCAATTCCATCGTACGAATCTTCCACCCGTTGCAATGAAATAGTGACAAATCGAACGAATCCTATTGGACCAACGCGAGTCCTCTTCGATTAACGCTAGCCGCGTGAGTCATCGCGTATCGAGTCGACTCTATTCGAGTCTGTTCCGGTTAGAAATCACCCTGGCATCCTCGTGGTCGTTCCTATGGATCCATCGGACACCTCGTGAAAGGTAATCGCGTGGTAGGAGAGCGGGAGAGGTTTCGTCGCGGTGGATTTTTCGCCCGAAACGCGAGTCGACGGGATCGGCACGGTCTGAATCGGACCTGGCAGCCTTTCTCCCACTCTTTCGTGTTCCCGGTCGATTTGCCAATAGCTCGTTGATATGCAGAAAGGCCCATCGTTTCAGCCGCGAGACTTAAAGGCTCGGAACGTTTCAAAACAGGGAACGCAACGTGTACATCGACACCGCCGTCAGGCAATGATATATGGGAATGGCTTCTGGGATGAAAATGGGGAGATGTATCCGCTCGATTTTCTCGGTGGTGGCGGAGCCGAGTGAGCGGCCAGAGGGAGAAAGAGAAAAGGAACGCTCGACACGCTCGCGGTGAGTCCTTGAAGACGAACAGAAGGATTTTAAATCCTCGACTGACGCTCCTAGGAAGACCGTTCTCGCGGCGGGCGCCTAAGCATACGTTTAAATGTTATCGAGCCTGTCCATCGAATCCTTCGCGGTTCGTATACGGTAGCGGCGATGAATATAATAACTCATTCCTATTGTTCACGCAACCAACTACCAGTAACATCTGTAATGCGGATGTTGCCAGAGAAAAACTTGGAAAATTTCCGTAATGGTAACGAGAAGTATCGCGATAGATAATGTTCGATTCAACCAGTGTATAAGGCTCGCGAGTCGATTCTTCAATTCGTGATAGCAATTCGAAGCGGCAATGGTATAGTTGCGTGAGTTACTTCTCATCGAATACAGGGTCGAGGTATCGAGAATTTACGTTTTGAATATTGAAAACGACTGAAAAATATCACGTATCTCGCGTGCCAAAGATTACTTTCTAATTATCTCGTTTTAGAAACCTTGTTGATGTTTCTTAACCTATGATTTAATTTGACAGTTATAGCACATTATAATAATATTATCGCCAATAGTTGCTAATCTCTTGATCTTATTCACGGAATTTTCGGTATATTTGGTGTTACTATAATACTCTTAGCGCTGTACACCGACGACTAATCAGTTCTATTTTAGAATTTTATTTCCAGTTTCAGCAAATAAATAAATATTATGAAGTTGATGGTATATGGCAGCCTCGTAAAACGTCGAATATTATCTACTCCATTAAGACCGCTCTATCGCGAATATTTGAATATTTGATTTCGAGTCGAAAACACGGAGATTACGTAACACAGCTGTCCTCGGGGCCGAAGTGCACGCAAACGGGCTAATGCATATTCACCAACGACGCCCGGATTCGAAATCGAGCTATTCGAGTGGCGCAAAAGCGTCGCGTCGCGGCAAAGTGTCCGGTAGGGGCATTCTATGAATTCTCACGGAGACTCGATTTGAAAGTACCAATCTGTAGCTACGGACCGGTGGTACGAGCCGCGAATGAAATCAATGGAGCAAAAGTGTTCTTCTGGACTTGCGAAATCGTTTCGACCGACCGCTCGCAAACATGGGCGCATTGCAAATGCAAATGCAAGGTGCATGGAACACGTCCGGACTTGCTGTCTCTTCCAACCCTCGAAAATCTTCCGTGCTGCTCGCAGAATACTTTTACCTTAGGCTAATTGTCGTAACTTTCGACGTGCATCTTTATCTTGTGAACATCGTTTCGATGTTCTTTTTATACGAGCTGTTATTTCAATTAAAATCCTATATTGCGTTTTGATTACACTGCTGCAATGTGTATATATATAATATATACATATTATATATAGCTTACGATTTCAAGCAACTTGTTACGATATCTAAATTTATTATCTTGTGCACGTTAATTTTATAGGTTCATTATTTTTTCCAATCTTTTGTACGGATAATTAAATTTTTTACATTACCTACATATGTTACCATAATCTTTAATCGATCGATGAATAAACATCTGTTTCCTCCAGGCAAACGTACGTTCGCATAATTGTCCAATTCGAAACCAAATCGATGTCGCGTAAACGAACGTTTAATCGATACACATTTATCAGCAAGAACTTGTTAAAAGCGTGGAGCGTAGCCGAGTCAGAAAACAGGCGATCGACGGGTTGTGACGCAACGGTGTGGCGAAGAGACTCGGTCTGGCTTCGAGCTGCGTGGCTAACCTCGGCTATTATGCAAATGAATGTTAATTAAAATCAAACAGAGATCCTCCGCGTTCGCCGGAGCCTCGAAACACGTTTGTGTACAGTTGTGTGGCACAGCCCCGAGCTAGAACATAATGAAACGTCATCGAAAGTAAACGTTTCGACGATCGTCTTAATTTGTTTGAGCGTCGTGGTTACAAACGAAAATCGGGCCAGCGTCGATCGTCGGTAACCGGCTTATTATTGCGATCGGTGATCGTCTCGGTTTCTCTTATCGAAACTGCATGAGAGGACGCGTGGCAATTTAAGCGAGAAAGGTGGTCGGATCGTTTATCTCTATCGAGAGCGTTTCGTGGCCTACGAAATGCATTTTACGAGGAATAAAAGCGTCGCAGCAGATGAAAAACGACGCGGATTTTATCGCCGTCGTTGCTCGATCGTCGGCGCACGCGGCTCGATCGTCGAGAAATCGGCGGAGCGAGTTCCGCGAAAACCGAGTCACTATGGCGTGTTGATGTTGCTCGTTGCGGCGATGGTCTTTGTACGATACCGGAGATCAGGGCGCGAGAGAAAGAGAGGAAGCACGATAATTTCTAGAAATTTCTAGAAGATTACAAGTTGCAACGGCCATTATAATTTCTGTCTGCTGCTACGGCCGCTCGTAAAGTCCATCTACACGGAACATTAGTAGAAAGCCGTCGAACCTCGCGAGCATCTGTCTTCGATACTCCCTGTTCGTTAAGTTCAACCTTTTTCTCGTTTTCCTACGCGTTAGTCGCTGTATACACTCTTAATTGCCATTTAATAAACACACGCAACGACTCGCACAGGTTGCGGCGTTTGTTCCAACCGTAGATAATTTCCCCTTACTTTTTTCTTCTCGAAATGTATGGTGGTAACGATAGAGTACGGGAACGTGCACGTTGGTTCGTTTAATGAAATTCTGCCTCGTCATCGATCATGCGGGTCTGATCATCAAATAGAGATGAATGCAAAACCGCGCAGGTGATCCGTACTGTGTCGTGCCGGGCTTCCACAGGCAAAGAAGAGGGACACGATGTAGAAAGAGACGGAGACAATGGGAAAAAATCGGCGTCGCAATCTACATACATCGCTGGGTCGCATTAGAAGTAACGAGAAAGCGGGTCGGGAGCCACGCGCAATTTACGAGCAATAAGCGAGCCCGCAGATCTGCTGGAAGAGCGGAGAGACGTCGTTAGGATTGGAATATGCACGGCCACGACCTCGGTGAGCCCGCCTAGGTTCACCTTTCCTCGACAACTTCTCATCCGTGGCTCGACCCACTCTCTTCAAGTGCACCTTCACCGATACACGTGCAACGCCGCGGCGGCCGTGCCGCGCGCTCGACTTCTTCAGGGGAAGAGGATGCATCGTAATCCACCGTTCCACTCGCGTAGGAGTCTCTCGCACATTCGCGGAGACAAAAGGCCCCGTAGACACCGGCCGATGCGATTAACGCGGATTCCTTCTTTCCGTTTCAGTGGAATCTCTGTATCTTCGTATCTGTTTCGTCACGTGTTGAGAAATCACTGGACGTTTAGGTGTTGTTGCACTTTTCTAACGCAGTCAGAATACTGTAATTGCATGATAGATGGGTAAGAAGAGAGAAGTTCATCGAGTTTACTAGACTGGTATTTAAAATTGATTGATCGTTCCAATTTTTGTGTTTTCACCGCGATCGTGGTAACAGGTGCACGATCATTTCGAAATGTTCGCCTGTTCGTAGGTTTCTTAACAGACAGGGATGCTTGTAATTAAAATACTCCGATACAAAGCAACGTTACGTACAATTATATTTTTATCTCGATAAAAGACGTCGTTAATTCTACCAAAGCATCCTTTGCACGGCGTTGGTAGTCACGGTAGTCGATGTTAAAAAATCCATAATAATAATAAAATGATTAATCAAAAAGTAACGAATACTTTTTCGATTATATTCCACGATACTCTTCGTTGGTGGAGAAGCGTCGGAAAACGTCGGAATCGTGATGGTAGAAGAGAGAGGTATGGCTCTCGGTCGCCCAAACGGCGACCTCATTGATACATGTGCACCATAGCTGCTCGTCCCGTAAAAGATGCAGCGTGGAACGGAGAAGCGCAGCGTTGACCGCGGACGAAGCGGTATCCGTGGAACGGCGACATGGAAATAGTCGCGATAAATCGCTCGCCACGAACTATTCCATTATAAAGGAGCATGCCCCTCTGTAACATAGCCGGTCGCGAGCGTTGCTTTGTGCACACGGCGCACCTACCTGCGCTACGTGCATCGGCTGCCGACAGAGCTTGGCCTACGATTAACGACAATCGAGCCTAAGGATTTCCCTGAAACCCCTACGCGAATCTTGACGTACATCTTTCTCGATTCCGCTTCCTTGAATGAATTTTCTGCGCGCGTCACAAGCATCGAGAACAACGTTTCCTAATTCCGGGAGAGTTTTACACGAAAACGATCCGTGCCAGTTTCCTGGAAAGCTTCTCGACGACGACGGGTTAAATATGCGTTGAATTTGCTTGCAAATGATGGCAGGTAGCTCTCAGCGTAGAAGTTATTACTCTTAATTGGAGAGTGGCTGTTAAATAAGCGGCATACAAGTACGAGGATTCTCAAGAGCCCGCATTTTAGATTTAAATCAATACCGATATTAATTTTGCCGGCGGTCTTTAGAATACTGGCTAACATGAATTTCTTTTCAACGCGAAGTACTATCGACCTCGTGTTTCTCATACTACGAAACATACGAAGTTTCTTTCGTTAGAAAGCTTTAGTTATGAGAAAAGTATGCAACAGTTAGATTTTCGACGTTAACAACCAACAAATTGATTTCATAAACAAGCGTCTTCCGTAAACGTAACATTACAAAATCAAGTTCCCCACGTGATTTTGCAAGCTGCAGCCATAGATCTCGGCTCACGTTTACGCGCAACTAAGACGAGCGTGCACGAGACGTTCGGACTCGCACTCGCTCGAGCGAACGAACGAGGCACGCCTGTTATTACTCCCGCAGATTGATGGAATCAAGCAACCAGTCATTTCGTGGTGGAATCAGTGAGAATTAATACCGGGCTATTAATTTCTCCCTGCTCGCGGCCGATTCGTGCACATACTGCGCCGAAGAAGCAGCCAGAAGGTTCGCGAGTGGAAAAAGCACGCATTGGTACCGGTTCCCTCTACGTGATTTAGACAACGTTTCATTTTTTTTTCCTTTTTCCTTTTCTTTCCTTTTCCCTTCTTCGTTTTCCCCTTCTCTCTCTCTCTTTTCGTTCCACACACGGAAACTCTCCGTCTTGAACTCCCTGGCGAATCGATCGCTCCCTGATGAGGATCGGCCAGATTCATGGCCGCTTAGCGCGAATTGATGCACGGGCATTAATTACGCGATCGGGTTCTCTTGCATTCCTCGTAGCCTGGATCGTGGATCGGAGCGGAGGTCGACACCGGTGGATCTTTAGGCCCTTAGGGATTCGTGCCGATTCATCAACTAACTCCGCGGGTGTGCGCACCAGAAAAGACGTCGATGGATCATCGTTCGCGTCCAAGTACCGTGAATGATGGAAATTGAACGGCTTCAGACTTGTTGCCTTCCAGTTGTCAATTTTCTCTCTCGCCACGGAAAAATGAGCGGAACTTTACGTTTTCTGTTTATCGATTTGAAAAGTTGCAACGCTCTGTATACTTTGAGCTGAATTTATTTAGAAAAGTTACTAGAACAGTCTCGGTATTTCATTGACAACTCGTTAAAAAAGCTTAAGGAATTACGATATATTAATTAATTATCTCATCTTGTAAGTTAACCAAACACTCAGAGTTTCAAAATTATTTGGAACTTCCTAAATCAAGTAGATTTATTTTAGCCGTGTCAATAGAACGCGTGAAAGAGGTGTTGCTAATTCTAATCCGCTTCGCCTAATCGCGCAGCTAATAACACCATGATTCTAGCGTTTAATATTGTTGCTCGTTTGCCGACAATAAATATCAGTTCCCAACAGTCGGGTCCGTAGCTTGGTTTTCAGTGTAAATGCAAAATCGCGCGTAATTTATGCTGGCAAGCAACACGCCTGGCTGGCCGAACCCCCGCGGCGAACTTGCAACGGCTTCATAAAGTCTGTGCATGGCTTGCCGCGCCCCACAACCGCAGATGTGCCACCGCCACGACCGCCACTCGTTTACACACGCACCCAATAGCGCTAACGCGCCGTTAGGGACTCCAGGGATACTTCTATTTCCGATGAACAAATAGATCTCTCCTTTGAGCAGACACTTATACCAAGAAGACTGCTCTGGAAACTCAGTTACAAACATTCTCGTAATTTTCGAGCGCGTAATTTTACGAATCATTTTTCTTATCCGCGAATACACGCGTTTGTGAAATGTTTTAGCGATTAATCTTCGCAAACAGAAGATACAATATTAAAAAATCTTATGGTACGATTTAACGGTTGTAAATGTGCTACTAATAAACCGAAGAGTACGATTCTTCTACCAACGACTTAAGTTCGGAAATCATTTTGCGTAGAGCATTATGATTGTTCGTGAAAAATGTTGCGAAGCTTACGTAACTTACGTAAATCACGTTGGTAAGCAGAAACTGCTTTACAGACAAATCGACGTGGACGATAATGCAAATGCCTGTCGATAAATTGTTCATTTAGTACCATGCGTAAGCACTTGGCACTCTCGCTTGCTCGTCCTACCACCTGCATCGACTTCATTCAATATAATTTTGCAGTACGACGATTTTCGAATTGCATCGAACGACGAACGACAGAGAATGTCTGCTCGTATATACCAAAGGTACAAGCCAAATCTATTTGCAGTTCTAACAACCAATCCACCAGAGACCGAATTTAACCAGTCAAGACGACACAGGGGAAGATCGAGCGGGACGATGATGCTGTATAAACGAAGTCGAACGACGAATAATCAGCGGAACGCGGTGTATTAATGCAGACATAAGGGGTCCGTTTAATGCTTGTGCCCACAAGCGGACCGAGCTGGGTCGAGCGTGCTGCATTACTCTAATTGATTCCCAATTTCCTCCATTTCGTGGAATGATAAATTGGGCATAATGGCGTGCATTTTCCTTGAATATACGCAATCATAGTTCGCGGCTGGTAATGGTCAATTACGGGGAACGGCTGGAAAGGTAGCAGAGCGTACCGGAGCACCAAATTGAGTGCCTATTGATCAAGAGCCTTTCCATCGTTCCCGATGCCCGACCGTTCAATGAAATACTCACCGCGTGTCTAAGTGGAAGACTAATTGCGCGTGTTGTCGACAGGTGGAACCGTCATTCGTCGTGCGCCCAGACACTAATAAGCGGTTCCAAGGGAAATTTAGAACACCGGCTTTTGGTCACTTGTTACTTCGTTATTTTTCCCGCGACGTTTTCACGACACGGGCAATGCTATAATTCTCTGAGGATAAGAGTGTCACATTGCTTTCGGTCGTTCGAATATCTGTATCGGTGTTCCTGTCGCGTGCATTTCGTCTTGATTATTTGATCTGGCGCTGTGAAAATCATTTTCTGTAGTCAGTGTGATCTGTACAGGAGGCACGCGTCGTTGCGTTTGATCAAACGATTGGAAACGAGAATAGGCAAACTCTGAGAGCGTTACGTTAATTTGGCAAAGATTCGATTGGTAGAACGCGATGCAACCGGGCGCAAGTGAAAACGGACCGTCTATGTCAGACGCGCCTTGGACACGCGCGACAAGAATATTTCCCTATAACGTCGTGTAAAATTCATTATTCATAAACCAGTTAACAATTAATCCATCTGGAAATAAATTATCGCATATTTTTTATACGATATAGAAGCTTCCAAATACTATATACATATATGTGTAATAATAAACTAATAAAATAATACGTCACATAATAAAAAAGAAATTATCGCAAGTTTCTCGAATTCATGGAAATTGTATCTTGCACGAAACATCAGAGTCGCCGTTTCTAATAAATCCATCGACTATTATTAGCTGGTTCTAAGGCATTGTTCTCGCGTTAGCGGTTCGCGGCGAAGAATTTGTGCGCTTCTCGCGATTCTCGCGGGTAAGCGGACGAACAATCGTACGCGTTGAAGGCGTGTAACGGGGCGAATCACATCGACAGTTGCGGTTACGTGAAAACAGGAACTCTGGTCGCCAGCCAATAACGCCTCCACGTGGTGGATCGCTAAATAAGGCAGCCGGTCCAGCTCGTACGTGGGTCGTTCGGTGGTTTAGCCAGATTTTTCATCGAGCCCCGAGATAAAAGTGGAAAATTGCCAGTTCTGCCCGTTAGTGTTCCCGCATTGTTCACGTTATTGTGAGAAATCGTTGTCGATCGAATCAATACGAGGTTATTAGGCTCCCCGGCGCTCAAGTTTCTCCCCTGTTACTTCCTTGGTGGCGGGCATAAATGGACGGGCCGAGTAACGGAAACTTTCATCCTGCATTTTTACCGGATCGTAGAAAGATCTTCTTCTGTATTGTTAACTTTAAGATTCGCAGCATAGGAACGGTGATTTATGGGAGTCGATAACTTCAATTTCGAATCGAATGTATGAAAGCTTGTTAAGACATCAGAGATTGGAAATATTAGATTCTCAGAGAATTATATAATACAATAACTATAACACAATGAATTTCTTTTTAATTTTTCCTGTTTAATACGAATATAGACTCACCGTTCAGTTTTGTGTCATCATTTTCATCGAACTTAGTAGAAACTTACCTGCAACAGACAAGAAACAAACTTGTTATCTAACAATTCGATATCGATAAAATTAAACCAGAAATACATGGAATGCATAAAATTCCTCTTACTAACCTTATCGCCTTAAGATACCATAAAATCGATTTTACGACCTTTGTAAACGGCTAACCGTTCCACTGTTAAATCAGTTTAAAAAACACATTGGAAATCACGTATTTCGCGATTAGATAAGAAGTGAAAGAAGGAACTTGTGCATTGTGGCCGAGAAGAAAGTTGACAGTTTCGAGTCGCGAGTTAGAGGCAGCGCGTTATCGGATTCACCGACGATATCGTTCGCCAGTTATATCTATATCGACGATTATAATCGGACCTGCATCGCGGTCTCTTCGCCTCGTTAGCACCGAGCATATCGTCTTAACCAACGAGGTGTTTCCTTACTGCCTACCATCCAGATAGAGAATCTTCTTGTTCAGTCACTTGTTCCTCGCCGATTACATCGCTATGTAAATTTATCGTCGCTACGTGTGCGCGACCGCCCCTTTTTTCTCCCCTCTCGTTACGTACAAGTTGCAAGACAGCGACGATTACGCTGCCTCGTATTCGTACTTTGATGCATACCTGTTTCGAGGAATATCCCGTGGTGATGACTTAAAACAACGAGCGACATAATATCGATTCGATGGTAGTAACTTAGAACGTAACATTCTATGGATTTCCTTATGAGAAAAAGTATGCATGTAGTTGTGATTAAAATTTCTGCTTGTCAAGTCATGAAATTTATGTTAATTTGTCCAGGTACTTTGCACATGTTTTGAACGTACTTCCTTTATGGACGATGTGTTAGGTTTATGTGAATTTAAAGAGAATATAATAAACTAGAGTACTAAAATCCTAATCAAGCGTTTAGTTTTTGATTAAAACGATTGTCACAGATTGTCACGCCAGTCGAGTAAGTTTGATTGAAGGAAATATTTCAGCAAGAAACCAGGTAACTTTATCCAAGAGAGCAACGTACCTTGTAGATTATGTGAACTTAGACGAGATCATTAAAAGAAGAAATTACTAGGATCAAGCGAGTAAAAGCGTTAACGAGTTTTAAATGCTTTCTTTCATTATAGGAAGAATAGAACCGCGGGTAATTTAGCTTTGATTGTGTAAGCAAGTTAAAGCGAGAGATCGCGAAGATTAGATGAAAATGTGTGTTAACGAACAAAATGAAGACTTTATTGCGCGGTTAGGGAAGGCGTAGAATGAAAAACACGTATGATAATCTCTTTAATTGCAACGTGTTAAAACAGTCATAAACCGAGGGACAGATTATAAACATACTTATATCGTAACAGATTATTAAATTTAAACAATTATCTATATTACGTTGTATCTTCTAACACTGGAATTATCTTATTAATTTCCTTCTTACTTTCTCTTTTACGTCTCTTAATTCTTCTTTATGTCCAATCGTTTTATATTTCGCACTACAAAAACGTTTACGATACCTGGATAACGGTAACATTTAATTTTACAAGTTCTATAAAAATTTTATTACAATTTTATCTTACGTAGCGAAAACGAAAAAGTTTAGATTTCTTTAAACCCCAGCACGAAGTACAGCTCGTTCGAGCAGCAATCATCTTCCAATGCGAAGGTGATCAACGAATCGATTATCTCCACCCTCTCTGTATTGTTTATCAATCAACGGTAATCGCCAGGCGATACCCTTTTCTCCTCCTCTGGACGATAATAAATGTCTGCCATAAACCGACCACGGCCACGAAATCTCCTAAGAGGAGTTTTTCTCAGCGGGAGTGATTGACTCCTCTTGAAGAAGAAGCTTCATTACACATTCGACTCCGTGGCGGCGTAATTGCGCCACGGAAC
Organism: Bombus terrestris; assembly: GCF_910591885.1. Classification (NCBI taxonomy): domain Eukaryota; kingdom Metazoa; phylum Arthropoda; class Insecta; order Hymenoptera; family Apidae; genus Bombus; species Bombus terrestris. Next base: position 6,137,659 of record NC_063280.1, on the reverse strand, counting down.
CAGCCAACATAATCGTCCCGATTAATAGCCGATCGATTAATTAAGCACGGCCAATAGTCATCGTGCACCATGATGAATAGGGATTTGTTATTCAACGGTGAAGGATGTTGAGCTTACCAGCGTCGATACGTGCGTGTAAACGCGCGAGTTCGCAAGACGAGCCATTAATTATGATAATTGATTCGCGCGCATTCGCATTCGGCAAATCGAGCCGGTCAAAACATCGGCCCGCCGCGTATCGTAGGAGACCAACAACCTCCAGATTCTTCGTCTTGCATGAATTTTAATCGCGCGTTGTCGCAGATGAAGCCGCATACTCGTTCGAATTTGCACCTCGGGGAGCAATCCTGTCGGAAAATATTTCATGACATTCTAAAAATTCTACCAGACACACGAAGTATGTGAACTTGTGTAAAATTCTACTGTCACGGAAATCGATCGTGTTCGAAGAGAAATACACGGAAATTCCAAGAAACACGCGGAAGAATAGAATAGGTGGATTGGAGAACGGTCGCTAATCAATGTGTGTCCACAAGAAGAAAAACACCAGAATGCGCGGCTCACGGTCGATTACTCGATCCACGAGGTGAATCAACGCTTTAATAAATGATCCTTCTTATTATGAGGATGGACAGCGAGCGAATAGCTCGATAGCCTCGATCTTCCGGAAAAGGGAAAGTCGGCCTAGGCCGGATCACTCTGTACGACGGATTCTTCGAGACGACCTCGAGGAACTTCGTGCGTGTCGTTGTACGATCAAATCGACAATCGTACCGGAACAGTGTCACTACGTCGCCGACCTTTTTATTTTTTCTTTATTCCTTAGATTTACTGCTGCATGGTGACTTCAATCCTTTCTGTTCCGTTGAATGTCGGCGCCATTACGCTTTCGTATTTGAGAACGTTGAACAAATTGACGCTGTTCAACTGCAATGGCGTTTAAATGGTCGAAGATTAACTTGGTAAGTTTAATTCTATGAATTTTGTTGTAGTATTTGAAGTTACAGTAAATATCAAGTTAGTTATGGGCGTTTACGTTTATGCATGTTTCTCTTAAAATAATCATCGATGCCGAATTTGAAAATCAATAACACCTAGAAAAATTCACCACACTTTTACGACGTCTCGTTATCGCCCGTTTATTGCACCATTTAAGATCCAGCAGAGTTCAAAGTTCTTCCTACCTCTTATCATCGTAAATTTATAATTGCCGATGATTATTCGATGAGTCTCGTAAAGACAACCAATAAAGAGCGCGTCATATTCACCGTCGAGTTAAATAGACAGCCACAAAAAGATTCGACGTAAGAAGGAAAGACAGATAGGAAAAGAAGGGTGAAAACGTCAACGTGACATCAACGTTGACGACGTTCTAGTGATTCTTTCGAAGTTAAATAGCGAGGCACAAGGGTTAACCACGAAAGACGAGGCAAGAAAGCCACGATTAAGGACGTCCGTCTACATCCATCATCGGCTGTCATTTCGACTCTATGCTCGTAGAAAAAATACAAGAACCCGTGGAGAGCTTTTACGCGGCGCACGCTTTATGCATTCGCGAAGTACTAAGTCACCGCGAAGGCAATTAGCTTAATTACCGCTCGATACGGCAACGAGCCGTGATTACGGAAGAACCACAAGGTTTATGCCGGCATCAGCTATGCAAATGGATTTTGCAAGCTGTTTCGCGGCTTTTAAACACCTTCGTAGCGTAATTGTCCCGTGGTAAAGACGAGTATACGCGATTTACACGTAGTCATCAAATTCTGGAATCGCGCGGCCACGATGGCAAAGATTAGAGCTGCTGCTGGTGTTACAAGGGGAGTCAATTATTTTCAGCGAAACTGTCGTAAATATCTTGCGAGCGACGAACAAGAGGGAGAAGATAAATATCGCTTCGGTAAGTTGTTGCATTAATCTATCTGTAAGCGGTTGATTGTTATGGCTGAAGAGACTTTCAACGAGCTAGAAGTGTACATAAATTGCCAGTTAATAAACCAGCCTAGTGGAAATTAACAAGGAGGGATAAAATTAATAGCGATGCGCCCGTTATTTATATCGTAGACGGTGTAAAATTCTTTCTTTTCAAAACAGAATCGTTTACAGTCTTGCTCGGAAGAACTCAGTTCCGACAAAAGGTAAAGTTTTAGCTTGAAACGACACCATATATTAAACAAAATATTCGTAATGCCCGATAATTCGAAAATACTGGAATAAAAAGTGGAATTAAATTGTCAGCAAATTTATCCAGCAAAGTACAATAATGGCGTAATGGACGAGAAACAGGAGGGGCAATAATTTTCAGTCGTTTCTTTCACCAGTAACTCGATTATGTTAAACATACGCATCACGGGGCTCGTCCTTTAGCATGGAATTCCAAAAGGAACCGATCGAACGATCGACTGACGCGCGTCATCAGAGATCGATGCAGGTGCATGCATGAACAGACGGTAGATAGTTGATCGACCGTGCGTTCAGTTATTAGCGATTATTATTCATCAGCGTGAAAGTTGCCTGGCTCCGCCACGAGGCGTGGCGTGGGAGTCACGCGCGCCAGATATGTAAATAGCTTCTCTTTGGAAATTTCACGGTTGCGTTTGTTCCATCCGTCAGGATGATACTATAGCGATAGCTAAAATCCCTCGGGTGTCGATTCTAAGATAGAACGGTGTTATCTTTAATATTTCTTGCGTGCAACTTGAGATGAAACTTTAGACTTTAAAAATTTTCCGAGACACGGATTTACATATTAGGTAAGTGTAATTTTGATGTTGCGTGATCGAAATAATTTATTCGTAGCAGCAGCATTGGCGTATCTTTACTGGAAACTAGAATTTATTTCGATCAGAGAAATTCGTAATCTAGGAAAGGCCTAGTCGTAACTTTCGCATTTTTCGTTTGCATCTTCCAACAGATTATTCGAGCCTTCTTCACACCAGCATTTTTAAAATGAACCCTAAACTAAAAGTAAGATTGGTTATTTCCACACGATCGTTGCACTTGTCGACTCGCGTATCATCGATGGAAATCTATGGTTTTGTAGTTGTAGTCTGGAAGTTCGTAAATAAAACGACGATCCAACTCATACGCAGCATCATATTTACGAGTCCCCATTCACGGTTAATTATAGCGTTCGATGGATGAAGCTTCGTTTACACCGAGGGACTTTCCATCGTGTAAAAAGCTTGACGGAGGCGTTGACACCCACACTGGATGGACAATGAGGCATGCAACAAGGATCATCGATTTCTACGCCCAATCAGATATCTTCTTTTTTGTCTGAGTTTATCTGAAGGATGCAGGGACTTGGTCGATTAAAGTATACTTGCACGTATGCAAACTTGATTTTTCTTGTTTACGCTGAATCAGTCTTCTATATATAGGGTGTATTATAATCTGCGTTTCACGAAATAGGTTTCCTTATCATATTGTTCCGTTTGCCTCTCTCTGGAAGGGGCAAAGGATGTTAATGGTCAGACTACTGAACGAATCTACCAAGTCGTTAATATATTTATCGTGTTCTTTGCTAATGAATTCAGCCAATAATCTTGTATGCTTTTCAAATAGCGCAAATAATTCATTTAGATAGTTTCTTATTAAATTAATTGCAATGTCTACAAGAATGAAAAATCGAACGTCAAGCAGGACAAAGATAAGAACAAGTTTTCGCGGTAATTAATGCAGGCAATAAGAATGAAACAATTGACGCGTTCTCTGATTAGAGAAGGCTCGTCGCGTGAACAGTGACGGAATGGGTGTTACTTTTGCACCGACGTATATCACTAATGCGACGTTAATTGCGAGGCCACGATTGTTTCGTTTAATGAGTACATCCTTTCCGTGAGTCGCACAGAAATGTGCACCAATTACGATTGTGTTCGGGACCGCGGGTAGCTGATTTAGAAAGATTTATCTTTAATTAGTTCGATTCAAAGCGGAACGTATTACGCGACTTCTGGAGAAACCAATAGAAAGCTTTCGGTATGGGATTATTACGCCGACCGAAAATACAATTGCAATATTACGTCGACGATACTCCTGAAATTATTTTTCATTACTCGCTTTGTTTTGCGAACTTTCCAATAAGGATTATGTATAACGTTATTTACGACGATTTCATTTCCAATCTTGCGAAATTTTTTTTCTCACCTAATGCAGAATTCTATTAACCTATTGTAGAAGAAGCAGGCCATATAACTGAAGTTTATATAACAGTCCCCTTTTGTCCTTATTATTTTTCCACTTTCGTAATTATACAAGTCTCTGACTAAGGGACGCAATTAACAAGTCGGACAGTATAAAGAAAAATATACTTATGTTGTCAAAACATGAAATATGTATCCTTCGTTTACGCAAAAATCCGGCTATTAAATTCCATCTGGAAATCGAAAGTAATGCCTGAGGGACATAAATCTTTCCTTACACATTGAACAAGGAGGATCCCCGAATTTCATGAATGCTTTATACCGCTGCTTTCTAAGAGATTCCAGCCTGTCTGAATCTTTCCGTGGGCGTCACGCCGGCTCGGTAATTTAGTCTTTAATACCGGATTAATGTGCGATATATTTATTCGAACGTGGCGCGCGCCGAATGATTTATGCGCACCTCGGTTGAGCCGCGATCCGTGGAAACGACGTTTGTCACTTCGAAGTCGTAGCAACGAAACGTAATAATCATAACTCGGCAGCCGAGTCGATGCAAACTAAGAATTCTAAATCTTCATCAACTTTAAAACGTGAGATCATCTTCGTCGAAACTCGTTACGAATTTCAGTGTCAAAGTTTCATCGTAAATAAACCACACGTGTCATTTGCTGTAACTTGCTCCTGCGGGGGAGAAGCAGCAAGACGAGGGTGAAGAAGTTTGCTCGGGGGATCAGGAAACTGAAGGAGCATCGGGTAAATGACGGTATCAGGGGAAATGAAACGGAGAGACTCCAGGGGCGAAACGAGTGAACTGTTTGGTTCATCAACAGGATCGCGATTTTCACGGCGATGATCACATTTCTGTCTTCGGTTGAGCGAGAATCGCGTGCCGAGCCGCGAAACGACACGTACTTCGATCATTTCCGCGTGTTAATATCAATTTCCTGCCGTACCGAACCACCTTTTCGCGTCACGTCGACGAAAGTTGCGCCAACGACGCGATGCAACGCGTAATACGAAAAGCTCGTGAGAATCGGTCGTACGTTAACCCAGCGAACGATAAATCTGCGAGAATATAGAATAGAAGGAGACGATGCCTCGACTGGTTGGCTTTTCACTGGACGGAACACGTGTTGGCGCGCGCACAAGAGCGGCGATATCACGTATCGTGGCGCATATTAATCGTCGGGGTACGTGCGAGTTGTTCATCGCCGTTGCACGCTCTCCCGCTTCGCGATGCAATACGTAACTCGTAGGCAAGCGAAGCGCCAATGCACCGAGTTAACGCCGTGGCAGAGTTACGTAAGGATACGTGGTACGCTCGTGCAACATTTCGCTGCAACATTTTCTGAAACATTGCGTGAAAATCCTTAAAAACGAGCTAACCGGTTCGTCCCTTAATGAGAAACTTTCATAGCCACGGAATTAAAAATTATCTGATACGCGTGAAATAGAGACAGATTACTTGCGATCTGGTTATTTATTTATTTTTTTTTCTTTTTTTTTAGGTTTTCAGATATGTGGTAGCTAGGTAGGAGTTTAGTGATTTTGGTCCCTTAGGACTTAATGATAACTTAATGATAGGTGGAAAATTTCGTAATCTGGTGTGAGTGATTCTAAACCTTTAGGCTTCGATACATAGTGGGTCTGAAATTATAGGATGTAACAATATACCCGGCATAACCTAGTATTAGGAAAAATCACTGGCTAATTTATGTAATTCAAGGTAATCTATAGACTCTGAAAAACATGATCTTGGTATTTTAAAGAAAGCTAGATATACTCCATCGATATAATCTCCGATTAGATTGAGATTTTATTCAGTGACTCAAAAACTCCGATATCTTGGATACTTTCTATCACGCTTTTTGATCGCTGGTTTTCTGGTGAAACTCGACGTTCGTTGACGACACGCAGGAAATAATATGGAAAATAACTGGTCAACGATTCAGGCGGGTACGTCGTAACGTATAAAGACGGGAAAGCATCGGAGTAGAGAGAAACAAGCGAGAGACGTTGATGAACGTGCAATGGGAATTTACATACCGCTAAAAATTCATGGCATATAATTGCAAAATACAAGCGCCACGCGGAACGTATTCCGTGGCTGCATATTTTCGCGCGAGAAGCGATTATTTCTTAATTAGCCGGGGTACCAAGGAATACCAGCAGAAATAGAGACATCCAAATACAAACGTCACTCGGTTGATTAAGGGATTAAGGTTGAAGAAAGGCGTTAGACGCGGAATTATTAATTATAACCTGCGTTTATCCTTTTTAAATAACCAGCACGATATTTTAAGAAACTTCAAAAGATTAAATGCAATTCGTTGTATAGAATAAATAAATCTAAATTATGCTAAAAATGCTCCGATATATCCTCTCTTCTACATCTTCAAATTGGACAAACTAAATTTAATCTTTTAATATAGTATTGGACAAAAATATTATTCAAAGATCGGGCATTTAAGGTATAAAATAATACTTTTAAATACATATTGGACAGTTTCATTCCTCGAACAACGCAATTACTTTATATCTATTATTGGACCAAGCTTGAAATCGAAGAAAATCTTTATGGACGCCGTCAAAAACGGATAAACCTTATTTTCCTTATACACAGCTAACGCTTCCAATAAACATCACTTTCACGAAATTCACGGTCCAGCTCCACGCCCTTTGCTCTTTCGAATAAAAATCCAATATTTCCTTCCTCTCTACTCAGTATCAGAACAATTTACGTCCGCCCATAGTCTCGCCTTTATAGGCGCGTATGCTGGTTCCAACAGATCCTATTCCGCGTTTAGACGGCTATTCCGACGGAATAATGGATATTTCAATGGAAAGAACAGACGTGCAGGCAAAAGTGGGCAGACTGTGGCACAGATGCGACTAGATGCAAGATAGGAAAAAAAATGGCGAATAGCGGAGGAGAAGAAGAAGGAGCGGAGGACGTAGTCGATGCAAAACTTCCTTGTAACGTCGTTGGACGCGCAGATCGTAAGCCGGGGTCAAGGGGTTAACCTAGTCCGCATGCACGCATCCGAGCAAGTTGGATGAGGTTAGACTGGACGGTTATCATCGCGTTTGCCTTTTACAGTCGCTTCAGCGCGAACACATAAAATCTCCGACACCGCTTCTATGGACGAGCGCCACCAATTTTCAAGTAGCTTTATCGTTCGTTCGTTCATACAGTCTTTAATAGCTTGAACAGTTAAAATTGGCTTCGAACTCTCGAACATTATGTAATAAGAGATACATACAGGTGGTGGTAAATCGAAGCGCATCAACGAATAGAGATTTCGATATTTTTATGATAGTTATTGATTTCCCACGCCTGAAGAAGCGTTTCTGTCGGATAAATCAATGCAGGCGATTTTTAGGACCGAAGATCGATGAATTTATTTGAAACATCGTAAAGTTTTAAAGTGATCGTAAAATTAAGCTGAACTTAAGATCAGCAGTTTAAATTGAAAAGCGAGCAGGAATGGTTTTAAGAGGCTTTAAAATAGTGGAGGGAATAGCAAGAACTATCGGACAGTTAGACAAAAACCACTTATCGCGTTTTAGTGCCGACTATTCGCTCTTTACGCGCGATTTGACATCGCAATCACGGACCACTCATGATTTTACATCTTCATCTCGCTCCATGCCGCTAACCAATAGAATTTTCAAAGGCGATGGTTCATAAACTATTTAACGTTCTTGCGATACTATTCGACGCTTTCTGACATGCGTGAAGCGTGACCCATAGTATGACGAGCATAACGTAAAATGCGCAATATTTTCTCATTTCGCAAATAATGCAAAATGTTCGCGAATAGTTATTTTGACAATCGTAAATCATCGACGTTCCATTGAATACCTCCATGTTAAAATTTCCTATATTAAAATTCTACAAAACTTACTTGCTCACGGGCCAAAATACTCCAGTAAGAAATTACTAGGACACTCTAACGTTTAGTTGTTTTACCTTCAACTGTTTGATCGTAGATCGTAAAACGCGGTATAAAATTTTTGATCCGTTCAAAGTGTTGAACCGAGTCTTGGGACTTAATGGAACGCGTTCCTGAAAAGGAGGCGCATAGTGTTTCACGAGGCTGGCGCGGCTATTCCTTGAATTTCCACGGCGATTCCTTCTCGCCTCCCTTTCTCGTTTCCGCGAGGCTAAAAAGATTCCTGTGCCGATCAAGCTCGCTGGCTCGATGGCAAAAGAAAGGACGCGGCGGCGCGTAGAGGCCGCCGCTCGTTAGCACACCGCACCGGCAATAAAGCGGCTCCAGCACGTATTATTGTTAAGCGCCTGCTGGAAAACAGCCGGCGAACAGAAAGAGAGGAGGTGTATCGTGCTAAAAGTGGATATTAGAAGTCTCGTCTGTAGGTACGCGGCACGTAATCTCTCCATTCGAGCGATCCTTTCCATCTTCAGCTTTTCCCTGTTTAACGATTCGCTCGTGATGCTCCACGATTTCACGTGTCTTCGTGATTTCATCCTATCAAACCGTATCGTCGCGATATTATATCCAGATTAGACCAACCTGGAATGTTATTCGTAGGAGGTTTATAGTTCTGCGCCTTCTCTATTTTCTTGTGATTTTTCTATAATTCGGCCATTTTCCTGCAAGATTATAGAGACGCAAATCCTTGCAATGTAAAATATAGAATGTAAGACTCTTAGAAGCTAAGAATCTGAAGCAGACTGTTCAAATTAACGAGGCTGTTCAAATTAATTCTTCTTTGTAAAAATCGGTTACATCTCTCCTACGCGAGGCGCAGACTAAATTACACCACCCTATTAACATATACTGTAGCTTAACCTGCAAGCTAGCGATTGAAGAAAACCAATAAGATGCAAGAAAACGTTACAGCTCACCGAATCGCAGGAAATAGATTATTCCCACCTGCATAGAGTCGCCGGTTCTACTTTATCGAACTGGTCGTTCCATATAAATGGGTACACGTCCACGGGACAGGTCGCGCGAAATTCCTTAGTGTCAACAACAACGCGAGGGAAAACGACGTCTACGGCGAATTACATCCAGCTGTCTTTTAACGAACGTGCCTACGTGAGATCGAATAGCCCCGCGACACGCGAACCCTCAGCCTAACCGGAAGTCGTGCGTTGCACCGCGATAACGGACAAATAAGCCATTTAACTCGTTCGAGCCTAGCCGAGCTTTGATTTGCGATCTCTACCCCTCTTTCCCCCGACTCCTCTCCCTTCAGAGTGCAGCGGACGATTCGCATAAAAATTCCAAACAATCGTACTCGCTCGTGCTGGAGAGGCGGCTTCGTGACGTCGCTTAATTATCGTACATCATTATGATAAAAGCGGGAACAACCTGGTGACACGCGAGGCGCAGACGCTTCGTATCGCCTGAACCGGAAGCGCGTTGACGTACCAACGTCACAGTCGATAAATACCGAACCGCATGCACCACTTTCTCGCGTATCCTCTCCTCGGTGAAACTCGAGAACACGGCTGAATAATTATTTCGATGACCCCTCGGATTACGTTTCAACGCTCGAGCCCTCCACTGCTCGTGAATCGCGTTTCTTTCCTGTTCTTTTTTTTCTTTTTTCTTTTTTTTCTTTTCAGAAGCTAGATAGTCTAGGTTTTTCTAGAAAGCTTTCATGATTCTAGCGAAATATTTCTCTATTCTAACTGAACTAGACGTGTGTTCGTTATCAGCAAACCTACTCTTAATTTTAATACGATATACCTTGTTCGCGAATATATCAGAAAATCTGCGTTCTCATTATCGATAATTAATTAAAAAAATATTTATCTCGCAGCCGAAAATACATTGACGCTAAAAGAGATAAGGAAATGAGAATATCCTTAGGCATTTCGAAAATCGAATCTTGCTCGCTTTAAGCAAATATGAAATTGCTAATTTATTTGGCCACTTTGGTAGCGTCTCGCGGCTCACAGCTGCGATGGAGATTATCGAGCAGCGAAGCCCCGTGTTCGCAGATCTCCTTAAATTTCGGATCTTGCTTTCGAGCGGCGTGGTCGGGCTCGAAATTCGGCGGATGCAATTTTTTACGGCGGTCAGGCCCGGTCGAGTTCCGTGGAGCTTTCTACCGCGTTACGCCCGCCAGAAATTCCGGACTCGACGCTCGATAAACTTGGCCCACTGTAAATTTGCCGCGCGTGTGTGTCGCGTACGTGGAAAGCACGATCCTCTTAAATCCTGCAGCCTGCTATCGGGAATACACCAATCGTTTTATCCGTCGCGGATTATTAATACCGGTTCTAGAGAAACGAGCGAGTAAATTTTGTTAAATGATACATCATAGTTGCATTGGTTTCATTATTTTAGCAGGCCGTATTTTTGTCAGCTTTCCGAGGAAGACTGCCGTACTCTGAATACCTATCAACGAATACGAATACGAATCGAAGTAATCAAATACATATAAGCATAAATTTTTATGAATGTACGAGTTTCGGACTTGAAACGTTCCATTCGATAGAAAGGTAATTAATCAGAACAAGCATCGATTGTAACTGAGACTCAAGCTGTAACCACGAACAATAGAAGCCACGAAATTCTGCAAATTATCACGATGGTCGATACTCAGGATGGTAAAAAATTGCATTTCCGTTGTCCCTCGGGTAGCGAAACGTCGCGCTGCCACATTATATCATCCGCAATTACGGCCGTATAATTATAATTCGCCGGCCAGGCAACGGTGGACAAGCCAATAAATTAATGCCGGGCCCCGGTCGAGCGGGATTGTCGTTTACAAGGTTCAACGATCGTGTTCCGAAACTCAATAATTCGCGATAAGATCTCGCGGCGACCGAGTGCTGCGGTGTTCAGGATGCATGAGGAGCAGTAGGCGATGGGCGTAGCTGCCGAAATCGTCGTAATTTGCGGCTGTGGCGTATACACGTACGAATACAGCACATGGGGAAGAAAAGGAAAGAAATAAAAGAAAAGGAAAGAAAACTGGGCGCAACGTCGCCTGTCGCTCCATGGAATTATACGGCTCTCTCCTTTCATTGGTCTCTCGGCTTGTAGCGTTTCCTCGTGTAGCTGGTTCGATCGTTAAACGAACAAGGCGGCAGTAAAAACAAATTTCTCTGGTAGCTGTACGCGATGTAAATTCGTTCGCGTCGCGCAATCGCAGACGCGTGTGCGAGTGAGCTTTGCGGCCGCGTTAGACGTCGCACCGCCGCTGTACATAATAAAGGCAGATTCGTTTTTTCGAAAGGCCTCGCGGCAACCGATCGAACATGCCGCGATCTTTTCGTAACGCTCGAATCATACGAACCGGTTCGCCTAACTGCACCTGTAACATGTATATGCGCGTTGGCAAACGTCTTATTTATCTGACATTGTCGGTTAATTGTACTGTTAACCGCTGATAATATTTTCATTGCTTTGATCAACCTCGAAGCTGGTCTACGGGGAAAGATTTTCTTCTGGTAAACGAGATCCTGCTCCGATCTTTGCTAGACGAGATTACGTTGTAAACGAACAAATTGCCTGTACTTCCGGAGATATAGAGTTTTAAAGCGATTGCAATGTCTCTTTTTTTATTTAGTCCTTTGATTGGATTGAATTATTCTGCGCTTTTATCCCGGATAGAAGAAATTGGAAGGAACAATCTCCACGAATAGACTGTTTAAAGGTAATACACTTATTACGATGGTAATATAAATATACTTTCGATGGAACGCAAGTATACGTGATGTGCGTAATATGACGGTGTAAATGAGCGATGAGCAATCAAGATAAGGATTGATAAGACGCATGAATAATTAACTTTTAATTTACGTGGCCTTATATAGAGAATTTAACTACAGCTTCCGAAGATGTTATATGCATATAGAAAGTAGTTCAAGAAAGGAAAAAAAGTATTCTGATACGATTTACGATGAAATAACGCAAACAACAATTTCGATGCAATCTCGAAAATTTCTTCATAAACCAACAGTTACGCATCGGATATTAAAAACGAATTAAAAGAGAATGATACGATCGATCGTAGATCGAAAACAGATAGACGAGTAATTATTACTTACGTCGGAAGAAGGACAACGTTAATTGACTTATCGACCCTGCTCGCGATTTACTTCTTTTTTCCTGACGTTACATGAATGTAACGCGGAAAGCGAGTCACAGAGCGGTCTTTTTTCTCTCTTGGCCGAACGTTGATCGATCGTTATTCCGTGAGACTGTGCGCAACGCGATGCCGATGGGACGGTGCGTGAAATTAACCCTCGTGTAATGCAAAGATGCGACGCGGTTATTTCGTTACCTAAATTACGCTCTCTCTTTCTCTCCGCATAATAATCGTCGATTTGTGCGTTATTTTAAGCAGCATCTCGCGGGCATCGCTCTTAATAATCGCTGTCTGCGCATCGGATAGGCGGTTAATACGCGACATAATGTCGTGAAATTAGCTCCGCATTAATGAGCGTCGCAAATCGAACCGTGAACAGGATGGGACTGAAAGGACGTAGAGAAACGGGATGAAAGTTGAAGGCGTAACGGCAAAAATCGTGAAAATATTAGAGCGTTTTGTAAAAGTGTGACGTTGGCATGGTCCACGGTTGAAGCATAGCGATTTCAGTCGTATTAAGTCTCATACTTTATACGACAGTCAGCAGAGACGAATCTTTATTTATCCACGATTATAAACAAAATATAGTCCAAAGGTATCCAAAGATAACGAAATCACGCGACCAGACTTTTTAACAACGCGCACGTAGTTTCCTCTCGATTTGCGATCACGCATGGATCGCCGTGTACGATGCTCGATTATATAATTCAAGAAATCAATTAACGTCGAGAAGCAGCAAGGAACGGCGGTCGCGAGCGCGCCTCGTTGATTCGAATCGCTGATTCATTGCGGAGGCGTTAATTGATAGTAAAACTACAGAAATGAATAACCGATCCTAATCGATCAATAGCTACCGCGGCAACGCTCGATTCACGAACCGCGGGAGCACGATATTTCATGAAAGCGTTGGTTCAGAACCGAACTGGAAACGAGCTGACGGATATACGAGCGCGATGCGTTCGAACTACTTTGTATGGTCGTTGCTCTTGGCAAATCGCGTGCCACAGCGATGAAAACAGAAATCGTGTCGAAAAATGAAATTCTTACGGTCGGATGAAAGATGATGTTCGTCTGACGTCGCGTCGGCCCGTTATTAATGGCTTGACAGCTTTAGAAAGCGTTTCGATTTTGAAGCGTATCGTGATAAAGTGCAAACGACAACGTCCACCGATTAAACCGGAGAAGAGAAAAGGCGTTGACAACTCGGTTCAGCTGTTGACTTGGAATAATCGCACGAGGAAACGGAAGAATCGAATTCGTATTTCACCGTAGCAATTAGCACCAGACAGATCCGCTAAGATGAAATACCCACGTCGTAATTTCGACCCAGTAACATCCAGTAAAATATCCGACGAAAGAATAAACAGTAGGAACGAGGTTTCACAGGGCCATTTTTTTCGTCTTACGGTGAGGATAACTACCTTTGCCTGGTCTGGATGGAGCATCGATAAACCTGTGCTATGTACATTTTTCACGAGGGAAAGGTACCGGTCTTGGAGGAAGATTAAAAAAGAAACGAGCGACGAAATAGAAGATGCGCACCGTATCGGGGTCAACATTAACGCGGATCGTCCGAAACCGGTACTAGAATGCTGCACTTGTACACGGGACGATCGTGTCTCTGTACCTGTTATATTTCAACTGGTATTTTTCCGCTGGAAAGTTTCGAAACGTCGTCGGGTCAACCGACATGGTAGGCGAAACGAGGCGCGCGTCTGTGGGGACGCGTGCATGTAAGATCCCGTTTCTCGATAAAACGAAATAACAAGTCGACAGAGAGTGGTAATCCGGTTAATTGATCGCTCGCAGATAATCGATAATGTCGGTAATCCGTTCTAGGTGGATCCAGACAGCACGCTACAATCCATGGTAAATGATGCGTGTAATGGCTGTCAACGGGGCAAACGGGTTAGATACTGCTGCACATCTTCATTCGTTATTAATGTCCTAGCCGGTTTTAACGGGCTGATAATTAGAACGATCTTAATTGATAAACATGATCTCTTCCCGTTAATCATCTTACGGGTCTTCTTCCATTAGTTCTCTTATCATGGCGTTTCTCATAACACTTTGCGTATCATCCAGAATATTATTTTGTCTATTATGGGATTTTACGTAATACGAAACGTTATCGTCTTTGTTATCACGAAGAAACATTTTCCGACTACGTTACAAAAAATCGTTTCGCAGAAATATTTCTACCATTTCTATTCAGCGATTCCAATGAAATCTGGAAAGTTCCTTATACGAAAGCTTGTTCCTCACAAAATAGCTTCGAACTGAAAAGGAAGATCGGCGGAAGCAATCAACGATCGGACACCACCGTAGCCACTGACCGAACGAAGTGCAAAGAACGAACACCGTGAACAGTCTCGTAGCCAGAGAACAGCATGACGAAGGTGAAAAAATCTGGACCCAGAGAACTCGAGGAATCCAGCGCGATATCTACGGTTGAAACGTGTTGGAAGAAAAGAGAAGGAAAAAGCGTACGGGTACGTGTGTCCAGATCGGGGCAGCCAGGAATCTCTGTTCTCTACCGATCGATCGTTAGGGGCTCGTCGTGAGCGGTACGGCGCGCGCTCGCCTCCCAACCAACCGCCTCCTCCGTTTCCCACAACGAATGTGGCGCACACAGAGCGTCACACGAAACGCGCCTCTTCTCTTCTCTTCTCTTCTTCGCAACGGCGTATAGTAGCGTACACCGAAGCTCCTTATGGGGTTGCACAGCACGGTCAATTTGCGTCTAGCAGAAGTCACAGGGTGCCTTCGTGCGTTCCGAGCCGACGTCATAGCTGGCGCATAGAAATGTCAGCGACGGTGAAGCGCGCGTAAAATAAGATGTAGCGTCGCTGATAACAAGCGCGTCCCCTCGACTCGCCTCCCCAGGCCGCCACGAAACGCACGAGGAAAGGCGAAACGGAACAGGGATAGCCGTGCAGAGGTTGGGGAGGAACGAAGGGAAGAGTCGATCTGATAGCGCGGCAAGCCGGGAGAGGAACCGCCACGTCCTTACAGACCTTCTATACGGAGTTCTTCCACTCTTTTCTACGCTGCTACCGCGTCTTTTGCTCTCGTATTTCCTTCCTCCTCTCGCCATTTTCTCCGTGACTGCTATTCACCTTCTCGCGTCTCTCTCTCCCTTCTCGTTCGCTTTTTCTTCTTCCCCCGCTACACCGTGTTGTGCTTCGTCGCGAATGTTTCTTCGTCGAACAGGGTCGAGCTTGTAAATTTGTGCTCGCCTCCCTGATAAAGGCACAAAGGGCCGCCGTTTCGCCGCCACTATTTGCATAATGCGTCGCGGCAGCGGATGGTGGACGGCATCGGCACCGATGTGATGACTGATTTAAGACGACCGCGCCAGTAATGATTCCGCTGGTTAAATGAAATCGAGAGAAAGCGGTCCGCGCGAATGCCAGAGATATTGGATGCAAATTCGGGCGGACATTGCGCGCTTGATCCACGGCGGGGATATTTTATGGTTTCTTTCTGACACTGACTTTACACTCTCTTTATATTGTAACCTTAATTACCAACGAGTGTCAAATTATTAAGGTTTTATATATGAAAACATGTTTTGAAAGGACACCGAGTGTCTGTTCGATGGCTTTCGAACCGAGTGAACCGTCCGGCTTTGAAAATGCTGGAATGTTTTTCGATAAAAGGAATTCCGGACGATGAATTCGACTCCGTGACACGATATATGACACAATTATGGCGCGCATGGCGTCGTACCGTAATTAGAAAAGTGAAATTTTTATACGCCGAGTTGAACTCGTTGGCCGAGAGTTATTTTCAAAATACATGCCGGCCTTTCGAATAAAAAAAACTTTCCACACTTCGATTTCGTCCCATCGTATACATTTCCAGACCAGCACTTCAACTTTCCACTTGTCACGGTACTTCTTCCTGAAACTTCATATCTCATTCGGTGACCATCGCGGATGAAACCGAGACGATCCAAGTAGAGCAATGATCCTCGCGGGCAAGTTTTTGAAGCTCGAAAGAGAACAGCGGCGAAATGAACGGGGCGGTCTTCGGCAATTCAGGCCGATGCGATGAGGCGAAGAAGCCGGAACGAAGAGGTGACGTGGATGAAAAGAAACGGAGCGATGGAAGGAGCGAAAAGTTACGGCTGCCAGAGCGTCGGATCGCTCGAGTGGAAACGTGGGCTCTTCCGTAACAGTCAGACCACGGACTTTCTTCCCTCGATTCGATCGATGATATTCGCGAGTCGCCGCACGTTTCTTCCATTACCGGCACACCGCAAATAAGATGCGACGACGCTGAGAAATTATCGCTGGCATCGTTCGATCGACGAGTTTTTTTGCCCCCGTGGAAAGCGGCCACGCTGTCATACATCACGTACTTTGATAACGCCACGCTCTTCTTTCGCCTCTCGCTGCTGCGGTTACTGTGATCCGGAACAAATTGCGACCGTTTATAAACGTGTGTCGTCGACGCGTCACGACTTTCAGCGCACCGCAACCAAAAGTAGCGGCTGCCTGATTTATTATTCTTGCAGATGAATTGTAAACTTTTTGTTCGAAAACGAGAGCACTTTTTCGCATGAGTCGCGAAAGGAAGTTTGATTGTTCCTTGCGATACCGCAGTGAATAATATGCGCGACGATTCCTCAATGGTACGCATAACTGAACAGGAAATAACTGTATTTTAAAAATACACGTGTATTCCAGGTTTAACAAATTTAAGAGATACTATTCAGTACCACGATCCGAGACATTAGACACAGGTAACCATTCGAGAACGCAAACTCGTGTAATTTTATAATCCTCTCGTCTTTCATTACCCTTAAGACACCGGTTCATGAAACTCCATATTTCAATTACTGGAAATTACTCGAACACTGTGTGGCTACGAGTAAATTACAAGCCAATGAAAACTGCAGTGCCAAGCTCTTCTCCTCGGAATATCGATTAGCTAACCCCGAGTCTCCCATCCTTTCGAACGGAACCAGGGTTGAGGGGTTAGCTCGGAGTTGAAAAGACTACGTACCAAGGAAAGCACGCGGATGAACACGTGCGTAAACTAATAGAAGATCCAGCATCGAGTTCCGAGATCATCTCTAGAATATCAATTGGCTAAACTTCGTATGTTCCGTCGGTCTGAAAGCAGCCAGGGTTGAGAGGTTATTTCCAAACTAGGAAACTCTGTCTATCCGAAAAATCGCAGGAATGAATATATATCTGTACACCAATAAGAAGTTCCAATGGCAAATAGTGGAATCGTCCGTGGAATATCGATTGGTTAAAGTCTGCGAGCCTTCGAATGCGTCTGAGGTCGCGGGGTTGCCTCGAAACTGAAAGGGTATGCGCACGTAGATCCGGGCGAGCAGCAAGAAACACGCATTATATAGAAATCGCAGGAACTTTCTATCCGACCCGGCTGATAATGAATGCCGCGCAACTGGTTATGAATGGCCAAGCATACTGGCGGCAATTTTTTCGCGAGAAACCCGTGTGCTTACGCACTCTACGTACTTTATGATTATTAAAGGGCGTAGCTGGTTGGCACTCCGGGAGGAATCTTCGAATGGCGAATACCTGGCTGGAGAGATCCTTGACAACGCAATTAGCGAGGTAAGGAAACATCGTTTGTTGAATTAAGCCCCTAGTGGACTCGACTTTCACACGAGTCAGGCATTCTTTTCTTTTCTTTACTTTTTTTTCTTTTCTCAAGTCACGTTCCTGTAATTTCTTCTTTGTTTGTGTGCGATTATGCTAAGAGCATTTTAATAGTAGGCAGATGGTGACATTACGACGAGTTTCCGCGGTTGGAATGTAAGGTCGACGAGTTTTAATCTGTCACGTTCCTTTATTTTCAGCTTTTAGGAGTCGCGCGTCAGTTTGATTTACGTTTCAAGATTTTACCACGTACGAATTTAACATTAAAAAATAGATATATACTTTTTCGTTAGAGACACAGACAGACTCGTATATAAAAATACAACACTTTCTTTCTATCGAAATTCCCTAAACCAAATACTTTTCTTATCCCAGCAAGCAGCGTGTGAACGAAATGAATCACCGCGAGTGTAACGCTTAATTGTGGGACGCGAACGCAATGGAATTATGCGAATAATTAATTCGAATTACAGGGCGAGGGTTACTGGAAGGGGTTTATCAGAATATGCTCTTACCGCAGGGACATTTGAATGGGCATGTAAGACAGTGGTAACGTCGAATCGGTCGGTGAAACCGTCGGCATTGCACGCGGAAAGGAGAAGGCGAGGGTGTTTTACGAGCAAGAGGGATTCCATGAGTGTCCTTCCCCCCTGCTCTCTTTCTTTCTCACTTGCACTCTTCGTTTCTTTAACCATGCCCCTGGTTGTACACTCGTTTCATGCAGCCAATTCTCGTTAGTCGGCTTCTTCCAACTTCTCGCGCCCATTGTTAGATTAATTAATAGGATATAATGGGCGTTCTCGCCGTGATCGTTGTCTTCCCTTTAGAAAGTCGACTTCGTGCTACGGTTCCCTCCACCGAGGGTGAAATTGTCTGTTTCACAAAACCGACATCGCGGTACCAACTGGATAAACGTAGCTCCCTTGCTTCCGTTAGGATCGTTTTTTACTTCGTTTCTTGTCGAATGGCGACCATTTATACCTAAGAAGTTTCCAGTGTAAGCAATTGTAGAAACTGGCCATGCTTGTGGAACGAATAGATGGTCGGTTTATGGAAATGTGGAAACGTTTAAAATGAATAACGCGTTGAAAGGAAAGTGGAAGTGTAATTCAGACAGCTGCGATAATAATCGTGCAGACGCGTGTAAGTTGCGGGTGTTACGTCATATTTTCACATTGAGAACTTTACCTCTTTTTTTTTTCTTTTCAAAGGAACGTATAGCTTTCCTCGTAAAGGGATTTTTTTGTTATGACATCCATCTCACAAATCCAACTTGTATCTCTAAAAATTTTCCATACTTTCGATCAATTCCTGCTTCCGTCCTTACGAAGTCACAAATTAATCTTCTCGCACATTGAAATCAAACATTCGGCGATCGATCGACCGGCAGAATTATTTAGCCGGAGATCGCGAAAGGCTGGAAATCTTTAACGATCCAACGATAGGGCAATATTTCGCGAGGATTCATTTCATACGAGTGGGCTACAGCGGTCCATTAAAGCGAGGCGAGAAACCAGGCAAATGATAAATAGTGCGATTACTGGCTGGCCAAGCAAGCAGGCTCGTGGCCACCGTACGCGAAACTGTCCAATCATCATCAGTCTACGAACGGCTTAAATCGTCTGTTCGTAGGGGTAATCTCGCGATACAGGCATCTGTCTTTTATGCCGGAAATCGTCGCTTTTAGGAGAGATCCAGGATACCGAGGCTCTGATTGCTGAATCTTTTTGCAGAACGATATAAAACGGTCTTCGGTTATCCGAGGTCGAACGAACGTAGAAAATCTTGTCGGTCGTTTAATGCCTAACGAGGGAATGTAAACTTTTTTATACAAACGATGACTTAAGTCTAAACGATCTTTTATTTCGTGATTTCGGTTTTTATTCGGAGAGGCATGAAAAGTGCCTTCTGATTGTGCGATTATGCCATTCGTATTAAACGAAATGCGCGTAAACGAAGGAAAAATCAACGTTTTCTCAGCTATTAAAAAGCTTTCCTTTTCATTGTCCAGTACAGATCTTAAAACACAAGTAGGAATATAAGTGTTGAAGATAGGAGAAGCTTTTTACCTTTTGTTTTTTAATAAATTCTATATTACGAATCTTATAAATTCCAAATGTTAAATAATTCTTCTTCTAACTATCGTTTGACAAACATAACGTTATCTTGCTACCGATTACGTGTTAGAGGCATTTTACGAGAGTTCTAACAAACAGCGATTGACTTTGCAATTCGAAAAAGCTGGATCGCTTTTAACGGTCCCCGATAATGGCCACTGTGGGAGGGCTTGGCGCTTGTTAGACACTGGATTGGTCGTTTCCACGCGAGTTTTGAAACGTAAACCAGGGCGATTTGCAGCGTGCCGGCATAATGAAGGAGGTTGCATGCAAGATCGTATTTATACACCCGGGGCACTATACGTCGCGCGTGCCAGCACTGGCACGAAACGCAATGCGCCGTTGATGGAGGTAAGCCGCATGTAAAACACCGTGTGGGATTTCATGGGATCTCGGGTTCACCTTGCTTGCTCAAACTGTCTCTTTCCCGTCGTCCTTCCTTCCCCTCGACCCGTTCTTCCGTCGTCGCGCTTCTCTCGGTCTTGTTCAAATGATCCTACTGATTGCATCGCCGCGTACTTTCTGTTCACTGCCACGAACGCTTAGCCGTGAACGTTCACCGGTTCCGTAAACGCGCGGTTGCGTATAATTTGATCGCTTTATAGAAATAAAACGAACCAGATTTCGCGATAACATCCCATGTGGTCTCATTTTATATAGATTTTCTCCTCCTTTTTTTTTTCAAAGAATTTCGCTTATCGCGTCTAACGTTCTCAAGTTTTTCGTACAGACTGCGGAAACAATCTACAAGCGGAAACGAAGAAGAAATGCTGCGCGTGTTTTTGCTACCATAAACCTTTTCAACTAAAAAGAAATATTTGTCCAAAAATTTCTCGATGAAACGTTCCACTATATACAGGAGTAAAAGATACGTATCAAAGATGAACGATCTTCCTGCTATTTCTCCGGGATTCATTAAAAGAAATTTGTCATGGATATTTCACGCTAGAGGTGACGTTTAAATTAATATTACGGCAAAGATGGGAGCGGAATCACGCGTTAAACTGGTACTGGACTGGCGAAGCCGCCGGTCAAACGTTTGCATAAACGTTATCGAGCGTAATATGTCATAATTAAATGAACGACGGGGCACATTTACATTAGCGACGCGTTAACGTGCGCGTGGACGCTCGGTCGTCCGGTAATAATCGGTACGCGCCGAACAAAGACGGCGAATGTATTCTTGACTCGTTCCACTTGAAGCTCGCTCGAGGAAAACGGCCACGCTCGTTGCGTATATGTATATTAGAGATCGAGAATCGTGGCAAACGGGCGTGAAGCTCGCGATCGAAGATCGAGCAGCAAAGGAGATTGCTTTACCTCGATCGAAAACGATACCTACATGGATTACGTACGATCGAGATCGTAACTTCACCCTGAGGACTTTACTCCCGCGAACGAATCGGATCGTTTCAACGTTTTGAATACCGTATAGCTTACCATACGGATTGAATTACCATGCGTTACGCGCTGTGTGTGCTATTTGATCGAAATATTAGACTCCTTTGGAATTTTCACATTTTCTTGGTTTTAACAAATTTAAAATTTTGTCATTCGTACTACATACTTTGCACGTGGTTTTATATTAGGTTGTCCGGAAAGTTTCTTTCGTTTCATAAGGTGATAATAAATTTCTGTCTTATATTATTTTATTGAATTAGGTATGATCCATTTCGTTCTATTTCTATTATTATGTATAATTCAATAAACTAATATAAAACAAAAAACATTGTGCGTTTATTATTTCCTTGTAAAACGAAAGAAACTTTTCGGACGACCTAATATTTACGTACATTGCTACACGCTGGATAACACGGGCAGTGGTGCGTACTTGAAAACTATTAACGATATGGAAAAGAATAGAACGGTTAAAGAAACGATATTACCATTATGTATTCTTACGTATGAAGTGAATTTGCAGTTTTTAAAGCCGCAATCCTTACAAGGAAAATCAATTTTCATTTTTTTCCCTGCGCTGCATACAATATAACTAAATGTCGACGAACGAATGATGGTTCGTTAATTAAAGATTCGATTAAAGATCGTGTTGGAGTCTGGAGAAGGATAACGGCACACCGAGTAAAGTTCTGAAAATCAGCCGGCGAAAGATCGTGGTGCAACGATCGTGGGCGTAAATAAGTCGATAATGAAGACGTTTACCACATTGGATCGTATTGAATCGCTGATATTAATGGCGTTTAAGTTAACGAACTGCGTAATTGTCGTTCCAGGCAGTATTCCAGGCGATAGAATGTCCGTGCCTCGCGACGGGACGATGAGATTTTCCGAGGATGCTCGTTCTTCCGTCTATGGCTGCATTCGCTGCATGCTTCCCTCTCGAACTATGCGGCAAATCGGCGCGATAATATCTACTCGTTCGGGCAACATGAAAATCTTCGCGATTTCGTTTTTGCTTTGTTTAATAGCCGTTCGGTTGTCGGTTTCGTGGATGCTGTTAAATGTCTTCATTAGAAACGGGTTCATTAGAAACAGAAAGATATTTTCTAACGACCATCGTAATTCTGGAGAGTGCATCGTAACGTTGCAACGAATGATGTTCATTTATTTGTTCTTGGTGGGAACGATGTTAGACGATCGTAAGAATAAATATATGAAATAAATGATACACGTATTAAGTGGTAACTCATGAATTATTTATTCTCTTCGACTCCCTAGCATTTTATGAAAGTGAGTTTGTCATAGAAATATTGCCTCGTTAGAATCGACACAATTTCGCCATTAAGATACAATATCTCTAATAGTATTATCAGAAATTATTTCTTAGATTTTATAAAATCTTTGTTGGGCATCCTGCCTCCGCTTTCAAGCCATCGCTAAAGAAAGATTTCAAATATTTCTTCTGTGACCAAGTAATGTACCAGACATCAAACGTACATGGCAAACCAATAAATAAACCGTAGAGTCAGAGTCGCGTAACGGACCTTTGCGTAACAGTAACTAATAATCGGCGGCAGGAATTGAAATCGGCAGGCGCAACACGCACCGCGACGCAGCTGCGCCATGGCCGTTAATCATAAAGCGGGGAGAAGCGAGCAAGACGAGCCCGCCGGGATAATAGTACGTCGAGTTAAACAAGTTGGAACGTAGAAAGATGAAAAAGACGCGCAGGATAAAAGGAAACGGAGTCGAAGAAAAGGCAGGAGAGACAAAAGAAGGAAAGGAAAGAGACAACGTTCACAATCGGATTGTGACGCGTACGTCGACCACCTGTTTCCATAATTACGATCTCCTTAAGATCCGTATCGGAACCCGCAGTGAGTCGTATTATCGTGGTGAAGCACGCCACTGCGACGAGGGATCGACCAGGAAAACGATAGCCTTAGTACGTTCCTTCGCCTGGTCGACGACGCCACGTTGCAATTAACGGGTAACACGGAGATACAATTTTCCATTCTGACTATACAGTGCAAAGGGTTTCAGCAATGAAAACAGGCATTGCATTGTGGTTAATGTGTAGATGTAGACGTCCGGCGTAAATTAAGGGGAAATTGAAATCTTAAACGAGAGGCGATAAGGTACTTATTAAGGTAACGAGGTAGTACGTTAGAAAATTAAACATTAAATACATATATTAGACGAGACATTTTTATTGCGATGTGAATGTTAATGATACGAATACAGTTATTAAATGTGTAATTTTTAATGATCCAAACCGATCGAGGAATTTTTCATTCGTTTTTAGTATTTACCCGAGTAGTGTGCTGTGCAAAATTTTAATCGCTCTAAAATAAAAGAATGAATGGAGAAACTGGAAATTCCCATCGGTTTTACGGAGCATCTTATCACAGCCAGTTCCTGCACTCGCCGACTGTTTTTCCATGAAGAATCGTTGCGGTTATCCATGCGGCGGCGTATCGCTTTCCCAGAGACGATAACGATCGCGTGAGTTACGTCGCAGGCCACGTTAACGAACGGCCACGGGGACCCAGCTGCATAACACGGGCCGAATCGCATCAACGGCGTGGCGAGCTCTCGATGACGTAGAATCGCGCGGAAAGTATCTATCGGACGCGTTGAATTTCATAGCCCTGCATGTACGCCGGAAAAGACACGACGCTTAGTCTGTGCTTCCGTCGGTGAAGAACAGTGGAAAATGACGGCGTCGAATGGTCTCGTTAGTTCGAAGGACGAGAACCGAGATGCGATATCTGCTGTTACTTATTGCCCATTGTCCTGTAAGTCCATTGGGTTCGCGCGACCCTGCCCCTTTTATGTGAGCTAATGCACAGTGAAAAACCTATTAGCCATCGCGAGTCTTTCGCGATTAGAGTCTCGCCAACTTTCTTGCTG
Source organism: Bombus terrestris (assembly GCF_910591885.1). NCBI lineage: Eukaryota > Metazoa > Arthropoda > Insecta > Hymenoptera > Apidae > Bombus > Bombus terrestris. The sequence goes on along the minus strand of NC_063280.1, from coordinate 6,113,371 downwards.
ACGGCTTGGACACGTTCTCGTGGTTCTCGATACCACCGTTTCCGACGTAAATTGAACGCGATGGACTTTTATAGAGGTCGATTTCTTTTTTGTTAAATCGCAAGTATCATATAGAAATAGTTTTATTCTTTCAAATAATTATACTAAATACTAACTACTCCCCTCTTATTCTTTTACCTCTATTTTGTATCTTCGTTTCGGTTTATAAACCTCAAGAAAATGAAAACCATTAAACCACGAAACTACTTGAAGAAGAAAAAAGGAAATCTCTCCATTCATACTCGACTCCGCAACAACATCCTCTTTGAAAGATCAAAAAGATAACCATCGATCGGTCCGTTCTTCAAACCATCTCCCTGTCCCCGTTTCCCTGTCTCCTAGATCAAGTGGAAGGTAACAAGAACGCGTGGTCGCCCTGTTTAACCGGGTTCACCCGTTCCGGTTTTTTCCGGGTAGCTAAATGGAAGAACGGTGTTACGCTCCGTGGAAGCGGGCCGCGAACGGTGGTTAGTCTTACGTATATACGCGTGTGCAAACGACAAAGGAACGAGAGCTTCCGCCGTGGCTCTTATCGTTGTTGCGTACTCAAGCCGATCCGTTAGATCTCTTTCACGGAGATACGGTCGCGCGCTCCCTCTTTGGCCTTTGGCTTCCTTCTTCACCTTCGCCACGCCATCGTTTTCTACCTCTTACCCCGTTCCCCTTCATCGTCTTCTTTTCTCTGGATCGAGCCTGAATACTTCCATGGGTTTGTCCCACCCACGAGACACCCACTTCGGCATAACTTTTGAGCCTTCCGGCAATGTCTGCTTATTGTCCGGTATTGTTGGCCGGCGTTTTGCATTCCACCAGTTCCGAAAAAATATTCTATGGTCGGCCACACCGAGTCGCGTACGTCGCTTCGGTAACGTGGTATTACGTATAATTTATATTGACCAGCGATGCGCCCAGTTTTCTTCGTCCAAGTCGCGTACGAACGTGGCGCGGTCACCCCGTGGGTGTTTCGACCCGTGAGAAGAGTTCCACGCGATTTTACCACTTAAGAATCTACGAACGATACCGGACTTTAGTATAGAATTAGAACACGTAAGAAGAGTCCCTTGCTACTTAGACTCATTGTCCCAAGTGTAAGGAAAGTAGTTAGCGGTGCAAATTAAGACAGACCTCGTTGCGCTCTCAAACATTAGCAAACCAAATTTATCCACCACGCATACATAACTAATACTTGGCTAAATGACCACCTGAGACTGCGTCTCATCAGCTAATGATCGCAGTAATCAATGCTGTTTAATAGAAAGAAAAGAAAGAAGAAAAATAAAAGAAAAGAACGAACGCTGGGCGTATCGAGGCATTGAGTTTTCCACGAGCACGAGCGAGGATGCACCGAAGCCATTGACCTTTCGACGCTAATTGAAAACCTACCCCGAGCAACATCCTGTAAATCATGAACTCAACAATACCAGCTTATAACCTTTTATTCGCGATTACGATCGGCCAGGGATTCGTTTAATTTCCCTGACGATTCGGTATTGGCGTCGTTTTAATTAAAGATCATCGGGTCGATCGATTCCACTTCAACGAGAAGAACGGCCCCTCGAGTGTCGGCAATAATTAGCGTGTACGGTGGGAAACTGACGACGTGAGTCGACACATTCCGCCGTCAACCGAAGTACGATTATCTGTCCTTTTTTTAACCGATAATGTATTGTCCGGGAACAATGAGCTGCGAAGGAGTGATTTAGAAGCTGTGCCCCGACTTTCTGAGTCACATATCGATACCTGCGATACACCTGCGCAAGATCGCTTTGCCTTATGCATTTTATAGCGATTATTTGCCGTATTGTGTAGGTCGACTCATTAATTCCACAGGACGCGGCCTCGTCGATGCTTCGTCGTTAATGACAAAGTCTCGGAAACCGATGCCAAGTCGATAGGAGGGATACGGTTCGATGTTAAGACGATCCTCTTGCTTGAAGATCGGTGAACGTGTGACCAGATTAATTGCTTCCAATTACTCGATTTGAAATTCTGGAATTTTCTCGAACGATTGCTCTAAACATTCTGCCATATCTCTAACGTCGTAGATTACGTATCCATCGCTCGTTCTTTCATCCAATTCTATCATTCCTACGATATTTGTTGAAGTGCAACGCTATTGCACGAAAGCAACATAATATCAATCTCGAGGGAGAACAAACCATCTTACATTTTCTTTAACGTCCCAATCAAGAAAATCTATTCTATATAGTTCAAACAAGGAATATCTAGGTCGTTGATCTCTCAGCGGAATCTAGTCAGTGTTTAAAACTGCATTTCTGCGGTGCACGGGACTTCCTATTACCGGTAGGTATCGTCCTATGCATCGGCTCCCACACGAGCCGATTATTCCGCAATCGGCTTGGGACGACGACGACGACGACGACGACGCCTTTCTACACCTGCGCCACCGTGTGAGCTTATCTCTTCGGCTGCTTTCTATTTCTCTCTTGCTCCATGTTCGCGTCTCTCCGCACGTGAAAACAGACAGAAGAAGGATGCAATTGATAAGATGGAGAGAGATGGTAAAAGGCAGAGAAGGGGATCCCGTGTGGCAGCGGTGTCGTTTATTCCCATTTAAGTAGAGTCAAGGTGACGAGGGGGGACCTTGCGCACACACAAATCAGTCAACCCTCGTGGCGAAGGTTCCGCCGAGGCGTCCAATCCATCTCGGTGAAATCACCCTCTCCAAGCAGAGACCCTTCTCGATCGTGCGCGCGTCCTCGTGCACCAAGCGGCGCGGACACCGTGAGAAAACCGATCGCCGCTCGGTATCGAGCCACTATGCATAAATACCTGGCCAGGGTTTTTTCGTTAGGAACGCTGATCTCCGATCGCCGCGCTCGGACAATGATCTTGCGTCAGTCACTATTTTTGACTCGCGCCTCGCCGACGGAACGCTCGAATAGCTTCGATTTCCACAACCGATAGAGCTCTTTTACTCGAGACAGATAGCGCGTGCGTGCGTTCGCCGACCAAGGATACCCGTGTTTGCGTTAAACGCTGCTCAAATGAATTTCGCGCTGGTATCGGATTAATAAAGATCGTCGAAATGATGGCAAGACTTTACGGATTTGTTAAGAACCAACGTTGCATCGACATTTTGTGTGACATCCTTTTTCATTAATCAATTTACATTAGCGAATTTTATTGCCTGACGTTGTACCTGTGAAGAGGAATCGAAAAAATTCGCTTAATATCGTTCTCGTAATTACTTTTTCCATTCTGGATACTATAATTTTATGAAGTTGAACCAGTTAGCCGTTGAGATCTCTTTGAAAAGTATGTATCTAAAATGCGTCGCAAAAAGTAGGCGATGACGAATATACTCGTGAAACACAGAGTACGTGCGACTGTTATAACATAGAATTACGTTTTAATGAAGCAAACGTTTTATTCTTTAATTTTATTACTGCAATTTGCTGCAATTATTAAATTGCAATCTAAACAGCAAATTGTAACTACTTTTTACGCATCACGAGTACACTCGATTATAACACAATATATTGCCATTTATTCATGACGAGTATAGTCGTCAAAAACAGCTAACTTGTTAATGAAGTAATAAAGAATAAAATATGACTAGATCGTTTCCTTTTATACACGCAGGCATACACTTCTGCAAAGAATTTTATCCTAGTCGATAAGTGTCGATACCAATAGAACAAATAAACGTTCTATTAGGAAGCAGACATCAGCAGATCCGTTCCATTATCAATATCGACGTATCAAAATCTAGCATCGTACAGTAATCCTCGAAATAATTTCATCGAACTCATTTACTCTCACATTTCATCGAATTACACTCACACGCCTCGACACGTTTACACTTTACAGCCTCGGTAATCGCGTGAAATGAGCTTCCTTTTAAAGTTATTCACTCGTAAAAGTGTCCGCAACGGCATCGTCAGCGCGGTGCTGACCGTCTGTATCATAACATACGTTTCTACTTGCGCGGGCAGCTCCAAGAAACGCGGTCGAGTATTTCAGTGGCCGCCGCGTCATTTACGCCAATAAACGTAATTCAAACGAAGCGATGCCACGGTGGATCTTCGTTTACGCTCGATACGCAAGAAACGAAGCCCGGCGCTTGTTGGCACGAAAAAATCGAATAGCATTAACGCGAACGGCGGCGAGCGTTTATCTGCGCCCTGGGACCCCATAAAACGAGAGATTCTCCAGCAGCAGAGAGGCAGTTTTTGTTCGTCACCACCTTCGCTATCAATTCCTGGCAATTCCACCTGTCTGAACGTTAATGGATCGACGTGATTCAACCCGTCACCGGACGTCGCTCGTTATGCACTGGGACGTTGCGCCCTGGTCACGATTATCGTGTCGCGTTAATTAAAAATTCAAGTTGGTGCAAATGGTACGACGCCAGAAAACCGATAGGAAGACGATTTTGTTTCCGATGGAAGGATGTCGACTAATGAGCGAGCTTTCGAGAGAAAAAAGATTCACAGAGAAATTTCGTTATTGGAGCTTGCTTAATGGATATTATTTACTTATAAAGATATATGTAGATACTCGTGACAAAGCTTGTGTCATAACATGCCATAATGTTCCAGATGTTTTAGCATAAATATCTTCTTACGTCAATCTACACTGACCAGCGTATGGATGGAGAAGAGCACGCGTATATCGGAAGAAAGGCTAAAAAGTAGCAGATATACCGAAAAGTATCGCTGCCGATGGCCAAACAGCTTCGAAATGGGATAGCCGTGTACTCGCTACTCGTGAAGATAAAAGAAGCATCGGTTGACCGAGTAATGTAATACAGGGTTTCCGTGAATCGACGGTGGAAGGGAGGGCAGTTACGGGTTAATTACACTCGTAAAGATTAATTAGATTAACGGTAAACTAGCGACTCTTATCTTCCGTTCGAAGTTCCTATCTCATCAAATGCCATTCGTCACCGATACAAAGAGAGAAAAAGATTCTTCATAAGTAGGTTTTATATATCTTTGTCTTATGTATCGTTAGGAAGTAACGGGCGACGATTGCAAAAATAATTATGAAATAATTATGCCATAAATATAAAGTACATTGACATCGACGTTCCAAATTTTTAACGTTTTCGGTTAATTGGAGTTTTAATATCCCGGTTATATTCCGTTTGCTTGAACGATCTTGGATCAAGCTTATATACGAAAGTTTTCTTTCAAGTATCATCGCGCAAGGTAAAACGAAAACATCCACCGAAAATTTCTGGAAATTTCTTGTACCGCGATCGGCAAAATAACAGGATTTCTACGTAACCACCATGATTCACGTTCGTAAGCACCGTGTTGGCCGCAGGCTGAGTCGCAGAGCGCTTTCTCCTCGGATCGCGCGATATCAATTAAAGACCGCGACGTACGCAATCGTTAAACAAGTCCAGCGAAGCGACAAGCCAAGCGGCTGATTACAAGCCGCAGCGATACCTAATGATAGTCAAGCTAATACGCCTAATGCAACGTAACGCGCAGAATTATAGGCTACACCGGTCGCATAGGTGTCGCGTGTAATACGGTTGCACCGCCCGGAGGAACGTCCAGGAACAAGGAGGAAATACATGAGGGGAAAAAGAAGGGAAAAGGCGAGACGAGGCGAGCTGAATTGCCAGAGGAGGAACAAAATGACGCGGTAGAATCCAAGCAATTTAAACGCTCGTCCCTGGAATGTTTCGATCCGATCTGCTGGCGAAGCACAGGATCACCCCGCCCATTCGGGTCTGGTCGCGACGATAATAATTCTGATCTGGCCTCGCCACTGTAAACACAGTCATTACCCTGGTATTTAGATGACACACCGAAGGATTCCTCTGTAAATTCATCGAGTAATCGATGCACTTCCGATTGGTAGGTTTGTAAAGTCTTGGGATGTCTGGGATAATTGTAAATGGCTGGGTGTTTACGACGTTGTCAACATGCGTGGCTATGGTGTAATTTGTAAGGTGAAAAGTGAGCAAGACCGATGGCGTGTGCGTGATCGAGGAAATGTTTGAACGAGAAATGATGCACAAGTTTAAAAATGATTAAGTAATGTAATCGTAGATTTGTAGAATCGTAGATTTCATAATATCAAAGTTGCGGTGCATTTAGATAATATTCTTATTTCTTGAAGGAAATTTTATTGAAAAAAAGAGAAAGTTTCGATTGAGGAAAGCAAGCACGATAATTGAATTCAGCAACACCGTAGCAATGAACATTGCAATGTCTACAGCCGTTTTCACGATAGCGAATCCGACACGATGATAAGAGCGCACGCGAATAGCAACAGCGGCAGAGGGTTGTCAATCACGGGACGAAATAAACACCGGTCGCAGATTTCCGGAACGTTAATTATACAGAACGTCGCGTAATTATACAGAATATCGGCGGCGCGAAATTATTCCATGTCAATTAGCGTGATTTAGAAAGCAGCAACGCGGACGGTAGACGACGGGAGACGATACGAAATTTACGACAGGTGTCGACGAGAACGATAGCCTTGATACGGCATTTGCATTTTCACCGATGCGGAGAATTTGCATGGAATTCGTGGCGCCAGCAGCCGTTGATCCGCGATTATCGATTCACAGACTATTTCGTATTTTGAACTATAAACTGAAGCTATTTTCATTCGTTTTAGGGACATTAAAGAATAGAAAAAGTTGCACAGGAATGGAAAAATTACAAAGTCGTATTTTCTTTAATTTTACCATTATACATTTTTCCTTTTTAATTTTACTTCAATTTTACTTACTGGCTAGAGAAAGCTTAACCAGTATTTTTCTTTCGCAGTTTACAAATATTTGATTATGTGGCTGCTATTTGATCATACGGTTGTAATCTGTGATGAAATCGTTTGTTTTGGAAGATGATTCATATTCATGAATTATTCTTTAGATTGTCATAAAACGGTTATATAATCATTGGTCATTCGGTTAGAACGTCGTCTATTTTCGGCCCTGTCTTTCACTCGCGCTACCAAGGTCTTCAATCAAAATCTCATCCCAGGATCTATCGTAATTCATCGTGAGAGAAAGCGACGGATTCCGAGGGTGCATGACAAATCGCAGGAATCCCCCCTGGTTATGTATCTCGCGAACGGATTGTACGATTTAAGATTTTGTTTCAACATCCACCATAAATACCTGCAATACGATCTAAAAACGCGTTCAATATTCTTCATCGATCGCTGGTGTTTAAATTCCAGTACCTTCGCAAAACGCAATATGCTATAAATTGTTCCGCAATTTCGCCCGGAAAATAAATTGCACTAGTTTTTTGTTCCCTGCTTTCGACGACTTTTTGTCACCGGCCGTTGAAATAATCGCAAGAATTTCCAATTCCCACAACCAGAGTACAAATTGTTCGCATCTGGCTCGTAAATTTACATGACTCAAACGAGGACTTTCGAGCTTTTTGCATATAAAAATGTGACGATGCATGGACCAGTGGTCTCGTCTGCTCGCCGCCCATCCGAACAGCTTCCGTTCCGCACGATGATCGCCGATCGTGGCGTCTGATCGCGCCGCGTGATCGGAATGATAATGAAAAGCGTACGTTCGGCCGCACGCCGATGCCTTCGATACTTTTACCATGGTCGAGAGCGAGCAAAACGCACACGCAGCCTTGTGCCAATTGCAATCGGCACCGTGTGCCACCGTGAACACACGATCCCCTTTTACGCCTGCATGAAAATTGATCAAAAATATCTGGGTCTCTGCCGCGTTTACTCTCCTATCGATGGAAAAAGTAGATTTTGCCGTGCATAGTCAGACATCATATAGGAGATTATTGAGCGAAACGTACGAATGTCTATGGTATCGTAACTGATTCCAGTCGCATATGTGTGGATTCGGAAATGTTTCAACTATTTATTGGGGCAAAATCAATAGTGAAAATTGAAAAATAATTTTCTCTTATTAAATTAATCGTTTGACAAGAATAACGTTTACTACAACTTTTTGTACCTTTGTATTCTTCTTTGATCCTGACTGTAATACAATATTCTGTAAACGAGGTAAGCAAGATCTGTACGATTCAAGAGTTGCTAATGATGTTGGCTGACTCACAAAGAGTAATGCTACTTACGGCCACTACTTCTTACGTACAGTTTTATCATTCATTGTGTGCTACAGATCATTCTGTAACTGAAATATTCGATCTTAATCGATCTTTTCATCGCTCACTCGCGCCCAAACAATCGATAAAATATCTCTTCACTGAACGTCACTTTGGAACTTTGTCTTCTTCGGCAATTACTTTCTCGCGACCATTCATTCGCAAATTCTTCCTTGCGGATCCTCTAGAAAAATAATTGTCTTATAGGATATAACTTTTGTCGGGGATGAAACAACGGATTTACGACGTGACAAACTTAGCCTATAAATACCTGAAGATAATAACTGGGCAGCCGGTCAATTAGGAAGGCAGTCGTTGGTAAAGGATATTAATCGAATTCTCGACGATTTTCAAGCCGCGAATTATAAGACAGTAATGGTGTCTGGGAAATAAGCGATGCAACGTCATATGCGTGAAACGTATACACGCGAATCTAAGCGAGGACACGCGCTAAGCCCGAGATAGTCTAAGTACAATATGAAGATAAGAAGTTAGGAAGGTCATAGTGCATTAACTGAGACTTAAATCAATGAGCTAATAGTTTCGCGGTCGGGCCCCGCTACTGTGTGCTGGAACTCTGACCTCCGAGGCGCGCAGTCGACGTTTCAGAAAAAGAAAAGAAAACGCGGCGGAATGGTGGGAGGGAGGGGAAAAAACGTCCGCACCGGTGGGCAATAACCGTAAAACCGGCTTTTAATGTTCCGTACGCGTTGGGCTATCGTGCATCCTGATCAGACATTTTCAGAACCTCTTACCGATGCTGCGCGTTTCGCTCGAGGATCCTACGACGGTGTATCGGCGCGGCGGGTTCGTTTCTCGCTGGGTTTTCTCTCGTAACTTTTACGTCGTGTGGTCCCTTCGCGATATGCTATGCGGAGCCACGTGACGTTTGAAACGTTATCAATGATTCATTGAACGAGTTAAACCGAGTATTACGTTGATTAGGAGACTTTTTAACGCTGGAACAAGTATCAAACCCGTGAAGATCATGGATCTGAGATTTTTTGCTTTTACAATTATCGAAAATGTGCAGGTGCTTTCAGCAACGTTAAAACTGACTTTTATCGGAATAGAGACGCAATTAGGTATACGTAGATACGTACAAGAATTATTGCTATATCAGATCGAAATCGAAACGGTATCATTCGCAGAAACTCATTTCTCGTTCCCTTCACCGTGCAGCGGCTCGACACGACACACCGCTTCCCCGATCGTTACCTTTCGAAATCGCCGGTAACAAAGGCTCGAATTAGAAGCCGGCCAGCCGCATTGAGATTCAACGCATGTGGCCCGATTTCCTTGATTAATAAAGTTACTCGGCTCGTTCGCTGTAAAAGGGAGCACGGATCTATTCGAGCGCGGTCTGCACAGCCGCGGTCGTTCCGAGTCTTACGGAAAGTCAATTTAACTCTTCCCCGTGGTCACGAGAGATCGATGATCGTGCGAGGGCAAGTAATCCTTTAGAAGGTTTCCCGCGAAAGATTCTCGGCCCAGGCAGAAAGAAACGATGGTAAGAAAAGGGACGAACCACGGAGATGAAAGGGAAAGGGTAAAGAAAAGAGGAAGGCGAATAGAAAGAGAGAGAGGGGAAACGAGCGAGAAAGCGAACGCACCGACGGAGAAGGGACAAAATGAGCAGTCTCGATGACAGGCGCGTGGCCTTACAGGGCGGTGGCCACCGCCATTTACATTTACAACACCCGCCACCACCTTATACGGCCTCTTATCCGCTCGTTCGATGACATTTCTCTTTTATTCCTTTATTTTCGTGCCCACGTAGCACGAAAGCCGCGCGCGTTCTTCGCTCGCTCGTGCTCGGAACGCGAACGGTTTCGAAGCTGCCGCGGAAGTCCAGCGTAAAGTCGATTAAGCCAGCTTTGCAACTCGATCACGTATCGATCAGAACGACGTTCGTCCTGGCTGCTTGTAAATTAACATACGTCTCTGTCTCCGGATCGATATTGTCGTCGCGTGGATCACCACGTGTCACGTTGCAGAAAGGGAGAAAAAGAAAAAAAGAAACATTCTTTCGGATGTTCGTAGGACAATTCGAGAGATACGCAGTTGATTTCACCCGATACCTGATATTACGAAAGTGGCGGTCGTTGTTTCGACGAGCGAAACCAAAGGAAACGACGGAGTTGAAGAATTAATAATGGAAGAAAAGTAAACGGAATTGTAGAAAAACGATCGAATCGAGCGTATATCGCGATGTAGATAATGTTTGAATTCATCTTTCCCTTTAACCCTGTCAGCGACAAAAAGCCCTATCAATTCACAGAGCCCACGAAAAACAATATTGAAGATAAATGAAACGCCGTGAGACCTCCAAGGAATATACAAGTCTTCGTCGACGAAAGAACGAGGGGCCGTATTATAGCGCCAACTGGTACTGCGAAAAGCATGTTTTTAGCGTTTACGAGCGCTCGTAGACACCGATATATGCACAATGAAAAGCAGATGCTGGACATGGCCAGTCTGCAATTATCGAAGGAAAGAAGTCGCTACCACGACGTAAATTTCTCGATGTGTCCCGTTTATAAGAGGCGAACACCATGGTGATGCGTGATGGAAGAATAATTAGCCATTAACGATGCTCGGACTCGAATATGGATAATTCGAACTGTCTGGCCTCGGTGTAGATTAGTAATTAGCCGCGACGCGATCGCCTTATGATGCTTTAATGTCGTTAGCCAGCGTGACAACCGACCTGGCCAAGAATAACTTCGATAAGTGACGTTTAATCCCTGTACTTCGATGTTTTTTATCGGAACGATTCGTTTTAATGCGTGGCGATCGCTTTTAATTTGCTTCTCCCCGTCGAAAGGGAGAAAGTCTGGATGATTTTTTACGACCTCTTTCAGGTAGTTTTGGTCCGCAGCTTTTCGGGTTATGTAGAAGCTATGGGAAACTCCGATTAATGGGTTTGAACAAACGGTAAACGACACGGGTCGCTTTATACCTCGGAAATTATCCTCCTCCATTTGCAAGTGATTCGGATGATCGAGTTAATGGTATTCGTGTTACTAACTTATTTCGTTTAAAATCGATTCGCGAAAGTATTTAACTCGCTGCCCCGCATTACTCTTTGCCCACGGTGGAAAATTGCTCGCGATAAATCCAACATCCAACATTATCCGGTATTACTTTCTCGCAGCAAAGACGAAATAGACGCGGTTCACGCAACGCAAACGCCAACGATCGATCATCATTTCCACCGTCTCCAATCGATTTCTTCGAGTTTTTCACGATAACACACTGACTGCCTCGTAACTGTTATGAACACATCGTTCGCTATTTGCACGGAACTTCCCTCCGTAACATTGTCGCTAGCAAAGCAACGTAAGCGTGTAACGCTGTATGTGCCGTAATTGCGGTTTACCAGGACATTACAGATTTTATGATGTATTAACGGTAGCATGAAATCGGTAATTGCGAGCATTTACCATGTCCAGTCGTTCTAACGAGTTACATATCTTACGAATATTAAGACAAGCTGAAAGCAGCTCTGATACGTCAATCCTAATGGGAAAAATGATAACGATGTAAGGAAAACGACTCCTGGAAGTCCGTATCTCACGGTGTTCGCGCTGCTCGCGCTGCTGGAGCCTTCGATGGGTACCGTTTGCCACACGATGCGGTCTCGTGCTCGGTCATTTGTTTCGTTTGACGATAGCCTCGGCCCCACGGGGCCGCCATACCGACTTTCCACGGCGTTTAGTAGCGATCGACATGCCGTGACCATTAATTTACTGACCGTACTAGACGCACTGCGTCGGGTTTCGTCAAACAGCCGTTTCACGGCTCGTTACTAAAACCTCGCGTATCCGTGTCTGGCAAGCCGGCTAAATTTATGTAGGAGGCATCCTCCAGTGGCAGAAATATAATGTGGGAGAATATGTTTCACCAACATTCTTCTGCACGCTGCCGGATGTTAGGGATCGTTTACGAGCACAGTTAATATTCGCAGTTGGACGCGTCTCGGGTTTAGACAGATCTCAAATCGCCCTGGGTGTTATCGAGCAATCGAAGTAACGAGACAATGTGAAAGACGGAGAAGGAAACGGTGCGTTGCCGGGGACGTTATAGCGAATATCAATCGAAGAGTTGATGATAATTTCCCGAGGATAAGAGATAAACGATGAAAAAAGTTGTTCACCGTTGTTGCTACATGCTATAAATAAGTGACAAAGGATCTAAAAATATTTTTCTCCGCAAAATCGTTTAATGATTCGTATCATAACTTTCGGTTCTTTCAATCTTTACAAACATCTGCCTCTTCATCCGCAATCTCTCGTTCTAAAATTCATTGTTTCACGTTTAAGTCCATTAAATTTACGAACAAGCAACGACCCACGCCGTTGTCTTACCTCATCTTAGCTCCTGCCACTTTCTTTCCTCCACTTAACCAAACTTCTTTCAACAGTCGGCAAACGAGCAAAGTTGACGGAACGTTAGCCGTAAGAACTCTCCGCCCAAGAGATTCTTGTCTCATGAAACAATCACACAGGCTTTATTCACGATCGGTCGCAATTCGCTTTACAGTTACGCAATGGCGGTCATATTTTCTCCGTCGTTTAATTACGAAGGCACAAGTCCCACACGCTAAGAAGACCCTTATGCGCGCGGTCCGTTATACCGTTACTGAAAATCATGCGTTAAAGCGGTAAGAAACGTTGACTGTAAAGTCTCGCCGGGTGCAATAAATAATACGTAATTACTGGAGATCGCGCCGGTGCCAATTGGTCGCGGCAGCCGGCGCTTTCCAGCGCGCGGAATACGAATTACTCGCCGATGCGATATTAATTTCCGCGCAATGGTGCGTTCGACGCCGTGTGATAGCCGATAATGATGGTGATCACGCTTGTGGCCACCGAGACGAACATCGTCACGATGCTCCTTTTGCCATCGTATATTTCGCCTAAATATCGCGATCGGACGGTGTTCTGATGCGACGGTCCCATCAAACGAGCCAAAAGAACGAATATGAAAAGTCGCGTGGAAAGAAATCGCTTTCGCAACATTCTTTTATATCTTCGACGAGGGAATCTAGGCGTGGAATCGCACTGGTGCTATGTTACTTTATTTTATTTTATATACAATTTTTCGGGTCAGATAGCGCTTTTACAGATAGAGTTTCTTCGTACAGTACTTTCCCAGGGATGGTTTACGAAATCAAATTTTAAGCTTTTATTTATGTTTAGTTATTAAATCTTGACCATGAACAACGATTACAAGCGTTCGACAAAAGTTGTCGCAGTGCACTAACATTGCTCGAAGACGTTGTCTGATGCTAATCGATCATTGGATGCTAACAAAATGCCAAAGAATTCATCTTTTTCGTAACAAGACGGCCATTATCGACTCTGCGGTTGCTTTTCATGCGCCGTACTTATATAGTATGTAATTCTACCGCGACCATACGTGTAGAGCATATGCAGTATGAGCATTTTATTTTCGAGCGGCTCGCAGTCAGAAGGTGAAAAAATGCGATGTTACGTGTGAAACAACGTCGTAAACGACGCGGAAGCGGCTATCGAATTTATTCAACGGCAACGATAAAGACCGGTGATCGTCTTGTAAACGCCGTTCCGCGTTTTATCGCGGCCACGAGCAAGAAAATAACAGTCGCGCGGTGAAACTAGGGCTTCGAACGCGGCCGAACAAGTTACACCGATTATTCCATTATTAATCGGCCCGATTTAAGTGAAAATATTCGTGATTTATTCGCGAGCGAGTCGGCAGATCGTAACGGGAACGTAAGGAAGCGCGATGAAAAATTCCCTCGAGCTACGGTTTCCAGTAAAAGATTCCACGAACACAGAGACCGGTGGTCCCACCTGCAACGAGCGATCGCGACCCTGAAACCGATACTACTCGTTGCGGTAACTTCGTTTCACCTCCTGCGGTCGCATAAATTCGTGTGTCGCAAACCGGCAATGGATCGTTTCACCTGTAATAACACACTTCGTTTCGTTTAGCGTTTGCGTGGAATTTAAGGGAGGACACAATTTATCGCGATACTCTTATTTTTGAATGAAACAGGTCTCGTTACCGTACGCTTGCTATATGTGTGCGTGATTCCTCGTTCTTTTAATGTAGCTCATTAGTATATAAGTTTGTGCGTAAATTAAATTCATGCATACGAAATGTCATTTCTCCGAAGCTTAATTTCGACCAATAAATTAAATTTAATTGTTCCACAGTCAATTATCTGTCGTATTACAGAAGAAAAAATAATTTGTAAGGCACGTATACCTGACGTTAAAGAAATTTATAGTAAAAATATGCTTTCATTTATGCGTCTCAATTTCGTTATCTTTTCTTTTTCCCTTGACCAAGAAAAATATAAAACGAGCAAGTCGCACCAGTTGATTCTCCCTAAGCCACGGTTATTGAATAGCCAATCTGCTGGTTGAGCAATTAAAATCTCCCACGGCGAGGAAACTTTACGAGCGTGAAATCTGTCGTAGAACGGCACGGTATGAAGTTACGTTAACGGTGATCGCGGAGAGGCGAGGCAGCTGGCCATTTGTCTCATTAACCATAATTATTTTCCACGTGTTTCTCTGGAACTCGACCATCAATCTCGAAAATGGACTGGTCGCGACACGTGGTTGTTGCATACGTGACTAGTTCGTTAGAGCACAGCGCGGAGGAGCATCGCAAAATAGAATGTATCTGAAAAAGCTGATCGCTGATCTAACTCGATGATTATCCGAGAAAAATTGATCGTTCGAAATGCAGGTGTTCGACGAGAAGAAAAATCGCCGTCGAGGAGAAAAACAGAGATTTCTTGTCTCAAGGTGAGAGGTAGTTCCTGTTCAGGCAATGATTTTCGTCGCTTATCTCTACGACAGCAATTTAAAGTTGAGAGGAAAACGTCAGGAATGTGGTTGCGTAAATGGCCGTCGATAATTTAGAATTTATTTCGTGGAAAAGGAAAGGCTTTCTTGTTGCTTTAGTAGAACGTACAGTACCTGTCATAAGCTCTCTCGTTACCTTTTTTCATCTTCGATCATAAATCATTATAGAACGTATTTGAACTAAACCTTGAGTGGTTCCAACGTTGGCGGGGGTTCGAGAATTGGCGAAAAATATTGTAAACGCGTTGCGTAACTGGCGCTTTCTCACGAATGCTTTAAGATAATTACATACCCCCCCCCTCCCCCCGTTACGTAAACGGTATCGCAAGTAGATTTTTGAGTAATTGCCCGATTCGCGGGATGTGAAATTTCATAAACGTTCCTCGCATCTAATTTAATTAGATAGCTGACTCGATCCTCGTTTGCTGACGCACATTATTTATGACTACCACTATCTAAAAATCTGTAACATAAACACGAAGCATTATAGGCAGTTTTATAGGTAGAATTATTTCACTTGAAACGTTAAACGTTCAAACGTTATGCAAAAGAATTGATTGGTCTTAGTGATTAAAACTTGTGACATGTGACATGTGATTATGCAAGAAGGCTCGGGTGTCCTAATAGTTATTAAAGGCAGTGGATATCGAAACGCAAGTAAAAACAAGTCGAAATTTTCGCGGAGCAGACTGTCGACGCAATTACCCGCAAGGTGACGAGTTCCCGATTGGCCGCAAGCGCTCGGCCGTGGTTCGGCATCCATCAACGTCGTCGTGGTCGGACATTGGGCGCGGGAATGCAAGAGGAATCGGTGTCCATCGATAATAACCGTCCCACGATCGGCACCGACGTGAAAAGGTCTCTTTTACCGCTAATAACGTCTTATTAGCACGGCCATGGTGACATATGACGGATGACCGTAATAAGGCCCTTTACGTTTTAACGTGACAAATTGCGATTGCGCCTGTTGTGTCGGTCGACCGTCCGGTTGTATGTTCCACAGCCTCGTTTACCAGCGAACAACGTGGCGAAACCACGTTCCGTTTAGAACACCTTCCGCGACCACCGTTAACCTATATTCGCCTACGTCCCTGCCGGCTACGATATTTTAGCGATGTTGAACCCGATAGGAATTAGCGCCACTGACATTCTCTGTTAATCGTTCCATTGTGTCGATTGGACGATTATGCGGATTGGATTAGTCGAGAGATACGATCTTGTTACGAATGTAAGGAAACATTGGTTTTATAGATACGTTGTCTCGTATGAACGTAGGAAGATGAAGTGTTTCTCGCGCGCTGCTTTGTTACAAAACGATTTGGATTAGGAGGTCGCGAACCAGGTACAGATATATCCCCTGTCTTAAACGTGACCAGATTTCAAATCGTTATTTCTTCGAGAAACGCAAGAAATTAACTTTGAACATGATAGTACATTATTTTGTTTGTCAAATTTATATTACTTTCCTATATACTTTTAACGTGATTTATAGCAAGAGGCATGCGCGAAGAGCGAGTTAGAAACGGTGTGGCAATGGGAAGAAAGCTGTTGGTTACCTAACGCTTTTAATTCCACAATATTCGAAGCAAATGAACAGCGAGTACAAAGGAACATAATTGCAAAAGTCAAACAAAGATAAACAGTAATTTCTCAATAAAGTTGTCGTAGAGCCAACACGTAACATTAGACAGTCTTAGATCCCTATTGTCGAATTCCAAGTAAAATAAAATCCAATAACTTTGTCAACGACACGATTATCTACGCCAATGACTTTCTCTCTCTCTCTCTCTCTTTCTCTGTGTAATCATTCTTCGTGATGCATAAATTCAACTGTCCATTCCTGGAAACAAACAACGAGACTTTCGAATCTCCCTGCCCATCTAACGATATTTCCAGTTAAATGAAACTCACGCAAGAAGAAAAACAAGATCAAGTAGGAAGAGATAGGAAGAAGATGTTCTAACGAGTATCGTTTTTAACGAATCGCGTCGACAGTGATAACTGACTCGAAACGAAGTTTCTCTTGGCGACTGGCTGACCGCTCTTGGAATTACGAGGACACACTAATGTTCATAGCGTGATGAGGCCGATGGATCTCACGGTAGTAACCATAACGAAGAGGACGAACGATGGCAACGTAGCTACGAGCCGGACGAGAGAACCGAGCGACGTAACTACGAGGCATCGTTCGCTCGAAAGGTTCACCTTTCGACCCATCGAAACGGCCGCGATCCACGAGATTACCCTCGAAACACCTGTCATCTAACGACCGAACTTTCAGAGACCCAAGAGAGAGAGAAAGAGGGAGAGAAAGAGAAAGAGAGAGAAAGAGACTTGCCATCATTTATTCCTCCACGAAACGCGAACGACTTTCTAGCAATTACGGAAGCGCGTGTTAGACGTGGTTGTTGAAGATGTCTTCTTCATACGGTCGTAATGGGGTGTTGGAATTTTTTTAATGTCAGGGTGGAGGAGGAAACGAGTGAGAGGATAATTTGGAATAATGGATACGTGTCACGGAATACGATGGGAGCAACGAGAAAAGTTTGGATTTTCATCAGATTTTATCTTTCGGTAGATAGCTTCCGAAAGCTTCGAATTTAATCAAATTGTAAAATTCGATACCGAAGGATTCTTTGTTCCTGAAAAGTTTAGAATTTACGATCTAACGATATTAATTGAAAAATTAAATTTGCATTCTGTGGATAAAAAGGATTTCGAAAGAAAAGGTGTTGCCACAAGAAGAAGTAGATACTTGGCAATTTCTTCAGATCAGTTCAATGGAACATTCGATAAAAACATTCGTATTGATAGACCTTTGGAAGCCCTGCAGAGAGTCGTACACCAAGATACGCCCGAGGAACGCGGCAGCTGGAAACGTTTCCTCGAAGTTTGCCTTTCATTCTGTCTGAAACGTTCCGAGGATCGGCGAGCAAACGAATCGGTAGTGGAGTAACGTGTATATCCTTCGCGAGACACGGAACGAATGGTCGCCTAGCAGCCGTACCAGCAGAGATATACCTAGGTTACACAGTGTACGGTGACTAATGAACCTTTACAGTCACCTTTACGTCCTACTGCCGGCGTAGCGTAACTGGCTAAGTTTATTGCCGATGCTAATTCACGAGTCCGAGCAATTAGAGGGTTCGATGGAAGCGGGTCCTTTGAGAATCCCCCTATTGCTCTTGTCGCCGGCCGTCCAACCCTGATCGCCATCGTTTCACAGCGTTCTATCGATTACTCTGGATATCTACCTGAATGCAAGGTAACCGTATCCGAGCTGCGAAACCAAACGTTCTAAGGAGATGAAGAGATCTGAAACATGGCAATTTCGTTTCGTTCACAACGATGTAGATTAATCAAAAAATTGTTAAACCTTTGCTCCGTGGTGAATTTTATATTTTCACCACGTGTGCGCAGTTCTTTCGGTTCTTGTCGATTTTCACGAAAAGTTTATTCGACGAATAAATTACTTTTGAAAATTGTTATTGCTTAAGAGAATAAGTGGCAGAAGAAGGATGCCTTGCGACAAACAAACACGAAAAAGGATGGACGAGAGGCTAGGACGACAGAAGGTCGCAAGGAAAAACCGGTACACTGGTAATGCGTTCGCTTAATGACGGAGCATGTCGGTCATCGGGATATACCGTGGCGCTTCGCCTTCGAGATCGGTGACGAAGACGAACGGTACAGACGATCGTGGACTGGCAAAAAGAAGCTTGTTGTCGCAGAAAAGAATATTCATACATCCAGTTACGACAAACTGAACACAAAATTTCAACGGCTTCTAAAGACTAAAGAAGCCTGCAATATTTCGTAAATCGAATCCGGATGGCAAACGTTTCTTAATTTCTTAAATCTTTTAGTTTAGAACCTAAACCGTTGTCTGCGGGATAAAAATAAATATCGTTGATTATTTGCTTAATCCCGAATATCTCGCTCATATATTTTCAGTCTTTTCGTTATTTTACTGATAAGACAGCGACCTACGGCAGAGAATCCGCTGCGTTATTCAAGTTGACGGAAATTCCACAACTTATCTAGTACCAGTTTTCCAGGTGCATACCATCCGATCCATGCGAGTCGATCAGTGGTTGGTTATTCGCATCGCGAGTAAATCCAGCTGCATCTAGCCGTGTTTTCTCCATCCTGTCAACTGGCCCAATCTAAATAGAACGATCAAAACCGAGTCAATAATAAATACCGCGTAATTACGCCGCATTATATATATATATCAACGCGCGACACGGTACAATAATTGCGCGTCATTACATGGTATCGGCGCGGTAATATATTATTAGGCCTGGTTGCGCATAATGCGACGTACGATCGCGGGAGACGGAGAGGTATCGTGGTACGTTTCTAGAATATTTATACGGTCGGTGACCACCGTTAATTAAGGAAAGCGCCGTAAACGTTCTGTCCGTGTGCGTGTAACACGGCAGAGGATCGAACCGAGCCGAAGAAAAAGAAGGGGTAAAAAACTACGAACGAAAAGCAGACGAACGATCAGTCGTCGTGATCGTGAAGCATCGAGGATCATGGGAGGCCATGAACTGGGATCGATGGATGGATCATCGCGAAAAAAAAGAAGAAAAAAGTGGGTACGATCGATCTTTCCGTCGAAATGACCATAGCGGAAGGCTAACCCCGATGCGAGTAAAAGCGATAATGCCTTGGACCTGGAGGCCTCGAGAATGTAAAAGTACGCTCGCCTCCCCCTCCCTGTAGGTAAGGTGCGCGCAAACAACCGGCCTCCGTCGACTTGCGTAGCTCGAGAGAGCAACGACAGAGCAACGAGAGAGACGCATGCGAATGCACACGCAGTCGATACACTAGATAGTGATTGATGATGATTAGCCGGCGATTTGCCGATAAGGGAATGTACCGCGCCAAGGTAAGCTCTGCGGGCCGTGTGCTGTTGCCGCGCTATGATACAGCCCACGATATTGGGCCCCGGTTCGTACACTCGTGTAAATTGCTGTACAATGAGCAATTACAATGAGTTACGTAACCACGTTCCCCGGCGATGCCAGTTGCTGAATTTCATTTTCTTCGCTTTTATCTGCTTTTCTTTTCGGCGGTGTCCTTCGATGGTAACCATGATAGCTACAGAGAAATTGCGAAGTGGCATCTTTCCTGCTTTACTTTCCAATAAGAAATTTTTGGAAGATATCTTTATACGCTATACGTGTTAAGAGAATAATATGAGATGAATCAATGTTTAAAATAATCTACTAGTCTATCAGCGAAAGAACGATATTTAACGGATTGAGCTATATCGTAGCTTGAATCTTAATCAATCATATTTTAAATTTGCATTCACATAAAGCACCAGAAGCGATGAATATTCACCCTTAATCGTCAAGTAATATATCCTTGACGTTATATTCGCCGAAATACGTCTGACTTAACAACGTCATATTCCACTTGACACCACGCCACCGTAGAATCGTCCGATTTCTCGGGGCAGCTTTATTTCCCTATTAAGTCACGGCTGACAGAAAAGCGGTAACCATCGGCACGGTCGATTTACCGTGGCTCGGTTTAACGCGAGTTTCCATCGTGGAGTCGCAGGTGCAGCGAGAACCAGCGTCGCCTGTGAACTACGACGCCGATACGGATCTACCGGCGTGACAATCTTTCGATAACAAGCAGAGACGTCCGTAGGATGGTGGAGGGTCGGTGAACGCGGTATATACCATCGATTCGATATCTGTTACCTGTTCACCGTGATACGCGATGCGTTCTGATAAGGCGTATTGTTGTCGCGCCTCTTCCGGCACGATCGACCTCGAATATCGTTCGATAAGTTTTATTGGATCGATGCTCGCACCGATCCAGCTAATTCCCATGTAAATTGGCTGTCCGGTGCCCTGTGCTTTGCATAATATCTTTATACCTGTCCCGAGGCGGTGTGTGGACGACCAAGCTTGTTGCCAAGCTTTGGATGGAACAAGATATTTTCAAGCGGCCGAGCAGTGATCGAATTTTCTTCGATCGTTTTACGCGCGTCGAAGTTTTTATTAATATGTCAGCAAGTGTTTAAGTTTCTTTTTTTCTCTTAAGTTCCTTTTTTTTAGCGAGTCTTTTCACAAAGACTTTTTTTACAGTGCTTTTTATGTCAGAAAGAAGTTTCGTATTTGAAGTCATTATATTTCGAATTGTTGGATTACTGTATTTGATTCGTTGCTTAATTCGTAATCTAAATTTTAGTGAACAGCTTGTCATAGACTTTAAATTTAGCTGAAATTTTAATTCTAGTTTGAAATTGTACCACCAATTGAATCACGGTCTTCGATTCAGGTTACTATCTCCGGATCATTATTCTCCATAAACAGTTAAATCGCTTTGATCATTTCGTACGAATCATCGTCGTTTTGTAAATAAAGTCGCGTTGTTAAGTTCTGCGAGTGATCCTCGCGTGATTTAAGCGGCTGCCAATTACTCGGCTTGCTAATTTACACCTGTGTAATAGTGCTCGCAACAGCTTGCAATTAATTATTCATAAGAAATCTTCTATTCATTAATTATACCAATCGCGAACGTGCCAAGGGAAACATCTGCCGCTTAAACGCGCCACCTTGTTCCGTTGGCAAATCACGAGGCTTCGGGCGAAACAACGACTACGACCGAGCGTTTAAGAACCTGGATGGACACTCGGGACACATTAAGTCCGTAAATCGTAGCCAGACGGAAGGAGAAGCCGAGCGTACTCGTGAATCACCGCGTTAACACGCCGACCGGATCGTTACGTTGAAGCGACGTTGAATCAAGCTGAGGGCGACCGATAACGTGCTATTCCACGACCGAGTGAAACATGCAAATGAGCTTAATCTGTACAATATCTGCACGTACACATATTCTATTGACGAGTAAAGTATCAAGCTTGTGTCAAAGAAATCAAAATGAAAGTTGTATGAAATGAGACAAGAATATTATATTTCACGAACAAACGTTCGAATTTCCAAAGGTGCATTTATAAAATATCTACGAAAAGATAAATCGTTATGACCGAGGTTTTTTCTGGTAATTGTAAATGCGGTACCGTCCGTCAATTACCGCCAATTAGGGAAGCACCCAAAATCTATTGCGCGAGTTCACTGAATACATTTGAACCGCGCAAATCGAATCAGAAGAGGCAGCAGCATCCACGGCGTGAGTTAAATCTTTTAGTTGAAAGAGCGAGGTGACCACTGTGTGGTCTGACCCCTAGTTAGCGTGATTCAAACGCGGTGCACGCTCACACGTTCTCGATGAAGGCTGATGCACGGGTTCCAAGGACCGCCACGGTAGTCGATCGGTGATTAGACGGCAGCTTGTTGTTTCCGATCGCCGCTAAATATCTCGAGCGTCCCGGACGACGCTCACGCCGCTCCGGCGTGGATCGTTCGCGCTTCGCGGATCTCGCTTGCATCCTGCTGACACAGACCCTCTCTCCCTCTCTTCTTCTTTTCAGCTTGTTCCTCGCGAACCCTTCCTTCTCCCTTCCCCTCTCGAGGCTCGGATCCTTGAGAGCACGCCGCTTCACTTTACGCGCACCGCGCGCCCGCTCGGTGAGAAAGTTTTACGACTCACTCGTGCGAACGCCTCGAAGCCCGAGGTCGAATCTCGCAGAGGGAATCTCGAACGCTCATCGCCGACCCCCTGTGTGTCGTTCAGCGCAGCCAACTGCCGCGATGCGGCCTTTCTGATCTCCTTTTCGCCAGAGGATTCGATGTTTCCGGTTTCTCCTCTTCTTCTCGCGAGGATGTTAACGTTTAAAGTTGATACAGGAGCTATGTCGATACGAGATAGGAAATAGTGAAAGATTATGAGAATCTAGATTGAATACACAATTAATAAGATGATGCTATGAACATTATTAAAAGTGCGATAGTCGGTGAAAACAAGTGACTAATGATATAACATGTAATGGTTCTGAAACAATTTTAGGGACATTTAAAAAAAACTACGAACTATCACTGATGAGTCATAATTATTTATCGTATCACAGACACAAAGAAATATTCTCAGCACGGATATGTGAAAAGCTATCCAAGAGCGTTGGCATTTTTCCTGCTCATGCGTGAACGCCTTAAAAATCTATGGCTTTTTATAGCATTCAGTATATACGTGGAATCCAGCTTCTCTACGCCGATACGAGGTTCTCGTATAAATCAAAGGTTCGTTTGGTGGTTAGCCGTTGCACGACCATAGATAGGCATAATATCTTACGTCGAGGTCAAGGCGAATGCGTCAGGCTCGTTTACAGCTCACACACGTGCTGGTATTAAACGCCACGATTCATCAGACGTAGAAAATAATCTGTACCTGTGCTGTAAGACCTTTGGGAAATACTCTCCTCCAACAGCTGGCAGGCGTTGATTCCCGTTCATCTTGGAAAGTAATCCTCAAACTTCGACAACCGTGATTGCATGTGCCATTTATGATTATACGTTTATGGGCAATTAATTGGGATAAGAGTCGTAATGACCCTGCGAAACAGAAAAATGCTACGTCGAAAAAGAGGAAGCGAATAATCCTGAGAAAGGATTTCGAATAAAGATTTTTTTCTCGCGGGTTGCCACTCACGTCTAATTGCTTTATAAATTTTATCATATCGGCGTTCTTTTATTTTCGCTAATAAACTATAAATTCTACGAAATCGTTTTTGTTCGCATTCGTACGAACTAAAAGTTTTTAATTTATTCATGAAACAGGATTCTCTCTGTCTTTTTCTAAGCGTTGAAATCACGAATAATATCTTTTTAATAGTTTCTCCGAGACAAAATAGATCTGTAAACACGAATGTTTTCACCTGCACTCGGCTATCAATAATCCAAATCCTCTTGCTCAACATATCTCGTTTACGATCGCGAAAAACCAGATTTAAATGTCTACTTAATGCGAACATATACATACATACCTCCCTAACTCGTTAATGAAATGCTAAATGAAACAGGTATCCAGTTGGATATCAATTATCCATTATTAAAAACTGACACATCAACTCTATGAAAACATTATTCATTATTATTTCCATTCGAATACGTTTGTAATCTAGACAATTAGTAAAATGTCGCCGATCATTTCATATATACCTTTTCGACAATAAAAGCAACTCCGCTGTATATATTAAAACCTTGCCAATGGAAGGCTTCTACATCGGTGATTTTTCGTATAAAACATTTCTCTCGATATAGCCAGTTTCAAACAAGTTAATCGAAAAATTAAATTTTTACATTGACAAACGTTCGCTAGTTCGAACGAATTCGCGTCACCCCGATACAAAAGTGAGCGTACGCGCGTTTCGAGGGCAGTTCATTAAAAATTTATTTATGAATGCCTGGCAAGGGCTCGGCACCGACGTCCACGGTCCCCTTGTCGGCGCGTATTATCGTCGTGGACGAGTTTTATCTACTGGCAAAGGTGTGTCATTGTGCGTTTCGCGCCGCGCAATTTGCTCCACTTTTTTCCCCTCTTCTTTCTAATTCGTCCTGCATTGCGTGTACACATTGGCGAACAACGTACAGAGAGAAAGGTAGAAGGAGAGAGAGAGAGAGAGAGAGAGAAAGAGAGAGCGTGACACGCCAAAATGGTTTTCTCGTAAACAGGCGTGCCGATTCCCGCTGGAGATGACAAGGCGAGAGCCGATCGAACGTTTCGCGCGTCCGTTCGACAGCTTCAAAGGATGAACACATCGCGTGTGGATAATCGAGCGAAACGTTTTAAATGTACCACGTATGCATGAATACGTATCTGAACGATGATAATACGGTGTACACGAGTGGAATAGAAATTAGTTGTTGTATAATAGAAATTGCAGATTCTAGCGTTGTAAGAAACGCATGAAAGAAACGGAAAGAGTTAAGGGGCGTGGCGAGCAACATCTTTAACTCCGGCGATGACTTGCCTCTGGTAGACGTTCAGACACGAAGTGTTTGGATTATTTATTTAAATACTAAGTGCGCGAATAATTGAAGGCTCGATGCCCACAAAAGAGGAAACATTTTTTCTTCAAATGTTAAGAACCTTTTTGTCTTTTTGTTCTTCCAAACAGGAACGAGATTGAAACATAAAAATAAAAGGATCGTGGCGGGATTAAATTCCTACGGTTCTACTAGAAACAATCGCGAAACTGATAATCGACACGTGTGCCACTTAGCAGACAAACGAATTCGCTGTTTTCTTTTTTTCTTTTTACCTCGTAGCCAGTCCAGTTTCTAAGAGCAATTAAATCGGGCTGAACAACGTAATGACCGATATAGCTTGATAGTCGGCCGATTGTGTAACATCTAGAGCGACTGAGGCCGCGATCTAATAGTGATGTAGAGAAACGGGATTAGTGGAGTCGGTGACGGTAATTTGTCACGCGTGCATGACATCGCGCTGCCTTTCAACGCGAGTCCTCGTTATTGGTAACAGGACAATCTGAATACCCGGTGACACAGACCCGTGTCCTGGTTCGCACGTACGTCACCCACACGTGACGTCCCACGCCTCGTTTGCAGCGTCTGTCATCTCTTTTACGCTGACGCGGATGCCTTCGTGCGCGAGCAATGACCTACACCAATTCCTGCGAACCCGCGAGAAACAACCGCGAAATTATGCAGAAACAACCACGTTGGCTAAACGAAATCTTCTCGTGCGCCACGAACAAAGCGTGTAAACGCTCACGACCTTCTATCTTGGGTATAATCGGAGATTATCGCAGCATTTTGACGGAAAGATTTAACCCGGCCACTGGTGAAATATGACATACCCCGGCTTCTGAAACTAACACGTATTAGTTTACTTCTAAACACACAACTTGCAAACGATTTAAATTTTAAATGGACAACGTATTCACATATAGCAAGTATAGTAAGGAAGAGGAAACAGCGAGTGAAACTTGTACACGTTTAACACCGAGCCAAGTTACACAGGAAGATCGATAGAAGACCGACTAAATCTGCAGAAAGCAGACAGTGATCTCGATATACTCCCCACTTTCATACTCCCCAGTCTTTTCCTTACATTCCGTTCCGTTGTCGCATCAGCATATAAATCAGGCGTGGTTCGACGTAGATCTATCAAGCGGTCGCGGCACGAGCTAGGAAGAGAACGGGCCCCGTGACAGATTAATCTCGAAGTGCAGCGCGTGCAAGCTATCGTACGCGTACGCTTCGCCGCATAATTCATTATTTTTCCGCTGTCACAGTTCTCGTATTCTCTTGTCCTGGCGGGACGCGAACAATAATGGATCCGTTGCCACTCTAGAAATCGAAAGGACGGCCGATCGATTTCTTTAGCTTTCTTCTTCTTCTTATTCTTCTTCTTCTGCTCTTTTTCTGTTTCTTTTACTTTCTCACTGTCTAAACACGCTTTACCGATGCATCTAAAGAGATACGTTGGTACCCTCGCCGTTAGACTTTCCATTGCCTGAGAGCGGGCCAGCTCGTTCGTTTCGCGAGTATAGTAAGTATAGTAAGCGTGTTTGTTATACAACCGAGGCTGATCGTAAGACGGGACGCGATTTCGTCAAACGTTCGCAACCGGTTAAGAGTCATACGCGATCCGATATGGTTAATCGTATCGGGGGCCCAAAGATGAAGCAATCGGGCCTGCAATGGGCATAATTAGCATTAAATGTGTTATTACTCGCGTTTCGGACAGCCGCGCACCTGGTCCGCTCGAGTATCGCTGAAACGCGCGCGCTCGTATTCTCTTCGACGGCGGTAACGTTCGAGAAACGCGCGTCTTATCGATATCACTGTGGTTAATTCGCCGTTTAACGCAATCAGATTTTTAGACTTGACCCGCGGAAAATTGAGATGGCGCACGTGTGCTACGTTGCTGGAATATTTAGCATAACTCGAACGTAATTCTTTCCTTTTCTTTACATTTTGCTTCCTGCATGAAAACGGCTGGCTCGTTCATCGAATGGAATATTTTTGGACTCAGTCAATTCCAATATTCGAATATTTTGCGATCCTGAAGATTGCATACTGTCGCAATAGTTCGCGATCTTTCAGCCAACTTTCTCGAGTACGATGCTTCTTGTTTGCTCGAACTAATTATCAAGAAGTAGAAACAAAAGATTACTTCATTAGGGGGAATTCGTGTGAACGCGAAGTTAAAGAAGCAAAGTTTCTCAACAGAAACGCTTTGCTTTGTAATCGGATTTACTTTGCAATCTCGGGCGATTGCACGTTAAAAGAAGAACTCGTTATCGTTTCTAACAATAGATCCTTTGAGACCAACGACTGATAAAAGTTAACGTTATTCGAACGTCTCGCCTTAAAAGTATTAACAATGCCAAAAAAGTCACGCAAATTGTCCACGTTTAATTTCATCCTCCACACCACCTAGCATCGCGTAACATCAATCACGCGTCGCAGAAATTCTCCAACATATTTATGGCTTAAATAATGCACGTGGGTGAGCCGACTTATGGGAAAGTCCTGGCGATTCCATTCGTAACCCATTGTGTAAACGTTTGACAAGAGCCAGACAAGATTTATTCGCGATTTCGTGGACAACGACGACACTTCGTTCTCAATTGCGTCCGATGAACACCTACGTTCATTATCGAGTTCGAAATCCCTCGAAATTGCTATACCTACGCTACGATAGCGAGTTGATAAACGTTCGTCAACGGTAGGAAACGAGCTCGAGGAACGGCCGTGATTGTTTTTCTGTTCGTTGATTTTTCAACGACTAATTACGAGCAACAATGTGCTCGCCGCGAGATCACGTTCGGATAACTTTGTCGGTGAATTCTGAACACGTTGCACAATTGATTCCGTGGCTCTTTCGCGGTTTCTCAAGAGTCCGTGCATTCGTTTAGTTGCCTGTAACTGACGATTAAAAGGCGAATATATTTGTTTTTTTTAATGGAAATTGAATCCCGACATATTGTTTAATTTCCTTGTTGAAAGGAGAACCGAAGGAATTTCTACTGGTATTTGTTTACATAACGTAGTCTTATATTTGGAATGGTAATTGAAGTTATTCTGATCTTCGTTATTGGAAGGTAGCAAATCTTTACACGCTCCTATAATTGATTACTCAGCGACGTGTGTTTGTTTATCTAAGACGGAATTACTTTTAGAGCCTTCAATTGTCATTGTGAATATTTTTAATAACTTTATTGGGGCGGAATTTGTTGAAAGGATTTAAGTAGAATGTGAAAGTTTAGATGATTAGCTTGATCGCCTTAAGATATTGATTTTGCTTAGTCATCGAAGGTAACGGTTATTCAAAATCCTGAGACCATTACGTTGAGGAATAACACGTTTTTTAATTATCAGAATTCCCTATGGGAACATGTTAACGATGATAAAAGAAAAAAAAAACCAACGAAAAAGGATAAACAATGATTTACGATTCTTTTACGTAGTCTATTTAAAGAATTAAACGGCTAAAGCCTGTTCCTTTTAATCTAAAGTGGGACAGTTTTTCCGTATACACAACATTCTACTACACGTTCCTAGATCCGCGAAGTAGTAGGATTCTTTTATGCACAGACACGCATTCGAATAGAACGAATGTGCATTCGACGCACGTTCGAGATCTCGCAAACAGCAAATGCAGCTTTTATGTAAACGCGCGTCTGGTCTGTGTTAATCGCGTGCTAATTCCGTTGTTTGAGGTCACGCATTTGAAAAAAAGAAGTTGCACCTTCGGCCTTTCCTTCATCGAAGCTGAAACGTGACTAAAAGTAGCCGCGTAAAGTGAAGTGCAATGAAAACTCATGCAAAAACAGAACGAAACAAAAAGGAGGAGAAAGTAGCAACTGCGAGTACACATACTTTTCAATCTACCGCGAAAGTATTTCCAATTCCATCTCCATCGAATGTCACTTTCGTGAATTGTATTGTATTTCGTTCAATTTTTTCTTCCAATTTAACTTTATTCGACATTTTTTATTTATAGGAAAAAATGAATACTTTCAATTGCACTACGTAAATCCTACGAAACAAATTCTCCGTAACAGATACAAGGGCGAAGAACTCATCGAGTCTGGAGACTCGAGGATCAGAGACGGTCGGTTATCGTCACGTGTGCGCCAGCAACGCGAAATTAATAATCCGTCGTTTCTTATGCCTCGTTATCGCGCATCGTCACGTCTTTATAACGCGGCCGGTGCTCGTACGTCAGATGGTATCGTCGTATCTCGTACGGACTAGCAGCTAGTAAAGTAAGTGCGAGTAAGTATAAACTACCGCGCTCAGCCACCACCCTCGATGTTCCGCCCCAGCGGAGAGATAACATCTTCGTGCACACTCTCTGTCTCTCTCCGCGACCTCTTCCTCCCTTCCACAACCCTTTTGCTCGCCTACCGTCTTCGTTGATCGGCCGGAGGCTTCCCTACGATCGGCTACTTCAGTAGCTGCACCATCTGCCCTCTATAAATCCTCACGGCCGTCTATGCTCCACCAATATCCTTGCTGGTCGATCCTTCGTTTCTCTCTTTTACCTTTTTCCTTCTTCCCCCTCTTTTAATGACGTCCTTGGATGGATTAAGTTTGATAGAATTCCTGGAGAACCTTGCGTGGATTTGCAGCGATGGCAAATAAATATAAAGCGATGGTACATTAAATATAAACTGATTATGTGTTTGCTGATTATTACAAATGGTAATTTGTAATTGCGAGTATTTGCACATCGTAACAAGTAATACCGAAAACTTGTCAAACCGCCTTAATCCTCGATACCATCGAGCAAGCGTTCCAACTCTTGTTCCCTCTGTTCGCTTAAATGTCCTTCCTTGGCAGCATCTCGGATTAATAATTGCAGCGCGGGACTCAAACACGCTGATCATCGAACGCGTTGATCTGCAGAACTCTATAGCGAAACGAGGTATACGAGTCTCCGCGTGGGAGAGTAGAATCCGTTTCATCGTTTGCCCATGTCGCTTCTTCTTCTTCTTCTTCTGCTTCTTCTTCTTCTTCTTCTCTTCCTCCTCCTCCTTCTTCTACCTTCACTTCTTTCTCCTCCTATGTCCTATGGGAACGAACCTACCGAAGGGATCCCTGCTCGCGCGAACCGTGCAATATATTGCCATTTGTTCCGGCCGCTATAAGGCAATATGTTTGTCAGTATCACGGAATCGAACGCGAACCCTCGAACCTCGACGAGAGAGCCTAGTAGGTTGATCTTGACCGTTATTTCTCGGGTGCATATGGACTCAGGCTGCCGATACCACCTTGCGATATCTTGCCAAACGCGATCCGCACGGCTTTCGATCGCTCTTCTCTCGCAATCGATAAGTCTTACACGAGGAACCTTCTACTTCTTCTTCCTCCCGTCTTAAGCTTGTTATTCATTTGTTGCCCGTACATCTTCCGCCAATCGGCGCACCAGCTACACCGAGTTAAGGCTAACGATCCGAGGCCTGCACTTCGCTATCGATGCATCGAACGGACCTACGAGCGATCGCTGATCGTTATTCAGTCGTTGGATCCAGATAAATTTTCGTGGCTGTACTCTAGTTCCTGGCAAGGTAGAGGCGCTTCGACTTTTGGACGCAGACTACGAGCTGATATCGTATCTCTTGACGATATTCGTTCGAAGGGAATTATTCGACAGATAAAACGAGAATCTGAATTTTAACGTGGGTTAAGGAACTCGATTCCTCCAGATTAATTTATTATTATATGATATAATTAATTTAACGTCGTTCTTCTGCGGATGAAGTTAGATGTGCAAAGGTTCTGGAATTCAATCCTTGAACGAATACCAAGTAAAAATTTGTCTTTCTGTCGATAAGGAAAATCGATAAGGAACGAGATGTGTCGAATAATAAATTCATGTAGCGATATGAACTTCTTTCCTGACGTTGCCATAGATTTTATTTAAAATGTAAGTGGTCGTTGATCCCCGTGGCATGGCATTTTCGATAATCGCGAAGCAGGATTGCGCGATTCGTAAGGTGCAGCGACGCGAAGGGTCGAGGGTCACGAACCTTTCCGCGCGTTCGAGTAAATTTACTGCTCGGCCCCTTGTCTCCTTTGGAGGGGATAAATGGCGGCGGAGAATTAAGTAGTAAAGGACTATCGACTGCGAAATCAGACGCACGATCGCGACTCAAGGCTTTCGTTACGCGTGGCCTCTGTACCGGTGTCGCGAGTCCCATCCAGTAATTGTCAGTTTCTTTAGAAACGGTTGTTAACTAAGTTGTTTTATCGCGTTGTCGCCGCTTCATCGGGTGATTATTCGCTCGAAGATAAAAACTTGATAGAAAATTGCACGTAGATGGAAATTTGTATTATATTCGTAACGCGTATCTATCGATATTGATAAATTTTGGTACTCTGAAGTTAATTGATTAATCAATAGCAGTGGTGCAACGTTGCATAATTCGTGATCTTTTATCACAATTACCATCAAGAATCTTTCAATCCCAATTGCTTATAATTGAACGAAACGATTAGTTGTACCACGCATTATTGAAACTCTGGAGCGAAGAAGAAAAAGGAATTCCTCCACGTGGAATAATCTCGTCCTTCATCGAAGTCGCCGATAATTTAATCTTCATCGCGTTTTAAAATGTATTACGGCTTCTCCATAGGGGCATAAACATAAACTTCAAGAAGGTAATACGTGTTTCCCATGAAGAACACATTTTCCCTCGCGGCTCGGAAACGTCTCTACTTCGATGCCGGAATCTGACATTCATCAACCGTTCGCAGCGTGGTAGAAACGTCGAAGAAACTACGGAGATATTAATCGTGGCAGCACGCTGTCCACTATAAATAGCGAAATTATATCGGGACGGATCGCGAACAGGTTGTCAGAACGCGGGGAAGCGGTGTGACGATCAAACGACGACGATCCTTCATCGATGAAAGATAGCCTGGTGGACGTAAGCGACGACCGCAGAAATCTCGCGTACTCTGTCGATCTTCGATGGAATTCCTTTGGTTTCTTTACTTTGTCGGGCAAAAATCAGCCGACTCGGCCGATCGTCTTCTGTCGGCGATGAATTATTATGACGTTAAAGGGGAAGCGCAGGCAGTTTCTTCTATCTTTCGGTCGTTTTCGATTCTACGCGTTTTCCTCTTACGTTTGATAATCATCGACACGATTGTTCGACTGTGAGCACGATATTAAACGGCTCTCTCGTCCGGTGACGAAAGTAGCCTGGCAACTTTCGGGGAAGCATCCATCCTGGCGGACATACCATCGCAGCGATATTATCTACATCGTGTTCTTTGCTTTCGTGAAAATAACGTTGCCTTCCTGTGGACGATATTCAGCCACGGAAAACGCGTTCTACGGGCCGAGATCGAAGATAAAAAGCGGTCGATTGGAACAGACCGTGGAATATAGCGGGAGACACGTTCCTCGATTTCATTTCGATGGATATGCCTCGCGCGTACCGTCGATGGAATTCGCTGTTTGTTAAAAAGGATCGAGGCAGGAACTGTACTCTGTAACGTTGTTCGACCAGAGTAATGGAAATTACGTGAGCGGTGATTATCATTTGTAATTGCGGTGTTCACGTATGTTACGTGGCAGGGGGTGCTCGTTGTCGCATTAAATTGCAAGCGGTGGATAAGCTTAGTTTGGCGGATTAATAAATACAGTAGTAGATAGCAGAATGAAGATAGAATGATAGATGCGTTTATAATAAAATAATTCATTCTTTTCTTTCACCTCCCTATAAATATTCTTTGATATTTTCATGATTCAATGAATCTTTAATTTAACACGCTGCATACAATTAATTGCGAATTAACAATGTAATATTTTACAAATAATAAGCGCTCAACATATTTATTCGTTTCCAATATCGTACACAATATAAAAATAGCAGAACAATGTGGAAAGTTGCCAAAGAAGAAAAACCAACAATACTTCTTTCAAGTCGTTTATCCGTTTCCAATATAGAGCAAAATATAAAAATATCGGAATATCGAGAATTGTAAAGCGAGCAAGCTCAAAATATCGTGAAAGACGCGCTCTTGATATTGTTTTCGTTTCGACCCGATATTTCATTTAGTTGCCGATATACGAAGCCTCGAGGCGCAACGTTCGAGATGTCCGGGCTGCTGAATGGCCGATCGAAATCGTAGACATAATGACCCACTTCTTCTCCTGGAACCGCGTACGCGCGATGGTAATAGTGGAAAAAACGCTGACTCAGCGTTTGCTACTGACCAGCGCAAAGACCGCGAGCTTGGGGTAGGCCAGTGAATACGTGCGAAGAGAGATCTGACCGTACGAGAAGGATGAAGGAGTAAATCGCTTAAAATTACGTTCCTCTTTCTACAGCCGTATGTCCTGAATGAAGAATCGTATGTAGACTAAAGAAAAAGCATTTTACAGGAGAGGATTTCCTGCTTCTGAGGACCCTAGGTGAGACTTCTTGTGATAATTTGCGACCAAGAAATTCCAAATATAATTACGAAAAAATAGTTTAGATTTTAATAAAACAAGAAAGAGCAACGTTTTTTGAAGACTACTAGAGTCAAACTACTGAAATAAACACATAAAGCGGAAGATACATTAAAATACAATTAGGTCCAAGTATATTACGTTTTCTATCATTTAGCGGTACTTTCATATAATTATAACAATTTGATATTAGAATGAAAATGAAATACAATACAAACGATTCGTTGGAAAATAATGGTACGCCACTGAAGCCAACTAACTGTATCTTGAAAATTCACGATCAGTTACCATTAACAAAGTAGATCGAACAAAAGTGTCGATATTTACGATGACGGTAGTCGACGATTCAATCGTTTCCGGTGCATCGAAAAGCGCGAGAATAAGTAGAACCGGTATCAGATTGAAGCTTGGATCGGCAGAAAGGATTGCGGTGCATATATACGAGGTACAGAGAGCGAAGGGAACAGAGGCGGAACGTAGAGGATCGTGGCTCGCTAATCCGCGGGGGCGAGCAGAGATGCACAGATTGGCGCATAGCGAGGCGATTCGCGGGACGCCTGCAGGTGAAGCCGATGCAACCGGCGGAAAGAAGGAGATCGAGAGCCGATAGACGACGAGGTCGCGCGGGAATCCTTAACAAGGACTCAAATGTCACTTCTGGGTCTGACCCTGGAAAACTGCTCTAACGACCGGCCCCGATTTTTTACGGTATTTCGATCCAACAACGAAACCGACAGAGATCGTATTGCGCGTTCTCAGGCAATTTCGCGTTTTATCCTCTCCGACAGGTAAACTATAATTTTCACCTCTCTGACCTGCGTTAACTTTTTGTTCGTTGTTCTCTGTAGAAGATTATAAACAAAAAAGAATACTCGAGGTTCAACGTTCCTACGGAGTTTCGTCCTTTAAAATTTCATTTTATGTACGACCTTTTGAGAAAAGATTAAATTACCGCGAAGAAAAAGTTATTATTTCCCTTCTTTCAAAAGCGTTTTCTTCTCTAAAAATGTAACCTTGCCTTTTACGAGGTCAGAAAGACGAGACAAATTGAGACACTTGTTCTCACCGGTGGGTAGAAAATGTACGCAACGCACCTGCAAATCTTTGCACGAACGGCATTTATATACCTGTTGGCTCGTGAGACGCTTTATCACGATCTAGGAAAGGGACGTAGCCTTAAATTTTTCGGGGACACCGCTCGTTTACGTGTACGTGACCAACATTGGATTTTTTTCTCATAGAAGAATGTCCAACACTTACCACTTTCTGTGAGAGTAACTTTGAGAATTATGACCCTCTTTTAAAGACTTACCTGAAACAGAAAAAGAAACTTTCGTTACTATAAATATTAATACGGATTAACTAAAACGAAGAATTTGATAAAATGCACGTATGCAGAGTGTACGATAAAATTCTCGTTCACCGAATCATACGAATAAATGTTTTATAAATATTTCATTTCAAGTTTCCTCAACCTGTAACTTACGGAAAATTGGTATTTGGCGTATTGGAAAGTATAAATCTTCTGTATTCGAGAACTTTATGTTTAAATTACTAGCTGGAACCTATAGTTCCCACGTTTACGCTTCATGCATGCATGATAACTGCACTTCAAGATTCATGCAAATAGTCGCGTACAAGTGTACGGACAGATATGGTAACGAATTTATCAGGGATCATGGGAAACCGCCTGCCAGAAATAAAAGCCATGCATTTGAATACGAGCACACGAATTTAAATAACCAAAAGTCATACAGTATATTTCGTATTTCAACAAAGTCTACGAACCTTTCTCAAAAACTCTCGCTTGGTAGTGTCGCGATAATTTAATAAAACATCTATCTCTATCGCAACAAATTTCTATCTTTCGCACGAATTTCCCAATTTATCTTCCAAGAATTTACTTCGTTATATTTGTACATTGTTCAAGCAAGTAATTAAGAAATCTCGACCACTTCCACTCCCTACGTCATACACCCTCGACAAAAGAAATTTCCACAAAAGAAAAGAGCAACGTTATGTAGCATCTTCTTCCCCTTGTTCCAAAATAGACAAGAACGAGAAGAACCAGAATATGTCGCTTAAGGGTTGAAGTGCAACGATCAGACTCGCAACCATCTGATCTGGTCGTTAGAACAAGCAACCACCTCGTCGCCTCTCGTCCTTTCTCACCCGAGGATGCGCCGCACTCGACGGTCCCTGGCTTACCAATTCCGGTTCCCACGTTTACATTTCGTGCATGCGCAATGGGTATACCGTGTGGCCGGTGTATGTAGCGGTGGTAGCTCGTTAACCGGATAACGGTAGGTCAGGCAGCAGCACGTTGCAAGCGCACAACCACCGAGAGACTGCGGCCGTCTGTTCGCGGGGCCAGGCGGGAGGGACGGTGGGGGACGACGCGAGCGTGGCTTTACAGGGCACTACAAGGTACCGGGAACGTCAGCCGCATATAGCAATCCCCGTGGAAGCCCTTAGGCTCATAGCAGAGCCTACGTTAACGTGTCTATTTGAGATATCAGCGATCGGTCGGTGCACG
Organism: Bombus terrestris; assembly: GCF_910591885.1. Taxonomy (NCBI): domain Eukaryota; kingdom Metazoa; phylum Arthropoda; class Insecta; order Hymenoptera; family Apidae; genus Bombus; species Bombus terrestris. The sequence continues at coordinate 6,077,477 of NC_063280.1, read as the reverse complement.
GCTGCTGCACGACGCGACGAACTCGCCTTCCAGTCGTCCGCGTTTGCAAACCGCGCGCTCCTGGATACACGCCGTGAGCCATCCACGATTGGATGAACTTACGTTTAGAGCGAGGGTGAGAGCTTACGATGAAAATGAAGGGTTGGAATATAACAACGAAAGACTTTTGATAAAGTATACCGTTTATCATAGCTGCCATTGAGATTTATCCTCGTTAAATTTCGATTGCGTTATTATAGAAGTTTCGAGGACTCGCGAGATGTCTGAGAAGCTACTTTCCATTTTCGAGTGACGGATTGGAAGCTCTAACGTGATTCGTCGATGTGAAAATATGAAAGTATTTCCTTATAGGCAAAGTAATTTCAATAAAGAGCATCATCTGAGAATTTATTGCATCGATTTACATAACATCGGTACAATCTTTCTCTTTCAATGCTCTCCGTTCTTCGTTCATTCATTTATATTACCTTCAGTCGAATAAGTTTTCATTCCTATTTTTACTATTTCTTGTTAAACTTAGTTTAAAGTAAAAAATTAGCAAAATAGAGAAGAGAAAGAAATTGATCGAATTTACGCAAGAACCGAGTAAATATCTCTCATCCTTTTCGAATTAATAAAATTTCTATTTCTTAGAGTAATACAACGAATCAGAAAAAGACAAAATATTGAAATAAAAATTTATCCCACACCGCGTCAACACGAGTTACACAGGACCCAAGTTTCTTTTAGAAGAACGCCAATGAAGTAACGGCAATCCACGCATTGAAGTCTCCAAACGCGTTTACTAGAAATTATCTGTTTATATGTCAGTTCGTATTAATGTATTTTTCGAACGGTAATCCGTGTACTTACATCGGCTTAACGATAATCCTATTCACTCGCGGCTCCATTTGCACGATTGTACACACAAGTTAAGATCTCCGGGTTAACTCGTAGCCATTGTCTACGGGATTTTTACGCGGTCGAGTAAGCGGTATCGCAATTACCGGTTCACGCCCCGCAAACTTGCAACTCCTGCTTCTGTAATCGGTGGCTTTAATTACCGCGTAATTGCAGGGGCCTGGAGGAACCTGCTGCGTTTTCCGCACTATTATTACCAGCTCGAAAAATGGTGCTCGTTTCTACGTAGATAAATTCGAAGGTTCTTGTAGCGGAGAAAACCGATGCAGGCTCATTTGTACTTAGGTACTTGAACATGAAAAATCGTCTATCCGCGGTAATAACACGTTGAACAAGAGGAAATTTAGACCAAAACCTACAAAATTTGTCTGCAACTCCGACGTTAAATCCTTCATAGGTGAATTCAGGTTGCGATCTCCCAGAGGAACAAAGAAGATTCATCTATGTGAAACACGTTGAGACACCGACAAACTGCGAGCCTATTTCCTTAAAGCTACGCCTGAAGAGAACGAAAACGATGTCGTAACCGGTCGCGCCTCCTCAATCCCGGAATCGTTGCGCAAAAGTCGGCGTAGTTCTCGATGAAGCCACATCAATATTCGTCATCCCTCGCCTTCCTCGCTTGACGTGTAATCGCTCGTATTCACGGACAATGAAGTTATCGGCACCGATTGCAATCTCCGCGCGCCGTTTCTGCTTCTCTCCTTCTCCCTTCGTCGCGACGCGACGTGACGTGACGAGCACGCAAAAGAAAATTCTAATTAGCGACGGCAGAGTTTTTTTGAAATAAATCAATGGCACAAGAGGGGAAAAAGAGGACGACGCGTTCGTCAGAGACGAGATGGTAATCGGAAAATTTATGACTACTAGCAATTGAAACGTTTCAGCATGTTGACGATGAATACTCTGGCGTAAAATTCAGAGAAGCGTTGCAGCAATACGAAGAAAAGGTTAGAACAATATAATTAGAACCGCGCTGGTTATTACGTAATTGCGCACCCTATGTGACCGTTCTCCGTCTTTCTCTTTGTCTGGGCCGTCAGGAAGCAGTAGGGTAACCGAGCGAAAAAAATAAAAAGGGAGAGCAAAGAAGGACGCGTATTGAAAGGCAGGAGAATACAAAACGACCGAACAGAGATCGTAACGGAGCTACGTCACTCACCGCTTTAACGATATTAATAATCCGGCTGATATATCTCAATACACTGGGTGTACACACGCATCTATACATAAAACATGCGGCTCGTATATCACGTCAATTAAGATAGAAAATACCTAGTGTCATAAGCAAACCTCCGGACCGGCTTTAATTATCGACCGCGTTGCGCTCCAACAATTATCCGGTACGCTCGGAAGCAGGTCCCCCTACTCAATAATAACGACTCGCGTTACAATAATAACTGTTATAAATAATTACTCGCTACTCGAGAGAGCTTGTCGTAAATCTACTCGCGAATTACCAGCCACTTACTGCTGCTACCAGGATCGAGTAGCGCTTTGGTCCCGCGGGCGACACTCTTCGATTCCTTACGCTTAACGTACGGTTAACCATGAGCATAAATAAACGGAAGGAGAATAATGCCGCTATACTGACGGTGTACGATACGATATCGACCAACGATATTCTTACGATCGTTCATCGATATCAGTCTCTTGATATAAGTCTCTTAATATCAATTAGATATCATTGAGAGATCGATAGAAACTGCGCGAGTTTGTCGACGCCTGATAGACGTTTAACGCTGTTGACATTAATTAAGCATGGCGTGAACGCTGCGTGGATTACCATTTTAATGGATAGTCTCAATTAACGGGGCAACAGCTATTCAGTGCCGGACGATTAAGCGAGCTACTGGTGTTCAGTCTCGCGATACGCCGGCACGCGATCCTTCGATCGTCTACGATGCCGGTCACGCCTCTGTACAGACCAATTTCCAACGTAGTCAGGATGTTGAGTGAAATTTAGACTACCTAAGCAGAGTCGACGAACGTGCATTCCAAATTGAAATTCCTCGCGTAAATAGAATTGTCGTCAATAATCAATTGCGTCTTTTGGATCTTTGATGAATCGTTTTAAAGAAAGCGAGAGAGAAAGAAGGTAGAGGTGGATCGTCATCGGAGAAGTCGAATTCGAGTGAAAGAATACGGCGTGAAACAGCAACTTTCTTCCGTTGGAAACGTGATCCTCCCACGATGGATTAAAGGTAATTTATCGTTCTGTATTGCATCGCTGCGTAACGTTTACGGCTGCGGTGTAGACTGTAGTGAATCGTATATCAACGCAATTAAGAGCGATTTCTCGTGCACGAACGAACGAAATAAAGGAGACGGTCCGGTAAATTTGTGGTTTAGGTCAGCACTTTTATACTCTGGATAAATACCACATAGTTCAGTGAATATGCCGTTTAAGTTATGACAACAACGCGAAAATTGAGCAACTTTATTTATTTGTATTCATTATATTAAAAGAATCTACCAGGCGATATCAAGATTAAAAATAACGAATTAATATCGAGCCTATAAATTTGCAAGAATTAGAATATTTAATAGTAAACCCTTCAAAATTTGCATTTTCATAGAACGAGGCGAAGCATGGTGGTAAGTAATTCATCGCCGCGCGAATGCAACGAGAGAGCGAACGTTCGACCCGGCAGCGTTTACTAAAATTAACCACGTACAACGGCCGATGAATACGCGTGTTTAGAGGCGAACCATGAATTACGTTCTAATGACAGCCGTGGTTCGTGCGTGAAATTAAACGACGATTACACGTGGCTACCCTCTTCCTCGTTCCCTCTCGATCTATCCCCAACGAACAGCAACTTCCTTTTTCCCCTGTACGGATGGTTGTCCGTTTCCACATCGACGACTCAATCGCGCCAGCCATCACCGGGATACTTTACGCAACCGTTCTCGCCATTATCGAATATCTTCTTTTTCATCCGTAGCATCGTCCTTTCCTCCCACCTGCGACCTGTCTATTTATTCACCTCCACCCCTTTTCTTTCCCTAACGATCGTCAGTCGTTACGTCCGTACCATGACGACGTGTGTACGTATGTACAAACCGTAGACGATAAGACGATGCTGGACGCACGTGCGCTGCTTCGTGGCTGCTTTGCAACTTGCCTACCAACGGTAATCACCTGCCACTCCGTTCTTCCTACCCGGCCAGCTGGAAAAATTCGCCAATCGCCATCAATCATGGAGAATTAGAGAAAACGGCCGGTCTGCGCCAGCACGTTGCGCCAAGCCTCTCTCTATCTCTTTCACTCTTTCTCCGTCTCGCGTTCCGTGCCATACAAGTTGGTACTTTCGCCTCCTTCTACCCGATGTCCCGTCGTCGTTCTCTCCAATTCGCCGTCTTTATCCCCCTGCCAATGATTTTTTCTTCCCCTCTCAAACGCGCGCGACGGCTACACCGAGGTCGTCCCTCCGCGTCTGTCGTGACTCGTTCCACCGCTGCGATTTCCTCGTTATTGCCGTTAAACGCGATACCCTATGACCGGAGCCAGGCATCGGAATCTCATTTGATAACTCGTTGCGAGTCGCACGGCGAGATAAGACGAGAGGGTGTCGAGGCACGTTTCAAATCGATTCACAGCTCTAACGAGATTTTTCTTTCGAGAAAAACTGAAGAGTACGCAAATGGTCAAGAGAATGTAATCCGTGTCCGCTAGATCCGTAAACCTCTGTGTGTTCTTTGAACTGCAAATGTTAACGAATGTTTGCGCTGAAACGCTTGCCGAGTATTTTTGTCGAATAAGTGTCCGAGAGCTTTTTTTTTTAAAGACAGCTACTTCGGTTGATCCTCTGATGAGGCAAATTTCATTGTGCATAAAGTGAATTTAATCGTAATGACGGATTCATAGGAGTTAGTGCTAAAGCATAATTTATGTCGACGAGATTAAGTCTATTTCTGCAAAGAGAAATAACGTTTGTCATTTCCGTGTTGTTATTAATTGACGATCAATGTTGTACGTCGATGAATGAAAAAAGCCTAGAATGGAAATCCAAATTACAGTTAAATCGTTTTTCGTTGAAATTTACTTAACTATCGAACAATTTTTCCCGCTATTCCTTCTGCTTATCCCCAGACAGAAATAGGAAAAATTACAGTTTTCCAAGCGACGCTGCTAATATTCTCCTGTCACGTTTTCCAGGTGACGCTGTATGTTAACGTCAGCAAGTTTGAGAGACACTTTTAGCTCTGCTCTTGAATGATATATACGTTTTCCGGTGTCAATTCACCCTAAGAATGACGCCATAGAATCTGTCTCCTATTCAGAAAATGCATTCAATTTGTTACCCAATTTTTAATATAGATACCTCCGGTGTTCGCTTTTTCAATTCTCATAAATCAACTCCTAATTTTTCTCCTAAATCTACATTGACCGAACTAAGAATAATCTCTGTCGATTCTAAGATGCGATAGAAATACGTTTTTACATTCTTTAATATATAACACAATTTTCCAAAACTTGTATTAAAAAATTCATTGTCTGCCGTGTAAATTTATTACTTGGACAGCGTAACACCTTTACCCTCGGGAAATTAGTTCCGTCATAGTGTTAACGCCATTCTGGAGGAGCGGATGGCACGTCTAGCTTGTCGTTCGTAGCAAAGGTTGCTTGGAAGAAGATAGTCACGTCGAAAGCAATGTATACAGCTGCACGTGCCATCGTGGAAATTGACACCGGCTGACAGGCAGCGTTATTTAGCGATATTTAACAAAAACGGCGGCTCGAGGCGACGACGCGTTAAACCAGTAGCCATCTTTACGCGCTTCGCAGGTAGTAAACAGGGATTAGCAGCGTACAGCGCCGACTATGATCGTCTCTTCGAGTTTCCTCTGCCGCATCCAGTTTCGCAGCGACGTACTTACTTGGCAAACACCGTGAATAAACTAGAGTTACCAAGACTGGACGATTGTCATCGGTGAAATACCGCGAAGTATGTCGAGGATTCTTAATGCGTATTGCGCAAGATTTTTAAACGCCGTCGATTATTCTCGGCGTAAAAAACCATGTTTACAGAATCGTTGATAATATACCGCGCCGTGTGCGAAGATTCCTCTTTTCATTGTAATTTTCAATGCAGGAAGATTGATATCCATAAAACTGGATAAAAGCGTCCGTAAATCATGGTTGGGGCGAGGATAAATTTTCTTTATTGTTCTATTGAATGTCTTGGAACGTCGGACACACGAGAACGTAATAAAATCAGCATCCGAAGTCGGCAAAGTTTCCTATACTAAATCTTTAAATCCCTGTAGCTTAGTTCCCGCGACACCCAAAACGATAACAAACGAATTTCTCAATCTGTCCAATGCAACTTAAGAATACGAGCGGAGGCTCGAGGCCAGAACGAAAGAGACTCACAACAATAGATTTTCTATCGTTCGTTTACGGCAACGTATTAAGGGCGATAAATTATTAATTGCAAGAAAGGAATCGGTTCACCTGCAGGCGTGGGAACGTTTCAATGGCCTTGAAGGACCTCCGCAAGTGACGGTCGGCAAAAACGTTAATGATATCTGATTGCTCCCTACTCACGATGATACCTGATCGTGCGCGTTCGTCTTATCTGTGCCTGTTTGCCTCGCCTCGTCAAACGTTTCCAGTTCCATTAGAATCTTATTAGACACCCGACAAACATCACAAGATACCGCCACTATGGGCTGGCAGCGACTCAGCAAAGATTATGGTGGCTGGAAGGCGGTTTGGTAATTTTCCAAGCGACATCGAGTAATTGAGGCGTACGTTCGCGGCCAACAAGGAGATTTTCTCCGTGCGATCAGCTCCGTGGTTTTCCTCCATGTATTATCGCCGCGTGTGAACTGGGAATGGCACGTACACGTGGCGCGGCAACGACGTAACTACTCGGTGACTGTAAAAGGTTTATTCCACTTTACCGCTTACCTCCATCGCGACGCGACTTCGAGTTTCCCGGTGCGACGTTCAACAGAATCGCGGAAGAAGCTTGTCGTTTGATTCCTCGTGTGGTGAAATGAAAAACGCGCCATTTGAATATTTCTGTAACGTGTGAGATGTGGAGAAAATGATCGAATTGGCTTGGGAAAAGCTATCTTAAAAATATTGCGGTTCCCGTGAACGATGATACTACGTTCTGCGCTAAGTAGAACGTATAGCATCCCCGATTTTTCAAGCCTGAAACTTTATCCCATTGTTAGTTGACTGGGCCCATATATCTCCAAAACAAATATCGACTACCTAAAGTGAAGTCAGTACAAGAAGTCTCCAAACAAAAATCCATCGAAGGAAGCGTAACCCAAGAGCGGTAGCAGTTGGGGAACAAACAAGAACTTCCTCGCGAGCTTTCTCGCCCCTTCGATTCTCCGGAATCGTGACGCGACGGTTGAGAGAGATAGAGAAAGAGAGAGACAGAGAGAGAAAGTAGAATTGCAGCAACGGATCGTCCGTCGCGGATAAAACAATAGTCGTAAGCTCCTGTCAGACCGGCCAAAGGGACGGAAAGAGGCAGGAGGACGAAGCCAAAGGAAGGGGAGCACAGACTGGCCGACTGGTTGTGGGAGGAAACCGGCAAACTCATTCCCAGCCGTCGAGGACCTCGACATTTCCCGTCATGGTGTACCCCTGTCTATTCGTCCGAAACGTTTCGATCGCGATACTACAGAAAGAGAGGAAAGATTAATGCCTCGCGAGGCTATCGCTGCTCTCTGTTCCTCCTTATTCACGTCTCTGCCTACCTTCCCTCGTCGATCTTCGTCCATTCTGTTTCCTTTTCTCTCGGCTCGCTTCGACAAATGATACTCCGACGGACGATTGCGCGAGCCTGTCAGTTAAATTATTATTGCGTTTACTCGTTGCGCGCGACTACGCAATCAACGGAGACTTTGTAATACGATTGAGGCGAAGGTATCGTCGCCACACGTAATTATGTGCCGATCGTGATCGAACGATCTACACCTTGGCACCGGTGTGGTGGATACCTTCCTTTGATCGTTCAGCGAGGATTAAAACCCTTTTGCGCAACCGGCGGATTTCTGCGCGACGCTGACAGCTCGTTCGGCCTCTGTCCGCTCGGACGCGACGTTGACGCGCGCGTGGGTGTTCCTCCGGCTTGATAAGGAGCTCGATCGTATTTGTGTACCCGATGCTGTTACGTTTTGCTCCTTCTACGTTTCATCTGGGTCGCGGTGAATGCCGGTTATTGTTAAGCGAGTTAGGAGTGGAGGTTGAAAACGAGACATAATGCATCAAATAATGTATCAGAATAACGTATAACGTGAGACGAAACCTGGCCCAGAAATATTTACGTATACTTATTGTAATATTAATCGACGATGAGGATACTAAATAGATAAATTTCAGAGTTTCTAATACCTAAGACTAGACGTAGTAGATATAATCTTGTTTTCTACTTACGTATCTGATAAACAAGAGATTAAGAAAGGAATATTTTGTCATTCGATCAACGGTAAAATATTCTAAGAATCAGAAGACCGACATCGCAGTTAGGGAAATATTCGAAGCACATGCGGCAGCTTTTCGGCGAATCTCATTAAAAAATGTATGAATGCAAGTTTGATCACTATTGTTCACCCAGGCATCGAGAATCGAATACGAGTACTTCGCAAGAATTTATGCGACTGACTTGCTCGCCAGCTGAAGAAAAGTTGACTTGTCTTTCTCGTTTGACAGGAATCAATGGACAAACGTCGATGACATGCTCAATCCAAGACCACTCTGTGGAATGTTCAACGTTCGAGATTCGTCAAACTTAATCATCCGGTCTCCTAAGTCCGAATATCTTCGTGACAACCTTGTCTACATATTCTTCCAAGAGCGGCTTCTTTCAAGAGCCACTTTCTCCTCTGTCCATCTCGCGTTTCCAAATTACGACATAAAATCCAGACGAAAAATAAATATGAGACCAAGGTGGAACGTAGAACCTGCTCGAGAAGAAAAACGCCGTATCGAAAGATAGCAGTATGCGCCGATATCTTTTACAGCCACTGCATTGTCGTTCGATAGAAACACGAAAGAGCACGAGACAAAAGAGAAATGATAAAAAAAAAAAAATGCTAAAGTTAAATAAAAAGTTCCAGTAGCTTCGAACACACCGGACGAAGAGAGATGAAAAACGAAGAGGCGTAGTTCGCGTGGAGAAATGACAGGAGACGTTATTTAGAAGAGACCTAACTAGGTTGGACGTTGAAAGGACGAGCAAGGGACGAGAGAACGATGATCCACGTAGAACATAGCCGGGAGGAGTTAACCTGAAACGGTACGAGGCAGTCGTACACGTTTCCGCGGAGACCTGGCACGGTCACGTGGCACGGGCCCGCATTAATTCGTTATTTGCTTGAAATATACAGATCCTCTGCCGCTCCGGGCGCAACAGTGTAAACGGCGGACATCGGCCGGCTGCTCTCGAGAGCGTTTAACCTTAATGACGCGTCTTTAACGACGTACAACGGTTCGAGTCGAGCTGCTCTATGCTCTTGGCACCGCTTGCACGGTTTCCCACGAGTCTATCTAGGGGATCTCGCTGGACCACGGCACGATCGCTTAATTGTTACTCTGCTCTGTCTACATCATACACGGCCTTCTGGACCACCAGACAGAGGCAGCAGCAAACCTACTTCAAGTAGACCGAAGTTTTCCTTTTCTTGGGTTTAACTTTTTCTAAGTATCTCTCTCTATGTTGGTTCACCGAAACACAGCTGCGCTTCTAGGAGGACGTGGAACAGCGTAAATAGCGCTGAGAGGTCGCGAAATAAAATTAAGTACCTTGGCATTATTTTTTGGCAAATGTTCCACGCGTATTTAAGCTAAGTTGCTAGCCTGCCTAAGGAGAAACGTTTATTGGGACTGAACCTAGCTGTTAAATCGAGTGTATTTTTCATGGAAAGTCGCGCCAGAATTATTGATTCTAATAAGCATAAATAACTATTGGGTTAAAACGATAGAAATCCGCGGAACGTTTGATGAGTTTGCAAGAAACTAAATGAAGGCTTGATAACAGAATAGCAATTTAACCATGATTCATGTCTCAATGAAATATGTTCAACGCGTTCCGTTTATTCAAGATGATATTCCTGAAATTAGATTGTCTCGCTGTAAGCTACATTGAGTCATAATCCGCCGGCATCAAGTGCAATTACGAATACGCAAGAAAAAGAGCACCGATTCAACGAGTACCCGCAACCGGATCAAGGTTTCCTCGCTCTCTCCGTGGAGAGAAGGGCGATCATCGTTTCTTTGATAAATTATCAAATCGCATCGAGGGTAATTAGATTTCAATTACACTAGCCAAGCTGCATTCGACCGCCGAAGGAATAATCGTTCTCTCAAACGGATCTAAGATCCATCGGTACGAAACAAAAGCGGCATTCATCATTTGTTACAGAAGGGATTCTTCGAATCCTCGTTCGAAAGAATTCTTTCAACTGAATTACCATGCAACCTATACCGCGTTGCAAACGAACGGTCCCTGCAACAGGATCAAGTTCTCCGGTTGAAGAAAGGAACATCCATCACCCGGCTGATAAATCCTCGAATTGGCAAAGCATCGTTCGGCACTCGTTTTGCAATGACGGGACGCGGTGTCACGGTGCGGCGCGGTGCGGCGCGGCGCGACGGATAACAGGCGGATCGTTTGGCACGGCGTATGCAAATGCCGCGGAAGCAGCAGCAGGCCGAACATCGTCCCAGGATTGGTCGGCGATCCTTTTTTTCGCGGACGCGGTCGATGCAAAAGGAGCGCGGTCGCCGCGGATTGGCCGGCTGTCTGGCGCGGTTCACCGCGACTTTTCCGATTAGAAATCAACACTGCACTGGATGCCCCTCTACTTAGGAGGAGCCTGCCGAAGTAGGTCATCCTATCTTGCCTTGGACTAGCGGTAAAATAGCCTCTCTCTCCGTTTGAGTGGGGGTGGCGTGGAGGGGTCTCCTCCTCGATGACTGCGACGAGTCGCTCTGCTTTTACCTCTATCTTTCTGTTTCTTTCATGCCCCTCCTCGTTTCTTTCCATCTGGAGGCTTTTTCCTTGTGGTTTTCGGCAACCAGGAACGCACAAAAAGAACCAAAAAGGAGGGAAAGAAGGTGGATTCGTGAGAAAAATTGTTCGCTCGAAGAAAGAACGGAGGAACGCGAAGAGAAAAGCAAGACGGAGGGAGATCGTTAGCGATCGACATGGAGGGGTCGTACACTCCACCACCTGCCAGATAAATCCCGGATCGGAAAGACCTCTCCACGTGCCACGATTCGCCGATTGGATCCCCGCCAATCCCGTTTTGCCCGATACCGGCGTGCCAAGTAATCAAGCGGTGGCGATATACGGCGGCTACATGGAAATCCTGCCTCACCGATACTCGTTAACGTTTCCACTTCTTGCACCGCTTTTCTATACGAGGATCACGCGGTTTTGCCACCGCGACAGACCACCGGGAGTCGTCGCGGTTTTAGGTGGTTTGACGCGGGATAACGACTCTCCAGTCTGCTCACGATACCAGTTTTTTTCGAGGGCGGATAACAACCGCTCGCGAGACTTGATTTTTAATTTAGTTCTGTCGGATGTTGTTACGGTCTGTCTGATTTGGAAGATGCTTTTCTAGAAGAACTCTTCTGTGCGGTAACGAGCCGTGGCTTTCAGTGACTTAAGAAACATGTAAAATGCTAATGAATTGGACAACTTTGTTCAAGGAAATGATAATCGAAATACGTGCTACTTGATCATATCAACGTTAATAGTATTGGTGATTGCAGCTTCTCACAAAGATTCTGTAGAAGTTGTTCTGCAATGTACCGTGACTTACGATCGTAGAAACTGAGATTTCCTTGACTTACGTTTACAGATAGATTTTATATTTCTATCCGTGAAAACTGTTGGCAAAATTTGTAAAAAAGTTTGCAAAGCGATCGTTATACAAATAGCTAACACATCTCGAACTGTAACGATATTCGAAACTAAAGCAACCGTGTACATGAAAGAAACGCCCCAAGGGTTGCCACCTAGTCGCACACCTTGATATCCAAAAACCTATTACGGCTGATCACGAGGTGAAATTAATAACCAGCAAACGCGCTGAAACTAAATCGCACACGGCGATCAGTCAGATTCGCGAGCTTTCACAGCCACCCAGCCAGGCAGATTCATCCCGGCTCTAGCTCTAAATAATAGCCCTTCCCTGGGAGAAATATATTTTATCGGGGTCAGCAAGCGCGCTGAAAGTCAGTCGGTTATCGTTAACGCTTAAAGAAGCCGGTGTCCCGTTAATCACGAGTTCCAATATTTCTCAATGTCTTAATGAGAAGAAGCATTATCGTGCGGCCTGACGCTGTGTGAAATCGCGTATATAGATCGCGTGCTCGCGTGCTATCATAGCTGAGCGCGGTATCTAAATATCCTCTCTGAAGGGAGGACACGGACTTCGTGATACTCATCGATGATCCCTCGACCTCTCGTGTAACGATAACGCCGCGCTACAGCGCGCCTATATCCGCTGATTTACGGCCTGTACCACGTTTCGGCGATGCCAACCGAGGATTAATTGACGGGTCAGGAAATGCTGTGACAGACGCTCGTTTGCGAATCGATTTTCTGCAAGGGTGAAGATATTGCCTCAATCCCCGATGGTTTGAGTTGTGTGAAAGGCTTGATGTGATCTAACTAAACATCATAGCATTTACCCTGAAAGTTCTTGTATATTACGTATATTTTGTATATTTGTATATTATGCACGCTCCGTGGTCTAATAATTTACATAAATTTGTATTCATTAACTGATTCAACTATTTTCACGTAATTAACATCGGCTAAAAATGCACCAGCATTGAGAAAGCGTAGATGATGAATGAAAAAATCCCGCCTGGCGATTCGTATTCTCCAATAACGACATAAAAGACTCCTCAGACTCTCAACCCTCGGCTCGCGTCACGGCAGTCAATTACACGGCATATCGCATCGAACGTCGACAGACCACCGAGCACTTCCATTTCCCAACGTCGATGTAAATTTTCCATCCTGCGATCCTTACCGACTCGTTAATTAATGAACGCCAACCGAGCTAGCCAGCCAGCCAGCCACGTAATCTCTCTTCGTCCGGCAGTCTACCCCGCGCGAACGTTCCCCGAAAGAATGGAAAGAAACGAAAGAAAGAAAGAAAAAAAAAAAAAGCTCCACGAGCGCTTAATAACTTTCATAGTGACAAGACACCCGCCCACCTAGGATACTCGACGTTGGCTAATCCAACGAGACGATTATAAAGCCGCTGCACCACGACCAGCGCACACGCTGCGCAGCGAGGACATGCGCGCAATTGATGATTATAATTAAGAAGCAATTAAACGTGCTTATTTGCGCGTCGGCGAACCGTTATGCAGAAGAGCTCGCCGGAAAGTCCACCGCTAATTAAGGGTTAACGTTTCAATCAGACGGTTCTCGGGTGAGCGCGCGCATTGCGCAAATAATTGTACAATGCAGCCACGGAGTTACGTCGTCTCTTTTCGCAAAACCACGTTCACGTCAACGTGATGCGCTCCCTTATTCGTTTTCCCTGATCTCTCGATTCACCCTCGTCGCGTTCCAGAGAAATTCACCCGATACTCTACCCGAAGAGGTGACACGATCCGAGGAGATATGGTTTCTGTAATTGTCGAAAGACTCGGAGTAATTGGAAATTTTAGGGTTTGGTTTAATTGGATAATTAAATTGATTTAATGGATATTAATCCTGGTAAAAAGATCTGATCAAGTATGGTGGTTAAATACGGCTGTTAAATTATATTAAGTACGACCTGCAACAGTTACAGTAATACGACCAGACGCAATTACCTTAAACGAGAAAGTACAGTTGATCTTACATCTGAAGTAGCATTCTGTATCCCTGAGATATAATTACTTTTAGCTACATTTCTGTTACTAAAAACTAGGAAACGAATGCCATCTTAGAGTAGTTACAGTTTCGTAAATTACATACTTTATAGTTTATATAATTTCCTACATCTATAAACTTAACTTCGCTTTACCGATAAAAAGTCCAAAGGCTGAAGCAAAAATTCTCCATTACTCGATTGTCTCTTAATTACCAATACTATACCTTCCGAGCGAAATTCCCTCGCACTTATCGAACGATTTCACCCCTGTCGTTCTCCAAATAAACCGACGTGGAGGTCTAAAAAAATCCACGATCGATTACCCCTGTCGCACCACCAGAAACGAAAGACATCCAGAATCGGTGAACGACACGAGCGCGACAAGCTTGTAGGCGCAATACCGTCGATATCCGGCGAAAAAGACGAGAGGAAAAATACCGTAGGAAAAATGGGAAAAATCGTAGGTGTATGGAGTCTGGCGAATTACACGCATTCGTGGAGCCGGCGAACCGGTTTTAATTGCGATAACGATCAGGGGGTTGACGACGACTATTGTAACCCCTCGGCTCCCGCGACTACGAACAGGGGACACGCGCGTTACGCGCCGAGTTACAGCACCGTTGTGTGACGTCCCGTACGGTTCCAGTTTCCAGGATCAGATACCAAATGCGGTGTAACCGATCCAGCGGCCGAGCCTCTTCGATTTAGTCCCGCGGCTCATTTGAATTTCGCCGTCTAGGCGTATCTCTACGCGTAATCTTTACCTGCCTCCGTTCTCCCTTCCCCTCTCCACGTGCTTATTCCTCTTTTCACTCGTGTCCTCTCTACCAAACCCTTGTGTCCTCTTCACGACCGTCCACGACCACTATTTCCAGCTATAGACTTAACCTCACGGCCGACGATCCTCGCTGGATAAGGATTCACCTCGACTGCGACATAATCGTAGGGACAGAACGCTGACATTCCACGGAACTTCCTGATCGTGGCCGCAGTTGTTTCCTGATAAAAGTTGCAGCGCGCGTGCGCTCGTGCGCGCAAACTGCCCCGCGAGACCGCCGCGTCCCGTTAACCGATGCTCGCTTATCCTTACGACCTTCGCATGGATTTCGATGCCTGTGGCGCGAGGATACCACTGTTCGATAAACCAGTGGCCACCTTCTGGTATAATATCTGTTGATGTCGCCGCGATACCATCGCTCGCCAATTTACATATGTATGGCGAAGTCTGTTCTGGAAACATCGAGCAGCTCGAACGCAGCAGGATCGTTGGGTGTCAGAGTTGTATGAGCTTGGAATTTTATCGCATTACCAGCGAGTCCTCGGCTTAACTTGCCTTCGAATTTCTAAATTTCTTTAAATGCGGCTGTCGATTAATAGACGACGAAACGAACATTTTTTGAAACACGACTGTCTTTACACGAGCAAACGTACGTATCGATGAGAATATCGTACTTAGCTTTGCTGTGTTTTTGCGTTTGGAGAAAATGATTTACGAAGATGTGCTCGTACTCAAGGTTAATACTAGAAAGACCAATCCTTTTGACCCATCCACGAACCGTCAAAAGTAATTATTTTCATTAATAAGCATGAGAATAATTTATTAACCATCATAAATTTAGGAAACACGCCAATATTTAAGGGAAACAGCCAAGCCAGCGTCTTCCGATATTCGATTACCATCGACTGGAGTGCCTTCTCAAAGTAACAAGATCTACGTAATAAAATAATATCCACTTAACCTCGGCCGACCTTCGCAGAAATAATCGCGTACAGCGTCCATTGAAATCGACGAGTTCGACGAATAAAAACTCGCCAACACCTGTATTGAGAACCCGTCATGAGAATCAAACGCGATATACTGGAACTCGAGGTATTTCGTGGATTTTGCGAGCGGTTCTCGAATTAAATGCATTAATGAGCCATTGAACTGGTGAAATTGCGTTGCGTTTGCGTTGCTGCTCGGTTTGATGCGTCACGGATTTGCCATCTTTAACGAGCATGCTTGATACAAACGCTGCTAGGGAATCGTTCGTGGAAGGAAAAACATCGATAAATCACCGGCAGCCAAGGGAGTAGTGGCCAGAACACTGTAACAGAAAACTGTTGTTGCCCAACCATTGTTCCTCGCCATTTAATTTCACGTCCGGTCTGAGTATTTACGTCTTCGGTGGTAATTGCTTTTTTATCTTGCCCGTGATGCTAGTAAATGGCCAGGTCTACGAACTTTTTGTGTTAATAACGAACTAATGGAAGAACTTAACAGTGTAATAGGAATATTTGATGCACGTTATTGGAATGAAGTTTATATTCTGCAATAAACTTCTTGTAAATTTATTACATTAATATTGTTTGATTAATACCGTTTTAGAGCTTCACACGTAAAAGGTATCTTCCTGATATAGCATGGTCAGTCTCTCTTGTTTCGTTAGCGTGGAATTAAATATCATAACAAAATAACGTTACGATGATATACATATAGCTGAAAATCCAATTTCAAACGATTCAAGCTTCTCGACGCTTAATTTCAATGAAGGAGAAGAAACGATCGCACTTCTAAGAGGCAAGAAGAAATCACAGCGAAATGAGTACTTTCTTATCTGATCGTGCAACTGGGTGAAAAACATGTATTTCCATCTCTGATCTGTTTTCCAGACAACCAACGACCCCGACGCTTGTAATACGTTCTTTTCTACGCAACGACTCTTTTCTTCCTTGTCTCGGAGATCATAGAATTCTTCGTCGAGATCCAGACACGATAAGAGACAGTGGAAAGTCCGATAGATCGCGATCGATTCGATCGTACGAACAATTAGACCGAGACTATAAAGATGAAAAAGAAGGGCGGCCTCCCGCACGGTTCGCTCGTAATACCATGAATTCGAAGGCACGAAGAGGCGTATTATTATTCCGTTATTAATCAAGTTTTCTTACCGCGAGACGCCGGTAGCGAAATGTTCTTCTTGCGTGGCCCCAGTGCAAACACCACGGCGAGTTATCGACGCAAGAATATGATGCATGGGGCGCCATGCGGCGTCAACCGTTTCTTGCTAACATCGTGGCTAATGTCTGGAAACCTATTACACGCGGTGTGTGCACCGTGAACACGGATTCCGTGTGGTCAGTGGCAACGCCAGTGATTCTGTTTCTCAGAGATTTTTGCGCTGTGTATATTTCGCGTGAGTATATCAGTCGTGGGAACACTGCTCCGATCGACAAAATGACGGAATGGTTGCTACGTCGATTAAGTTTTTCGTGAGCGCAACGTCAATTTCTACGAAAAGAATAACTACATACGTTTCCACGTTATATGCGCGCGAGCAACTTTAATTAGCAGGGATACTAATTTCACTGCTTACCAATGGGTTAATTAGAACGTTTCGGAATGATACTTGGGCATGTTGTAATAAAAATCAAATTAAAAGATTTGTCGGGAACGCGCCTACTTGGCCGATAGAAGAAACACGGAAACGCACTATGTTAATACGTGTAACTTAAGAGCTTTCTTCTTTCGTTCTGATCTTTATTTTAAGCTGCCTCTCACGACAAACTGACTCTTTCTTGCACCATTCAGGATACTTACGCGCAATTATCTGTAACATTAAGAGCAAGATTACGGGAATTTACTTAAAACGTTAAATCATGTCGCATCCGCTTTTTCCGAGTCGAACTCGACGATTTAAAAAACACCACCCAACGCGAATTACTAAAAGAAGCGAAAAGAAATAATCGCCAGCGATATCTCCAAATCCATTCCTTCAAACGTGAACTTCTGGTCGTTCGTGTTCCTCGATATGTTTAGAAGCTACGTTTAACAAACGTTTCGCGTTAACATTCACTGGGCGAAGGAGAAGAAAACTGGCTGATAAGATATAAGAAAGTAAAGTGGAATCGTGTAATTAATTGCCCCCATGGAACAGGCCAGGAAACACGGTTTCAGAATGACGAGATTTACTACTTAAGGATACCGATACAGACACGAGGAGGGAAAAAACATTTGATATGACGCGGAAGACGCGACAAGGAACACACGAAGGGGGTAGATACAGAATAAAGAGGGACAGTACGCGCCAGCGACACTATATCAATGTAATTGACGTAAAGCCGTGGCATTCTAGACGACCTCTCACCGTGGTGTAGCATATCTACCGTTATCGTCTTCCGTGGTTCCTGCATTCGAGTTGCTTTTCCTGAAACCGCGTACCTTCGCGCCTGATCGTCTCGATCATCTCAGGCGAAGGACGACGTCGAATACTCGGGCGTTCGGGCGACGATGGATATCGATCTTTCGTCGCTTGTTTCTCGACACCTCGATCGCGGCTCGGATCTCATTACGGAGAGGATTCGATAAAAATCGGCAACTCTGAAATCTTGATCTCTGGTACATCCTCGCGTCGCATTATCGAGGAACGAGGGTACGGTGGTCTAATGCGAAAGGCTTTGAAAGGCGAAAGGTTTCGTAATAGCTTGAAAAGTTTATAGGATTTGAGAAATACATTATCGAAATTTAATTCATAGACGATATTTTTCATTCTTACGAGTTTCACAAGCAAGATTACTTTCGTATTTTCATTTCAATTTTGCAAAACTTATCGGATGAGATACAAGGAAAGACATAAATCAATACTTTCACGCTTATGTAGAACAAGAATTGTTTAAAAAATCCAAAATATAAAACAAAGATTGATTATAAAGAGGCTCGCGCTCTATATACGTTACGCTCGTTAGTAGCGTAAACTGTTGCAGGATCTGAAAACAGTTGCAATCAAAGTTTACGATCCTAATGTCGAACATACGGAGCGTTAGTTGACAGCGGTTGTCGTTAGAGTTTCATTGCCGCCATTGCAAAATGCACCGACTTATATGCATAATTGGCCCCCCGTGGAGCAACGAAACGAAATTTTATACCCGGTGCTCGTTCACCTATTCCCGTCTATGGGCAGCGCGCGTTTTCCACGTCAGGTTCGCGCCAGGCCTCGTTCAAACGCGATCCAGCTCGTCGATAATCTATCGGACGCGTTTCAAGCACGTGTTTCCTCTAACGATCACCGATTCTCGAATGCAAACGAGCGTTCCGCTAACGCACCAAGAAATCAAGCGAATCGTCGATGGCTGCGTGAGCGTAACTTCAAATTGATACAATATTCGCAACTGTAAACTGCGATTTGTCGATTGCGAACGTGGAGGATCTTTTTGCTCAGCCAAAGTTCCTTATGTGTTCTACAGAACGTAAATCTAACTCTGGTCGAACCCAGTTTAACTTTCGCTACGAATTTTCCGAGCAACGCAATATCTATGCAAGCGCGAATCTAGAAGCTTGCACGTCAATGGGTCGAATAATTTTTATACCACGAAATATCAAAGGCACGCGCGCTATAATCCGTTGAAATCGAAGGAACCGAAAAAACCGGAAGGTGAGTCCCAGCTTCGATGGTGTTGCGAAAGCGACGCGACGCAACGCACCGGGAGGCGCACCGAGAACGTTACTTTGTCGGCGCGATAACCATTGGCCATTGAATTTATTCCAGGAAGGATAACTCGAACTTAGAACGGAAGGAGCCGAGCGATAAGATCTAGCCGGCATCGGGCCAAAGTAGCCCTGTCCGCGGCACCACGATAACAGATACGAGTCGCAGATAGGCAACGCCGGGTGACAAATAGCGCGTGCTGCTTCGTGCAACCCGAGTTGCTGCCGCGCTTTTTTCCTCCTATCTAGATAGCGATTCTCCACTGTCCTGTCTCGATGATAAACGTCGCAGAACTCCGACCGCGACCCCCTCCTCGTGGATCCACCGCGGGTTCGCGTTGGGTGGTTTCACGCCGGTTACGCGAAACGATAATTAAAAGCGGCAACGCGACTCTTCCTCGTTATCGATTCTGACAATAACCGGAGAATATTGAAAAGATACAACCGCATAACTGATATGTAGAGCGTAGACGAGAGGAGCTAGGCATCGCGAGTCTAGCGCGTTAGTCTGCAACAAGAGCACGGTGTAATTGTTTAAATATTGTAGAAATATAATTCGAAGTTATCTAAAGTTGTTGGAAACGATTATCGGTCCCGTTTCTACTGCGTCTGATTACTAGATTCTGACACTGGCTGTCCACTACTACTTTCTCTGTGCGGCGAGCAAGGGCCGCGGTAAGTAGTATAGGACCATACGAATCAGACACTCATTGGCAACTCTCATTTTTCTAAAATTTGATCCCCAAGCGTTTAACGATATTTTTCCCGTGTCGTCTATCTCGTCTTTAATATTTACAGATATATTTTAAGCAGATACAACTGAAAAGTCAAAAATCGAACGATTTAACGATGTTCCAAATCTTCTGTCGACACTCGTATAAAAGAAAACATGGAAAAGATATTAATATATAGATCAAGGCAATAAAACGACGAAGAGAAAAACAACAAAAACACGGTGGTGCAATGGTTATTATCGCCCGCTAAAGAGAAGCGTAAAATTCGTCAGAGTGGTGAACGCAGAGAGAAACGTCGGATCAGGACGCGTGTCTAAAAAGCCGGGAGCGACCGCTCGTCAGCGTGGACGCGCGAGCGACAGGTGACACTTGTTACACGACGTTAATACAAAGCGGCCGCTCCCCCCCTTTGAATTTCAGAGCAGCCGCCGCGAGTATCTCCGTTCCTCCTCGAGCCTTCTCTCGCTCGTGTACGTTCATGTAAATCCCGCATCGGGCGAGCTGGATCGAATGCATGCGTACAACCGCTCCAAGTCGTGCGTCTGCTTACAAATACTCGTCGTAGGCCCAGGCGGGCAAATCGAAGTGTACGCATATCTGGGAACATCGAGCACGACGCAGCGGCATAACGATTCGCCTTCGTCGAACAAACGACACGTATAAGATATCCGACGATTTCCATGGTATCGTCGGGGTTCGAGCGGAAAACCCGAAGGAGGAGCAAGAGCGGAGAGCAACGCAGGCACGAGGCAAATAAGAGAGTCGCATAGTTAGTAGCACGAGTTAACATTTGACGCAGGAGGAATACTAAGATTCTACATGCGAATACTATGGTTTGCGAGTGCTCCTCTCCGTTTTCTTCTCTGTTCGTCTTTCGATTTACGTCGGATCATTCCTCCGGTTCATGGGCCTCCCTTCTTTGCGACCCCTCGCGTTTTCTCCTTTCTCTTTCTCGCTCCGTCTCCGTCGTACGTTTTAGCATTTCGCTTGGAATGGCGAGCCAGCGAATCGACCAACGCAGAGCTCTCCGTTCGGTCGTTCGGTCTCGTTCGTCGAGACTCTGCTTGATTTACTTCGTTATGCGAGCGATGTCACAGAACGCGTGTCCCTACGAGGGCCGCGTTCGCCAACTACGGGACCCCGCGAGATTGCGGATAACGAATAGGTAACGATCGGATTGTGTTTCCAGAGATGAGGGCCAATTATGGGTATAACGTCTGCCGCACGAGCTTCGCTGATCTTTGCCCGTTAGCGGTACACCCACGCGTGCAGAGTGAAAACGGCATCGAGAAATGCCGGCACCGATGCGGGGTGCATGTATCTGCGCGAATGATCGATCGATCGCGTGCCCCGACTCTTCTCCGTGGATCACGGAAATTAGCGCTAATCGTTCCATGCGTCGCGTTGCGCTGACTAAGACGATCTGTCTCGCCAGTAGGGAATTGTGTTCGCTCCTGTCTTCAGAATCGACGAATCCTAAGTAGATGTACTTGAAGACGTTAAACACAGGGGTGAAGAAACACGAGCGAGACTGACTATGGATAAGAAAGTATCAAAATTTCGATCAAGCCTTATATCCTTCGTCTGTCTTTACGTTAAAATCCATGAATTCTTCCTATGTATCCATAATACCAGGCAAATATATAGCTGGCACAAATGTATCCTCCAACTACCTTCTTCGAAGCAACTAAATCCCATAGAGCAGAAATCCCCCTACTTCTCTCACCCTCTATTCAACTCCATTTTTCTGGCAAATTTCCATTCCGTTCAGGACGAAACCCATCCCACCACTCGAGCTAAAAGCTCGACTGTAACGAACAGTAACAAAACCGAGGGCCGAAAAGGCACTCGTCCTCGAAGAAACGCGTATTGTGCCGGCAAATGGAATGGGCCTGGGTGCAGCTGGTGCGCATGGTTTCCCCTCTGTCTCGCTCTCAAGCTCTCTATCGGTCTATCTATCCGTCTCGATTCGTTGTTCCCCTCTATTCGGTATCGCGGTTGCTCTCTCCTGGCGCGCGGATCGTTGCGCAAGCCGGCGAAGATGCGCGGAGCGAACTGAGGAGCGGCTCTCTCGGCACGGCCTCAACCGTGCATCCGTGCCAACAGCGTGCTCGCGTGCCGTAAATTTCGAGCTCGTGCGCGATGCTACGGCGTACGTGTGCCCCGAGTGTGGCACGAAGTGTGCCAGATCGCATATACGAGAGAGGAATCGGCCCGCTCTATCGAGCCGATCCTCTTCTCTTCGCCCGCGCGTACCAGCAAGCTCGCGCTCTCGCGCGTATACAACGTCAAGAGAGTATACGATGCTACGACGCTCTCTACTCCACTCTTTGGAGAGAGTAACAAAGCTTAGCCACGCTTGTCCCGCGTTCGACATTTAATCCTTCCTAAAGGCGAGACGCGTCTAAGGGCGCGCGAGCGTCTCCTTGCGTCGATATGTGTGGGTGAACGGTTTCTGCTGCTAACGGGAGCTTCGACATCGAGATTGTCACGCCACGGGGAGAGATCTCGTCACGATCGACCCAAAGACAGCCTTCCTAGATTCTTCTTTCCAATTTTCGAGAGCCTGCCTTTGAGAGTTTGCCTGACTTTCGCTATGTTCTTTACCGCACACATGGTTTTTCGGTATGTTCGTGAGTCGATTTGATTATCCGAACATTACGAGGAACGTGTACCTCTTGGATCGTTGTTTCCCACTTTAAAAATTTTTGTCTATTTCTTGATAAAAACGTTATAGCTGATACTGGATATACGATAGTTGATTTACCTTTCATAGAGAATAATTAAACGATTTGTTAAAGATGGATTATATATAAACACGAGTCGCTTATTTCTCAACTAAATTAATTAAATAGCTACTTGAAAATATAACATGCTTTTGATCGACGTTCCTCAGTTGCGATTATTATTAATCAGGAAATTTTGGAAATTATTCACAAGCTATCGCTCGAACTAGACGAATTTGTGAAGTTGAAATCCGAGCTCATGCCTCGAACCTCGATTATTGATACATCCAAATATTACAATATACATCTGTGGCAGCGGTTACTAAAAATTCCGATGAAAAAGCAATATCCCTTGCGGTGTAATTGGCAATATAATCAGCGAATTGTCAAGTACGTTATACAACTTTACGTCAACAGTTTTTAAAATATTAACAACTTTGCACCGAAGAACACGACCAAGTCGCTTCTAATTTATTCAATTCGCTCATAGAAATTGCCACCGTTAGACAAGAGAATGTCTGAAAATATATAATTTATAATTTATCTGAGAAATATATTTGGCAAGGCTCGATATACTTTCCTCAAAAATACATCAGAAAGACACCTATTATTATTTCAGCGGCGAGAGTTATATCTTCTCCGGCGAGACTTGGACAATTTTTTTCGGTCAATCCCGAAACCCATCCTCGGGCGACGCCAGCAATAAAGTTTCAAAAATATCCGTCCAGAAAGGAAATGATCGCGCCCCAACAGGTATTTCTGCGCAACCTGTACATTCCAGTTCGTCTGGTGTACCGGATGTTCGCAGAAATCGATTCGTCGAACGACCGTGTCGGCGAAGGGTCGTCGAGGTGGATTGGAAGCGGGGCTTGTCGGCCGTTTCACAATGGAGCGAATCGAACGCGTGCCGTCCGAAGACAGAACCCGCGGAACATCTGCATACTGAGATTTCAATGCGCGCTACACACGAGAAAATAATCGACTGCCTACGAGCACCGCCGCTATTTGCCTCCATAAACGCTTCGATCGGGCCACAGAAACGGTACACGCGGTAACCAATCACATTTGTCACGGCGAACTACGTCTGGGATATACCTTAAGTACCTTTTTTTTTCTTTTGGTAATTACCACTTGTTTTTCATTTTTATCTAGCTGAAGTTCTAAAATATTTTATTGCTTTTTTCAATTAGCGAATACTTTCGTCGACTGTCTACTGTTCTAATACCGTAAATGCTTTACGTGATAAATCATGAAAAGCACGCCTCTGCAATTTGTACTAACAGCTCGTTATTAATTTTCCATTCCCACTTCCTTCCTGATTCTAAACGTGATGAATGGATACGTGTCTTTCTTCGCCGATTCTTTGTACCGCTGTAAATAAGAATTATTTCCCTAGTCAAACTTCTATCAACCTTTGACACGAATAAATCACGGAATGTGGAAATCTCATTTATATAACCAACCACTAATGATCCCCTCTATTTAAATCTACTTGCAACAATTTGAAGAATCACAAGGCAAATTACTTAGCATGACTCAAATAATAAGTCATCGGTAGCTCTAACGTTGAAAACCTTCGTCATACTTCCTTCATCGTCGTCGTCGTCTCTCGATATTTCCCACCCCCACCTTATCAAAATTCCTCCTTTGCTTCTCCCAGACTTTTTTCACTCGTCGAAACTTTTCTCAACAGACAACAACGTATCATCTTGCGGATTTTCTTCGTGACAGAGTGGGAACCTCCTACGAAAGGCAGCCGGAGGGCACGTCGACACGGGCATCCGAGGTATCGACGCGCGTCCTATCTTCTCTTCGGAGGCGGCAAGCAACGCGGAGGAGGTGCTCGGAGTTCCTGGTTCACCTGTATGCCTCGTCCAAAGCTCACCTGAGACTCACCTGGCCGTGTTGCCACTCCCGCGGCTGCGGCACCACCTCCGCGACATGCCGCCTTTTCACTCGCGGCGGCGTTATTATCAAAGGTCAGCCGGGAGGTCGTTCGGGCCGAATTACCATAGTATAGGTCATGGAAGATGCACGTCCGCCAGGACCTACGGACGACGAACGGGAACACGCGAGCCAGACACGTTGACGTGGGTGTGCGCGTGATGGAGAGGTGCGTGATTTGTCGCTATTGCTTCATTGATAGCCTTTGCAACTGGCTGCAGATTTTTCGGTATTCTCCTCCCTTTACTCTATTGAATAGGTAGAAGTAAACGCCAAAGGGGGAGAAATAAGAGAAATGACCATTAACGATTTTTCAGTAGAAATGGTAAATTTTGGTGAATTTTCGAGATTACCGAAGCTGTCGAACGTTTACTACGATTGTTATTAACGATTAAAAGAAATTCACTTTTAACGAAAGGAATTATAAGAGAAAGCAGATGTAGCTGTATGATACAAATTTCGAAGATTAAGAAATCTAACTTTTTTTTTAGAAAAGAACGTAATATTGATGTAGGGAAGAAAGCAAATTGATAAATCAAAAGATATGTTAACATCTTTCAAGGATGAATATGTTTGTTCTACATATGATTACGTCATTATATTTAATTTATACTAAGTGGTGTGAATACCACTATTACTTTCAACAATCCGTTTCAAGCCTTAAGCATCACTCACGCGAAGACAATACCCAGCTGTCGTCATTAATACGACGCAATGCTTCCCCTCTTTGGTTTAATAGCTTCACGGTTCGAGCTACCGCAATGCGGGCAGAAGGCACAAGTTTCCCTGCTCACCAAAGGCACAGCCACCCTTAAGTCGCTTTGCCTCGTCAAATATAACCGCACCGCATTGCAGTTACGTACGGAAATCCATCTTTAAACTCAACCGATCATTCCGCAAATAATTCACCGAATTAATTAAACATCCAATTAAAACCCTACATAGAATCCAAATAAGGTTTGAATCTTTGAAATATCAATTACACATCATCCATCACCTTTGATCCTCGGTTCTTCGCGATTCATCCAACGCGTTTTACGTTTAAACAATGACACGATACAAAAAATCTCGATGAATTACGACAGAATTGCTGGTTGAACATGCATCGTTTGCTCAACGTACGCGGCGCGATAGTCCGAGCGATCGTGCGTGCCGGACCTAGACAGCAATTACAGTTCAGAATCCAGCAACTGCGGGGCTAGAAGTTCAGAGTTCACCCGCGGCACAATGAACCGTTCATCGATGCCCCCAGGCGGCTCGCGTTCCCTCCTTGAACGCTTTGAAATAACGGCGCGTCAATGGAACTGTTGTAACCTCGTGGGACTGAGATTCTCCGCTCGAAAGAAACCGAGAAAAGAGAAATGAAAAGAAGGGAAAAGAAAAATAGAGGAGATTTTCTCTGTTGGTGCAAGAGCGGCGAGTGGCGCATGGCGGGCTGAGCATGTTCGAGACGTTAATGGAACGCGATTCCCACCCGCTGCGCGTCACATCCGATCGAAACCGTGTTACGCGCCGCTATTCATAACATTTACAATCAGACCGCCGCTGCATTGTGGACCGATGACGAAGCATCACCGTAGAATGCCCCCCGTGGCATTGCGTTGAATTATTTCTAACCCGAACGGTATTAGCTGGTTTTCGTTCCGTTTCGGTGGTCGTGGTTTCCTCGTGGAATCGTGATTCGGCATAATTATCGTTGCTTTATTTCTGACGGGAAGTGTCGCAAGAGTTTGGTAATAGGACAGAGGAGTCGAAAAATAGAACGCCTTTGACAGACGTCTGAATTCCAACGAGAAAGTTATACATATTAAGTCATTTAATTGGAGAAGAACAATATTTGTTCGGAATTCGACCGATATTTTGTCGTCGCCATCTATCCCATCAAAGTCTACTTGGACGTTACATTTCACGCGATAAATTAACCACGCAGTAAATATTCACGATCGAATAGCAGCGAGGAACGCTGACTCGCAAACAATTATCTTTGCCTCTCTCGAATAAAATGGGAAAAAAATCGTTGTGCGTGCTCGCGAGGACGACAAGGCGGAGATTGCGGAATCGGCTAGAATGCAGATCCACGTCGTCACCGCAGCGTTTTCTACATGCCGACAACCTGCAACGTTCAAGCGGAGCCTCGCATTTCTGGTTTTACTTGCCTTTACACCCATGCATCGTCCTGCATTATGCGCTACAGTCATCGTTCCAACTCCTCTTCCCCCCTTCACTCCCCCGCCCTGTAAGCCTCTCTTTCTCTGCCATATGTTGCCTTTCCTCCTCCTCCACCGCATACTTTTACCCCCTTTAGCTTTTCCATCTCTGTCTTCTGCCGATTCTGTCCCTGTCCCACACGTTCTCTCTCTCTCTCTCTGTCCTCTCCTCTCCTCTCCTTCTCTCCCTAGCCTCTCCCTCTTCCACGAGACGGCCTGTCGTTTCGCAAGGATGCACGTATCGCTTTATCTCGAGCTGCATTTAATTCACGTAGGTAGGGACTAGGAAGAAGAGCACGTGCATAACCCAGTCACTTTCAAAGGTTGGGCGTTCGAACGGTTTGCGAAACGCAGGAGCATACCGGCTTCTCCCCTTGCCGTATCTTCTTTCTTCTCCTTTTTCTCTTCTTCTTTTTTTCCCCTTTCGTGCCTTCGCTCGTTTTCTACACGCGCCGAGGACGGCTCGTAAATCGCGATCAAGTTAAGTAATTCCACGATCGAAAGTACGCGCGCAACGTGGCGCAACGCCGTGTTTTGACGACGCGTATATACGTACGTCTCGATGACGGTGCTTCTGCTTAGCTCGGTCGAAGCTTCGAGCGAGCGAGCGAAATAGCATTAAGTAATTTTCACCTGTTCAAAATCGATTTACGACGATTACATCCTTCGATCGAACGCTTTTTCGATATCAGGATACTTACGAGTTTTCTTAAAGAACAACACGAAACTTACGAAGGAGGAGAAGATCGTAAGAAACGAATTAGAAAGCTACTAACCCCTCGAAAAAATCAACCTGTATTCCATTTATAAATCTTATTATTCCTCGCGGCCTATGTACGATTTCAATAACCAGAATCAGCAGATCATCCGATCGATCATCCGATGGTGAGTCACGGGAATATCTTCTGTCCGACCTTCGCGCGAAGCCGCAGAAATTCCGTGTCAACGCGTGCAAACACGTTGACCTCTTATATTATCCAACTCTCGCAGCCACGCTCGATGACGCGCAACGAACGAAGAGTAGGGAAGAGCTACGAAGTGGAATGGAAACGCATCTCGCAGGATGGGACGAGATAGTATTGTGCCACGGCCTCGATGGTAGATGCCATAGGTGTAGGTGGATGAGTTGTGCCTCATTGTCGGGGCGGCATACCATTAGAATACATTAGAGAGTCCTTCCTTAGACCCCTATCCCGCTATCGTTTGCTCGAGGAACACGTCAGAAAGAGGAACAACGATAGAAGAGCAAAGAAACGGTATAGAAAGGGACGAATGGAGGGGAGAGCACAGAGGGTGGACTGGGTCGTTCATGATTCCCGATGATTAAACGTTCGCGGTACCGTTGAATTATGTTGTGAACGGTGCTGGACTTACGAGGGGCGTGATCGATCGCGGACCGAGATGCTAACTAGACCCGGCCACAGACGACTCTTTATTAAATAACAGCGCGCTGTCGTTTCCGCGTACCGATTCAACCTTTGCGTGGTCGCGTGGGATCATTGTGTTCCGAGTGTTTTCGGTTTAAACAGTGATTGCGTTCGATAGAACGAACGAGGAAATGGTCGGGTTGGTGATTAAAAAGAATCGAGTGGAACAATAGAGAGAGGTTGGATTTCAACGAGGAATTCAAGTTTCTTCAGGGAAATGATGTGTATTCAAACTAGTGGAGATTCAATGAGGAGTGTGAAGGTTGCCAGTTTGTGGGAAAGTGTTGTTAATGCGATGCACTTCTCTCCTTTCTTCCATTCTCACCCTGTCTTTCTAACTTCTTTCAGATACAGAATTTTTTCACATGCACGTAGAAATTTCGCGTATCATAAGTAAGCTTTTGATATAATGCTCGATATAGAAAAATCAACAATGAAAAGACTTCGAACGTGTTAATTTTTCGTTCTTAGAGTAAGAACATATTTTATCCTTTCCTCTTTGCAGCAAAATTTCTCCCTTCCATTACTCGTGATGTAGGTATTATTTCAGCACCGCTGAGACCGAACTGGTTGTTTCAGGAAGGAGAAGAAAAAGAAAGCAACAGTAATTTCGCTTTTGCAGACAACGAACGATTTCAATTGCTGCCGAACCAGAACGATATTTCACACGAGCCGAAAGCATGCAAGGCGTAGAGGAGAGTACACTCGCGTGTGCTCGTGGCGCTCGCGCCGTTTCTTACACGGGTACAAATTGCAGCCGCGTCAAGGTAGCACCGATTTCTCTCACGAACGATACCCAGATCTGTTCCCCGATCTTTCACGGTTGACCAAGTGGAGGCGTTAATTAAGATATTCCCCTGGACTGCGATAGCCGGTAAATAAAAGGATCGATGCGATCGAGCAAACCGGTGTCGTTTCTTTAATTAAATCGAACTAAATAGGCGACGTAATGCCGGAAATCAAAGGAGATCGTGTCAGTAGTTTCATACGTCGAATGGTAAGCAGAATTTCCTTAAAGTAAGGTCGTCGATACTCTGTGATACTTACTCTCCGAGGATCGGTGATCGGCTAGTTCGATCGTTAATTCGATCGAACGTGGCTTGATTTGGTCTTGGACTTGTAAATAATTTTTATATCGTATCTTATGAGATTGATAATGATTAAGAAGATAAATTAAATAGAGTTCTGAAAAATTGACGGCTACTTGTATTTATAGCGTACAATTTGCCGAAAAACCAGAAACACATTTGAAAAATTCCCCAAATCCAACAAACTCATTTTCTTCACGCTGTATTAAGAATTTTCAAGGGAACAAAAAGGCGAAGAAAATTAGTCTCTTTGATCTGCCGATTAGAGAAACGACAAAGACGATAATCTCTCGCCTAGATACTCAATTGTCTGACTGTGACAGAATTTTCCACTTGTGGTGAGATTATACGATCGACGGGTGTTGCGGGACGCGTAAATCTACGCAGTTAAACCGACTGGCCGAAAGGGAAATAAAATTTGCCATAGGCACCCTTCGTCGTAGTCGATTCGTCGTTTGCCGGCAAACGATCGACGCGTAGGACGTTGAATTTACACCGACTGCCTCTACATTCCCTGCTTGGGCTCGATTTACGGTTATAGTGCAACGAATTAATGGGAATTAAGAATCGCTGGACGTGTACCTCTGGTGGTCGGTCGGATTCTAGGGAGCAGCTTTTCGCGAGAAACCGGAGACGTTTTATAGAGGAAATGGTTCGAATTCTTCACGCACTTCGATGAACTTCGATCCGCGTACATCACCGTCCGTTACAGACTTATACCACGATCGATTCCTTTCATAGTTGAAGTTTTTATGTCATCAAAGAGTAGAAATGCTTGAAGACATACTTTCCGAGAAACCTACGACTTGGAATAGCGCTACAATATTTTGTCGAATTGAAATAATTGCAACTTGCATAGTATCAATCGTTTAAAGCACGTTACAAATATTATATACCCTAAAAATTCAATCATTCGATTCTGACGACTACTCAAACTTTTTAAAATCACGTCATTGCCGATTCTAGCGATATGAACGTCTCATTCAATGAAAGCAGTGCAAAACCGATAAAGATTATCCAATTTCAATCCCCGGAGCGGCTGAATTGAATCAGTGGCCGCTGCAGGACGCCGTCGAACGAGCGGCGATTAAATAATTCATACCGTCTCCAGGCAAACAATAAGCGACGAGAAACTCCTCGCTCCCTCTCCCTCTTCCTCTCTTTGTTCCACCATGCGAGTTCCCGTGGAAGTTCGAGAGGCCAGAGTCTCGGGATTCGAATTAACTCGACAAAGTATCGGCAGGTAGTCCTTAATTAGCAGAACTAATTGCGCGCTGACTCCGCATGCAGAAAAGGTTACGCGTCGTGATTTATTGACCCCTCCCCGCCACTGTCCTAATTAAGTGCAAGCGAACGCTATTGTAGCCCAGCAGCGAGACCAGAAACAATTACCGATCCGCGCGCGGACCACGAAAAAACAGCTCGGTTCACGGGCACGGAGACTCGACAACAGGAATCCAACCGGTGTCCGCGAGCTCTAAGTTCGTTAACCCTTTCTGTCCTCCGTTTGCGATACGTTCGCCGTTTTAGGAACGATTTTAAGACGAATTTTAACACGTCCTCACTTCGCGCCGGTTATGCGGCGTTGCGTCGTTGAGTTTTTGCGACAGTAACGTTACGTGATGATTCCACGGATATATTTGAAGATCACTGTACTTGCTCTGGCCATTCTCAGATCCAGGCAGAACTTTACGAAGGTTTATATTGCAACACTTTGTATGTCACAACGTATAATTACAGTTTCATTTCTGTGGAATATAGCGTAATGCAAGTAGTCCGAGAGAGAGAAATCAAAATTACGGAATAAATTATCGAACGATCGAGGGAAAAGCAAAAGTACTTGATTTATTCTACGTATGATGAAAAGGAGAAAGAAACGAGAGACTATGGTTATTCGCTCGCATTATCGGGTACAACATCATGAATGTTATTTTTCGAGGTCACGTAGCACGAGAGAAGGCTCGTTGCTCTCCGCTTAGCTAATGACCCGGCTGGGTATCTCTTCCGCTTGGCTTTTAGCCGTGATTGAAGTTGCGAAAGGGTAGCGGAGCTGGTCCGACGGAACGCTTTTCTTTTGATTCAATTACGCCGGGAGAATGGACGCGCTTTACGCGTGGACATTTGTACACTTCGTAGCTTACGTAAACGAGTCGCTGGATGTATCGCGAAAACCGAACGTAAAGGGCGTGTCGTTGTTTTCAAAGCAGTTGGAAAGGAACAATTTATCGATTCTGATATAACAGAATATACTAAATATTTTGAACTATTTTGAAATTAATTATATTGTCAGATAAAGATCTGCGTCAAATAAATGTTAAGGATTTTGTACAAGAACTACTCGCAAATCTACTATGGATATCAAATTTTCATTGAGTACACGAAGTTATTTTTCGATACATCAACGATGGTCTCTTGTAGAACTTTCACTCGGCAAACTCTTAGTAAGTCAAACAGACATCCCATTCGAATCGTATCGTATGATTACAATATCACCCTGTATATCGTTGGAAGCTCTGACTGTACAAGCAAAACAATCGGTCCAAGCCCTAGCTACTGTATCGATCGATTGAATTTCTCCGCCGGTGCAGATACAGAGCTGTGTTCTCCGAGATCGAAGTTGCCGCGAAATATGTTCGATATGATTGCAGCCAAGGGACCGGAAGGCGAGTTTCGCCTGGCTGCAACGCGGCACACAATTAAACGTAGTCCACCGCAGCAGTCGGCCGGGTTTCATGCGGTCGAAAGTACTCGCTGGCGAGTTATTACGATTCTCCATCAACGGTGCCGACAACCCATTATGTAACGGCACGGTGATCGATCTTAACAGCGAGATAATGGATCGCGGTTCAGTTCCGTATTTTAGAGAACCGCGAGGCCGGAGCTGACGCTTCGGAATCTGGATCTGAATCCGCGCGAGAGGGATCCACGTTTCGAAAGGGAATCGAGAGACTTGGAGTGGTGCTAGCTATGGGTGAAACCCCTCGCATGTTTTATTCCCTTTCCACGCGTTGTTGTTACAAGAAAAAGAACGTTCGTAGAAGAATTCAATGTAATTTTTAAATCACCGATACTTCATATTTTTAAGCGAGCAAGATTTCCGATAGTACTTTAATACATATAATTTAAGTGTGGATAATATGTATATATATTACTTAAATTAGGTCTTACACCAAGTGCTGCGAAAATGAAATTTAAGTGACGTAATCGTAACCTTTTCATCGTTTCTATTTATAAGCCACATAAACGATATTACTTGTGGTTCGAATATGGTTATAAATGACGTAGCAAATTGAAACAAATTTCGAGCTGAAAATATATTTTGTACGAACTGTAACTCACTTACGTATAGAAGAAATAAGAAAAATAAACGATCGATCCTCGTGAATTTCTCGAACAGCAGATCATCGATTTACGAACGATAGCGGATAATTTAGAATTTTTTCACGAAAGTAGGGGAATCGCAGAGGCTGGCACGGCCCCGCATTAATCACCGTCCGGATTAATAATTACCGGTGTAACATATACCCAGTTCCAGCGTTGATTTATTTAGTAATTGCTTGCACTTATCGCGGTTCCACTACGCGCGAAATGTTAACGTTACTGTTCCTTCGCCTTGAAATGCTAATGCGGCTGTTCTCATGTCCCGGTATCGATCCCAGTAATCTTTATTGCCGTCACGGCTGAATATTGAAATATCCACCGTGCCAATGTATCTCGCACATCACGTGTCTACGCGAGAATGGCATTCATACGTACAATTAAATACCGATTAAGTAATTAAGATAGAATCGCTTAATTGGATATCGTGCCACGCTTAATCAAACCGTGTCTGGCGCTCTTTGTAAGCGGACAAAGCAACCGCGATAGCGAAACGTTTCCTACTGTTCCTTTATCGAATCCAACGATCGATCTGTAAAACGCAACAAATCAACTATGACCGTGCCTTGGAACTCGCCATGTGTGTACTTCTGTCGCAGGGTTTCTCGTTGATCTGCGTACTCGTAGGATATAGGTCGTAGGATTTTTCAACTGGCCGACACTCTGCAGTAGAGCCAGTTCGACTTATAAACAAGTTGTCGAATTGGTTGATAAATTACTTGGAGTATCGATGACAAGTTGTACTAGATTAAACGTTGCTTTAAGAAGTGTGTGCGCGCGTGTGTGTAATAAGATTTTTCACCTAACATTTTCGGAAACTATGTTATTTATAGAATAAGTTGATAGCGGACGTTCCATCGGGCAACTTCTATGTCTTACGAAAATTTATCAGATGAAACCACATTCCTTCGATTCGCTAGAAATTGCTCCAAAATCAAATCTTATGCAGAGGAATTCCAATTTGCTGGTCATATTTCCGCATATACGCGACTATAAACCGCAACACAGAAACTCGATAGCCGCTGACAAGCTCCCCAAAGCGAAGTAACAGGATCGACGGTTCAGCCTCTCGGGCTCTCAGCTTTTCGCCGAGAACGACTAAAGGGGGCTGGAAAATTTACCGAGGCACAAGCTCGTAATGGTTCCCTGTCGGTCGTGACTGTGTAAACAATACGGAGCGAGCGTTAGCAAACGGTGTTGCCCAACGGCACGAGTCCCCCATGAGACTCGTCCTCTCGTTCCATCCGTCCCATAAAGCCGCGATTTCGCAAGCTTTCCAGACCCTCTTCGAGTCTCACAAAAGCGACCACGAGATAGAATCGCGAACGCGTCAGGTGCAGCACGAGCATAGCTACACCTAGACGCGATGCGCACGATCATAGATCCGATTTATATTTGCATGAAGTTTATCGAAACCGAGGCGGACATGTGTTCGCCGTGGATTGTCGCGTCTCGTCGGGATACCGCCGATGTGTCGGCCCTAACCGACGATATACACAGAACAAACACGAACCGGAGATATATCGTTCCGTTACGTTCGCGTTTTTCATCGATTCCCGTTACAGGAATAAATAATCAGAGACACTGTATGTTCCGTTCCGGACGCGTGAAGTCTTCCTTTGGAAGATTTACAACGCGATTAAGAAGGCAGGCTAGTTTCGCGTGGAAATTTTAGAGCGTTAACGGCGACAAACATTAGTTTTTCTTCTCCTTTTTTTTTCAAAAAGACAGCTTTTAACGTTCTTTCGTTTGTTGCTGCGAAGCAACGACGACAGAACGAGGTTAGAAAATGGAGTGGCTAGAGAGAAGATTGGGCGTGGTCTGTTATATTGTACGTTAAATTGATTTAATCTGACTCGATATGAAACTTGATGGATGTTATTAATAGATAATAAAAGTGTCTCGGTGTTACCTTCGGACGAGGTCTGTTCTTTCATCGAGTAATTGGGCGTGACGATTTGAGCGAATATAACAGTAGCTTTGAGAATACGGCTATTCACTTCGCCCAACTAACAATAAGTGGATTTTAACAGTTCCAGAGCCTACCGGCTTACAGTGGACTTTACAAACGTTTAGCATTTTCGCGATATGTGCAATGTACCGGCTACGATTATCAGAAACACATGTTACGAAAGCCCCTTTAGTGCCCTACAACAGCAACGTTACATAAAGACACGTCTATTAACCTCGAGCTACGCGAACTTAAATTGGAACGAACTTAAATTCGATATGCCGAGCACAGATCATACTTGCAACGAAAACGTTGGCGAGTGAGGCCAGTTTGGTTGGCCGTTCGCCCGATTATCCATCAATTTCGACCGTTCAGTCCCAATGAAACGATCGCTCCATATCAGCGCGCAAACGGCCAACCGATCATTCGCGGAATTACGAACTCTCCTTCGGTTCGCTACTATCTCCGCGGAAACGCCAGCTCAGCCAGCTCCGGTAATTGACTTTTACTTCTGGCTACGGGCACGCTTTTATTCCGGAAACACCTGTGTCTATTGCAGCCTCGAGTTCGATTGTGCAATCTCGTCGATCGCGACCGCCGCCGTCCCGTTTCTGTCTCTCTCTCCCCTTTTTCTTTTTTCCTCCACGGTAATATGCAGATCGACCGGTTAACGAGAAGTCGAATTTGGCAATAGGCGAACGGCGCCGGTGAAACTAGAAAAACCGTGGTCGTAGTTTTGCGTAACCGCGCCACAGTCTGCGTCTGTCCCGCGTTTTAGGGAGCGTCCAAACGTTCAAGATACACTACCTCTCGTAAGTTCTTGGATATCTGGTGCAGTTCGATCAAAAGAACGATACTTTTAACATATTTCCAACGTTACGGTGTTCGTTTATTTGAAACGTCGCCGGAAAATAATCACGCGATCCCAGTCCTATTAGAATTTCTGATTTATCATAATTTCTCCATCGTTTCTTCGATCTTCCACGCCATGAATCCGCTGGAAAGGCGAAACCCGCATTCCATCGCAGCGAGTAAAGAAATACGACGGCGCGGCACAGGGAACGAGTGGAGAAGACGCCGCGGAAGAATTGGAAGCCACGCAGAGCGACGATTCCCCGACAACTCGGCGGGAGTTGATTTATAAAGAGCACACCCAGAGCGTTGGTAGCTGCTCGCGGTGGCTTGCCTGATGCAGCGTTAATTTCAAAGACATTGCGGCAGCGAGCATTAGGAGCGTCATCCAGTAGCACGGCCGATGCCGTGGATGCGAGTGGATGTACACCTCGCGCCTTCTTCCTCGGCGTCGCTAATAATATTTACTGGCCGAGCCAGGCGACCGGCGAAATGGTAGGCAGACACACATCTTGGCTGGTAATGACGCGGCTACCGACGCCGCCGGTAACCTTATAATTACGTTTCTATTCTATTATGCGTCCGCGATTGCGCACGAAATTCCTTCTTTTTTCGTTTCGTTTCGTTCTACTCCTTTTTTCTTCCCATCCCCGGCACTATTCCCTTGCCTCGGCCGGTGATCGTGTTTGTCTTTGTGAAGGCGTTTTTCTTCTCACACGAGCGCGTAGCAAGACGCTTAGAGTACGATCGAAAGTTGATTACGGCTAACATCGATTACTGTCGGAGAGCGTCGGCTGAGAACAGCCTTGCGCGCAATTTCTCGGTAGCCGCGATTGACGAAATACGTTTACGATTAGAATGTGTAACTCGCTACTGCAATAATATATTATAACGGGAAAGGAACGCCTCTGTTTTATATCTTTTTAATGACGTGTTAGACGAAATTATACTTAATTGCCACGTTTAGAAATCCTACGAAAATTCTTTTGTAATTTGGATAGAACGAATCGAACGATGTGAACTGTATATGCATCGCGATATCAAATTATACGTATACTGTGAACAGTAAAATTCTGCACATGTAGTGTACATGTATATCGAGTTGCGCATTCTGCACCCTGCTCATGCAGCACATATTGCGTTATGCATTGTAGATTATAGATTATGCATCCTGCATCCTACACTATACACCGTGCAATATGCATCACGCACTGTACACTGTGCCCTATGCACCCTGTACAGCCTGAGTATTCTTCACGTTGCGCTATACGTCCAATATACACCCTAGGTACAACATTCTCTAACTTACACTGCACGTTACACCAAACACAACGTACGCAACAAATTTCACGTAGCTTGTATCATGCACTGTTGCACTATGCGCGATCTGCTAAAACGATTACCATCTACACACGTTGCATCTGTCGCGTTGGTGGTGAAACGCGCATCTAAATCACGGTTACAACGCGTCAACGCGTTTCCCGAAAGAGAGGCCGACCACCTAGCCTTCGCCAGGCAGTGCGCTGGTAAACGCAGTTTGTTAAACCGAGTACCTCGAGCCTCGCGTCTAATCAGAGACGTGCGGGCGAGTCGCGTATTCGCGGCTCAAATACGCGGAGATACTCGTTCATACACGAGCCGGTACCCAGCGAACCGCTCATTAACATGCATTCACGCCGCAATATTTATCGTTGCTGGTCGCTGCTCGCAGCCGTGCCTCTGTTGCGCGTCTCCGCGTCCCGCTCGACGTGGCCACGGCATTCAGATGTTAGATAAAACCGCCGCGAAACGCGCACGTTACGCGCCGACCGCCTGCGTGACACGCACCGAGGCCACGCACCACGGTAACCCGCGTGCAATCGCGTTGCATTGCTTTGCCAACAATAACCACCTCCTATTCTCCGCTAATTTCTAATTTTTATTCTCGGAAATCATTAGCGTAATTGTTCCCTTGTCGAAATTTTGTGTAATTCAATGATTCGTATCGTACGAGCTATTGTTAAATTAGTTGCGTAGGCTTAGTATCGTCGACCTCAACCTAGTAGATCACTGAATTCAATTAAACGCTCTAATTAAAAACTTCCCCATTGTAAAGACTTTAGCTTCGAAATATCCGATATCGAAATGTGAGAAAGAATCAACTGTAAGAAATACCGTAAACGTCGTCTAATTAATATGATAGGCTTTGTAACCAAAGCTTTAGTTTAAATATACGTTACCAGCAGCCTTTCAAATCGCCGTTCATCATTACGCGTTCCAAACGAACGCGCGAATCAAACTCGATTCACAAAGAATCGCTGATTGACAGCGACTCAGACAGTCGTACGGCCAAGTCTGAGAAAGTAATGGTATCGAGTGGTCGATTGGGCAATCGTCAACGATGAATTCAGCGTGCACGAGCAACGCTACGTCTAAAAGTCTCGATTCAGACGATTCTCCGCGAACAGATTAGAAGCTGGATTCGAGTCCGTGGACCTCTTTCACACGCGTCGATGGCTCGAAAACGAGGTTTCAGGGAAACTCGCACATCGTCGATTAATCAAAGATATATTAAGGTCGAGGCATCGTGTAAGCTCGAGCTGGATAACCGGTCCACTCGGGGCTTGGCGCCAACTACGGTTACACGCCGGAATATGATGCTCGTCTGACTGGAGAAGCGGTGGGATCACGACCTATGTATTGAGACGAAAGATCGATTTAAAGGTTGTGAAACCTCGCCGCATATGTGGAACGCACAATCTGCTTCTGACACGTTTCAGCTAACGAGTTGGATATAGGGAGTGTCCAAACAGAAGCGCCAGGGCTGTCTTAGATCTGAGAGAAACGACGCGGTTGATACTTTGATCACGTGGAAAACGTTGCTTCTCGCTTGATTACGAGAGACAGAGCTGTGTTTAGCTGCCATTACACGGAGATATAGCTTTCTAGAAAGTTCACGTGTAGTTAACACCGGCGGATTACAGTTTACATAGAATTGAATTTAGTCGACCGAGAAATATCGCTCTCGCCATCTCAAAATTTATATCAAACGTAAATCACTCGCATTACGACTTATTACAGCAATTCTTCTCAATTTCACGTTAAAAGAAAGTTACAGAATGTCCACATCGATACTGTGATCTTTCTGATTACTTCGAGAAACATGAAATATAGCTGTTATTTTACTAAAGTATAAGAATTTACTGAACGATGACAATCTTTCTCTCTTTCTCTCTCTCATCAGCGCTCCACCGGGGAGAGATTGAATTGTAGCGCCTTATAGGGATACCCTGATTCCCGAGGGAAGGCAAGCGCAAGAAGATACGAGCTGCGAGGGGGAACCTCGACGTATATGCTAATCGGCCGAGCGTGTCAAGATTCTTTCCGGTATGGTGAACCAGTCTACCCTGCTTTGGGGTGAACGAGCGCAACAGGGAAACGCGAGTGCACATGACGTCCCTTTATAAGGCACCACGCTTCCTGTTTTCTATCACTTTTTCAAGAGTTACGTACCTTAGGAGTGAACTTTGACGCCGAACATCCGAAACTACTATTTTTAGTACCATCCTCAAATCGAATGCTCGTGGAACAGAACTCAAAATGAATTCTTAAAGATTTTATTCTCCGATATCTTTCTCTGATTATAGATTATAGCCTTCGAAGTTTATAATTAAGGAAATAAATCTTTTACCATTTTTTTTTTTTTTTTTTTCGAACATTTTTCGAAGTATTCTTTCGCAGACATCGTATCTCAACTAGCGAAAAGTCGATTACCGGTAGGCAACGATCCGTTACACGAGCATTTGTAATTTAAATGAGAGATAAATACCGAGCACGTCAAAATCAGTATACCATTAAACGTTGATGAAACGCCGGAATACTGTATTTCGTAAAGATACCGCGCACACC
This sequence comes from Bombus terrestris, assembly GCF_910591885.1. NCBI lineage: Eukaryota > Metazoa > Arthropoda > Insecta > Hymenoptera > Apidae > Bombus > Bombus terrestris. Next base: position 6,038,057 of record NC_063280.1, on the reverse strand, counting down.
CAACAAACCTCAGACGAAATTAATCATAACCCGGATCAAATCCTTTAATTCAGTATGTAATCTCAGAATAAGATTCCGATCAATGAAACGCCCGCTGCGCAACTACATCGATAGCAAGGGTATAGCCTGTCTCAAGGTGCGTCGAAACACCTGGCAGAAACGTCTGCGATTTTATGGAAGCAAGTGGAAACGAGTCGAGTTCGATCTTACAATTGTATCGAAGCACGCTGAAGGTACACAGTTTCCGATTTACGATCTCATCGAGGGCCAATGATAAAAGTAGAAGTGTATATGAGATGCCTCGTAAAAACTGATAATTAAATTCCTACGAAATTGGTGCGCTTTAGGTATGTCAAGAATTTGTAATAAAACGTCCTAGAAACTTGCTCTTTAAAATAATTCCTTCTAGTCAGCCGAGCAACGAAGAAAATCAGAAAATCGATGAGACTGGTCTTAGGAGGATTAGTTTAGGTGGTGTTCGCGTATTAAACGCGAATGACACACTGTTCGATGGTAATTGAATGAATTAACGTAATTAACGCGGTAATGAATCGGAGTTTTGACGCTTCGCGTCAACCATTAAACATCAGCTGGAAATAAACATACGTTATCAAATACGAACGGACCCTTTCCATAGTGATTACGAACAAATTACGGGTAATCATCGGTGGAATGAGGGTTCGCCTATCTCCCATGAATACATTAATAACGTCATTTCATGTTCCTCCCCCCTACTTCGATTCCACGTGAGTTTGTAGCGATTACCGTACGTGTCAAAATGCGGTTTTACGCTTCTGACGAAATAAGAATAATACTACTTCGATTTCCTCTAGAAGCGGCTGCCTGATTCTATGGTTTAAGTTTTAAAATTACCTGCGCTTCGTTCGCACGTTAGACGTTAATTGTAAGAAGGAATACAGTGATCGAGGAACATTGGAAATTTCCAATTTCTACGTTCGATAAATTATATCCTTTTCCGAGATAGATAATCCAACGAGTTACGAAACAACCTTTCCTCTATCTTTTTTACAACGCGCCATTCTCAAAAATATACACCTTCGGCTGGCATCGCAACAAGAATAAAACGTAGATATTAAAGTGCAGCTCGAGCAACGAATGCCGGTATCATTGTCTGAATTACGCAAGAGAAACGTCACGCCCATAATAAAGACTTAACAAAATCCGTAGAAGACACCGTCACGGACTGACAGCGGGATCAGGCTGCCATTCGAAACGGCAGCGAACCGAACGTTCATGCAAATCATATTGCTCGGTGTTCGTGAAAGGAAAAGTTCGCAACCTCTAAATGGGAGCTACTTAACACGCTCCGGACGTCGGTGGTTGCGTATACATCGCGCGCCGACAAGTATTTTGATTGGCCAGATTATCCTGGAAATTTACGTTACAGCGAAACGGATCGCGACGCGAGAAATCCGCGCAAAAACGTCTTCATCGTGTGTACGTGCGCGCACACCATCATGTAGACGATAATTATTAGGCAACGAAGTAGAGTAGCCGTGCAGATGCAACGGTACGTCGTGCAAATGCAAATAAAGGTGATCTACAGCGGTGTAATCTCGCGGCGGTAAGCTCACGATGTCCGATCAGAATTGCGGACCTCGGTCACAAAAACAGAGAGAAACCGCCGGCTTAGATCCTATCGTACGGTAGAAAATCGTATGGTGAAGCTAAGTGTCTCGTTTTCATATACTGCTACCTGTGCTAGATATTATTAGGTCGTCTTTGAATATTGGATCGATGGGATCGAAGACGGGATAACTTAATTCGTCGGTGCTCGTTAGGCGAGCAGTGGTGGTATATCCGGATTTATGTGCCTCGTCTAGTCATTTCGTTGCTCGTTATGTACTCCGAACTATCGAATGTACTCGAGTTTGAGTAAATGCTTGGACGTTGAACTGAATGCTACGCATACAACACGTTGGTAATATAAAAATTTGATTATCAATTAATTTTTCTTTTAACAGTACGTCGATAATATACCATCTCCGATATCCTACTATAATACAAGCAGTTCTTTATCAAAATCCCTTTAATTTCATCAAACATCGCGTTACGCTTTATCATCGGTGTCCATCTTGCCCGTTGAATAGCCTCGGCGCTATCTAAAGTCAGAGCGATAAAAAAATCTCTGCTAATAAACTACCGCCAAACGAGGCACTTTTTAAGTTAGAAATTCCGCTAGGAGAAGGTAAGAAGGACCGATTCGATAGAGCGTCGTCCATGGCGCAGAGAGCATCCTACCAATAATTCGATAAGCCTGGTGAAAAATGGCCAGTGACACCGGTACTTCGTTACACGAGCGACCAGTCATACCAGTCTTGACCCCTGGAGGAACCGCTTCGGAACCTTTCCCAGCACACCTGGGGAAACGTTACCTTCCTCAACCGTCCATGCATCGACGAAACGATTTACAGTGCGCCTCCTCCCATCGCGCGCGGCTTTCCTCCCCGATCCTCCTCACGTTATCGATCTCGTACGCGTCCCACCGACAGCTCCGGCCGCTCCGCATCATGGCCACGCTACGAGTACGCTGCTACACACCGCACCGGTTCGTGCCACGGACACACCACGCACGCGCCGTCCCCTTGTAATGACATAGCACCGCGTTTCGCCCGGGTAAAAGTGTCAATTCCACGGACAGAGCTGACGAAGGCTCTCAAGAATCTTCTGCTCACCCGGTTGGCTGGCTATCATCGCGTTGGGTTGCCTCTTCTTCATCATCTTCTTCTTCCTTTCGAACGGCTCGAAAGGAGAGACGAACGGCTCGCGGCCCACGTGATATCCGAGCGTACTCGCGCGCACAAAGCCACGCGGTCGAGAGGCGTATAGTACGTAGCTGAAAACGGGTACGTAATCAGGCGTAATTAGCCTGTTGTGCCGTGGTAAAAGGCCGCACCAGGAGAGAGAGGAATAGGTGAGTGACCCTTCGCCTCGGGCGGGGTTCATCGTGGGGTCTTCGGCAGGGGTCGAAAGGGGTCTTCTACGGTCTCCGTCTTTTTCTGTCCGCCACCACCTCTTCCTCAGGTGCGTGTAGCCAGCCTTTCTAGCTTCGGGATTCTATCCCCCTTTTCCCGCCGTGTCTCTTTGTCCCCCTTCTTCTCTATCGCCGCCCGATACATACATCTTTTTGCGTTTTCTCCCGCCAGGGGCAATGGCCTCGGTCGAAGCCGTACTGTCCGCCCGATTCCCGCTTCTTTTCGCTCCCTAATATCCCCAATCGTTTTACGAGTTTCCGATTGTTTCGAGATTAAGAACTATTGGAAAATGATTTCGATGGAAATGAAAATTTATTATTAAAATCGGTGCCCTTACTCGTCATCTTCTTTCTCTTCTTTTAAAGAAAATTACGCGAAGAAACGCTAAGTTGCGTCGTTAATTCCATTAGTAGTGGCTTGTATAGTTCGATAAGATCGATTGGAAAGATCAAACGATATGCGTAATAAAAATTTTCCAGTGGCACGAAATAATATATAAGTTTTCCCTTGGAACGTTCGCTTCTCGTATCTTCCGCGTGACCTTTCTTCCTTTTCACCGTGGAGGGCAACGGCCCTACAGTCACCTGGAAAGGCCACCGTTAGAGCTGCAAATTTTTCGACGATCGATCGTGGAAACTTCTTCACAGGTGGTCGATGCGAATTATCACGCGACCAATGACCGATGATTCGTCTCTGCTGCACGCGATCCCGTAGCATTCGATGCACGGGTACCAGCGCGTTCACGTGTCATAAAATTTGTTTCCTCGACTCTACCCGAACTCAAACTTTCACGATAAATCCACCGAAGAAGATATTAATTTTAGATAAGTGGATTCGAACACGTAACGCTGCATTTTTCTAGTAATTTCGTTCCAACTTTTATTCAAGTTAACTAAATTTTCTTTTAAACAATCTTATCGAGTCTTAGGACACGTAGGAATAAATTTTTCGATGAAATTCATTAGATCGTATCGCAGGAAGAGTTTCCAAGCATTTTTAACAATCGACATAGGATAAAGGGAAACGAAGAAAAGGGAACGACATCACGTTCTGCACAAGTGTAAATTAATATTACAAGGTTCCAGAATATGCTCTTGGAAATATGTTGAAAGGGAAAGTACTAATTATAACTAAAATTATAATTTACAACAAAAACATCTCTTCTTCTAATAAATATTCCTATGATACAGGTTCTTTATACCAACATTTCCAACGCATTAAATTATCGATAGAAGAAGAAATTAAATTAATAATGATTTCTTAATGCTGTAAAATGTCACGTAAATTGGAAATTAAATATCCACATAACGCAATTAACTATTATATAATCAGACGGTAATTAACTGGTAATCTTTTTCTCCGAATCGAACAGAATTCTGGTTACAACGAGTTAAAGCACTTTATGGATGATTTAAATATCAACTAATCTATAGAGAAACTGAACTATCATTACCTTATCTTCCACGCTTCTTCGTGTACATTAATTTACCAGCAACTTTAACGAAAGTACTTGCCAATGAGCCACGTCACATACCAATCTAACCGGCGAAGGTGCCACCTTCTTCTCCCTCCTTGGCATACGTGATTCCCACTTTCTATGTTTCCACTTTTACGCTTCGTAATAAATTACTCGCTCGCCAAAGTCCAGAACGACGTATTCGCGGTTTTTTGCCGTCGTTCTATGATTTTTCCCCGTTGAAAATTAGTGTCCGCCTCGAAATGTGTTGGTCGGTAAATCTGTCTGTTCTTACCAGCATCTTGCAACGCGTACACACCGCGAGGAAAACGCTTCTGCTCGGTTAGTAGATTTCTTGCCGGAGCTTCTTCGTTCTGCAAACTTTTTAAGCGGAAGCCTATCTCGAACGGTCGATCGACGGAATCACGTTGCATCCACGATCCCTATTGTTACGAGGCTCGTTCCAGGGTGCGAGGTGGAATGTATTAATGTCAATTAAGTGATAATAAGTCGCGTCGAGCAACGCGATATCTTTTTCTTCCACGTTCGAAGACGACTTTAGGCTTAATGACGCCGCATCCTGCTACTTGATCGTCGCATCCTGACTAGTTCATTAGTCACGATTGCTCAATAACAACGGGAGCGGAATTGTTACACCGCCGGTGAACTTATAAATCACATGATCCACGACGTGATAAAGCGTAATGATCCCCATAAGGGAGAGGGAAAGAGAGGCAGAGAGAACGTTCGCGCTAATTCGAGGGACTTGCCTCGCGGGTCGGAGCAATCGCCTCTATAATGCGTGTACCGTGGCTTCGCAACGGGGATGACTCGTGAGTTCCTTCGCGATTAATATCGAATATTCCGTGAATATTATACCGGTTGATTTAATGCAAAGCACACGGCGGGCGAGAAGTAAAATTAACGAATTTCGTTCGTTAGTTTACGATGTTTTGCTTATTAATTCCTGGTTTATATCTAGGTGAGATTAGCTTCGTTTCATAGCGCTTCTTGGATTCATCAGTTTTATGAACACATTATGCGCACGGGGTAATCAAAGCACGAAAAGAAGAATACGGTGAATTAAGTTTGTGTGTGTACAAGTTTAGGGATACGACTAATTTTCTTCGAGATAATAATATTACCGGGTGCACGATGAGAAATACTTTTCTGGAATTTCTTCAATCACATTATCTTCAATCCTGCCGTATCAATTAATCCCAATGAAACGAATAATATCGAAAATTCATACTTTTCCATACTCATCGGAAAAATTAAACTTCACATTTCGGAGTTTTCAATTATCAAAATTACTTTTAATTAATTTATGCCCTCGACGCTTTTAACGCGATTCACTTACTTATACGTTTTTGACAAAAGTTAATCAAATTAGAAGCTCCGTGACCCAGATCTATAAATCGACTGGTCGAAATTCCGAAAAATCTCTTGATTGTAAAACGAACTCGCACGTATATAAATACATAGACACTTTCTTTCGTCGTTCTCAGTGTCGTGGGAAGTGCACGCACCCCATAAACAGACTACATCGCGGCAGTAATCACGAGGTCCACGTAATAATAACTATCGTGACGTAATTGCAAATTCGTCACGGTGCCGATAAAGGTTATTCGCGAGTCATTATTCTGATTTGCCATTAGCCGCGCGCCTAAGTATCGACGCGTTCCTAACGCTTTGTGTCGCGAACAGCGCCACAGCTGCGCCCGACGGAAGAGGAAACGATTAATTTGCAAGAATTAGCCGGCCGTTTCGAGTCTACCTCGATGAAACTTAAATCGTCCTTAGTTCAAACACACGACCCGATTCGCTGACTCGACGCGATTATCGATTTCCCACCCCTCAGGCGTCTGCGTGTATTTCGTCGCACATATTTCCTTATACATACACTCGATTGATATTTCTTGATAATTATTGATAGAAGCGCCGCTTGCATGTGTGCGCGATACTCCGTTTCTCAGTCACAAATCGAAGAAGCGTCGATGATACTAGGTGGATAATTCTTTGATCAACATCAACGAAAAGTGCGCATCGGCCTCGCCAGAATCCCATTGCAGACCACGATGTAGTGTTAATCGTTCGGTTGAGAGGCGATAAGGTGGAATAGGAAGGATACACAACCGGCTAGTAACGAGGGGTCCGTGATCCTGGCGGCAGAGTGGTAGGAGGGAACATCTATGGGAAACTCAGGATCGTGGCCGTATGTAGATGGCCACAGGAGGCGTTAAGAGGCCGTGGTACGTGGCCACGCCACGAGGGTCGCGCACGAAGAAGGTGGTCTATTAGTTCTGTAACCTTCTCGAGCAGTCGAGAAGGCACACCATATCTGCGATCACCGACCGATAAGATACGAGACGTAACAGGAAGTCCGTGCTATTCTCACCCGAATACAAGCGTTTCGTTTTAGTAGTACCTTACTGGGCGTGCGCCGCTGCCCGTGTCGAACAACGAGCCGACATTAGGTTGTCGAAAAAAAGTCCTCCAGAGTTTCACAGAAAAGATCCTTGAATTTTATATTGGTACTTCTATGTACGTTTTATAACGTGGAAAGAAGGTTCAAGCTTTCGCTTTCATCTTTTCTTAGACTTTAAAGCGAACATTACAAACATTTAACATAGATGAATTACGAATAGTGATCACTGAAGAAGAAAATGCTGAACAATTTTTACATCGCTCACGAATTATACATCTTTTCTCTAAAATATGCGATGCTCAATTTCAAACTTCAGAGAAAATTCTACTCGAGATAGATTTAATTGCTGATTAAGTACTCGGCGAACCTTTGAAACAGACTTTCTCGTGAAGAAACAGAAAAATCATCCTTTTATTTACGTAGAATGTAAATCTATACAATGGCACGATTTCCTGTCGGAGAGTTTCACAACCTCAACGGACAGATATCCATCTAAAGTTTGACATCGACGCATCGTTGCATCGAAGAAACGCGTGTTTCCCATTTCTCTGTGCGCGACTTCCCAAACAGCCTCGGATCATCGTCGACGATAAGATCGCATGTACGATAACGCGTCGCTTTATAAGGTGTTCCATTTGTAAACGCGTCGTAGAAGCGTTTGCATCGCGTCCGGTGATGTGGCATTAACTTTGATGCAATTGAATGCAACGGCGATTCGCTAGGCCAGTTCCGGTTCGGCCGTGCCGTCCGGCTCGCTTCATGCCGCCAGAGATCGAAGGATATATATCCTCTGCGACGCTGGAATCCTCGTGTCTGAATAATGCTAATGTCGTCGAGGAAGATGTCCGTCTAGCTCGGTCATCCGCGAGACAAGTTTGAGAAAACTGGAGATAAGAGACAGCAGAATGCTGTTGCATTGCCATTTTACCGACGTTCTCGCGTGTTTTCCTCGTCACATCCTCTGTTATCAGCAGGTATATCGATTCTGGCGTTTCTGCATTTTCATCGTTCCTATTCTTCGAATTATTCAATCTGTATCACATCTGAATTTCTGATTTGCTGATCCGTAAATCGTCAGAGTCGCTTTACAGGATACCTTGAGAAAAATTAGATACTTTCTTTTAGGAGAAAATACGTCTACGAATGACGGCAGTGCAGAGTGTGGAACTCAGAGTAAGAAGATTCGTCGAGAAGGCAAATAGCTTGTTTCGATTCTAAGAGGTGTATCTATCGACTGCTAAGTTTCATGGTACAGTTTACAACGTGTGCAGACTCGTATCGATATCAGACGTGGCTTGCGTCCACATAGAAATTAATATACAGCTGTGGCTGGTAAGTAGAATCCGATCCTGATGCAGAAACTTAGCAATCGATGCGTGCGTCACGAGATGTTTCAACAGACCTAAATCTCTCCACTTTACCAGGTAATTGCCTACTTTGAAATTCTGGTGCAATGGCATCGCCGAAATATCTCTGCCTCCACGTATGCACAACTTACTTTCTCCCAATCACAGAATATCAGTTGCGCAAGCTTGCTACATCCTAGCCACAATTCCACAGTATCCGCGAATGCAGAAGAGGATCGTGGCTCGTGAAGTTAGATAGTTGGCGTATATCCTGCTACTTGGATACCGTTCGGTGTTGGCGAAGCCACGTAGAATTCGTGTCGATTCCACCGGTGGAAAACAGGCCTCCCCGTCGTATAGCGAAGTGGAGGGTTGGCCTGGAAGCTGCACGACAGGGGGCTGGGTGGGGAGCTTGGGGGAGGACAGCAGGCGCACGGCCCACGCCACGAATTCCACGGATGCAAATTCGCTTGAGGTATCGCCGGATCGTGAGCGTCTTCGGTACGGATCGGCGGGGGAAAAGACAACGAGGAACGAATATAAGAAACGAGCATCCGTAGGATCGCGAAGAGCCATGTATACGTGCATCCACCCACCCGTACGACCGGCCACTGGTCGGCTGCCAGCAAGTTGGCGCAGAGGATGGCGTTTCGAGCGTCCGTGTGGGTCCGCGCGGGGATACGGGGCTGCCGTTTATGTGCAGGCACCGTTGCACTTGCACCACGACCCGCCAGCACCGCCGTGGATGCATGATGTATATCCGCCACCGGGTTAGGTGCAGTGGCGAATATGCAAAACCGGTGGCGCGGGGCAGACTTGACCCTGTGCTGGCCCTCTTCTTCCCTACCTGCCCCTATCTTCCAGCCGCTCGTGTTCCAGGGCCCACCGAAGAACGATCCAGTCAATACGCGGAAGGCGCTCGTAAATCATATATTATATTTCGCTCTCCGCTCCGCTGAAGACCATGTTCCGTCGCTACGTGCCTCGTTAAACCTCCTGAGCTCGGGAAAAAGCGTATTAGGGGTTGCTGTTTCGTTTGCCGATCAGCTTTAGGCATAGGTGTCGATAGAATCATAGTTATAGATTAGGCTGTACAGTTATATGAACTCAATCTGTCAGGGTAATCAAATACGCACTTACGTAGAATCTTGCGAGGGTATGGATTTTTATCTTTGGACGTTTCATTGGTGAGAACACGCAACCACAGTCTAATGTATGATATTATGTAATATGCGTATGATGCTGACTCGTCGTATGTTTCGAATTAAATACGGTTGCCACTGAAAGTGGCTAGTTCATCGCGATATCGTAATTATGAGGAACGTGGCGATAAGTCGATGTAATTGAATTTACGTCGCTTTACTCCGCAATGCTGCTCCACGGTTCGTTGAACCTCCACAGGTTTTAATTTTAAGAGAATCCTTCCGTTTGTCCGAGCGATTTCCGCGATTCTCGGGAAAATGATATGGTTCGCCGGTTCTGTGGCAGACAGGATAAGCTTCCCGAGCGCGCAATTAAAGCACGCCTGCAATCGCGACAATCGGAGCGGAGCGATATCGATCTTTTAAAGAGAATTCGTAATCACAAGCGGGGCTCCGTTAGACGAGATCGACCTACCGTTGCGAACGTACGCCGCTGTTAAATGATGCATGGGGAAATGATTAGGCCACCGACATCGATTGGGGATAATAGCCATCGGGGAGAAAAGCGACGTTTTTCTCTGTCTGCAAACGCGCTAGAAAGTATAGCACGTTCGATGGAAAGGGTCGAGGAAATCGGCTGCGGAATGATGATTGCGCGAAATAAGGCTACTTTGTAAATTACGCGATGTCCGGTATTCGCAAGAAGTTAGGCGAGACTGCGTGTCCACAATGTAGACCGTTCGATCCAAAGTTATTACGATATCATCGTCGCTATGGTTGTTTTACCTCGAGTCCGAGCAAGACATACTTATTTACACGAACAAATATAACAACGGTTAATAATTAATACAGACGACAGGAACTGACCTTCTCTACGTCTTTTCAAGCGGCTAAGTTCTTTGTGAAATCTACCCGATGTTCCCAACGACATTTTTTGCGGGAAACACGAAGAGGTTGCTTAATGTACCTTTTATTCTCCACCGTTTCAATAATCGTCTGAAACATTGCATTTGTTAAGTGAAATATATTATTTAGGCATAGCGTAATGTCATACGCGTATACTTTACAACGGTACTATATGAATGCCTTTCGAGCAGCAAGTATTTGCATTAACGTTGAGGCTCAACAGAGATCGTAAAATCTATGACGACCATGATGCAACTCCTCTTTAAAATTTTCGACAAAGTCTTTCAGCTTTTACGTCAAAAGACCGTATGTCGTTTGAGAAGCTTGTTCGCGTTTTATGGATGTAGAAATTTGTCGATTTATGAATTTCTAACTGATTTACAACGACATTCTTCCCGTCTCTTTTTCTATGCACACGTTTCCCCTATTAAGAATCCCAAAAGACAATTTCCGTTATCCCTTCGATTAACATTTTTCACGCGTGTACGATTAAGATTCGAGTGTACGCCTTCGACTAACATTTTCGTGAATGTAAGTATTACAAATTTAAGACTATACCGTTTCGAATAATTCTTCCTCCTACGAGGAAGACTTTGAGGATCAGCAAGAAAGCAAAGAAGGAACCGCAAAGTGTGTAAGGGAAAACGAATGAAGATCCTGACAGATTTGATTACCTTGGAAACACGGCGCGCACGATGTTCGCTCTTTTTGCCACGATTTACGCGACGGTACCATAAACACCGGTGGTTCGTCGCGCAAATTAATTTATTTTTGTGGCCGGTTAATCAACCGACTCTCGTCGCTAACTGTCGCTAATTTAATACTTATTCGAGTATACATACATCAAACGTGAGACGAATACTATATTCGACGGTCATTTTAATCAAGTAATTTATTATTTATGCCGGATTTTTACGCTTCCCGTTGGGCTGCCACTGATTTACGCTAATGACTATAGCGAACGGATGGTTTTGTTAACGCGGCGTTGGCACCGATCATACGTTCTAAGTATGATAAATATAGATTCTGACATGTCGTTAAAGGCACGTCGTGATTCCGATGGCGGAGAGTCGATCGAGACCCGCGAATCGACCACGGCTGATTGAGATTTATGTTGATAACGTTGGTCAGCTTGCAGGAACGTGTCTGATATCGTTACATCGCGTAGATTAATTTACCAAGGTTATCGTTTGGCCAGCGATTTAAATTTCCTTTTAATCCTCTTTCTGTCCGAGGGACAGTTAGACCTTTAACGATGATCAACAGGCAGGTCGTAAAAATTGTCCACCTTTGCCACTGGTAATAGTAAACAAATTTCAAATTCTTGATTTATCATTCTTTTTTCTTACCTTATTATTATCCGAACGGAGAATGTGACATGAGATTTTCGTACGGAATATTTGTTTTCTACCGGTCAGTGAATGAAATTTATGGGTTTGCCCGGTGCCATTAGCCTGTTTCTTAATCCAGACCAGTCACCGATGAAAAATGTTACGATATTGCAAAACGTTTATAAAAACGTCACTCTATATGCAAATAAACGGGCAATTGCTCAGAACGGTGGACACAAGTTACTAATAATTATGGTCGAGCGTGCTCGAAAATACAGCGACGCGGAGAAGGTGGTCCGAGAGCTTGCGGTCGTCGGTGTCCATATTTCATGCGATCTTTCAGCCGTTCGCCGGTTAATCGACTTTTTTTCACGCGTCTTTCGTTAAATTCTTCACCGGTTGATTTACGATCGATATTTTTTATCCGGTACCCTTTCACGCTCGCCTTTCCTTTCTTTTTCCCTTATTGTCTCTTTTTTTTTCTTTTACCCGTCTTCCTTCTTTTTCTTTCCATTTCTTCTTTTGCTTCTTCTCGTTTCATTGCGAAGGCAACGGTAGTCCGGTCGCTTGCCAGATTTCTACGTACGCGCGTCGACATTTATTCCCGCATAATACGCGACTGCCACCGGTAGAATTATGGACGTACGCCTGCAGGGACATACGACGGATAAGATCTTCACGGTACAACCACAAGGTACTTTCTTTTTCTCCCTGGCCTCTCTGAGGCTGCAAGCACAATATAAGTTAACGATCGACCGATGATTAACATTACGCGACGCGATCAGCATACGCGATGCTGGACCTCTTCGCCACGCTCGGGACGAAGCTCCTTTATCGTGCCCCGCTCATGAGAAACTCCGTGCAGTCGGTGAATTGCAAATCATCGGCCATGTCAGGAGTTTCGTGCAGATGTCGAAATGAGTTAATGTCGGACTTTACGTTTGTAGATAAATTCTATCCGAGGTAGGATATCTAGCGACAGAAGATAGCTCAAAGAAAAGCTCTAAGGGGGTCTACAGGCGTTACTTATCGAGGTTCAGTAATACGAAAGGCTGGAATTATCAATTAAACATAATCCCGAAGATATCTAGATTCGTAATATCGCTACGAGAAGCCTACTATCGATCAAGCGCAGAAACACACGGTCAGTCCTTCTCACGGTACGTATCTTGCCACGTTTATATCTCGATCACCGATCGCAAGATGCATTCCAAACATTCTGTCGAATGGGATCGCAGATGAAGTGCGCGACCCCTAGAAATCGTACTCGATCGAGCTGAAATCGACGACTAATCTCGTCCAACACACAGGTGTGCGGGATTCAGGTGCAACGTCGATACGCGAACGAACAGCCGAGAGGGATGCTGAGAAAGCATTCCTACACGAGTCCACGAACCCGAGCCGTAATGATACCGATGTAAGAAGAGGTCGAAACGAAGAAGGATCGGTCCCGAACGGAGGTCGAGCACGGTTGCACTCTCTAGCCAGGCGCAGGACGTCGACTTGTAGGGTTTGAGCGATCTCCATGGCAGTTATCCACTTGCGAGCTCTCGCTTGCCATCGGCCAGCTACTGGGTCAAGCGTCGCTGCCTCCGGGGCCACGGGAATCTCCGGCGCATCAAGATGCACCAGTTTCGTACGATGAAAATAATTACGGGCTTGGTACTCGATCTGCCACGTAACCTGCACACGTTTCAAACACGCGTACCTCACGAGCACCGATAAAAAATGATTAATGCTCGATTCGATGGAAATGGTTTTTGGTTATGGTGAAATATGGTTGAGTTTAACGTGGATCGTCGATCGGCCGACAAGTATGCGAGAACTGCCACTCTGTCGCAATTGCGGGTATATGTCCCTTGCTTTTTGAACTTTTTTTGCGATTAAATTGATACAAAGTAGAGCTAGCTAGCTGCGAGTCCGTATTAAGTTACAGGAATGTAAGATTTATTCTTTAATTATTTTTCACACTGTATGTTATTTAACTGGTTTTTATCCTCGCTCCAACAACAACGCACCATAAAACTTGAAGTTGCGAAATATGCAGGTGCGGGAAGAATACATATACCTTCCACTAACGAGCCCTTGAGGTCTCAAGATGCTAAGGAATATACACAGCCCATTAATATTGTCCCGTAAATTAATAACAAAATTGAAACTCGTTCGATCGAAACGTAATTCATCGCACCGAAAGATCAAACGTCGATACCAAAATTACTCCCGCAGTCGTCGTTGTTTCGGCACAGCACCCTCGCAATTACGATAAAAACGCGAGAGGTAGCAAGGTTCGCTACTACTCGACGTTATTACACGGTTAACACGCATCTCGTCTCTCGTCGATCTTATCTTGTCTTGATCCCATCGAATATATCTTATGGCGAACCGTAAACGCGTTAAATAATAACGCAACAACTACAGAGAAACGTTTCGATCGTGACATCATTACCATCCCTTGGTAAATTACACTTTGGGAAACAGCCGCCGATCTTCCTCACCTCACGCGCTCATTTTTCAAGGCCGTGACAGACTGGCGACCGAGCACGCGTCGTCGTCGAGGAAAGACGAAGAGGCGAAGAAGCGAGGCAGCTGAGGCAAGGTGGAAGAGCGCGGTCGCCAATTTTCCGCGGCTTTATCCGGCTTAATGCGCGCACGCCGCACGAGCAGGTGCCAGCGAATACAAAACGGACCCGTTTAGCCTGTCTGCCACGTCCTACGCGGCAATGCGGCGCGATAATACGTTTATTACGATAGGCAATTTACGATGCAGCGCGCGGCGCGAGGCCAACCATCCGTGGGCTCGCCTCTTTTCTTCCTTTCGACAGATCCTGCGAATATACACGTCGATCATCCACGCGCGAGGTCCTTCTTCGTTCGTCGACACTATAATGCAATGTGTCGACGCATTTCGCCCCGGTGAATCGACGCGATCACATACGCAACGTCATTACACGCCGGTTTAACGCCTCGGCGTCGGACACGCTGCGCCTTGATTATGATCTCACACGCTTGTCCAACATCCTAGCCGCCCGAATCATCGGCTAACGGTCGCGAAAACCACCTCGCGAGCCCTCTCGCGCGAGATTGAATTAGAATACGCCGTTTCATCTGCGACGCTTCACGCCGGTTAACCGGAGGTGCGCGTTAGAGATTCGCCAGAGAGCTCGGATCAAACGTGTGGAGAATCGCGGTTGATCCTTTTCCCGTTACGGCGGGGAAAAACTGCTTTCGAACACGATGTAATTCGTTCGGATATGGTTTCTAGTAAATATATTAGAACGATTTCGAGGCCATTGATACTTTTCCTTGTGCAACGGACGACAAGGAAGAACAAAGCAACCCTTGAATCGCCTTGGCATCCAAAAAATTGCGAATCATCCGAGATTGCAGATCGAAGCTTGAGAGACGTTCAAGAACAAAGAACAAAAAGAAGCATCGACGAACTTCTGGAAAAACGTTGCCCGATTGACTGCCGTCGTCGCAGAGATACCGTGGCCCGACCTACGACCCATGGCAAGGCTACCAATCAAACGTAACTGAAACATAAACTCACGGAAATTCCTGACCCAGGTTGTCCCGATCGAGAGGAGAACGGCAGAGCGATAGGCCAACTGAAACTAACGTTTGAAGAGAGGAAGAAGAAAGGAAGAGAGGCCGCGCGCGATACAAATTGACAAGGATCTAGCGCGCCTAACCTTGAGCCGGCAGCATTATTTATCGAATTAAGCGCCGGCAACGGAGTAGGTAGACGGCCGGGACGTAGCGTCCAGACGAGAAAACGGTCCGAGGCCGAGGCTGGAAGGTGGATGCTGGTGCTAGTGGGGGCGTGCGATAGTTCAAGTCGTGAGCGGGCAGCCCCGCCCGACACGACCGCGGAGCATCTCCGTTCTGACCCCCGCTGACTTAGTCGAGGGGGCCCTCCACCAACCCCCCGTCCCGTCCACCACCCTGAATCCGCGGTCCCACGAGCACCACGAGACGACTCTGCGCGCTTCTTCCTTCTATCCGTTTTTCTCCTCTTCCTTCCTCTGCACGAGTAGATTCAGTGTGTCGTCTCGTTCTAACTCGAAGCTCGTCTTCTTCCCGTGGCTGGCTAGAGGCGCTCTTCGCGTCTCGAGTCCCGCTTCTTCTTCGCTGGAGAGCCACCCCACCCTGAGGCTTAGCGCAACGCCAAGGGCACTGTGATCAGGCACCGTCCAGGCCTCACGGGCCCTCTCGTCCCAGGGTGGGGATTCATCGCGAACACCACTACTTTCCACCTCTCCCTTCCAGCCATGTGGCTAGAGCACCTTCGAGCGAGAAGGAAGGACAAAGGAGAACAAGAAGAAGAAGAAGAAGAGGAAAAGGGGGAGAAGGAGGAAGAAGAAGCGATTGAAGAAGGAGGAAGGCAGTGATAAGTGTGGGAAGGGCAGGTTGCATAAGGTCTAATATTATGCAAGCGCACACAGGCCTGAATGCGTTAGATCCCTTGGGTTCTGGCCCCCTCTACGTCTGGTTACACCGCGATACTCTACACAGCGTACACGCAGAACATAAGGCCCCGGGTACAAGGGAACGGTTCTCCAGAACGTCAGGTTTCAGGGTTTGCGCGTACACGTATATACGGAATCATGAGATCGTGTTGAGATCCCTCTCCATTTCTCTCTTTCTCCGTCTGTCTCTTTCGCTCCCTGTGTGTTTGCATTCGTGTGTATACCTTTACCCTACCTGCATAGAAATCGCAGGAGCGTTGAACCCAGGAAGTGGCCATGAAATAGTCATTCCTGAAAGGTTAACTCTCCTACCGCATCTCGCGGGGCCCTGAGGTCGAGCCTGAAAGTCCGGAAAGTCCACGGCCGGACCAACAGGAGAGACGGATGGAAGATGCGAGAGAGGATCCACGGACTGGATGAGAAACGGAGGGAAAGGACAGCCAGGGAGTAGGGAGCAGGGAAAGGTCTCTCTGATTGTCCGTGTCCGTTTCGACTACCCTGCTAGATCCGATGATCCCTCGCGAGACCAACGACCAAGGGAAGATCGTATTCAGGTCGCAGCCGGGCATGATTAACAAGGTAACGACGTTCGAAAGAGTAAAACGAGTGGCATTCTAAGCTTTGGAAGAAAATTGTGCGTTTCACGCGCGACCCTCGTCGCGTTAAGTTGAATGGTACTTTTCTTTTTTTTTTAGTAACTAATTGTAACGATTTCACGTTGGGGGATAAAGCTTGCACGTTAAAATCATTCGAAACTGTAATTTTTCAACTCAAGTACCTGTTACAATACTTCTCTAATTTATACAAGATTAAGTATTCAGATTAGATAGACTTAATAACGTCGTTACGTTTACGGCAATATCTAAATCGAGACAGTCACGACACGAGCATGTATAGTTCACAAGCTTATTGCAACAACCTTTCTGATTTCTACGTTCTCAGACACAAAGCCCAACGATATATTAAAATCTTCCAGACAGGTCGACTCTTAATTTCAAATCGGAGCAGCCATATCCTCTCTTCGACGTCTCAAGGTGCTCCGATCGAATTGGAAAAAATTTCTCCGTTGCCCCCATTTCGTAGGCCGTCTATCAATTTTTGCCCAGCAGTCCAAACCTCGCTAGCCCGCCAGAAACAAAGTAAATCAATAAGCCGTTCCCACGGGCGAACCATTACCGATTGACTCTCGAACCAGGAGGTCGAAGATCGAGCGAAACGTCGAACGTGTCAAAATTTCATCGGACTGTACGGTTCGAACGGGGAAGATCGCGCGTACAGTTCGACCTGTCGTCTCTCTCTCTCTCTTCCTCTCGCTCTTTGAACGGCTCTCCCGTCCCCCCTCTAGGTGCACGATGTGGCTACGTCGAGTACCTACGGAGGAGTAGTACCGGGGTACCCTGGAGGCCACGAAGGTCACAGGGCTAAGGCACTTCTCACGCCCCCGCCATGTCGGTGAGGAACACCCCACTTAGACGGATTGTACATACCTTAAAGCAGCCGATTAGTATACGTGCTTAATTACCGGTAACGTGCGTGCCTGACGTCGGATATCGATCATATCGTGCAAGCTTGACGGACTCGAGAAAAGAGATTAGACATCGACGATAATTCCTGCATCGCGTTTCAACAACGATACTTGCCGAGCTTTTTCATTTATACGATCAAGCTGACGGAGTTTCGCGAGAGGAAGAACGTGTAATTAAATCGTGTAAATTTTTCGTTCGTTAAAAAATTTTCCAAGATGATTAAACGACTTTGCAAATTGTAAGATGCTCCTTCGTTTCCATTTAAAGATCATTGTAGATCGTAACGATTGCAAAAAGAATGATTTACGCAGAGCCGAAGGTACACACGTTGCAGAGAAAAGAAAGATAGTTGCGATAACAAAGGCTATGATTATTTTACCAATTCCGATAAAAAGCTAAGAATCGATATCGACGAAGATGCAAGGCCATCTCTTTGCGACTATTAAGCCGCCATCGCGGCATCACGACGCGCGAATAAAGGCGATGTACACCTGATCTAGTCTTGAAAGATCAACGATCTTGGTGACTGGTGTTCGATCTTTGAAATGTCAGCCGACTATCGCTCCTCTAATAGAGGCGAGCAGAGGCGACTCGAGACGAGTACACGATACAAGAGGACATAATGTCAAGGGAACCACCGCGCTATTGTACCAGTGTAGCGGCCCGGAAAAAAAGAATATGATGAATGGTTCCGGGTTGCCCGAGGATGGACAACTCTCCTTCTCTCGAGACGATTTTCGGCTCATCCTCCTCCTCTTTTCGTCATTGCGGACGCGTAGGCAACGTGCGAATGTGCAAGTTAGCCCACCAAGGCACCTTTCGATTCCTCTCTGCTAATCAATCGGGAGAAGAGCTGCCTTTCTAGACCCGGAGGCACGTCAAGGATTTCGACGATCCTACTTCGTCCATGTTACATCCTCGACCGCCCGTTAACCTCTCTATTCGACTGGCCAATTTAACCCAACTTCCGACCAGTCGATTATATTTAATACATTTGAAAGTGTGCCGCTACCGTTTGCTCTTACCGTCCACGCTTTCGACGGATAAGCGGCGCTTGATGGAAGGTGAACGGTTCACCGTCAAAGAAACATTAATCGTATTCTATTCTTCGCGGGTTTAAAGCGTGTCTTTATCGAATGGACGTGGATTTTTGAAAGCGGTCTCTGTAATTGCCGATGAACCATGGGAATGAGAGCAACGGATCTCTGGTTCATGTGTCGGGTAGTTGCTAATGAAGTTCTTCGAGTTTTATCATCCGTCGCGTCATTCGTACGATGTCTTCGTGTGAAAAGACAGACGATATTACTCGCTTATTAATTTGGATAAAAATCAGTTCGTTTTCTTTTACGTGAAACGACGTTGCGTTGTATCCGTTCCGATATGAAAGCTTTGAAATTACGAAGAACTCCGACATTCCCTGCCATTCGTACCTTCCATCCCTCAAGGTTCGGATAAATCGCGACTATCCGTCACCAGAAAATGAGAATCTAAGAAGCGTACAGGTACATTGTGTACATTGCACTTCTCTACCTTTCCGTCATCCAGGATAATAACTTCGCGAAGAAGAAAAAGGAGAACCGAAGGAACAAGTACGAAGGAAGAAATGGACTTCACGATGTAGAAAGTCCTGAAGATTCCTCTTAGGAGGAGACGCGTTTCCATCAGCGTAGCTTACACAAGCAAGCGGGTTTAGGCTCTCGAAAAGAGTTAGCAAAGGCAAGGTAAGAGGAGGTAGAGGAAAAGGAGGAGGTGGAGGAAGAGGAGGTCGGACACGAAGGAGGAACGGTACCGACCGTTTACACCGTGACGAGGACGAAAACGTGGCGCAACGGAACGTTGGCGTTATGTAAAAGCGTAAAACGACTTAAAGATTCGCCTCACGCTCTGCCCTCGCTAAGAAGCTTCTCTTCTTTCGACCAAAATCCCACCTTCCCCGCTCTTACGATCTTCGTCGAGGCTCCACACCTTCTAACTCTCTTCCGCTTCTCGCGTCTCCTCCATAGTTTCTTTTTAATTTCCTTTCCACCCATGTTTATGGATACCTTGGAATAAAATTTCTATCGTCGTGGAAATTATTTCGATCAATTAAGTATTTTTCCAGCGTGTTAATAAATCGACAAAGAGTTCGCAGGCTTGTAAGGACTCATAAAATATTTATCACGATATGTTCGTTATTGAATGGGAAGGAATATAAAAGCAATTAATTGTACGACGATGTACGTGTATCTTGCGTTTGATCGGAAGAAGAATGCAGGCTTCGTTTAAAGGTAAGTCAAGGCGAACGTGATGTTATCGAGGGAAAAAAGCAAAAAGACAACAGGTGTCTGGTTCGGTAACGACACCAGTTATTGCCACTAAATGATTTTCGATGGCTGGTATTATTGTAAATCGTGGTTAAATTAAACGTTTCGTTATTTCAATGAAACGATAGTCATTAAGCCAGGCGTAATTCGTTGCACTCGGATCAACCATAAATTCTAGCATATAAAATCCATCGATCAATCTCCGTAGTAAATTCCTATGCATGCATTTCGCATCACGCGAGAACGCTGCGCCAACGGTAATTACAAAAAATCCCAACCACCCTACGTTACGCTAATTAACAGCGAATCGAATAGAAGGTGATCGAAGAGCCACGACGCAAGAACCATTCCGGTGAACAAGAGGCAGGCAACGCTGAAAGAGGAAGAGAAGGTAGCTTTTATCAGCCTTATCTGCCGACAGTGTCGAAGTGCGAGGGATCCGGTCGATTCTGTACATTGCATAATCACTTGGGTCTGATTCTAAGTATCGGTGAACGAAAGACGAAGAAAGAGAGGAAGATGAGGAAAGAGTGAGAGAGAGAGAGAGAGAAAGAGAGAGTGGCGATAATCGTTGTATGTTCGTAGAACACTGAGTCGACCGGCTGTGTGCACTCGCATCTACGCGTCTACTCCCATGAAGAATCTAAGATCGTATCGTGAAATGCTCCGAGCGCGATATGACCACCGCCTATTGCTACTCGTCTTACCGGCGGCTCTCCCTTTCTCTCTCTCTCTCTCTCTCTCTTCCGATGATCGCTTTGCCATTCAACGCGAGGACTTATCTCGATCGACGGAACATGTCCGCACTGTGCTCTATGTCTCTGATAAGAACCCATAAACGTCACCTTAATTGCGGCTAATAAAACCACGACGCTATCGAATTGGTGCACTTTCGCATTTGCACTTTTTTGAAAATTCTTAGCTTTAAAAACGAACGCGATGATGAGACCGACGGTGAAAGAGAGAATTGACAGAGACTGGTCCTAGTTCTAATCTATCTATGTATGTGAAAATTCGAATATCTTCTTTATATCTTTGCTAATACTTTTTAGAAGCAATAAGAAGCGACAAGGATGAAAATAAAGAAATGATGAAAAGTAATGGACGAAGTTTATAGTTGTTGCATCAATCCGAAGTAGCGCATGATAGCAGGAGATTATACCATGAAGACGCATGAAGACCAATAGGTTTTATGTCGCGAGTAAATTAATAGTTTCAGTAAAACGTTAAAATGAACTTGAAAAGTTATATCAAAATATTTAATTACGTAAAGATAACGATACTTTGTGTTTCGCTAAAGTACAATTTATTACATTCAACGAAAGCTCAAAGATATTTTCGCTAAAGATAATCTCTAAATTCATTATCCCTCGTTTATAATTTCATTAGGATCGCGTTTAACATTATGTAACTAACAATTTATAGACGTTTGCAAATTTCCTTTCCCTGCCTTTCTCCGTAAAACTTCTATCCAACCGAAGGATCTTCACGACCATTTGCATACGATGAGAAATGCCTAAGCATTAAGCTACACCTTCGAGGTGTGTAAAGGAAACTCTCGTTTAAAATTTATTTCTCCGAGCTTCTAATTCGGTTACCACCATCCAGTCTGGTTGATGATGACAAATTGCGCCGCTTTAAAAGCCGCGTTCAGACAAACTGATTATCCGTGACGTCTACAAATCCGACCGGCATGCCGCAACATGCTTTTATCATCCAATCGGTTATACTCAGTCACCGATTATCGTTTTACCATTCGCCAAGGATTTATCTCGATAGTCGGAACATGCCACCGGCGCGGCGGCCGCACTGTTCGCGATAAGGAAGAGCTATGATAACAAGCCGCTATTTGCTGGAGCAACACACAGTGTCGGTGTCACGCTGCTACTGTGCATACTGCACGTGCTTGTCTCTCTTTTTATTTAACTTCTGATCCGTTGCAAATGTCGTCGCAACTCCGTTATCGGTTTAACCTGCTGTTGCGAACGCGCATAAGAAGATTGGCGACTATGTTATTCCATTGATAATTATTTCACATACGGAATAATAAGCTTGAGATTTTGCAGCTAAATCGATAGTATCGAGTGAAGTTCAAGGAAAATTTAGATATATGTTACTTTAGAATTTGATTAAATTATTGCGCTTTTCCCAAGAACTTTTCGCAACGGTTTTCCTTATTCTCTGAGATATCTTCATGTACGATGGTTGGACATTAGATTCGTCGACTTCTCGTTTGCGTAAGGAAAAAGAATAAAAGCACAAAAATTGCCTTGTACGTAGGACGATGGAAAAATATGCGAGAAGAAATATATTGGAAAAAATCGAGTCGTCACGACGCGATATTCTAACCAAAGAACTACATAGCGTCGTTGGTTCCAGGCGTTTTCTCTTTAAATATAAGAAGATTACGCTGAACCGTTAATACGGTTACGCATTATCTAGATTGCTACCCGTCGGCTTCCGCCGGCCGAGAAACAGCATGAGTAATTAATCAAAGACAATCAAACTCTGGGAGCGTCGGCTCGAACCGACTCCCAACAAAACGGGACGCTATCCGTCATCTTCTCTCCGTTAAAACCGGAGAAAAATACAGAACTACGGTAGATCGAAGGAAACGTAGACGAGAGTACGAAAAACTGGAATAGCGAATCATCCGTGACTTTCACCGGGAAAGTTTCATCAGATATGTATCTGTGCTTTCGAGGCGCGCAAAATCCACGTGATAATTTTCAATGAAAAGTCGACGCGTCTCTTCCAGGAACTTTCTTTAATTATGCGCTGGAATAGACAATAAAGGTGTCTATCTTGCGCGGCTACGCCTCGCAATTACGCTAATAATATTAATTGCCGCGGAATTCCGATCTTCTCCGCGCCACCACTGTACGTGGAGATAATTTAACGCTGTGGCGCGAGGATCGTCCAAGTGTCTATAATATCAGGGAAATAAGGTTCGTAAGATTCTTATTCGTATTTAGATAGAATTTAGATTTTTAATACAACTGTAATCTTTGTACGTACTCACGATGCTTCGTTCTAACAAAATTTAATCCGCATTTTAAAATTTATTAACGCTGAAACGCAACTTCTTTCACAAAATATTTTCATTCTCTATGTTTTGTCGGAGAACATAAAAACATATTACTTTTGCTATTGCAATTTTCAAATAAAGTCGGGAAACATCGACGCGCTCGCTTCGGTCGGCCGCCCGTGTAGTCGCGTCCCCGCGAACCGAGGCCCATATTAATTTCGATCGCCGCGGAATACAAACGAAACAACGACCTTCGGCAAATTTCTAATTTCACTCGGATGGTATCTATATGCGAGGAGTATTACCGCGGCGGCGAATCACTTTCGCACAGCGGGGCCCTTTTACCGAATCGCTGCACGCCCCGTGGACGTTCGCGTACGCAAACAGCCTGACTGACGTCACTTCTAGATCCGTGGGACGCTCGTGCTCGTATCCCTCGTGACGCGTGACAAGTTTCCTTTATAACGGGCAACGTTTCGAAAAGGGAGTCGAAAGGGGAGCTCGATGAAAGCCGCGACCACGACCACGAGGCCGCAACAACGCCACAGTACCACGCTAATGTGCTCGTCAACTTTTACGAGATCGTGCCGGCTAATACGCTAGAAAGTCTCTCGACGGTTAATGGGTCCGACCAACGAAACACAGAAAAGGAACACGGTAAATGCCTGCTTTGAGTATTCGTACGTCCTTAATTGCTCGTTTTTGCACTACGATTTAGCCGTAGGATCGAAGGTAACGTTCGTAGAAATCCAACGTTTCAACCGAGTGTGTGAAACGCCTTCTCAAGTCTACGAATTTCGACAATTTCGACCGTCGTCGTTTTACGAAACATTCGGCCGCGTGATTTATCACGGTGCATATAGTTGAACATAGGGGACATTAATTGCCATTTTTAATCGGCCTCGCACTATGTTCACGAGGTATGCCGTAATATCATTCTACCAGGTGAAGTGCTTTCTTGATGGGATTCGTTCCGGTGTTTCGAAATTTGCGATGATCACTGGTCGTTCATTATGCTTCAAAAATTCCCGTGGTTTCGACTTGGCGTGACGAAAGGTACGTTTAGACTGGTGTTTAAGACGGATTACAGTGCCCCGAGTTATATTACTCATCAATGTACGTGGAATAATAAACGACGTTAACTGTACAATTTAAGAAGATGCGACAGATATTGTGTGGTACCAAAGTATCCATTTTTCAGAAACAACATTTTATTCTGCTCTGTACTCACGTGTCAACTAATTCTTTATAAGCCATAAACCACTCTAAGAATAAAATGACGGCAGTGGCATTTAACCGACTACTCGAAAGTATGCGGTACCTTGCAAAGATTTTGAACCACGCGAGGAAAGAAACTATTCTCACACCGATGACTCATCCTTGCATTTTGATCGTCAAATTACGAAAGCCTTGGCCGGCTAAGATGTCAAAACGTCGTTCGATCGACGAGGATGAGCTCGACCGATTCTCAAGGCGTTTTATTTTTCGTTGCGTAAATAGACCTTCGGACATCCTGAACGCAGAAATCGAGCCGCTGTTGAATGTGCAGCGAGTGCCACAACGGGTCGGCCAGCTCTGCTCGCGTATATGGTATCCACGCACGATCGGAATTTTCCGATAGCCACCAAGCGGCGATTTATGGACGCGCGAGGAAACGGACGCGAGCCGTTATACACGGCCTCGAGTCGAACCTGGAAAGGGGAGGCTCGACATTCGAAGCCTATGCTCAATATCTGCTTGTATTATATCGCTGGCAGCTGCGGCCGCAAACCGATCAACTGCAAGGAAACCGAGGGTGCCTTCTTAAGGACTCGAATGCTTCTACTTGCTTACAAATCCTTGCTTCAGGTTTCAAGATCGCTGAGATTTTCGATTATTATAATTTTTCGTTCGATATCATCGAAACCGAATGCTGAAGGTAACGTATCAGCAAGTGTATTAACCATCCACGTTTTCATCCATAAAACCAGTATGAATCTGTTCGACGAATCAGCCTGAAGCTACCAGAGAAAACTACCATAGAAAATAAATCGTATAGCAAAGTGACCACATGTAAGTACGATAAGATGTGCCAATCGTAAATAGGATTCACGAATGGTTAATGAATTTTCTCAAAACGCTTTCTTTCTTCTAAACACCGATCTGCCAATACTAACCCCACTCTTCCATCATAATTTCCAACAGATTTATCTCGGAGAAGAGTCACATATGGTGCCCCATTGAACGTTACAAACATGTATGCCCACGAGACCCGCGGCACGGCTCCGACAAATTGCCAATCGGCAGTCAGCGAACGGGTGCTCCTCGAGCAGAGAAGTGTTCTCGCGGCGTTTCGAGCGACGAACACGGTGACTATAGGACAACGATGCCCCGGGGCAAGGACTACGGGTTGCGACCCCAATCGCATTCGGACTCCGCTTTGTGCAGGTGTGCGTGGTCATTAATCCAGAAATGGAAGTGAATGCGGGTCCAAATGCTAGCCAGAAGCAGACTGGAGCGCAGCGTCGTTGCACGCTTGTCTCTTCTTTTCCTTTATATCCTTCTTGCGACGCTTTTTTCTCTCGTAGTTGGTGATACACTTAATAAAGAAGAGGCGTGGCCCGTGCCCCAGACCGAACTATTTCGCGGTCCCAAACGGTTTAAACGCGCTATATCGCGTGGCTATTTTACGCGAGCAAACGTAACAACTTTTTACCGCTGCCTAAGTAACTGCTAGTTCTCCGGTGGCCATTAAGGTCTCATAGGATCGTTTCGGGAACCAGTCCTTTTTTTGCGTCGTACCGTTTCGGGGCACGGGCTATCGGAACAAGGTAATTCCGCGCGTTCTACGACCGCGTTAAGCGCAAGGAGTACTACAATCTGTTCCATACATTCTCGAAATGCTCTTCTTTTTTACAATATTACCATCTCTATTTGATATTTACACGAAACGTAATGAAATTTGTAAAAAAGATTCACTCGTCGAGTTAAATGCACCTGCAGGCTTTTAATAATCGTAGAAGCAAAAGATCTAAATCCTGTCACTTTCAATAATTAGCTGAAATTAATCTTTCGTACAGCATAGAAATATTTGCATATTCTTGTATTTATTACAATATTCAATGAAGTCCAAATATATGAAATTTTCTATACCTAGTCGAGTTGTATCACTAACGATCCAGACACTTATCCTAGTAGCAATGCAGCTCGGTTAATCGGTTGCGTTCGCAAGGACGCGAGCTATCGCTTGTATAGCCTTGACTCGTTCGTAAAACGCGGATTGCTAAGCAAATCGATCTTCTATAGAATGGCTAGGGTTGGTGGGCTCGTCCGCAGGCGGTATGTAGAAAAAATCGTCCATAATTAACCCATAAAGCAAGCGCAATCGCCGGAGATCTCCGTGGTTTTATCCATAAGCGAGAGAGCGCAGCCACTTTCCAGCCACGACTGTTCCATGATACTATTATAGGTGTATGCAGGATCGTGCACCTGTGCACGCGCGCGCATAGAGACAGGCGATAGCCGATAGTGTTGCTTTCCTTCGCCTTTGGTTCATAATGTGTAATTCTACGGTGTTGCGAGCGCTGGAATTTTAAACGCGCCACTCGAATGCCCCGGCCCAATGCGGACTATGCTAAGCGTTAACTATGCTTATCGACCCCCTGTATTAGAAAACTATGTTAACAATGTATCAGGTATTTTAAACGATCCGACAAATATCGAATTGACGTTTGTTGGCTTATCGCGGCGAAAGAATTGAAAGTATGCGCGTAAAGGAATTTGTTCCTTGCGATATTTGCATTTTTCGCTCTGAATTGGGATTAACGAAAAATCTCTTTAGCATTGTGAAAATTCGTCGACTCACCCGTAGATATGGAGAGCGGCGGCGGTGTAGGCGTCGTCGAAGGTGAAGGGATTCTTCTAGCCGCGGCGGTAATTATAGCCGCTGGACTATACCGAGGCACCTGCAACACCACAGGAGTTTTCACGGACAGATCCACTGGTTCCAGTTGCACCGGTGGTCCCGCCGCCTGAAACAGAAACGAACATGCTCGTTAATGCATGCTACAATCAATTTTGCAAAATGAGCTTCCATTTGGCTCGATGTAATGAAACAACGGCTGCCTAGATGTTAATTCCCTGAATTTAGAATTACCCGACTGTGTAATTAGAACTTCTGCTACGCTGAACGCGTATCGCCAGACGAGTTCCGCGTTAGATCTTGTTCGATTTTACTGTTCCACCGAGTGTGTGAAAATGAAAGAATTTTTCTTTTTTTTTTTCTTTTTTCTTTTTAGATCAGAGGAGATTAAAAATTCCGTACTAATTAAAATACAAATATTCAAATCTAATATTCAAACATTTGAAAGAAAATACAGGATACCGTTGAAAATACCCGTTTCTGAATCGCCTTATAATCCGAAACGAAATTCACGCGCTCCACGGTCGAAGTTATCGCGCTTCAATGATCGAGAGCGGCCGATCTGAAACCTCTCCGAGGGAGTGAGCCCGATAAATCGATAGCCAAAGGTACTACCTTCGTACCTAGCTTATCTGCTGCAGAGCACGATGCTGGTAGCAGGCCCAAGTGCTTTCGCGCAATTAGCATAACTAGCATTGCTATTGACGTGGACTAATCACGACCAGTTCCCACGAGATTCGAATGACCCGAGAGCTTGCCCACTGTCTATAGCACCTATGTTATTTGACTTTCTCGATCGTCTTCGATTGTCCAACGATCAGTGGACGCGATGAACGAGAAGCAAAATCACTTTTGCGCGTCCAAATGATTTCCTGAATTACGTTAAATCTCATCGAAAGGCGAGAATATATTATTTATACGTAAGCTCGTGTTAACGAGGATTGCTCTGCTTTTAAAACATATTGAAGATAAGCTTGTGGAAACAAGTTGTTGGATTACAAGCGTGATGATTCGAGGGAAAGCATAACTTCAAAGGAATCGACTCGTCGATTTGTCTTCGTTATGTTTTTGTAATCCGAGTAATTATAAGATCATCATCGGCATTCGCCTGTCGCGCTTAATAACTTGCGTATTTCCCTCCGTTTGCCAAGATTTATGGCCGTGCCACACGCGAGAACGACATCGGACACAAACTTGCATTTGAATTTTTCGTCCTGATCGCTGATTGCGATTCTTATTGCCACGGATTAATATCTCGGATCAGGATTAAAAGAAGATTTAAAACAAGTTTCGACAGTAATGAGGGACATCCTATTCTACAGAATTCGTACAAAAACGCGGCTATAAATCCACTGTCAACAATCGCACTTGAAGCGCACGTATCAACGTTATAGGTTTCCTCTTTCATGATTATCTAAATTCCGCCGATATTTCAATGTTCAAGAAAATAACTCGTCTAATTCGCCCGACACATTAATAACAAACTCGTCTGATCCACGCTAACGAAAGTCTTTTCTCCAATCTCAATTCCATCCTTAGTAAAAAACCGAAATCGCCCAATTATCGAACCGCCGAACCGAACGCTGTCGATCTGGCGTCGATTCCATTCAACCCTTCGATGCAACCTGTTTCGGTGGAAGAGAAGAAGTCGTCGTCACGGGCGACAACGAAAAAGATGCATTTTGTATTCTACGAGTACTCGCGCGAAGGATCGGTGCCGGTATCGGATTCACAAAACAGTCGGGCGGAAGATCAAATTTACAGCAACGAGACGCTTCGACCACCGAGAAAGCACGATTGTTTCCAGGTAATGTCTTGACGAGACGTGGGAATGCTCGAGCATATATCGGCAATGAAAATCGAGCGTCCACCGCCCCCGCCTTTCCGTACAGCCTCGAACGAACGGTATCGCGTCGTGCGACACGATACACGGCTAATAACGTAATCCGGTTGACAACTGGATGAAGTGGTAACGTTGCACGGTTAACAAATCGTGGACAATGCCAAGAGAAAATAAAACGTTTCCGATGTAGGCTGTTACGGTTGCCATTGCTCTATATCCATCGGTTTCTGGCATTTCAAAATAGATTTGGAACGAAGTATCTTTACGTAAGAAAGGAAATCTAGAACGTTAGAGATTTCGATTGGTTTCACGTCCGTTTATTTAGTGTTACAATTCCATGCAGCGAAGTAAAAGCAAAAGTACCCTCGACCGAGATGAAGATGTTTGAATAAACAAGGAATGCAGCGTATCTCGCGAAATGTAAAAAATTATTGAAGAATCAGACGACGTTGCTTCTCGGCGAGGATCTACTTTGGAAATAGATTCATTAAAATTGGAAATTGATCGACTACTTGAAGATTAAGGCTAAAACGGAGAAGGGTTGGAGGAAGAGAGCGAATAGATTGATCGAATCAACGAATCAGCATTTCTTTCTTACCAGATCATTTCAATTTGTTCGGCTAGTCAAACTATCGATTCGTACTTTCTCGGTAACGCGATAACATTCGGCAATAATCTACCGCACGCGACATTTGACATAAGCAGCAGTTTGCTCACGATAATAATTCGATGTTTGTAATCGCGGATCGTGTCTGGAATAGGAAGAACTTGCGAAATGAACCGGCAAATCGATCCAAAAAAGAGATACTCGTCACGCGAGACACGCCCATGGCAGTGTTCTCGTTTTCAGGAAACTCGTCGTTACGTGCATTTGTTATTCATGACTGGGGACAAGGGTCTAGCAGGTTCGCTTGTAGTTTCGGCCACGAGAATGAAATCGTTATGGCATGCGTATCACGACGCGAAAAAATGGCGCTGTCTTTGCAATCTCGCTGTTCTAATTAAGGAACTCGGCTACGATCGATTTAGGATTTTCCAACAAACGGGTATAATAAATCTGCTGAAATTACGATATGCAAATAATATTCATTTCCACGTAACGCCGAGGTGGAAGAGTTTAACAAGATCATCGGTGTAATTGCAAATGGTACAGTTGCGAATTGGAGATTTGTTTTTATAATTCTTGAAGATTTAGAAATTTGAAAACTTACATTTTCCGCAATTTGAACATTCCACACACCTAAAGTTAATATGCCAATGGAGAACTTATTGACAAAATTGAAGGCAAATCCTTAAATTTCGTAATATGCTTCGGTTAGCTTGCGTCATTCGTTTCCCGAGCAATCTTCATTCGATGTACGACGACGCGTACGCAATAACGAATTGTAAATCAATACGTTTTAACGAGAATTCAGCAAAGAGATCGATCCGTCTCTCTTTCCATGTACCGTTTCACGCGATTTGTCTCGGTACAAAATCTACGATACCTGAGCCTCTTTTAAAAAAGGAACGAAACGACGGCGAACCTGCTGTTCTACGGATGAAATCAAACGACGTATTAAATCTGCGATGACTAATGAAAGACCGGGTAAACTGTTCTTAATGATGCTGGTACGCTCGAGATATATAAGGAACATATGTAGCAGCTTATATACTGCATATTATACGTACATATGTTCCCACAGTAGCGACTGGTAATGAGAATATAACGTTCATCAATCATTCGTTAGGCAATCCACGACCGAACGAATCCCGGCGGAATTAATTTAATTACTACAAATGTTTCGTGATAAAAATGGCCGGCGATCAATTCATTGCCAGCTCGGAGTTACACCGGTCGCTGTCCCCGCGATAATTTATGCAAAAGAGCGGCAAAGATCGAACACAGGCTAGCGCATTATCGTAAGACGTTATTAGATCGGTTAAACGTAATTAAGAAAATTTAATATGGATAATGACCTCTAATAAATATAATAATACGTTAGCAAAGCAGTGATCGATAACTTTTAATGAGCCGTCGTCTAGCGAAATTGATACCGGGTTCTTTCATTTGTCAGATGTGCGTGGATGTGTACGTCGAAGAGACGAGAAAGACAGAAGAAACGAATATTCTTCTTGAATCAGCGGCTGGTCGCCAATTAGGCAGTAATTAAATCTTACAGAAAGTTAGAAGTCATCCTAAGTTCTTTAGTGTTCCGTTCACGAAAGAGATGTACTCTGACACTGAAATGACGAATTTTCCGTAAGATAGAGACGATCGATTTGCTATCATCTGTTTCTCACTTATCTCGTTTTACTTTAAATTCAACCAATTTCCATTCGCTTATCCATCTTCTCCGTGAAAAATACCGTTGTTGAGCCTTGACATTTGAATTTCCCGTGCACCTTCTACAATTTGATCGAGTCGAGATTAAAATCGTCGACGCGAGATCCGCAAATGGTTGGCGCGGGAAAAATCGATGCATCGATGGATAACGTTGCCACTATAAAATACAAAGAGTTTCGGGTCGAGCACGAGGAATAAATTAGTCGACGGGTCCTGGCCTTCCTAGAGGATCGGAGGCGAGCATGTGCACAACGGCCGGCTTATGGCTGTCTTTGGAATTATCGGCAAGATCTACCGTGGCCGAAGTAACTACGAGTTATTACGAAGATAGGCCCATTATATATTATACACGGTTTCTTTTTATTACGATCGGCTCGGCGTACGCGCCGCGGCCATGCAAGCTCGACGCGCGCGAGATTAGGTTAACAGCCGATGTAGACATTACCAGAGATAGGGTGTTTATAGAGCAATTTTTGAGACGACGAATTAGTCTGTCCACGGTAACGTGCGATCGATCCGTAACCTTGAACGTTGCAACACGTTTTCTCTCGATTTCTTGCTCGATATAACGTCATTCGTTGAAAATAGCCGAACTTGTTGCGTGATAAGATCGGTTTCGAGATAATTGCGTATAGGAAATGGATATCGATGTACGATACGAATGTAGCTCTTGGACTCGTACAAATATTGTGATACCACCGTACTTTCTGTATTTTCTTTATAATTTCCAACGATACGATTGCTTTATGTATCATCGTGTATTACTTAAAAGACACCGAAAACAGATTTGCAGGAAATTCCAGTCTTATGGAAATATTTGATAATATCTTGGAACGAGATTTTCTGAAATAGGATTCGTACAAATGTTGCGAATAATGTAACTCTCTTACTTTTTCACGCGATGATGTATCGTTAAGTAACTGTTATAAAACGGAAGAAATCAACCTGCAAGCAAGTAGCCGAAGAACTTCATATTTAAAGAAACGAAGCACGACAAGTCTCAATTTAAAACGTCCAACCTGGTAGTTCGTTGCACGTGACCAATCTCGGCAACTATTCACTTGATCGAACGCATACACGTCTAATACATACGCATTAAGAGCACCGCAATTATTGATTGCTCGAAACTGACGTCGAGCAGATTATGCAAAACGCAGGGTAACCCGACTTCTTTTTAGCCAGACGAGCAAAGGTGATCCAGGCAGCTACGTGTCTGAACGGCACAACTGTCTTCATTAACGTTGCGCGCGAGTAGTAGCGGCGGCGGAGCGCGGATAAATCAGTTTGCTGGCCGCTGTAAGTCTTACGGGGCTAATCGAGGCTGACCAAATTAACCGGCGGCGCACGGTGCACGGACCTTTGGAACGCGGTATTATCCTTATTTACCGAGTGGCCGTGCCCCGTGGCCACCTTCCCTGTTTCGCTTCTTTTGCATTGGCCCTTTCACACAACCTGCCGAACGTACTATATCTCCGCCACGATTTATATCCTCCATCGACAATCGAATTCTCATCCTCGTTCGTATCGCGTGAATTATTCGATATAATTGTCGAAGAAATTGCCCAAGCGTATTAAACGAGATAATATAAGATTCGTGCAAAGTTTCTTCCAAGTTAACCTTCGACCGCCGATACTTTCGGTTACCTTCGTAGTGTTATTCATCGGTGAATGTTAACAAGGTGTAAATGCAGTGGTAATTAATTGCGCGAGCTATAGATGCGAGTAATTAAAAGCGATTATACGATGCTGTGTAAAAGCTACTTTACTACTATGAAAGTTTTGATATATGGTTGCAGACCTAGATGGTAAATAATTTACGAGGTATTTCATATTAAAATTACGGACCATTTGTAGGTAAGAAATCAGTGCAATGCGCTCCTTAAAAGTGGTGTTATACGATCATATGGAAGCAAAAAGCTTGATACCCAATCGATACACCGAAACTTATCTTCTTCCTCTTGAAACATGGAGAAAGAAACCTGGACTCCTCCGAAATTCTACTCGCGAATTCCCGACGAAATGGTTCGGCCACGTCCCGCATTTCGACGACAGCAGAGCAAATTAGAGGCACGGTTCTTCGAAACGGAATCATACATCTTGCAGCGTATCGTTACAGCAAGGACGGGCCTTTTTACGAAACTGTCAATCGCGATCGAACACGGAACCACTTCGGACGGCTCAATTCGAGCGCCGGGAATGTTTATGACACCGGTCGTTCGTCCCCTTATTTGGGATGAGAGGTGCTCGTTAAGCGAAACGGACGAAATAAAAGCGGAGAACTACACGGTGAAGGAAGCGCTAATTCGAGGAAAGGACGAGCGTCCCCATAACGTTGCGAACGCAGTTTCCATTCGCCCTCGATTTCCATCGGGAACGAACCCTTTTTCTCACCTTCGTATCACTCTTTCCGACGTTAATTTGCTTTTTACCGCGACATCTGCGGCCAACCAGCAGTGGCTCCAGCCTTTTTCGACCGGGATTGAATTCAATTAGGAGGTCGTAGAACTTCTACGGTGGTCGTTACACGCCGCCAATCGAACGGAGGAACGACCGTAGCGTTATTTTTGCGAAAATCGACTCCACCAGCGTGGTAACTTTCATCCTTCCACGCTACGGCGTTGCGCAACAAATCGTATGGTTTTTTCCCTGCTATGTACTGAGATGGACCGCGCTTTCTACCTTTCACCGCGCCAGTTCCTAATAAATAATTTATTCGTGGATTGACTTCGCCGTGGCCGATCGTTTTCTGCCCTAATCCCGCATTCCTAAAAATATATTCAACGATCGAGGCCCGGTGTTCCCGTCGAAATGGGCCTGGTCGCAGGTGAAACGCAGTTCACGTTCGCTCGCGGGTGAAGCAAGACATCGACCGTTCGTGGTCGATGTTAAACAGGGCCATGAAAACGAAACACTGGCACGAGGGAAACAACACAGAAAAGGAGAAAAATACCGGGATCAAAAATCCTGCGCACGTTTCGCGATACGAGACACGCCTCGTGACATCATCGCCGCTTGATCTCCGGTCCCACGAGAGTAGAAATAAGGGAACAGACGGCGAAACCATTCCAAGACCTATACAAGAACGTTGTCGTGTATGATAAGACGAAACGAAAGAAGGAGATGTCGAACAAGTTCGTACGTACATGCGAATTAATCCTTTGATCGTAACATCGATACGGTTGAAACTTCCGCGAGTGTAAAAATCACCCGATAAAAGAATTAAACAACAACGACGGTTTCGTCACACGGTATCGGTGACGCTCCTTCCATTTGTAATCCCTTTGCACCGTTGCAACCATCGTTGCTATATCTTTTTCTCTTCCTTCTTTTCCTTCCGACCGATCCCACTAGTTTTCTATAAAATTTCACCGTTCCTTGTTTCGTCGTTTTCCACGATGCGTTTGCTCTCGTGGAATTTGCCGGCTTATCGCTCTCCTCGTAAAGATGTCATTGATTATACGCGCCGTCCGCGCGCTGAGATATTACGCCTAGTGTGAATATACCGTGCAATAAAGATGCCTGTGTCGGGCGCATGCGAGCGTGTGCGCGAGTACACGCGCCTGTATACGCGATGGTGCAAGATTCAGTGCATCTGTGAGCGGCTACGTGCCGCGACTGAAGCGACGTGTTGGTGAAAGTCGCGACGGGGTTGCACCGAAGGGAATCGCGTCGCGGTTGTTTAGACCGATGCATCCGGCTAATTGCACCAGGCCCTACGCTGTCTCCACAGACCAAAAAGGATCAATGGGATCATTGTCCAGCGTTTGTTCCGTCACCGGATGAAAAGAGAAAACTATATCGTTTTAATGCATCAGAAATTTATACAGTGACTGAAATTGAGATGGATTCCGTCGTTATTCTGCGATTGCTGAATCGCGAATGAACTTATTTCTTTTGAGATTATTCCCTTTCGTATCTTACATAACCAACGCAATAACGTTTTATTTCCTAATTATCCCATGCGCTAAAGACTCCCTGTCTTCCTCTCCCTCGCGCTCTCTCTCTCTCTCTCTTTCTCTCTTTTTATCGCTCTTTCTATGTTTCTCGGTGTTAATTACTATCGCTCTCAGGCCAGCTAAGTAGGCTCATCATCGTCGAAGATTTGCAGTTTGACTAGCGAGGAAGGGAGATCCACTTTCGAGGCAGGAGGGCACGGCGAGGATCGACGATGCAACCCGCTACACGAACGCGTGGTTTCGCCATCTCGGTTTTGCCATTCGTCTAGCAGCTTAAAGATGTCATTGATTAAACGAGCAGGAAGCGCCGAACGAAATACCTGCGCGCGCGTTTCTCACCCACACGTGGTCGGTTCTCGCGCGACGGCCTTCGTGTGGGCAACGCATTATGGTGCGGCCGACGTATGAATAGCCATGGCCCCTGGTCCCGTGAGATGCGGCTGGGCGTGTACCCAGGTCCTTTTATGCGGCACGATACCTCGTGGCATACCAGATTCATCCGTGGAAAGAAGAATACCGAGCCTCGGCCTCGAAATCAGTCACGCTCGAGCCGCTCGTTTGCGAGCCGGCCACTTTATTCGCCGTGAAATCTACCTTTTAATTCGATCATAGTTCTTGTGATACGATTCGAAGGGTGGCGTGAATTAAAAGTCGCGTTGAAAACCAGACACGTTGTATTTTATTGTAAAATTACGCTGTGTGACCCGAATGGGAATGATATTTCTATTTTGGAACAGCAAATCTAAAAAGGAGACGTTTACCGATAGCGTTATATAAAACGGAAAAGAAATAAAGTATCGATTGGATATTCGCAAAACAAACGATCTGATCGCGTAATTTAAAAACGTTACGGCAGGAAACCGAATCGAAATGATACGATCGCGACAGGCTGAACGTCAGACGTAATTTCACTCGATGGTATTAACGTAAATACATGAATTCACTGTCTCACGTTGGCTGAGCAGAAGCCTCTTTAGGAAAATAAGTCACGCACGAAGGCACTTCATAAGCATAATGCATGTAGCGCCGTGGAACGAAAGAGAGAGAAAGAAAGACAGCGAAAAGGGGGAAAGAAAGAGAAAGAGAGAGGACGCAGAGCCATCGATATGCTTTCGAACGATCTGCTACCGGTGTTTATGAAACTCTTCCCTGTGGTGGCACTAATTCAACGAGAGTTTAATCCCCGTCGAGATACCCGCCGCGAACTTCATTACCCCGCGACTAATTATTGGTTCGTTAACGGTACAACATACGGTTTATTGATTTTAACAGGTGTGCGAAAACGAAAGTTTTCCCTAGCCGTGAGAGAGCTATAGCGACTCCACGATATCTTGGCGTTCCTGCTCCAAGAAATCCACCCTACTTCGATCTTTCCATCGATCGATCCGACAGAACGACAAATTTGATTGCAAGTCATTCGATCTACCGTTCCAAGGCGGTCCTCTCGTAGTAGCTGATATCGACGATCGACCGGATAATCGATAATAGCGAACAGCAGCTACGTCCAAAGCAAATGGTAAATTCTGCGTGAAATTAGGCGAACCGTTGGCTACTTTTATGGAACGGTTATCTATCCTGATTTATAGTCGTAGATCCGCGTACGTGCACAATGTTAAATTATGTTGATGTGTTGTTAACATAGTCGATTTGAAGATTTAAAATAAAACTAGTTGAAAAATATCAAGCGCCGAATACTAAACTCTAATGCTGAACTCTAAACGCTTTTATCCAAGCTTTTACCTCTAACGACTATCATGAATCACGTAAGGATCACGTGTTAATAGATAACAAATATTATACGAATGTTAATAGTGTTGAGTTTCTAAAGGTTTCTCGCTAATAGTATTATGTGAATGAACGTTGACCGATCGTGCAAGAATATTGAATCTCGAGGTCTACGTTCGTCGAATACGTAATGCGAATTTGTAAAAGAAATTACGTCGATCCATTTGATCGCGACGCCGTGCCAGCGACAAGAGCGTCTCGCGTTGATAAATCGACGCGGCATCGACGATCCATCAGGCCAATTTCCTTCCCCGCGATGATTAAACGGCCATCAGAGGATATCATGGAAATAGATTTCCGTTCGTCGACCACGGTCGACCGGTAGGGAAAAAGAGCAGAGCGGGGAACGTAAAAATGCGACGATGCGTGGTGAAGCAGTCGATGAGCGATGCGACATTAAAGGAACGATCAATAACCTGGTCGTTGTTTAATGGGCTAGCCTTAAACGCGCTACGATTGAGCTACGATTGTCATTAAAGAGCCGGATAACATGGTGGGAACGTGCATTAATATCGGGAATTGACTCGGTTACACGCTCGGGAAACCTTATCATCTTCAAGTATTTGAATTATTCGTATCCTCAGTCACATACGAAAGACGTACAATTAAAATATCATCAAGATCAACGGGAATAATATATAAAAAGAAAAATACGAGTCTCACGACACTTAACCTTAGAAAAGCTAATGAGACCAAAAATGAAAAATAAAGTCCTCGTTAATGTATAATATAATTCGATCTTTCGTTAATAAAAAGAACGAGATATTTATGCGAGCAGATACTTGCAAAGCGAGAAAATGAAATCTTTGAATTGAAAGGGAACAAGGAGAGAGAGAGAGAGAGAGAGAGATAATAACGTTAAGATTCTAAAATGAAATCTTAACGTCATAAATATTTGCATGCCGATGTGAAACAGGAATAAAAATTTCTGTTTTTACTCGAGCTGTCGTTAAATAAAGAACCGAATGTGATAAATGGTTCTCCGGTTCTCCGACAGACGATCGAAATCGAACAACGTAGCTTTTTTTCTCATGCAAATTGGCCGCCGTTCGCCGGAGTTAATCAAGACGCGGCGATCGCGGGGACAATAATCTTGTTATACGCGCGGATACCGTAACCGAGTATCGACAATAAGACCGATAAGTGGTCACGCAACCAGTTGATTAATTACACGCGACGAAAACGTCGACTCGATGTGCCGGGATTAGGCGTTTCTGAATTACCATCCAATTATCGTCAGCTGGCCTACAGCATCACGAAACGCGCTAAGGCGCCGTGTAATCGCTAATTGGGCAGGGGCCGGAGAACGCTAATCAAAAGCCGAACAAGAAGATTACGCTCCTAAAAGTAATGTAATTACACGTCGCGGTATCGTTCGAAGCCGGTGGGGAATAGGCGAGACGGAGATGGAAAGAGAAAGGAAAAAAGCGTGGCAAAAAGCAAACGCGCTCGAGCCGTTCGAGTCGACTATCCCCGAGAAGAGGAATCGTCCAGTGGAAACTGGATGTAACGTTAAAAGGTGGAATCTACGCATCCGGACACCTCGAGGCGAGCTTCTTCGCCGGTGAAACAGTGGGAGGAGATCGAAAATAAAAAAGTGAAGAAGAAGAAGAAAGAAGAAGAAAGAAAGAAAAGAAACAGGTACGGGTAAAACTAGAGAAGTTAAAACAGCCGAGAGAGTCGTCGGTCCGTTCAACGTTGACATTCAAATGTACCGTACGATCCGGTGGGCAGCGTCCGGCTGCAGGAAGTCGTGAGCCTGCGTCTCGCGGGCGCACAGTCCACCGGGAACCTGTTTGATTAAACAAAAATGTCGCTTGCGATGAAAAGAGTAGGAAACAGTAATCGTTCGTATGTAGGAGGAAGGACGAGAGCGCGCGCTCGAGCGGGACAAACGGTCGTAGCCGTGTGCATAAATGCGAATAGCTGGACGTAGAAAAGGAGAGAGACCCGACCATTTTACGTACAACGGATAAAAGAACGAGATAAAAGAATAAAAGGTGACGAGAGGAAATGAAAGAAGAAGGAAGAACAAGACGCGAAACGAGAATCATTGGATCGAAAGGTGAACATCGGCGCGTTTCACGGCGAACGTGGTAACGTCGGTTTTTCCAAACGGTTACGCGGCATCGAAACTAATGATGGAATATAGATATGGCGCCGGTGGTATCCACTTGGCTGCGCGCCGCTCCGCACCGCTCCGCACCGCGCTGTACTGGCAGGCCGCCGGCGATATCCTAAGAAAAGCCGATTAAAACGGCCTTGCAACGCCGTTTTTCACCGTCGGTGTCGGTGCCGCACAGAAAGAGTTGGGATCCTCTATAAGGAAGCACGAACCTCGACGCTGAACGGACAATGAGCGTGTGCCGCACTGGAAATGACATTTGAGCGCCTGCGAGGAGAATCGAAGCGAACGGGCCGAGGACGGTTAACAGTTGGCTTCGCCGCGGTCGTCGCCAACCCGAGAGGGAACGATAGAAGCAGAAACGCCAATAAGAACTATCGGCTCGTTATTGCTACCTGGCGGACGAGAATGTTTAAAGATCGTGACTTGTGTCGGCCGCCGACAGCTTTACGAATCCTGCAACCTGCGAATTTCCGCGATGCACATCGACCCAAGCCTGTGTTTCGCTTCCAGCCCTTATATATTCGAGAATCGATCGCCAGCCTGCAGACCACCACCACCGATCACTGTACGCTCGGTTATCAGCCGTTGTTAGTTTCGACGCCGAGATAAAGACTACTATTACTAGACAACGGTACTATTAATATTTTCTCGCGTGCACGCCGATACCTTCTATTTGTCTCTGTCGATGAACCTCTTGTTCGCTTTTAGCGAGCGCGCACATACTCCTTTCTTGCGCGTAATAACTTCAAACGCGACGCGTATCGAGAACACGCACTCGTCGACGAGGAATAATAGTCGCGCTAACGGTTATCCTATCCAGGAATTCAATTATAATCCAGTAGTTCCCCAGTGTGTTGATCAATCAAATGTTAATGAAGTCACGTCCACGATCAGTTGAAAACAGATAGTTGTAGCACGCGAGCCCGTTGGATACACGAGTCGCGCCGCTTTTTTACAATAAATCAACCTAACGAGAATACTACTGATTGGTTCGAATAGAGAAGGCTTCGACCTATCAAACGAAACCGCGTGTCCGACTCTGTGTGCTCGTGGTTCCGTCGTCCAACTCGAATGAGAGTCATTAGACGGGCCAATTGAAAGAGGAATTAAAAAAAAAAAAAAAATAAAAAAAGGAGGGGAAAGATAGAAATAATCAACCATTATTATTAGAACTGAAATACGTAGCCGGCTACGTTCCTTTGCCCGCTGATATCCCGTCACGGTCAATAGGATATCGCGGGATTACCGACGAATGACGAAGATTAATTCGATAAGACGCGGTCGAAAACAGCAGCGCGCTACCACCCTATTCCGTTTACGTCGTTACGTCTGCGACGTAAATCGCTTCGGCTAAAAGTCCAGTATAACGCGAGGCTAGTTGTTCGAGCGATAACGAGCCACTATTTATTCAAACGCATTCCATCAGTGGACTCGGTTCAATATTTATTTTATCTAGGTCCGATTGTCGCTAGACTAATAGTCGTACGGCTGTAATACAACGTCAAGATCCGATCTATTCCCAATGTTGTTCTAAAAGCGTATAGAAGCATTAGACGAGGCAGTGACGTGGTAAAAGTACACGCGTGTCGTGTACCACGGTAGCTAATATGTAGTAGCTTCCGTACGAAGTACGTATCCTCGATCGAACGCAAACAGACGTCGATCGTGTTAACTCGAAAGAAAAACTTGTTCGACAGAACAACCGCGACAAAGAAAATGGTAAGAAGCCGAGTTTTCAAACATTATTCTTGACCAACGCAGTGGTACAACGAAGAGACGCTGTACCATTACCAATAACCTCGGCTATAAAAATACCGTTCTCATCGAGGTATCCCGTTAACGACATAACAGCGCCACTTCTTTCGGTTACAAGGTCTAATATCGTAAGAACGCTGCGTGAAAATACGTTTTCGCGTGTTGGAAACACTGTGTTCTTCTTGTTACGTTAGTATCTTAGATTACGAGATGGAAGAGCTTAAAGTCTGGAATTCCGTTTAATTTAATCAACGAGAGTAGCGAGCAGTCGGCCCGGTATAGTAAAGCTTCTATCAGAAATTCGTCGAAGATTACCTTACTGATATTAGATATCGTAATTTAGCTGGAAATTACACCTACTGGTTTCTTATAAAGTTACGACGTAGCTGCAAATTGCGCTGTCATTTTTGAACTCGAAAATCGGGACAGAACGATTTAGTAGCGGTAGATACTGGTACTGGCTTGATTCGAGCGAATCGAGTCACAACTTTCAGATATTAAATATCTCGATCTTCTAAACTTTAAACTTTGATCTCTCGATAGAGATTACCGGCCGCGGAACGTTACATAATTCGACGTATCGCGATACGGGCGCAATAGCGAAACGTAAATCGATACGCGCCATCCAACAAAAAGTTTCTACCATATACGCGGTGAAACTGTGGATTTCCTTCTGAATAAATAAAGCGAGATCAAGATAAATAACGCTATCCTTTAAAATCACCTTAAAAACAGCTCCTGTAAGATCACGTTCTAAAAAACGCACCGGAGCAAAATATTAAGAACCTTGATACCTCGGTGATCCAATGGGAATAAATTAGGTATAATCATCGGCTTGTCGGCAACGAGGTATCTAAAAAGTCGCCAATCAACGAGTATCTTCGTTACGTTACGAGATTGCCAAAGTACCAT
This sequence comes from Bombus terrestris, assembly GCF_910591885.1. Taxonomy (NCBI): domain Eukaryota; kingdom Metazoa; phylum Arthropoda; class Insecta; order Hymenoptera; family Apidae; genus Bombus; species Bombus terrestris. The sequence goes on along the minus strand of NC_063280.1, from coordinate 5,996,520 downwards.
CACCATCCAACGATATCCGTAGAAATCCGAGCGAGAAACAAGTGGAGAGGATAATCATAGAACAAGGGCGGAATGTGTGCTCCGCTATGGTCGACCTCCGTTCCCCTTTTATTTACGAGGCACGCAACGCCGCTTCAGGAACGTTTTAACGAACGAACGGTTCTCTTTTATAACAGCAGTCGGTCGTACAAATTAAGTGCCTTTCTTCCGATAATAAACGTCCGCCTGTAATTTAGAGATTTAGAAATTGTGCGCCGGTGCTACCGCGGCCGCTGACATCGGCCAATCGCCAACCGGAGGGGAACCAATAACCACGTTCTTTCTTCTTCCTCGTCGACCCAGCCGATGAATTCATTCCGACCGCAATTCGCGTGTCGTCTGCTTTCTATTCTGCTTATTGCAGGTTCCATTAGCGACGCCCGTCGCCACAGCCCAACGCGCGCGCACGCTCGCGACTACGTACGACCAGCACCCTGGAATTCATCGATGTAAGCATCGTATGTGCACAGCTGACGTCCGGATGAAACATCGGCGAACCGACATAATTAAACGCCTCGAGATGGTTATCCGATATTGCCAATAAGCAGCGTAGATCCGATACGACACTGACAAATAGCCGTATTGATTCGTTCGCGTGCATCCGATCGAGCGGTTCGCGGTCGTCGATTAATTAACGATTTCGAGAATCACGGAGAACGTTCACCACGTTCGGACGTCGTCGCTCCGAGGAATCAATTTCGACGACAACGTCTACGAGCTACTCGACGCGAGAGATCGATCCCTGAGTTCGATCGATTCCGTTCTACGTTCTACGAGGCAAGGAGCGAGAAAGAGATCGGCTCGAAGCTCGGAACTATCTCGAGCCTTGAGATAGGATCTACGGAAACGCTGACAGCCGCGACCAGACTATCCTCCACTTCCATTCGATTCTCGGTGGAATCGGTACTTAGAGTTGCACGAAGTCGGATTCCAGATATCACGGTTCGTTATCTCATCTAACTTCGCGGTGGTCGATCGTTACGTGATCATTACGGTCACCGGGTCATTGCCAGGATCGCTTAGATCTCAATGATAGCGTACCGATCGGGGCTCAATTAAAAGCGTAGCGGCTGTAGAATGGCAGCCACGATGCGCCGGAGAAAGAAAGAGAAAATTAGCTGGCTCGTTCGACTACCGTCTCGACCCACGTCCAAGTTCCCGTACGTTCCGTTCGGTCCCAGAGTCCGGCCATGAATCTTTAAAGGATCTCGTCGATCACGCGGCGGATCCATCACGAAATCCGCTTGTTCGCGCCGAACACATCGTTTCGTTCTTCTTTATGGTTTCCTTGGTCCGTGCGTCGAACGCAACATTACGAACGATAGTTTTCGTAGCCAATGAAACACGTAAGCAAAAGCACATCGGTGGCTTCATTGAGAGGATTATGAAAAATAGAAAGCCTCGTGTTTTCTCCAAATAGAAACGGCCTTTTCGGCTGGCCTCCTTCTCGCTAACTATGCGAATCAGTTTATCAAGTAAAACGTTCCGAGAAACGAGGAACGCGCGTTGACGTTTATTCAATGAGCACGGACCAAGTCGACCGAAGAATCGACGCAGCTGTTAAGCGGAACAGTCGCCGAACAAATATTTAACGAACCGGCTGTTCGATCAAACGCTCCTCGAAACGAACGAAAACATCGTGGCAGCCTATGAAGGAATCGAAGGTTGCGTGGCGGATCTCCGCGTTGCCGGGATTTCACAGGCGTCCAGAACTGTCAATCACCTAATTTGGGGATCGATCGTCGAGGCACCGGTGCGGTTTCGAGTAATTGCAGGCTTGTTGGCTTCCCTGGCCGCGCCGAGGTCGGATAAACACACGGGAATCAGACATCCGCGTCCACAGCTACGTTTAATCGAATGATGATATTTAATTACAGTCCGTCGTATCCTCGCCGATGATTAATCGACGAACGGAAAGGTGCCATGGTCGGAATTTCGGATCAACGCTGCCGCGAAGATGCAATTAATGCGATCAATCGTTATACTATAATTCGAAAGATAGCCAACCTGTACAATATTGTACGACATCATAATCGCCGTACGATTGTGTCTCGCTCTCGTTTAAAATCAGAACGAAACCAGTTTTCGACCGAACTCTGTGATCCCTCGCGATCGAGCCTCGTAGAAAGTCCGCTGCGGAGTCACCGAGAGAGATGGAAACTTTGTTTTTACTCGTTCTATTGATTTAGTATAAATTCGTGCTGTAAATTTGATGACATAAGTATGATTGATGAAGTACATTGCGAAATACGGTAACGCAACAGTATGTTAATGAAGGCTGAGAAAATTTTAAATAATTTAAAAATCGAATCGTGCGACTTCGGCGCAAAGTATATTCTCTGTACGAGAACGTGTTAATCGCGAGCAAATAAAATTCTACCTACACGGGATTAAAGCATTACGCTTGTAATCTTCCTATTTAGTGGTAGCAGAAATCTTATCTATGGCTTCTTCGTATATGTAGATATTTATTCAACAGATTTTAGAGCAAAGTTTAAAACAAAATCTATGCATTTTTCTAACTGTCGCTTTTAGATAAAGTTATAACCGAATAAATATCGCTCTATATATCCTCGCGGGATGAATATGTAGAATAAATACGAACCATGTAAAGTCTTGACGCATTGCGATCGTTTGTAAAGATATCCGGTCGTTCGTCATCCTCTGCCAATTTTACCTTTTCAAAGTCACGAAGAACGAAGTATCTCATCCTTCGTACGCAATGCGTTAAGCATTTCGTCATCTATCAAATTTTGTAACGACCTACGTCGCAAAATAGCCGGTTGTTACGCAAATTTCGTGATCGTGGTATAACAACTAAACTCGATCTATCGTCATCGGTTGGAAGAGGTTGCGCTGGTTCGCGCAACAGGCACAATGTAACTGGAGAGGCTGGGTCGCTTCGAACGAGACTGAAAGTGCAGACGCCAGGATCGTATAAATAGAACCACCTGTGCGTAACCGTACGATTTCTAAGTGGCAGGCGCTCCATGTAAATCCGAACGAAGTCTAGAGCCGCGAGAGCGACGTTCCTGGACAGGGCAGTTGTTCAGCCGAATGAGACGAGCGCTATGACGTGTGTACACCACGCAGGGGGTACCACTTCGATCGATACCGCTCTTCAACCATCGATAATAAATCACATTCCTCTCGATTCGTCTCGTTCTAATCTGTAATGGACGTCCGAGCAGAGCTACGGTTTTAAAAATGGAGAGGAGATATCCTCGATGAAGGCGAATTCTCGATAAAATGAGGTTGACTTTGTTTATCGTCGAAAATTAAGTTTATCGTCGATCGCTTTTTCGATAACGACACGAGAAACGATCTTTGATATTAAACTGGTTTTATCTCGAGGTTCTTCTACTCTAAAGGTTAATTTATCTGCTTAATAACTTCTTTCACACGATCCACATTCTTATGATAAATTACCGTCATTACCCTTAATCAACAATTCCACGAAGATTCCATCTGAAACTCGCAAAAACGAGCAGAAGAGAGCAAAGCAAAAACGTATCGTCCCAATTGCCATCTTATCGACGAATCCAATGCCAATAATCGATCGTCGATCTTGCACTCGATTTACTCGTTCAAACATGCGAAAGTGCGTGGTTCACGCCATCATCGATCGCATCGCGAATACCAAGCAAAGCTAACCACACGTCGCGTCGGAAAGAATATTTTGTCACGACCGATCGTTACCAGCAATCGACGAGTCCCGGCAAACAGAACGTGTCTATACGCGGATAGCGGTGAATCGGCAATCACGTAGCTGTTTCTTCTTTTTTTTTTCTTTTTCGCCGCGATGACGATCCATGACACGACGACGCGACGTCGTGAATCGACTGGAACGAGGCATCGCCTATCAAAATCGAACAAGCGAAATCAAGCCTCGACTTTTTGCGTGCTACGATCCTTTCTCCCTTCAACGTGTAATTCGCTTGGCACGGCGTATACGTATAGAATAGACCTCGAAAGATACTGCGACTTCCAGCTCGGACTGTGTGATTTAGCGAGGAAACGTAATAAAACCCGCGGCAGTGAAAGAAGACGACACGCGGTCAACACTCGCGGCGCCTCTATTCGTTCGCGGCTTAGCGCGTACGGTACTCAACAATCAGCGGCGGCAGATGTTACGACTCTGAGCTAGGCTGCAAGCGACTGACTCGACATATTTCGTAGGGCGAGAAAAAATCCTGCCGTTTTATGCGGCACCTTCCTCTTCCTCGTGGTAACGAGTACTTACGCCGCTAACCGGGACGAATCGCGCACGCCTAAGATCGCGAAGAAACAGGCTGCGCCCCGTCGACCAGATGCGGCTCGCCTCCGGTTCGCCAATCGAATTTACCGGTGGTGGCCGCCCGAGAAAAACACGGATGAAGGATGCGGCGAAGCGCGTCAACGATTTCAGAACACACCGCGCGCATCTCGCGTATCTCGGGGGACCGTACAATGGAAACACATCTACAATCTCGCGTCATACATCTTCGCGATGTTTCGCAGCTGAGCTGTGATTTACCGTGCAACACCGTAAGGGATGATTGTCGATCCTCTTCGCAATGGAACGAGGTACTTGTTTGCTAGAAAGGGCCGACGAGGCTTCGTTGACTCCGATCGAAGAAATAACGCGAGGTTTGTAACGGTTGGGGATTTAGCGACAAAAGATGCGAGATTAGAGTCTGAGTAGAGTAGAAAGTGGTCGTGGGTGTCTCCGGCTTTAGTGGAAGATTACTCGGATCAAGGAAATTTTAGTAAAACGCGATAGGTATCGAAGGAACGTAAAACACGGAAGAAAATCAGGATGCAATGCCTTTCGAGTCGTTAGGATTTGTCAAATAATTCTCGAACGGTGAAAAATGCTTGATAACGAAATACGCTGATAGAAAGTTGGGTGTGACTGAAGAGTTCTTGAGATCATCGTGTGAATGGAGAGTGTGACTGCGCAAGATTTCGAGTGGACGTGACCATGAGTTTCCTAGGACTGTCTCTTCGGAATTAAACGAAACTCGGAGCAGGAGAAGGAGGATCGAGAGAAAGAGTTTCGTACGCAGCGGTCGCGACAAAAATTTGACGAACTAATTTCGAATCTAGTTATTATTACCGGTGATAAGTTGTTTCACAAACACCTTATACATGCACGTAAAACGTACAAAGCAACGAGGAAAGCCTAGGAACGCGAAAATGTAGAAAAGGGGAACAAGAAAAAAGATCGAACAAGGCCCACCTGTTGGTCCATCGAATGGACTATGATCGACGAGGAAAGTAAACGCGATCGTGCAAACACACAGTCTTGCAAACATCCACGTGCAGGTATGCGCGCGAGCGGGCGACCAAACAGGAAAGATCATCATCGATCGAGAATCCGTGGGCCGCGTGTGAATCGTCGGAGTTATGCCTTCGACAAAAGCCACCGGAGTGCCTCGACAAAGCAATTCCGTCTGTGGAGGCACAATCGAACGAGACGCGCCTCGTTCGGACGTGTTTTGCGCCGGAACCCTCCTCCTGGCTCTTCTTGTAAAGCGGGCAACGCGCGTTAGTCTCGCGTTTGCTCGAGCGCGTACACGTCCGTGAGAAAGAAACGGAGGGAGCTGAGATAGCCGCGTTTCTGTGTGCGTTAACGTTTGAAAATATATGCGACGACTTAACAAGCAAACAATTCTTACACGTGCGAAACTTAACCGCGTATAAGCGACATAGGCGTGTACAGTTCGTCAGGTACCATATCTGGTTGTAACGATAAAACAGAATTTGATTCGTTTAATCGATTCAAATCAATCGTTCGAGCCCATCTAAATTTAATAATAAAATCACTGTAATAAAAAGCGTCTGCTCCCACTAAAAAAAACCTGGATTTTGGGATCGAAGTTTAATTTAAATCTTTATCGCCAAACGTCTCGTAAATAAAACTCAACGCCGTATTTCTTCTTCTAAAGTAAAACAACTCTTTTAATATTCGAAAAAAAATGACTACGCATGTATTTTCAAACCGGACATGCTGATCGTACGTGCACGCGCGCGCGTTGGAGAGTGTGTCGGTGTGGCCACACCTCGTGCGATGCTCGTTGCGGCAGGCTGGCCGACATGTAAATTCGTAGACGTAAAACTCGCAGCCACGAGTCACGCGAAACGATGAAGAAGAATGCGTTGGTTCTGGCAGGGTGGCGACACGGATGAGGGGTCAGAGGAAGACCCGGGATCTCCAGCTGTCCGACGCTCGATTAAAATGCCATTGGCGAAAACGTGGAATGGGTAGGCCACTAAAAGCGATCCGTGCTTTGCCAACGACTACACCGTGGGATTCCAAAATGTTGGCCGTTTTGTGCGAGCCGCGCAGTTCACGCTCGGTAACGTATCGCTTTCGACCAGATCAAGATCGTCGTCCCGATTTTACCCACGAATCCCATTTCCGTTGTTCCTTCGCGCGTTTTAAAACTATTCGAGGTAGAACTAGAAATTGAATCTTTGAATATTATGTACATGTATTTTTTTCTTTTTTTTTAATTTAGATCTTTATAAATCGCCATCTCGAAACGCAAAAATAGAACAGCGAAGCTGGATACAACATCGTTATAACCGTGTTCACAATTTAAAGAGTTAAAGGACAGCGACGTTGTATATATCAATCTAAAATTCTTATCTAGATTCTTGATTTCCAACGACAATATCTGCCTACGATATCTCGACTGGTTTTCTACAATAACCACCGAAATATTACGAAAGCGTGGAACAAAGCGAAGCGATCCGCGCAGATTAGAAGCCTCCCCAATTAGAATTTCAAATGGGAGTTTACAGGACGTTCCACGTTTCACACGTCCGTCGAACATATTACCCTTCCCGTTATCGCGACCGGCGTGTTCGCTGGATCTTCCAGCGGGATGATGCATCGTGAGCATCATGCAAACGCTTTCGAAGCGGCGCGCCGCGGTCGCTTAGCTCGCTCGCGAGCGCAACCACATAGAGACGGGACCGACAATAGATATTCCGCAACGCCCACGTTAGCGGGAGACAAAGGCCTGAATGGTCGGCAGATGCACGGCTTGCGCCGACGTAATGCACCGACGTCCGTCGATTTAGAACGCAACGATGCGCCATACGTCCGTCCGTACGTTCGTTTATTCGTTCTTCGTGACGAAGGTGCGGTACGTAACAGCACGAACGCGCGCGCCCGTGCGAAGCGTGTACGCGCGTTTCCCCTCTTTCAGCCTCGTCGCGTCCCCGTTCCCTTCTCTTCCCTAAAGCCTGCGTCAATCGCGCTTATATACAGCCAACTCGTGCACGTACGTACGCTGGAGGTTACGTAATTCGGAGAAGAGCACGCAGACGGAGGAGCGACCGGTGACGACACCTTCTTCGGAGAGAACTCAAAGATCCGGGAGTGTCCACTTCACGAAGGTAGCCCAGCCCAGCCCACGTTCCAAACGATCGACCGACGTTCGTCCTGGATCCGAGATACTGCTCGATCGATACCGCGGCTACTAGTTGCCGCCACACGGTCGATCTTTCTGTCAGCAATGCTTCTTGATTGTGTGCGGGCTCCTTTAGATAGCTTTTATGGACAGTGGAAAATCGATACGTTACGGGAAAATCCGGTCTGTTCATCGGTATACGTAATGACGCGATGTAATTTATGGATAGAGGACGACGACTATCGAACTACACAAATGGAAAGGGATACGAAGAGTGAGGTTTATTGCCTGATTTTTCTATGTACGCGGATTGTTTACGAGCCATAGGTGAATATGATTATTGGTTTTCTAGACGATCGAGTACAAATTTTACGATAGATTTGATAAGAGCGGACGAAGAACGACGAAACACGGAATCGACGTGTACATCCATGGGTATCGCGTGGGCGGCTATTTGCCTATTTACCCAGATCCGATGGGAAATCGAAATTAGAAATCAGAAAGATGTAGGTGCTGACTGGTGATTTCCAGCCACGTGAAATCATACCCCGTGCGATCGTGGAACCGTTCGAGTGTCATAAATTCCGTTCGACGCGCAAGAACGGAGGATGACTCCTTCGTCGATCCTACTTTTCCACCTGTCCCAGTTTTCACATTTCTGTTGAATTCGAGATCCAACTGCATCGCTATTATCGCTATTATCCGTTCGACTCGACGAATCATCGAGAACGCGTCCAAATTGCGCGTACGAAATCACGTTTGCTCCTGCATCGAATATACCGACGAAATTCAATTCAGTCGAAATTCAAATTAAAATATTGTAAACTATTTCCATCGGCACGAAAGGTCGTTGCACTCGCTACTACCATTAACGAGAAACAATTCGACGCGAGCTATCGTTTATGGAGTTAACGAATTAATCATTTCTTAGCAAATTTATGCATTCGCAAAATCTCCTTTAATTAGCATCCAACGAGACACCCAGCAGGTGGCTGTCTACCAAAATCCCACGCTATCTGATACGACATCCTATGCAGGAGGGAGGAATGTCTTCCACGACGAAACGTGTCGGTTTATCCAACCGGTGTAGCCGTTAAATCACTCGAATCCTGCAATATATTCGAGCATCAACGTATCTCTAACGAGCCTATCCCTATCGTCCTCTTGGCATCGGCCAGGAAAATCCGACAAGCAATCAAACGACGAAAGATTCCACGGCTACCAAAGGCAGGCGACGAGGCAACCGACCAGCCACGATAGCCACGATGGAATCCACGACTATCGGAAGCGATCGCGAAATCTTCGGGCAATAATTCACCCCCTCGTCCCCTTCGTCTCTTTCTTTCTATCGTTCCATCGTCTCTCCGTTCCCCGTGGCAACGCTGGCCCGTTCGACAGCGATGTTCTCGTAGACTTCGGGAGAAGACCACGCTGCCGCCGCATCGTCGAACAGTTAATGCTCGCATAATACGTGCACGCCGTGGCGGCCGCAAGGGGGGACGGGTATTGTTACTAGTTTACGTCCCGTTATTTTCTTGCAGTTGACAGAAATTCCTTAAAGCGCAAAGGTGACTGCGCTATCGACGAATCTGTGGGCTTTTGCGCAAAAATCTAACGCTTTTATGCCAGCTCGGATCGTTGACCTCTTGCGCGCATGTACTCGACGTACGAGTTTTTACGATTAAATCGTTTCGCGGAAAAGGAGAAGGATTTATTAATAAATTGAAATCGTCGACAAGAAATTCGACGGAGGAAAATCGTTGCGGTGATTGAAATCTCGAGAGCCGCGTTTAATTACCGAGCCGGTGCAAGTGGAAAGGGATTAAAACGTAAACGTCAAAATGAAGATAGGGCAGAAGGGCGAGGGGACGATGTATCTCTGCTGGGCCGCGAACTCTTTACACACAATTACGCGTGTACCGGGTGAACCGGTGAGAGAAATATTGCGCCGCGGCGTGGCGCACGTCGTGGCCGGTGCATGCACGATGCATGCAGTTTACCGGTACCAGCGGTAATATCGCATCGCGAATAGCCGGCAGAGAAGAGAGGATAGGTCGAGATTAGTTCCGATTGCCTGTGCCGCACAGAGTTATAGAAGGGTTGCCCGGCTTCGGCCAGGCATCGATCCCGGCTACCGGCTTCTGCCCGTTAATGAGTCATGTTTAATTGGCGTGGGAAGCCCATGGCTACGTCCACGTAACGGAATTGAACTGTACCCGATGCAACAGCGCTTCCAACAACGTAAATATACCAGCACGCCGCCGATTGACCTTATGTACACGTGGACACTGGATGGCAAATAATCCAACGAAAAAATTCTTAATGAGCAGCAAATCGTCAGCTGATTAATCGATCACCAGGCAAACGTTTACGTTTACGGGAGAGAAGAGAGCTAGAAGATTTAGAATCGCAATTACCTCTCGATTCACGATCCTGTTTGGTACGAAAATCGTAATAGAACGATCGTCGTGTTTATTTTTTCATATTGCACGCATTTTCTGTATTGTTGCACATAAACGCATACGCGTCTATAATTATTTATTTTCCAGCTAGTCCATACATATATATGTATATAAATAATGAAACTTAGGAAACGTTAAATACTCGAGCAGCATCAAAATGTTCCATCACATAGCCATTTCGCAGGTGTCGCGATCATATTCCAGGCACGACTGGCCTGGATGCTGCTTTTCGCAAGAAGCTACAGTTTTACGGCTACCTTGACGACAGCCAGGCATTCACCATCAAATCGCGATTTCTCAGGCAGCAACGATTTAACGCGAGGCATTCACGGGCCTCAGGTACGAGCACAACGACGAGGACGAGTAGAAACGTTGTGTGTCGCGGCAGATGGTACGCGACAGGCCATTTCAAACGATTACTGTTACGCGAGAGCTTCTCTCTCGACTCTCTGTTAGGCAGGCCCAACTATACCGGTATGCAAATAAATGGCATCGAGCGGACGCGTTTAAAAAACGTACAATACGCTTGCGATACGCGACGACGACGCGTGCTACGGGCCATTGTCTCCGAGTCTAATCACGACCGCGTGTGCATTTACGAGCCACCGGTTAGACGGACGTGTAGCCTCCGGAGAAAGACTACCTTTTGCGAGAGGCGGTTCTCGTATTCTCTGCGTTACCGCGCCACGTAGTAATATGCATCGCGAATACCAACACGGAGTCACACCCATCATAGAGCCCGACCCTGTGGGTGGCGCCACGTACTCGCAAATAAGTCCTACGAATAAGTCGTAAGGCCATCATCCGCGTTGCGTCTCCGTCGCAACCGACTATGAATATTCTCTCCTACAGCTAGATATAATGCGCTCTTTGTGCTATGTTTCCTTTTGTGCCTCGTAATCTAACCTCCGCGGCGATTTTCCGACGCATAACGACGCGTTAGATCAGCGGAATAATTCACTTTGATTCGAGGACTCGTTAAATTTTACCCCAGTACTTGCCCGAGGAAGTTATGGTTAATACTACGCTATCCGCCGCCAGCCAGTTGACCTCTCGTAGAATTTTCAAAGAACGAAACAGATACTAGTAGTAGAATCTCTGTAACGGGGGAACGCGGTATACGGTGCGCTTTCTATTTTATAATAGAATTCGATTGCCTAATGTGTTTTCGTCGATGATATTCGTTTTAAAGAAATTAAGAAATGCTGGTAACTAACAGAATTTTCGAGAACACACGCGCCTATCATCGATAACCACCGTGACAGTGAACGTTTAACCGCTGATATCGAATTTTAAAAAATTCGGTCTTTAATTATACATTCGTCTCGCGCAAATTCCAACTGCCACGATTATCGTAAATCACCGTTCACTCGTACGGAACGTGATAAAACGAAAAAAAGTTAAGCTACGAATGAAATCACCGCAAGAAAGTGTCAAGGCGTCTGGTAGCGAGGTTCATTGGCGCGCTCCAAGTCCTTGTACGATCACGTTCCTAAATCGACACCTCGTTTCGCGATCTCGCCGCTAATCGTCCTTCCGGGAGTGACGTGCTGACATACCGCGGTTCTTGCTAACAACCCTGACTGTCCCTATTAGTAGTCCATATATATATATACAAAAGTATACGGTGATCTGGCTTCTCGACGCACGAGGCCGGCATCACGATTTGGGTGCCATCACGTACCGCACGGAATCGAGCGGGTTTCCATTCGCGGCCAATCGACACGCGCTTCCCGCGGTTCGATACCGATCTCTGATCGTGATCGCTACCTCGCCGCGTAAACAAATGGAGATCGCTCGCGAACAGACTACGATCGTACGCCTAACTGGAAAAATTGATCGGACACGTTCGTGGGAAGGTTGAAGTACGACGTGGCTTCTTGAACTTGCCGTAATGCCACGCGGAAGGTTGCGGATTCTCGTGAGAGAGAATACGAATTATTTCGCGATACCCGAAGACACGGCCGTAATTAGCGCGATGAGTTTACGTATCAGATTTGATACAGGTATGTACAGGTTGAGAAAATTCTAAAACGCTCCCGGGTTCTTATCGCGCGCGAGAAAATCGACGAAGAAACATTGTGTTCTTAGTAAAGCAGTCTCGTTAAAAATGAAATAAGTCGTTTAGTTTCCACTTGCTTTAAATTCAATTAATTTTACGCGGGATTAAAGCGAGCGGTATTATCGACGTAAAATAACATACAAATAAAATAAAATAAAATACAGATCGTCTTACTTACTGTCGTCAAACGTGATATGTAATTTGCAAATTGCAACTTCAGCTTGTTAAGTCGGGCTTCAAATGTGCAACCCGAACTCGTCAAACTATTCCGGTTAAGTTATACAGATTGATACGAATCTACCATTAGATACTACGTGTATAGACAAACTACTTGCGTAACGTTGATATTCGCATATACGAACGCTACAGGTTTACCAACCTTCTACACCGTAAAATAATACAGAGCAGATGAATATCTTCGTAATATATTCAATCTGTAGATATTATCGTTACTTAAAGCCGGAACAAAGTCTCCGGTTTGTTTGCACGCGACTATTGCACGAATAAAAGAAGGAAGAACGCGTAAAACGTAAGAAAAGCTAACATACCTCCCTAGACGTTGGTGCCCCCAGGACGCAGGGGCTGTCCGGGCGGCGGGGCGCACTGGCCCACCGCTTGCTCGAGAGCTCGCTCTCATCCTGAAACAATAAACGTGACCTGTAATTAGACAAGACGAAGGTAAAGGTGATAGGCGGTCAGACTTGATGAGCGCTATTATAGCAATCGTAATGGGCCCCTTGGAAACCAAATTGCTCTTCGCAGAAAATTAGATAGAGAACAATGGAACAAAGAGGAGCGCAGAACTTGCGATTTCATCGTATCCTACGCGAAAAACCAACATTTTTGCTCCAGTAATCTACAAATTCTGTAAATACTGATAGAAGTAGGTATCTCCGTATCAGTCGACGCATTGCACACGATGTGATCGTACGTGTAAAATATTCGAAAAACGCAAATCTTGTAACTTTTATCGATCCTACGACTATGTATAAAATTCGGATGATTTAAACGCAATTGAAGGTTGTTGCGGTTTTCCATTAAAACACCGTGCTTCATACGTGGCGAATAGCAATAAGAGAATGTCCGTTAGACAGATCGATATTCCATCGCGTTTATTCATACGTAAATTTCCCAGTTTCATCGTACGACTGCCGATAAGCATAAAAACTGCAATGTGTATTCCGTTTCGTTTTACGACGCGACGTATGCCACAGCTTTTTCCTACTCTGCGGAGAGTACATCGTTGTCGTTGAAGAACGTACGGGTTGCGTCGTGCGGTCACTCTCTCGAATGGACGCAGCTGCGCGACGCAACGCGCGGAAAAGACAGATAAACGCGGTGCCATGCCGGGCGCAATTTTCCGGCGGCGCCGGCGCGAATCGATGCGAACGTCTCGCAGAATTGCATTCTGCGACGCGATTAAGCTCGTACACTCGGCCAGGAAACAGCAGGGACGCTCTAATGGGCCAATTACACCGGTCATTTGGAACGAAACGAAAGAAAGGATCGCCGTGGAACGGTGGCAGTCTCGTCGGTTCGCTCGAATAATTAAGATCGCATCTCGCCACGGTGACAACGTAAATCGCCTGTGCGCGAGATTCGGATAGCGATGCGAACAAATCCCGAACGAAGAAATACCAGAAATACCTGACGCAGCTACCTTTCGAATTTTTCATATTATAGGAAACGTATAGGAAGATTCTGTCTCGTGTGTTATATAGACTGTGGCCTTTGCGACAGAGATATTTCACACTTTTTTATAACGTAACATTAATCGACGCTTCTCGTCATTTAAATTTTCTAAACCGTACATACTAGTTTCTCCACTTATCGATTTCTCGATTAAGAAGTTGCAACTAAGCGCTTCTTTCACATTAACGACAAGCAGAACTCTAGAAATCTTACGTAAGCGAAATCTAAAAGCTCGTAGAACGTCGATGAACGTGTATCCGCCTTGGATAACTAGACTAATAAAGTCGTTTAAAAGCAGAATCGAGTGTTATCCTCTCGAACGAGCAAACATTGCACACCTCACTTATCGCAGTAGGACGAATTATAAAATACCGTTACGTTATTACGTAAGCCTTCTATAAAATTCGATAAAGCAGATTCGGCTTTCTTTACGTAACGAATGCACGTTGTCACCCAATTAATAGACGTTATCTACATCCTCGGGTGTCTACGAACATTTCTGGTCGATGGAAAGGCAATCCACTCGACGATTGTATCTAACGGGGTAAAAATACATACATTACTTGGATTCATTATATTCGACTGTATTCTGGCAGCTAGGTGCGTTATTATCCTCTTATTATTATTACATATTGCATTATTACGCAGCAGTTGCAACAGGTCGACGATGTTACGTTTACTTTCGCTAGATTTCTCCTATTTTCCGTAATGCGGTGAGATTACCGTTGAAATTGAATCGGCTCCTTCGGACGCGGCAGTAACGACCCAGACATAGGTGTGTTCTCCGTCCAGACGCATCGATTATGCCAGCGCGGCTCGAAAAGAAAAAACCTATCCAGCCACTGGCGAATCCATAAAACAATTTTACCTGGCGCGAACTCACGACGATTGCGTTGTTATGATCTGGAAGAACGTCGAAGGAATGGCGCGTGCCGATACTCCATGCCGATTCCTCGAAATCCTCCTTCGACCACCATATTCAGTAAGACGTCACGATTTTTCTTCTCGTCGAAGGCAATCGCCAACGCGAGCATCGCGGTCAGCGTCGACGATTTCGCAACGAGAGAGTAACAAAGTCGCGCGAGCTACGAAGTTGCGGTGAAATCGCGAGCTAGCGCGAGAGGGCGCGATTAAACGTAAATGAGACGACCTCTGGTAAAAATCAGCCCTCGAAAAGGAAAATTCGCAATTAACGAGCCGGAGAAGAACGAGCTGGCTCGCGTAGACGAGCTGCCTCTTAATTATCAGGCCAGACACGGGCGATCTACCTTTATGAATGCAAGCATAAACGCTGGCCGATCGGCACACAGCGCAACACGGAGGCGTGTACGCACACTGACTCTGCTCCGGCCTTCCTCTACTTTCCCACGCCACACGTCTTTAGCTCGCGCTAATGGCAATCGGGAGAGAGCTTTTGAAAGCTCCGCCGGTGGCTCCTGGTAAAAGTCGATCTGCGTAATCCGTTTTCTCGCGTGGCAAACCCCGCACCGATCGGCCGTGTGGACCATAAATTACAACTTTCGGTCATAAAAACGAGACTATGAAAGTGATTTGCGGTGAGACGCCAGATACGGCGTTCCGTCTCCGTCGTCTCCTCCCCTGCAGTGGGAAGACCAGGTGGGGCGGCTTTGAAATAATGTATGAAATCATCGACGAATACGCCGTGCAAACGGCCGCTCTCCATATGCAGCTGTTAGCAATAAGGAGGTGAAACGCTTACCTAACGGACGGGCATTAGCGGAATATTTATAACATTAATCGTCGAACCGTGCTGATTACGCGCTCGCATCGCGCCATGGACACCCGCCTCACCGGCCGATCCCCGTTAATCCGATTTCGCCCCCAATCTTCGCGTCTCGTTCTTTCAAGGAACAACATCGAACATCTCCAACGTTTTTGGACCGGTAGACCGCTGTAGGTACGTGTTTCGTTATCCTGATCACGATGCAAGAATATATCCTTCGTGAAATTTAGGTTGATCTCCGGTGTAACTTATCCCTGATGCCTTGTCGTAAATCTCAACCGGTTTTCGAACGTTCAGAGGAAAGAAGAAAACCGTTGACGAACTCGATATCGTATTTGTTAGGTGTACTCGATCTCATTGCTAATAGTAGCGCAGACAAAGTGTACAATGAATTCAATAGCTCTCCCACAGCGCTTAATAGCTCCATACTTGGCTGGAATACGCAACTTCTGTAGGAACTCCAAACGTTATTGGCATTGACTACTACGAATCTGTCTGAAACCGTAAACACTGACTAATGATCAGCCATCAATGCCGTTCAACTGCAAGAAGAAAAGGTAGAACGTAAAGAGAGCAGACTGCGTGATTGAGTTAAACGTTTCGTCTATGGAATTCTACACCTGTTAGCCGGCTACGTTGAAACGCGATCGATTCGCATCGACTGGAAACTATCAATACGAAAGTCGATGATGCTCGAAACGCGAAGATTTATACCGAATACCGGTAATATCCCGAACAGAAATATGGAATGCGCGAGACTACCGTGCGGCAACGCTCGGGTCATTCAATGAAGGAAAACAATGGAGGACTTGATTTACGGGGGCATTACCGACAACCCACGTACATGCTTAGATCTACATATTATACCAATATTCTCGATGTTTACTGGCCGAGCACTACCGCTATCCGCGTACACGATGTGATTCGCATGAGGCTCGCCGCATCTTCCATAACAGTCGACCGGTACGATGTCCCGCACGAATATTCAGAGGTTGCGACGTCTTCCGTGACTGTCCGACAGAACTCTGACGATTCTGTGAATCCTTTCTTAACCTACTATTCTTCGGTTAAACAAATCTTTCGCATAGGAAGCGTTTCTTCAGACTTTCTGTTTCTTATTCACAGAGAAGACAATCTGCTATTACTTTTAAACGCAGAGAAAATAATTGCAAAATGTGGAATTCTCGTTCCTAGATGGTGCAGGGTCGTTCCAAATTTTACATCGACTTAAAGTTCCATCGGATCGAACCTCCCATCCTACAAGACTGTCGCTTTTCTCGGTCACGTCGCGAGACACTCGGCGTTACATTTGGTACGTTCTTCGAAAGGAAGAGTACAGTGACTTTTTCCCCTTTCGCTTACTCCGCCCACGAGGACAAGATAATAAATCACACGGTATCAAAAGGAAAAAAGACGAACAGCATGCGCGAAGGGAAAGCCATAAACATTGTGGCAGTGCATCGGCACGTTGTATCAAACGTTGAGTCATTGGCGAAACGGGACGGGTCGTAAAGCGAAAGAAAAAGAACGGAAGTGAAGCAGGTCCTTGGGACGTAAATCACAGGATGCGGTTAACGCAATAAGGAGGATATAATGATGACATATATCATCGTACTAATAGTAGGACCGCGATACGATCACGCTGGGCGATGGTCGCTAAGAAATGGCCAGAACTGCCCCCAACCGTGTGGATGCGCCCGACCGTTTCGTACGCTTATAATCGGACGACTCGCCCGGATAATTACATTCGTTAAAACAACTCGACCTGTCCCGGTGTAACTACGTCCGTTAGGCATCGCGGCACTTCAATTTTTCATCGCTATCCATAATCGACCACCGTGCACCAACGTTAAACGTCCTCGGTGAAAATTGTTTGACGAGAATTACTCGATTTGCATGGACAAAGTTTTCGCAATAAATTTAATCGGTGTTAATAAATTTAACTTTACGTATGTTGCGAAACTTTAATTACTTCGCGGGCGACGCGTTTGTGTATTTTCGTGCGAAGGATGATACGCTTCGTGTGTGGTAGAAAATGTTTTAAGTTCGCCAAGGTTGACAGTGTCTGCGTTTAAAGAACAGACACGATCGAATACCTCGAATAAAGTGTGAGAAATTACATTTTTATCGGTAGGGAGAATAAGGCCGACGGATTCAGTTTCGAGAGGATTTGCATACGGGAACCAGGGCCCCGCCAATTATCTATGAAGCATCTGAGCGCGGTTGCGTACATCCACGCTCGTTCGCTTTACGCTCGTCTCGGGCACGAGTACCATGGAAGAGGACGACCGGGTAATTAGCGACGCTCGAGCAAGGAACAGGCGCGTGCCAGGGTGACTTAATTACAAATTTCGAAATGCGAAGTTCGCCAGCCGTGAAGAAGAAAAAGATAATTAATTTGAGGAAAAAAGCAGCTGATCGGTCGGCACGCTGTTTAACGCGTCAACGTACCAAAGACTATACGGTAGATGAATGTACAGACTCGAGGGACTCGGAGATACAAAACTACTTTTTTCAAAACAGATTTTCACAATTTCACGAGTACGTGTACCAATGTGTTTTACATTTGCGAGCACGCTAATTTTCTCACAAACCTAATTGCACTTTCGTTTTGCTTTATATCCATGCTTTTTCACCCTTCCAAAGGTATACTACGATAAACAACAGTTGGCTGGAATACGATTTTTGCGGGTTTTCGTTTTCCCAGTAGAACGGTGGAAAGATTTTTTCCGCCACGGCCCCTGAGTGAAAGTTTCAGCCAGGCTCCTATTTACAGGCACGAAAGCGAGGGAGAGCAACCACGAAGCCAGCAGGTCGAGCGAGCCTCTCCTACGTATAATACTCGGCAAATCTTTGCGCCTGCACGTAACGCAAATCATGCGGCAGAAGTGTGGCACGTGTTGTCAGCGCGGCAACATATTGTAGGTATGTATATATATGTGTAATGGAAGCTAGCCGCCTCGCGCGATTACATAACGAGGGGATTTCAGTTTAAATATGGAAGCTGTCAATCTTCCCCCTGGCTACACGCTGTAATTAATAATAATTGCCTGCTCTCTTTGCCGCTCCAGTTATTACCTCCGTTTTGACGGCTGATTAGCACCGCATATTCGTAAATGAAGCAACCGACAAATTAAAAAATCTCTCTCTGTCTCTCTATCTCTCTCTATCTTCCCGATACCGCTGATTAAATTCGTGACTACCGGGAGAGAATTATTACAACGTGTCTTTGATATCTCTATAGAGATCGCTTGTTTTCTGGAACGATGTAATTTTTCCATCGTTCCTCATCTTCGTCTTTTTACAGACAGTGGAACGATTAAAGAAGATACATCGTAAAAGCGAACACCGATTAAATGCAGATCTCGCCCGAGCAAGAGCGATCGCGCCGGATCATGCAAGTAGAACACGGCACGTGTTGTCAGACTCGGTGTGTACGTGTTCGTACGTGTATTAAGCTGCACGAGTTTCCTTGGATTACACCAGCGGAACGTGCTCGAAATAAAAGTTAAAATCACGATCGGGTTCGTGTTAAATGCGAGCGGTTCGTAACTCGATCCATCGACACCGTCTCCCCGAGATTGCTCATCCTGGATCGGAGTCAGACATCGTTTGCTTCGTCTACAAAAACCCATTAATCTCTGGTGGACTAAAAAAAAAAATAGTATTTTTTATTTTCCAGGTGAAACATTCTTGATTGGAAATTTAATCGCGAAACCTATCCAGATACATTTTAAATCTAAGAAACAGCTAATCGTTTATACACTTCGATCAAATCTTCTTAATTTTCGGTTACATAAATCACCGCGTTCGATATTCAACGAAGTTAAGTATTTAAGAACTTTTCCTTAGTGGAATGACGAAATTGTGCACGGTCCAACTTGTTTCAGTAGTATAACCACGTATTATCGTGGACCACCCGTGACGAAGATTACCTAAAATATGTCCAAAAATCTGTTTGTAAATGGCACGTACACGTGTACAAAGAGCATAAACGTTCATGAACTGTTCGAACAAGTCCAGAATTAATCGCTTACAAAGTACCAACATTTTCTTGCCCAAGTATCGGCATTATCCCTAAATGGAACGGAACGAAGGCGATCAGTGAAAATTTATTAGTCGCAAATAAGATCGTTTTACGATCGCAGGTGTTGCACGATGCGAGTACAAAAATAATTGCAATGGTAATAATTGAATCGACCAGACAGGCGATATCATTTTGGCGTGGTCCATCGTCGCAGCCACGCAACGAAAAATACTTTCCTCGTTACGGCCTCCGGACACACAACCGATGCGATCTCATTTACCAAATTATGTACATGTATGTTTTGACGTATCGCAGACTTCTTCGTCGTTTAAATATCGCGAACCGTCCAACAAACCTGTCCTTCTACATGACTACGAAAGTGGACTACCAATGTTTCAGGCTCGTTATGATTTGTCTTAACGACGTCTTAACTTTCGTTCGGAAAAAATTAAAAGCAACGATACGACCGCGACGATCGTACATAAAGATCGCTGGCGCCGTACCGTGGGATTGTGAATCATTTCGAATATTTAGTGGGTCTTGCGTATAATTACAATGTACTTTTCGTAATTTATTACTAATATCGGCTATTAACATCGCGGACAGGCCGACGAAAAGTTTCCTTAACCGGTTAGCGGCTCGAATTTTACGAGTTCATCGCGTGAGTTTTTCTCCGCCTTTTTCTGCTTTTGCTCTTTTTACGTTTCTTCTCTCCCTCTCTCTCTCTTTTTCCTCTACATTGTAATTACAGAGTAGGACAAAAAGGTGTTGGCGAGTTTTACCAGCAGGGCGGAACTTTTCGCGTTCGTGCCACGGGTTCCTATAAAACAATGCACACCCACCACGGCGCGCGTTGGTGTAACAATGTCTTGGCGCCACAAAGGTACAATGATATATCTGTGAGTCGAGGTCGGTTACTTAAACTTCATTGAAACCGCGAACAACAATGACTTTCTCCCGCGAGTCGAAAGGAGGAAGTCAAACCCGACGCTGTTACAACTATTCGCCTTGCTCGTGACGCTTCTGTTCCATCGGCCAGGCCGGTGAAAAAAAAAGTCAATTATTTATTTCGCACAGGCTAAACAGCGTGGATAGTGAAAGGACGAGATCGTCTCTCGAACGTTCCTTTTTCGTAGGGGATGGCTTTCGATCGATGAAATTACCAATCCAGTAAGAGAGCCAGCCATAAAACCAACGTGAGTTCTTCGCGATGTCTCGCTTCCTCTCGTGTGCACCATTTATTAAGAATATTACAACGTTCTACCGACCGCAATGAAAACGGTTTAATGGCTTCATATAAGCTTTGATTTATACCGAATCTCGTACGTTTCCTTATTCTCCTGGTTCGTTTGTCGAACGAATACAAGCATAGGATTTTCCGATCCCACGTTATCTAAACTTGATACTGAAACTGCAAACTTTCTTATTTTACTCGCGATAGTATGGCATAAAAGTATAGAATACGTCGGTATAAAAATATCTATAGCCTAATTTCATTACGTAAGAATAAGAGCAGCTTGGACCTTTTATCAGCTTGTTTAACTCAGAGCAATTACAATTTTCTATTTCACCCATGCAGTAAAAAATAATGTTACAATAATCGTAGCAATATCTTTATTCGGCTCGTACACGGTACAATCGATCAAACATCGATCGAGTTGTCACACGCTCGGGTGGTTCACCCTTCGAGTCAAACTCGAGGCATTGGCACGAGCCTACTCGCATTACGACACGCGGCCGATAGGCTTGATAATTTATTATTACCGAAGAAATGGAAGCCGCCGATCTATTAGCACGTTCGACAATAACAGCACCGGCCGTAAGTAACCTAAGTGGTTAAGTAACGTCAATGCGGCTTACTAACCGCCTACGCCAGCTTCTTACAGGTACATATATGCCCCCATCGACGATGCGGTCGCTCGCATTCTCAACCGGTATCGATCGCGACGGTGCAAAGCCTGTCGAAGCTCGTGCATAGGACGAGTACCGAAGAAAACACGTTGGTTACGTGGATAGGCAAGAAAGACAAAGTCAACAAATATCCCTAGTATTGTCAAGTCGACCGAAAAATTCTGTCACTTTCTTCTGAAATGATATTCTTCCTAATATCGTATGACTGCTGCCTCGTCGTGCAAGCATTTTCGTCCAATATTTCCAACCGTCGTATGTATCGTTTTCATCCCGTATATCGAATTTAAAGTATCAAGAATATTGTTTAAAACAGAGAAGAAATTATGGCCGTAGCGCACGGGTTATTTTCGAGTGCTTTACGAGCGTTCAACGTGGAAACAGGGACACCGGTATCCTGCTTCGTTTTATGGAAACAAGTTATCCTCCTTTAAGCTCGCGGCCCGGTTGCTGTCCGCTTCGATATAAAAGGCGAGTTAATCCGCGCAGAAAACTGCCCACTAATATCGCGGAATTATCGCTGCGGCCTCCTAATTGAATCACCGATTCATGACGAAGGCTGGATGTTTAAGAAGACTTAACGGATTATTCGTTTATGCGGATCGGTTCAGCAGGCACAAACGCGGCCGCTGCCTTCTGATCTACGCGCGGGACCAGCCAACGTCCGTATCCGAGCATTTACGTGATTGTCATACCGCTTCTCCTCCCCTTTCAGAACGACTGAAACGCAGCCAAGCAACAAGCATGGAGCACACGACTCTGTACCTGATTCCGCTCGTCGTCGTCCGCGTCTCTTTCCTTCTTTCGATAGCGAGAGAAAGATCTCATAGAGAAAGAGCCAAGAGACGAGCGCCAACTACGCTCTACTCTTGACGAGAAATTTTCTCAGCGTTGCCCGGACAAAACATAAAATCACCGACCGGAAGCGTAACTGTTTTTACGAACGATTACGACGCGCGCAAATGAAACTCAGCGATAGTTTATTGACGCGTAAATCGTTCATTTTTTCACTCTGTTCGCCGATCGGAGTTCCTACACGCTCGGTGCGAACGCTCGGAAATTCTGCAGCGAAATTTACATTCGGTGAGATCGCTGGAACGTTTCTCGCTTCGCGGCGAACAGAACGCACGATTTCGAATGTAAAGCCGGTGACGTCGCGAGACCGTTTCGCAACTGTCGAAGGATCGTACACGTTCGTAGACGTACGAAGAGACGAATGCCAGAGGAGCAGAAGGAGAGACGCAGGTGAGATGGAGAACCGCGGAACGGCTTTAAGAGCGGCGCCGTCCAGCCGCAAATGCGATTCGCCTCGCCGCGACAAACGTTTTGTCGCCGGTGATTGGCGTTTGAAAGAACAACCGCGTACAATGCAATTACCTTGGCCTTAACCGCTTCGACCGACCGATAGCATTCGATTCCTCCGCTGGATAAATACATACGTGTATATCGCGAGCTGGTCCGCGTAAGCGAGTAGCATTCGCGACAGTCGATGCACGATTATGGTTTTTGTCTCTTGGATCTCTCGAATACACGTGTACCGATATTTGCTTGTTCGCGCGATATCGTTGCGATCAGCGATTTTTAATATCCGGACTTTTCTTTCGAAGAGGTCAACTAATTTAAAGTTCAAACGTATCGCCGTAATGCAATAATCTGACGACGTATAACGCTATAACGCGTGACGTACGATCGTCTACATAATTCTTTCGCAACTGCCAAAGCAACAAATATTTTCACCGCTAACTTTCAACCGACTTTCACAAGATATTTCCTATGAGATATTTCTTACCTACGATTTATTATATTTCCATCGTGCAATTTGTTCCAAAAAGATTCAATTACCGCCAACAAAAACCAACTTACCATACCGATTGAAAATAAAGAATCCCTGCATAATTTCCTGTATCGGCGTGTTTTCTCCCGTTTCGTCGACACGTAACGAATCCTGATTTTTCTTCTATTCTCTAGGGAACCCCTAACGAACCATGAGATCGTATCTCGTTAAAGGGCCGTAGGTCAAGCTCCATCCTTTCTCTTATCTTGCCTTTTACGCGTATCGACTATTTCACGCGACCTCGTATAAAAACACTTTGAAGGAATGCTCGCGAAATATACCATATACTCTCGGAATACTATATATACTATATACTTTCGAGTTAATTGTTCAAAATTCGGTCGAGACATTCTTGCAAGTAATTTCTTTTTCTTTCTTTTTTTTGGAATGCGGACGTGTAAAATCAGGGGCAGGGAAATTTAAAGGATGAACGGTGGATCACTTTTCGCAGAAGCACACACGCGCGTAATTTCTCTTTTTGAACAATACCGCGGATAAAGATACGTCTGGTGGCTTTTAAGGCGCAATCTTTATACCCGCACCGCGAGGCCGAGGCGGATATGAGAGCGTGGGCGTTATTGCCTTTAATGCCGAATCCACGATCGTAAACGGGCATTCCCGAGTCACGAATCCATGTCGTTTATTGCCCCAAAGTGGCGGGTCGGCCCCTCGTAATCATTGGATACATTCAATTTTTCGTAACGCCGTACCGGCGATTATCGCGAATCTAATTAGCCCGATCAACAGTCCTTGTTGGACAATTACCGACCTTAGTCCGACCCTGGTCCATCTGAAAATTATAAAAATCATCCGAACGAAATTCGTGTAATAACGATGATACTACGTTCGTACAAAGGGCTACCCGATTAAGATCCCTCGATCTGGATCGATAAGATACACCAGATTCACTGTTCAGATAAACGACTCGATGAATAACTGTTTTAAAGTCGACGACGATTTCTTTTCTTCGACCAGCCCCGTTATCATGCAACAGTTACTTAATTGCTTTACGCTGGTCGTTACAGAGTATAACGATCATTTTTCACTTCGATTATTCTCCGCGAAAGAAGCAGGAAAATTGCTGTCTTGCGCCTCGGCTTCAATCGTTCCCTTTTGCTAAGAGCATGTATTTCACGTTAAGGTGTAATTTAGATGTAATTTTTTAATTTTTTTTTCTTGTTGTCCTGGTTTTAGTGTCTTTCCCCTTTATACCATTGTTTATTGATATTTATTGTAGGCACCGGATACTACTTGGTAGCGGAACACCGTGATATTCATATCAATTAGTTCTCGAGAAAAATACCGGAAGTAACCGATCCTTCCATGAACCCTAGCGAGTAAGGCTTTACCTGGAACAACACCTGGCTACCGGCAAGTGCCCCCAGTAGCTGCCACTCAACTCGATTATACTTTAATAAAGTACATAAGCATGTAATAGCGGCGCGACTCTTATTTATTTCCAAGTCTGATCAAGACAGGTGATATCCACTAATCGTTACAGATTCTCCGTCCGGTATTCAAGCAACGAACTTAATAATCCATTAATGTACGCGACTATCGTCATTCTACACAGCCATATTACGTTCTACGTTATCGTATTTATAATCTGAAAGACTAAAACGAATTAAACCACATTCGACTCGCTCCAAAGAAACTTTGACTGAAAAACGATTCGCAATCGGTTAATAATTTAAGTTATCTACCCCCTAATGGTAGTTCTCTTGCTTCGCGACTAATACCACCGCCAACTTGCCAGCCAATGCTGTCTAGTCTGTCAGCAATTTTACGATCCTCTTCGAGATCGAACAATAAGACTGTACTCTCTATTGTGAACTAGCTCCGCTCACCGAACTGGACAAAAGGAGGAAAGGACAGCTAGAAAGAAACGCAAAAAGCCGTGGAAAGAGCGCAGAGAGGAACATTTGCTTGAGATTTACGGGTTGGTTCGTAACGAAGGGGACTCATCAGCATCGGTAATGGCGACATTAAGCCCATCGGCCCTTTTGTACTCGCTGGCAGCCTCGATCGGACTTCTAACTGGACGCGCGACGATTCCCAAGTCGGAGTGAACAGCAGCGAACGGTCAATCAATTTAATTACTCGTTCGAACGTGCCGGATACCAGAGTGGAACGTTTATCAGAATCAGAATGCCGTCCGGCGAGCACCGAAAGAGCCATTTCTCGAGTAACTTGTCTACCCTAATAGCACTAACTCCGCTTCAAGTGGATAGGTTGAAAATTACGCGTAAAAAAGAGCCAACGACCGGTCTGAGTCGCGTTCCTTGCGCGAAACACGAAACGAAGAATCGTGATCGTTTGACGACAGAAGATGAAGCACGTTGGCAGCGATCATTTGTAACCACTGATGACGCCCGATCTCAAACAGATCCTTCCATCGTTTTCATCCTTTCGACGTACCTAACTCGCAATTCTACGCGAGTAACGTCGACTTCGTAATCGTCGCGTGTTTTAATTCCACTCCGAACTACAATTTGTAAAATTTTCTTTTATCGATTATCAAAACGTTATAGCCGACGTCGAATCGTAGATCACGTAGGAAATTCACTTTCGCTTCTGATTTCTACTTTAATTTAAAACATTGAGAAATAGCGGTCGTTTTATCAAGTATTTAATATTCTAAATCAGACACCTGTAGCCGTGAAAGAGGCTGTTATAATGATGGAAATAAATATGCGTAACTAACGAACGAACGGATAAAAGTGACAGGAAAGAACAGTTTTACACAAGCCTCGTAAAAGAGTTGAAAACCGCAATTAACGATAAAAATCATTAAACGGTCGTTAAGCCTTTTAAAAATAAAGCTGTTTTACCAAATGTAACAAAACGAAAGGTCAGTTTTCACGTTTTACAGCGTCCCTAACGTTCGATAATAAAACGTTTTAATTACTGTTACCGATGCATGACGAATCGAAACGAGCGAGATTTTCCAAGGAACTCCAAGACCTGTGGAAATTTCCAGGATGCATTAATTGCGAAAGAAGACTCAAGGGTATGGGCGTAGTAGCAGTACAGAAACGATGTTGTTTTACGACTGGCTGAAAGCAAACGGGAATACTTATAATTTCATTCCTTATAATTTTATGACCGTTGCACAATGATACGCGAAGAAAATTCGCGATGTCTAGCGCGAATTAGCCTGTAATCACCTCATCAGTCGCATTCCCACAAGTCTCTGCTCACTTACTTAAAACGCCAAGTACCATCGGCTTCGTACCCGTAAAAAACAGGCAAAGATTACATGTATGCAAATTTCCTTGTGCTATGCGCGTAATCCTCTTAATCGCCATCGGACTAATTATGTAAGCGAACGCGAGGGTTTCTACATATGACGAGAACACGATTGGAAAGTGAACATTTCAGATGTGGGTAAAACGTTTGAAGATAGGCAGACGTAACATACAGAAAGACGATAGTGTGTAAATAGACGTTAGGAAATCAGCAGAAGTTTAATAAAAAGGGGGAAAAAATGCTTCAAAAAATGAAGTCTTTAAAGTGTCCAGGTCTTGCAACTCGCAATACTTAACGAGCCAATCGTAAATCAAAATATTCACAGAACCTTTAATCCAATCTAAACGTCGCGAATTTATAAATCGTTATTTATTGTAAAAAAGAAAAAAGAAAGAAAAAAGAAAAAGAGTGGAGAAGAAATACAAAATAAAGCTTTACGCGATCAGACCCATTTCCCCTTAAGATTTCTGATAGTACGTACGACCGGCACCGTATCTACAATTATAAAGGAATTAAAGACGGATTAGCGTTTCCACGAGATCATGAGCGAACACATTTCGCTTGACGCGCGAAACGACTGCGTAAACGAGCAACCGACCATCGGGGAATTAGAGGTGGACACACGCTAGCGAACCCACGTCACGATACCGATCCACAGATACGCTAAACGAGCTTATTACAACAGTCAATTGTAGCATTGTTCGCGCGCCTCTAACGACGTGCATTTGCATAACGCGTACGCTGTGTCCGCGTCCTCAACGTACACGCTCCCACCTCTTACGTAAGATTCACGACTTTTTTTCCTTTTCGTTGTTTCACGCCATCGGCGCTGCTGTAATTGCAAGGGGAAATCAGCAGCCGAGCGTCGGTTATTGATTTTCGATCGTATGGAAGAGGATGATATGTCCGGCCACGCCTTTAAAAAATGGTTAGCGCGTCAGACGGTATGCGAAACCAGATACCGGAATCATCGGAATCCATGGGTCGTTCCCTGATGTCTCCGTGTATAATTAAGCACACCGACGTATGCCGTTTCATTCGCCTTTAAACACGCGTTCCGTTTAATGCGCGAACACTGGGGAATCACGAAGCACAATAATGTACGGCGAAGAATGTAATTGCATCGTGATTTAATGAGCGCCGCGGCGAGGTGGGGCGGCCGTAAACTACGTTTTAAGCACGTTGAAGGATTATCACGAAAGTGAGTCCGAGCCGGCTACGCCTGTATAAATTTGAGCATACTCGTTGGAATGCAGCGGCTTTTAAAATGACCGGTAGGACGCTTAAAAAAAAAAGGAATTTAATTGTTTTCGACAACGCACACGATCAAGAAGGTGTCTGCGATGCTCGCCGCGATTTTCCATACGTCAAACCGCACTCGATGTTTCCTCTTTTGCGTGCTAACCGGTTTTAACAGACGTCGCGCAAATCCCAATAATCACGGTCCTGGTCACGACGCTAAACGCAGGGTAATTTAATTGTCGTTTATCTTAACTTATCGTTGAAAGTAACCGGTGATATGGTCTCTGCATACTTGCAACGAGGAAAAGTTCATCGATTCGCCGGAGAATCTCTCTGTTCGTAAATACGAGGACAATTGCTAATCTCGTACGAATTCTGTTTTTAACGTTATCAACGCTCTTTACACGTTTGACACTTACGTTGTTCATCACTTGCGCAACAATGTCGATCACATTTTGGTGATGCAGAAGATACTGCGCAGCCAGCATCCCTTCGTAATTTCGGCGAACCGGTGAATCGGTAATAATGCAGCTTCGAAGAGCTACGTTCACCGATCGTTCCCGAGGCGGGCTTTGATGAACCGATATCGTCCTATTTCACGTTCGAGCGAGACCACGTAATAAATATTCAGAAGGCTTCCGCCGTGGATTGTCGCGGAATACCGACCACTGAGATGCGACGTTGTAACGCAGCCGAGTTTCATAAACAACGACTCCGTGTACCGGCAGGTTGGTTAGTTATGATCCTCGAGGAGGCCTGGTGGCTACGCCACGACGCGACGGCCAACAACGAAAGACGGATGGCATACGGCACTGAGGAAGAAGCAAGAGAAGGAGAAGAAGAAGAACTCTCGAGTTGAAGGCGTAGTCGCGTCGCGCGCGACCTTTAAAATTTTCTTGCGGTCTACGAACGTGGCGTGTTTACACGCTTAGCCAACACCTGCGCGCTCCGTGATCACGTTACCGGTTCCGCGCGTACCGGTTTAAGATTTCTGCCGATACCTGTGCGATTCTCCGATTTTCCAGCGCTGCGCCACGCTTAGTTATTAGGCGGCCGATGCATTATCCTGTTGCGTATCGGTTATCGAAAGTAAAGAATTCGAGCCTCTGTACATTCAAATATAAAATTCCTCCAAAATAAACACCTGGTTATCAGAGATATAAAAAAAGCAAACGATCAATTTTGCGCGACGATTACAATTAGCCCACAAACTTCTTACGAGCAATAGAATCTTCGGTCGCGCGTTCGAGCTCCTGTGACCTAGCATTAGCGAGACACGTCCTTTTAACGTCGAATCGCATGCTAGCGGCGCGGCAGGTCAAAGTAAAAACAAGCCGGTATGGAACCCTTTAACGAGCGAACACCAGGTAAGAAAATCACCATCGCGGCGTACGCCCAGTATGCCGACGTTGAACGCGTTATTATACGCTAAGGTTATATTTTGTTGGCGAGATGCGCGAAGAAAAAGGGTTTGTCGAGCATCGACTAGGGGATGAACGGCCTTTAATCAGGACCGCACGAGTTTACGACACTTCGGAACGTGCTGTTCGCCGCGCACGAACAAATGCAACTCGACGGATCGTGCAAGACGAGCAAAAGCAACGGCAGCAACGACGACAACAACCACGA
The DNA here is from genome assembly GCF_910591885.1 of Bombus terrestris. Lineage (NCBI taxonomy): Eukaryota > Metazoa > Arthropoda > Insecta > Hymenoptera > Apidae > Bombus > Bombus terrestris. Next base: position 5,967,229 of record NC_063280.1, on the reverse strand, counting down.
CAACAACCACGACGACGAAACGAAGTAGGAGAGCGAACAGCAGAGGCATACAGCAGCGCGTTAATTAAACGCGAGCGATTAGTTAGCGGCAGTTAATTATATAGATTAATATGCAAATGAATTCCCTCTCTCTTTCCTGCTGCCGGCGGGCTAGGTGAAGGTAGACACAAGGCGCAACGAAGCCCGGCTATCCTGATTACATTACGCTGCAGACTCTGCTTCGGCTTCCATCGTCTACTCGGTTTCCCTCTGTTATGCTACCACGCGATTCTTACCTAGAATCTAATGGGGCCACGCTCTCGAATAAGAGATACCGGTAATTAATCTCGGCTACTCCCTCGACCACGTCTCGAACGAAGAATGATCCCACTGAACCCTGATTTTCCAGGTAGAAAATGTTTCGCCGAAATTTACAGTATCGTAGTACTATTCCATTGGATCATTTTTGTCATCTCTGCCGAGATACTTTCTCCCCTTTTCATTTTCTTCAACGAGATACTAAACTGCAGTTAAACGTTTTCTATCTTCTTTCCTTGAATCTATAGCCTCTATAAACATCTTTCTGGAAATAAAAGCTATTCCTATGATTTCCGTAGCTACTACATTTGCAAATGAAACTCCAACTTCCGTACGTACCTTTTCTTTTCAAATTAGGCAAATTACTACGAGAAGATTATCGATCGCGTACAAATCTCGCATCGGCTTTTCCTTTGGACTTCGGGCTATAAAGAAACAAGAAAATTCCTCGTGCTACTAGGTTCTTAGCTAGTTCGGAAGAACTGTAGGAAAATGTGCGAGTTTTAGACCGGTCACCTAATTTAGACCGTGTGACTGAATGTCGTAGTTCATGCGCATTATCGAGTACACGAATTAGAATGGGAAATTGACAAATCGGAGTGCTGTTTACCGTAAATTGGTTGAACGTGATCGCGTCAGGCCCATTAATTATCGCTAATGAAAAGCAATTAGAACTCCTCAATACGTGGCAAGACGGGTCCATTAACTGTTGCAAGAGTTCTCCTAGTTCGAGCTTCGCGCAAAAACGTGCCGCTGCATTAATCGAACGGCAGAAAATCGCGGAAAACCAGATTTCACGTGCCTATGGTCTCTTCCTTATATGCGCGCCTATGCTGGCAATTATCATTCGAGAAAGCTCGGAGTATCGATAAAAGATAACCACCATAGCGAATCTGTTGGTTTCTACATTTATCCACTCGTAATATGATAATCAAGCATTTATCGCTACTTATATAAAATAATAATATTGCGAGTATATTGTGTGACAATCTTGGATGATCGCGCAGTCTTTCTTTGCAACCTAATATCAAGTAAACGTTCTCATTTTTATCTCGTTTCTATTTTACGTATTAACGTAAAGTGGTCACGACTACTACTTTTGAATTTTATATTTATTATGTAAAAAAGAAAAGCTAATTAATTACAGGCGTTGCATAAGCGAGTATCCCCGTCTCAAGTAGCAAAGCTCTTCGAACTTAGCAACTACCGCCTAGCGAAACTTCCTAAAGAAACATCCATATCCTTAATCGTGCGAGATACAACGAAATTCGATGTAAAGCGAAATACACGAAAACGATCGGTTGTGGACAGAAACGATGGGCCGTCGCGTATTCGTCAACGCTGAATATCCCGGTCTATTATACCACGGGTAGACGATAAAACGGCAGGTGAGGATGCGAAAGAACGAATCTAAAGCTTGACGACAGGTAGACACGTCGGTGTCCGATCTTATAAACTGAAAGCCCTGGGAAGATGGGCCTAGCGCCTTCGTATGCCTCATGTAACTAACATTAGATGCATAATGCATGGATAGGTGGCCGAGCTAGGTGTCGCAGCGACAAAACTCTACGACTATCGACGTCCCTCGGGTTGCATCGTGCCAACAACATCGACATTTCTCCAGCGTCGCTCCTCTTCGGATCCACCAATATACGTCGATGTTGTTTCAAAATACGATTGCGCGCAAGTGTCTGACTCTCTGGCGTGTTTTAGGCGCATACTATATGCGAAGAATACAGATAGAACCATAGGAAATTTTTACTAAAATTCGGACAATCTGTAGTTAAAGTACGGTTAAGGAGTAGTTAAAGAGGCGACGATAGGAAAGTGGGACGAAATAGAAAGAGGAGAATTAGAAACGACGAAAGAATGAGAACAGAATGAGGAAGATGTTAAGACGATATGGAAATGTGAACGACGCCGAGAGATTTGAATAAACTTCCCGATCAGATTCGAATAAATTAGACAAAGTGGTTGAATGTACGGTGAAACTTCTTTAGATAGAGGGTACACGTAACCAGTGGCTGCCAACAGGTCCGCGGACAACTAGTAGGAGCAGTACCCCCGTTGCCGATAAGCTTTTTCACGAGTCACAAAACAGTGTGTACCTAGTAGCCGGATCGTCCACGTGAGATCTTGGTCGATACAGCGTTGTAAAACCATTGTAATGGTAATATGCGGCGCGCGCAACCACCGATACACATCAACGGCATAGCCACGACCGTTTTGCACCGCAAAAGTGTCCCTGGTGCAGCGAAATCGTCGCGTGTTGCGACAAGAGCGACAGCCTTTTCATCCTTCGTGCTCGCCGATCGATCCCGAAGACAAAAAGAGAAATCACGGTGCATAAAACGGGCGACGTGGGACGTTTTGTTAAAGTTGCCCGGTGCGACGCACAGCTCGGAACGATTTTCCGTCTGAGCGGTGTCGGCGTAACACCGAAGCGTTGTACAGAAATACAAACGGGGCATAAATCACTGGTTGCCGCGACGCAATCATATTTCAACCGAGAAACGGTTAGCGCATTGCTAACAAGCGCGTAGGGTTACCGGCAATTACAATCGTGCACGCAGCAACGCAGCGACGCAGTGCGTGCAACCACGATGGCGGAAGATGGTCCGTGACCGCGGGCCGCGGATCGCGGTTCGTGTTCTACCATGCTGACCGGGTGATTCTAAATCGATTTGTCAGAACGTCCGACGCGAAGCTCCGCGAGACGACGTTAAGGACATAAGTCCGCTGTGGCAACAATCGCGAACGGACCGGAAGAGCGGTGAAACGCAGCGCACCGGCGCGTTGTACGCGGTGTACAACAGACAACAACCGGCAACGAGCAACCGCTTCGCGAGTTCGAGGGACGCTTTCCACGGCTACGGACGGCTAACAACCGCGCTGCCCATTGTGGAAGGGTCCAACCGACTGACTTTTACAAAGTGGACGCATAACAAATGCCCGGCGCGCATACATTAGCCCGCATTAATACCTGCTTGGATTTATTAATGCCCATATTATATTCATGCGTTGCTACGAGTTACGGCGCGATGCATTGCACCGGGGCATGCGCCAAGCCCGATGATATATTCAGCGTCGCGCTCACTCCATTGTTCGAACTCCCGCCACGAGGCTTCCTTCTCTCGAGCCGTGATATCCGCGGCTATCTCTCTCCTTCTAGCCCTTTCATTTTTTCGCACGAACCCTTTCAACTCGTTCGAGACATACGTACGAACCGTACGAGCTCGTTGTACCAGGCGATCGCAATAAGTCTACCGCTGACTACCGTTTGGCTTTTAATACGAGACCGCCGGTTGCGGTCGTGTCGTGAAATTATACTATCCGCGGGACGAGACTGTGGGATAGGTGTTGAGATAAGACGCTGGTAGAACAGACGCTCCAAGTAGAACGATGACAGCACCAGGTCGGACCGTCTGTTTGTGTGCAGGTCTTTACGTGTTTCGACAGAGCGATAATTTTTCTCGTTTCCCCTTCCACGTACTTTTGTATGGTCATTCGAGTTAGAGAATGTTTCTATGATCTGGAAATACGAATAAATCGAAAGAGACACGATCGTGTTAACTAATTTTTTTGGCAGTCTCAATTTTTTGAAACGCATAAACCGGAAGACTTTCTCGACCATCTCGGTTAAAACATATTGGGAGCATGGTTCGACAGACTCTGTAAGTGGTGAACAAGAAAGCAAGAAAAAAGGATTTGACACGGCACTTTCACGCGATTCTCTTGCCTCTCGCCGACAAAAGAGCCTTTTTCAAGGCGGAACGAACGACGACTATGTGCCAGAAAGTTGTATCCATTCGATGGTCTTTGACAGTTGCTTTTTGCTCTTCGTGAATTTCTTTTTACTTCGTTCCGTCTATATTCCGTATTGACAAGGATTATGTAACGAGAAATTTCAGCTTTACGACGTCTAACACGGACGTGGGAATTAATTGGAATTCTAACTATTTGTTTGTTAGCAGTACAGGCTATGTAAGGATACTGAAACAGGCTTTTTAAACTTCGCCAAATTACGTCAAATTACGTCAAATTATACAGGCCTTTTTACCACTATTTTATCCAGTCAATTACCATCTACAAATTACTCTCAAGCATGATTAATCGAATAAAATTCCCTGACGTGTAATCCAAAATTACACGATAAGCTGGCCGTTCTAGCGCAGTAACCGATCCAAGTATCAGCGTCTCGCGGAGAGCAGCAGCCTCAAGCGTGTACATTTCTCCTTTGCATTTCCTCGTACAAGCGGCGGCCTTGTTAGCCGTAGTCAATAGGTCCACCCAGACACGGTGCACCGATGCACCGTGGGATCCGCGATATATAAGGCCAGAACCGCGAACTTGCACTTTAGCGTGCGACGTCTTCTCTCACGGCGATAACAAACGCGGCACGTCGTTGTTACGCTTGTGTGGGATGACCATGCGCCACTGTACAACGACGAGTTGCACGACGTGCGAGCGCCAACCTCCAACAAATATAAATGCACTTACTTCGCGATGAGGACAGAGTCGAGCTTTAGGTGGCAATTCAATGGGGCGTCTGCGCCTGTAACGCCACACAAGCGGCAGAAATGAACGTGCACGGAACGAAGGTGGGGAAAACGCGTACACGGATCAATAAGAACGCTCGAACGTCGCGGAAGAGATACACACGGCGAACAAACTGATGCATGGATCCGAGCAACGGATTGGACACCGACGACATGGCAGTTTCGCTGGCCACGTCGATACTCGTTAACCGTAACACCACGTGCCTCCATCTTGGATTCGGCTTACTTACTCGCGTTTCCATTTACTTACTTACTTATTTACTTACGCGTCGGGAACACACACGGTACACAACCTTTGCGGGAGTTTATCCGTGGATATCCGCGATATCGACGTGGTCACGGCCATATCGAGACAACGCGAGAAGGCGCTGACTATTATTCGAGAGCGCACGTGCTGGTGAATCTCATTGGGCTGCGGCATAGGCGTCGCGCGGACGTGCTTCACATTCGTGAGGCGCCGTCGTTCTTAGACTCGACTTCTCTCCGTAATTCATCGGCATGGATTTAAATCGATTCTCTGTATTCGGATTCTGAAATGGATGAGCTCTGTAAAGATCTGCTTTGAAAAGATCGTGGTTCCAGAATAGAAAGGGTTCTTTGTTTCAAATTTTTATCCGATTCGAGGAATTAGAAGCGACTAAATAAGCATAGACAAGTCGATGGATTCATAAAGAACGTTACAACATTCCCCTTTCCAAACCGAACAACAGTACGTCTCTAAATATTCCACAAACGACCACTTCACCAATGAAACAAACAAGTTCCGCGTTAACGCTCAACGAGTCCAGTCACATTCCACTCGTCAACCAAAACAAGTTACCTACATGTCACCGTATGTGCGACTAGCTTACATTTTAACTTTCGATCTTCATCAAGAAAGTACCACAGCTCTATCCATCGACATATTTTATTCGAAAATATCCTGTGCTTCCGCGACCGATCATTATCGTAACCAAAGAGGAAAAAGAGCCAGCTGTTCAGCAGACACGAGGCAACGACGGGGATAGTGCTTTCCTCGGCAGCGAGATAACGCTGACTAAATAACGAAAAATGGCGGAATAACGCGCGACGACGTCATTAACTAACGCGTGCATCGCGTCTTAACGAGTCCCACGAAGGTGTATTTAGTACGTTTTATCGGAGCAATACACGCGCACACTCTTTACTTAGTGGTAGATACACACCACACCGTTGCGTACCATTAATCGACGATAAAGCGAGCAACAGGATCGTGGCAATAAAGTGGCCCAAGATACAGCACCGTCGGCGTCCATGTACGCGAAGCGGCAACAAGCCGCGGAAAACAACAAAAAGCCTATCATTATTAACGCGTTAGCATAAATCCCCACTAGCGGGGATGTGGCTCCACGGCGGAGGTGGCAAAAACGATTGTCCACGGGCGTAAACCGCTCCTCTCTAAGGTTGACAATGACCGCCGCCACGAGGTCCGCGTGGAAGCCATAAAGGCTCGTTGAACACGAAGACGTGGCCACCGCGGAAACTACGAAGTTACGATCGGCCGCGGGTTCCCCACCTCTCGCTATCGGTCGGCAGCCTCGTAGAACAGACTTACGATACGTCCCCGGAACTCCAACGAATGCGACAAAAAGAGAACTGGCGAGTAGCACGGCAAAAGCCACGGCCGAGTGAAAAATGGAAGTCGAAGGAAAAACGAGACTGCGCGAACGCGCTTCCTGTTACTTTGTTACACGTCGCTGTCGATCGCCGCGATTTACCCGATAGGCTGCGCCAAATGCTTCGTTTCACTTCTACGAACCAATGTTTCCTTTTCTTTTGTTCTATTTGTTTCCTTTCTTCCGTTCCATAACGATCGACATTGGTAAAACGGAAAACTGAATTTTATCATCGTAGTCGGCCATTACGGGCCTCTGATGACTGACGCTGCATCGATAATTAACAAAAAACAGCTGTTTAAACATGTATTAGTTCCTAAAACTCGGCGATCGCTTCTCGGAACGTACTGCGTCGATGTAGATAAGAAACAATTAGTCGTTACCAATAGGCAGGTATTATGCAAATCAACTTTAAAACAATCGTTATTAAACAATCGTAATTAATTGGAAATGTTTGTTAATTAGTTCGAACGAACGAAAATCGAACGAACATTGTACCTTTATTAGGAAAACATTGTATTTTTAAAAGAGATACGACACGATAACCTATAGACTTAATTTAGAAACTAAGATACGAATATATTGCACGATAAACAATCTCCTTTGAATTTTAATCGTACAGTTGTTTACCATTGCATCGTGGCTAACTTTCAGAGACTAATTACAAAGGTTGAACGAGAATATGCCTATACTACGTTCAAATTACTACTTGGCACGTTATAAATTTGTTCGCATGCCTAATTCATCTTACAAAAACGACGCAAAAAGGAAGGTGCATTCTGTGCTACTACTTAACAAACGGAAATCAAGAGGCGGCTTGGTTCAAACGACAAAGGAATATGAAGAAACGCCTTCCAAGGACAATTGGAAATTGGCTCTGAGCCGATGACGCTTCGGCAAGTAGTAGCTGATAAACCTAGCCAGACGGAGAGCAGTCACCGTGTCGTATTAGCGTACTCCGGGACAATTTGTAACGCCATCTTGGATCCCATCCGTGCGTAACAATGTAAGCAGAAGCCCGGCACCGGAGAAAATAAATGATTGGCCTGGCCGGCGTAAATCAATCATCGCGAAAGCAGGCGAAGCCGCGGCGCGGCGCGGTGCAACGATGACACGCGTAAACGTTGGCAGCCGCGCGTTACGATACGGACAGCTGGAAGACGGACCTGAAATCGAGTGTTTTACGATGCCAGGCCGAAAGACGTACGAGAAAACCAACCATGATACAGGTATAAATTAAAAGCAAATTGTCTACTTCTACGAAGCGCAAGAACGTCTCCCGGACGAAACCACCGGAGTACGAGCGTACGCGCGGATCCGCGTGCAAAAATCCTTGAAAATCTGGTTGCGTTCGGTGCACGGTCGTTATTCGACGCGGCTCGTTTAAATACGCGCGACATCTCGTTCCCGTGGTCGCGCGACCGGATTCAAAGAAAACCGACGAAACCGACGTCACGAACACAGCTACCAGAAGGTCTGCCGAAGGTAGTCCACGACAAGAAATCGTCCGCGGTTCCCGATTGTCCGCTTCACAGGCTGCTCCTTCTTCTTCGCACCGGCGTGTTTAGGAGCTGTTGGAACGCGATCCTCCGGATCCCTTGGTCACCAAGGAAAAAGCATACCGAGCAATTTGTGACGACGCCGAGGTGCCGCCGCCGCGATGTAAGCTCGACACATGCTCGGCCGTGTGCGTTCATATATATGGACATGTATAGGGACGTATATATCTTTATATACGTGTATAGAAATATATGTCGTCGATGGCGGCTGTGGCGGTATCCGAGCCTGGCAAAAGACCGACGGAGCCCCGGGGATCGCCAGGATTGCTTTCATTAGCTGTAATGCCTAGATAATTCGATAAAACTGAAAAATTCCGATGTCGCGTAAGGGAGTGATGCATGGGTTTCGTGCCGCGTTCGTCGACCCATTTAAGGATAGGGACAGCCGCGCCGATTCCCCTCTTGAATTTGTGTATTTAGACTACCATTACCCGTTTTTTGCGCCAGGCCCGGGATCAACCTGGTCCGAACGGTTTTCTGTCCCTTCCCATTCGTCTCTGAAATACCATGCGCTCGTCCCGCGTGTTTCCCTTCTATTCGACACGCGAATTTTATATATCAACATTTATTTATATACAGCAACGTTTATACGTTGTTTTATATTTTTCAACGAAACAAAATTTGGAAGTATTTGAAACAAAGTTTCGGTTAGCGACGTAAGTTATGTTGAAAATTAATAGATAAACATTGTGTAGGTTCGTTGGTAAGAAAAAGACAGAAGTAGAAGATACGACATCGGCGATATCGGTGAGTAGCGGAGTGAATCAAGCGTCGTCGTTAGTCGACAAAAACGGCTCGCTCCGCCAGCCGGATACGAAAAACACGATAAATCCTGCGTTACACGTAGGCGTGCCGGCCTTCCGCGGTACCCGCAACACGAGAATCCCGCCACTGCTAAATTACGACGACGAGTTGGGCTCTCCTGCTTAAGCAAAGTGCAGGTTGCCTGTTCTACCTTCCTTTCGTCCTTGGCGAGAGGCGCTACACGGGCTTTCGCGCATTTAAAACGGTCACGTTGCCGCCTTACAAAACGTTCTGTCCATCAATAACCCATTGGCTAGTCGTCGGCCAGCGAGAGTGACTCACAGAAACAATCCTCGCACGAACGAAAATATATCGGCCAAGTGGTAACAACTGAATCCATTAATAACGTTCAGCTGATCTTATTGAAGCAATAAGAAGAATTTCTCTATCGAAGAACAAAGTTTCTGTGATGTACGACCGATAAATAATGGCACTTGCGCCTTTTCTCAATCATCGGTACCATGTTAATCGCAGGAAATTTTAACAATGTTAATTTAACGTTAATGGTTGCTGAAGATAAATGTATATAATCGCGAGCTTAGTAACGGTTATGCTTTAGTTCAATTTCATGGAATTTCTGGGACGCTTAAGACACGAAATAAAGAATCCGCGGATCTAGTTGTATGCACGTAAGAATAATAGCGGAGGTAAGCTGATATTAACATTCAAAATATATTCACACGTATCAAACGGAACATGTACATTCGAGACATCACGCACGACAATCTTCGTGAAAAGCGCGCCTGGGAATAAAAGTGCAGTTACAACACAATTACACGACAATGCTCCTATTCATCGTTGTTTTGTAAATATATCTAGTCGCGATTCGCGAGATAAATCCCGTGTATAGTGTGCGTTATAATCTGTACATGACGCGCAATTATCCCATGTCGCGTGAAGTTATCGTGAGAGCAATGTCCATTCGCGAATCATGCTCTGATAAACGCTCACAAATACCTATCCAGATTGTTAGATTTTCAAAATAAAATTGATAAAGCTAACGTGACATAATAGATACGATATCGTCACAGTTTTATTCTAAAATCCGTCCACGTACTACGAAGTTCTTATCTGATCGATAGACGCGAACGTGTAATCGAACTGCCTAGCTGATTTAGTTGAAGCATTAAGAGATCATTTTACGACAGTGCATCCTATCTATATTTTTCTATCAGACTTTGTCTCACGTTTAATGAAAGCCAAATACTCGATGAACATTTGATTATCAATAACGAATAACAATGCGTCATAATTTCTGTGCATAAAAAACACCAACAACAAAGTTATCGTCTAAACGCTTTCATCTCCGAGTGCCTTCTTACCGCCAAGGATACTTTCACGATAAACGCCTAAGTAGCTCTAATTACAAGAAGGACACATTGTCAAAGTGAAATCGATCGAAAATGGAGCAAAAAGGAGAGATTCGAGAGTGGTCAACCTCAAAATCTGAAACCACGGATTCAAGAGAGCTCTCGCCCCAGTGACTCCACCCCAACATGTAGTTCGCTTTATCTGTGGATCGTCCGAACGTTAATGAAGCGGATCGGCTCGTTCTTAAGCGAGGACTCCAGCACTCGTGGAACGCGTCGTGCGCGACGCTCACTTGCTCGACATTCCATACAAATGTTCCAGTCGATCAGATACTCGTCGCTCTGGCTGATTTCACCTCCTCTTCTCCTGTTTCTTTCTTTCAGTTACTTTTTTTTAAGAAAAACAGAAATCCCGATGTTTTTGCAATTTACTCTTTCTAGCGTAAACTAGATCACTAGTGTAAACGATCGATGATCGATTTGTCCGATCACAAGCTTCGCGTGCGTCACTGTTGAGGTTGACTGATAGAAGGAACGAGTGGATGAATTTGTAATGGAAAAATATACTGAAATAAATATAGGTATAAGTACAGGTATAAGTATAGACATAATGTATGCTGATTCAGATCCTTACTTTTACAGTGTTACAATACAATAGAAGAAGCTATGATAGGGAACACGTTCATATATTTATAGCAAAGGACATTACCAAAAAGTTAACCTTGGTGTGTATCTCTAGCTGAAGGTTGCAAGAAACAGCAATGGAAATCTACTAATAGCTCTTTTGTTTCTAGACCTTGTAACACAAAACAAAATTTATATTCAAGGACACGATAATACGGACCTCTTCTTATTTTAAATTTTTTTCACTAAATTCTATTCTCTTGGTAACAGCGGTCTCCAGGTGACGCATATACAAAAGAAAAGGTGTAGAGTTTTTCTTAAAGTAATTACTTCAATTTGCGATCACGATCGCAATTCTCGATGGTAACTTTCGAGTTACCGATTCTCGAAGTACGGATATATTTAAATTTATATCGTTGAATTTACGTCCGCCAACGCTTGATCGTAATATGACGATGATAAAGCGTTCGATTCGGTTAATTAGCGCATCTGCTATCACGAAGCTCGAGCGAGAGAGAGTTAACGTGACTCATCCGGAAATGTGCAATTATTTCCTTTTAGTTAGGACTCGTGTACTAAAACAGATACGACGGAGGAAGCAATGGTAGTACCAGATGATAAGAATCTGAATGGTAGAATCGAACAAAAGGATTTGGTGTATAACGTGATAGAAATGGATTCGAAAGTATGTGCGTAATGATACATATATAATTACAGAGAAAACTACTCCAAATAATTTTTAAAAGCAATTATGTTACAAATGTTATGTCATCTACGATTAGTGTCGGTTATCACCTGATACGTAATACCATTGTGCTAACTATTTCGGATCGTCTCACTAACGAAGAATCTCGGACGCTATGGCACCCGAGGATATACAACACACGATGGAATAATCCCAGGATGATGGAACCAATGTCAAACCATCTCGTATTCATGGAATCCACACAGTATAATCCTGAGGCCGTGGAACTTGCCGCAGATCTCCTCGGGGGCGGACGACCACGAACTCCGAACCCGCAGGGTCATGAAAACCACGTCGGATAACCTTGGAATCGTGAGACCTACCAAGAATCGAACAAGGATCACGAATCCTACCAAGGATCACGTTGGAAAATCGAGACAAGCCGCAGAATCGTGGAATCTCGAACTTCGAGGTACAAGATTATGAAATTCGCGTAGAATCTCATCGGAATTCTGCAAGCACTTACGGAACCAATCAAATAGCCATTTTCTATCGTTATCTTGTTTCTACGATGCTGACATTTTTCGAACAAATGAACAAATCGCCGGTTAATCGATTCTTGCACGCGAAACTATCCAATAAGGTTACCGAGTAAATTGGTACAAATTAGAAGAAACAATTAAAGCTGGTCGCATTGTAATCGACGATTGTCGGGAATGAACGTGAGTGGCCGGCTGGATTAAACGGCTCGATCGCGGATGCTACGCACGCTTCGATCGCGATTCCCACTCGGGCCTTAAATTACTCTCGCGCCTCGGCGACGGGTGCGCCTCTTAAAAGGTTTGTACGGGACATTCGTTTACTTCGAGACGCTTATCGGCACGTAAGTACACGCTGTTATGTCCAATACGGTCCCAAAGGAATGCTGATACGCGCGCGATACCAAAGCTCGTTCGGCGTACACGAAAAAAAAAAAAAAAACGAAAGAAAGAAAGAAAAAAAAAGAGCGTGCAAAGGATCCAAAAGAAAAAGTACACGTGCAACGAACGCGTCCGTCGATCGAATTGCTCCGTGCACGCGTGTCGTAAATCGAGCGCCACGCCGAAACTGTTATTATTTCCGAGGCGAAGGATCAACGAGGCTATGTTCAACCGGATCCCCTTATTTCCATACGAAACCATGAGAATTCTGTAACAATCGGCAAATATATCATTACCCTTGACCGACCGCGAAACACTGGCAAAGAGAGGCAGAGAAAAAGAAAGGTCGGGGATACCCTTCCAAAGGATCGGGGATTAATTGGAGGGTGTCGATTTTATGGATAGAAGCGGCAACTACTGCTAGCCGGTAATTTCACGAGCGAGCCCGCTCGGTCCAAGGTATACCGCGAAACGGTAGTGGGGCGTGCTGTGGGAACCTTAAGTAATTTATAGGATGTTGTAACGGGATTTTTACAACATTGGACATTGCAGCATGGGAACGGTAGGCTGGCAAAAAACTGGGGCTACGATATCGAGGCCGTGATTCACCCGCATCGTGGTACGCCCACCACCGCTAGACACCCATTGTCTCCCGTGTTTTAAAAACGTACTCTTGTTTAAGCGAAGAGACCCATCTATTCCCACCGTAAATCACGCGGATGATCTTAAATGACGGAACAGGGCAAACGGTGGTTCCATGTGGTACTCTACTTGTACAGGATTACGACGATTGGTTACGTCACTGTCACGAATTACGTGCTTCTAAGCTCGTGCAAAGACGTACGATCGGAACGTTCTATCAACTTTATCCTAAAATAAAATCTTCATACCGGTTCCTAATTGTGGCTGGTCTAGTCTATATATTTCAAGGAATCACGGACACCGTTAAAACAGCGGAGCACCAGAGAGCAAGTCGTGATAATTATGGCGCGGCTAGAACGAGCTAACGCCACGGTGTCCCGTAGCTTCGAGCAGGATCATAATTATACGCTGGGGACACTGGAAATCTGCTAATCGTCGAGGAAACACGGATGCATGGCCGGAAGACGCAACGGTCGCGCGCGAAAAACGAAGAAAACACACGACCAGAATTCACACTCACGCCGGCTAATGAGCGTCAATAGTCACGCGTCAGTTGTTCCTTTTTTCTTTCTTTTTTCTCCTCTTGCTTGTTGAACGGGACGTGTTGTGCGCGAGCGAAACGCGTCATAATGCCGCGCAGATGAATGACATTAGTTGAAAAAATACGTCTTGTGCCGTGAATTCGAAGAAGAGAACGGCAGAGAGAGAGAGAAAGAGAGAATGATGGAAGAAAAGGCTCGAGTCATCCAAAATCTGACCCTTTCTCGATTGCCCAATTTCTTAATCGGCTTCTGGGAATCGAGCGTCACGATATCGTTTAACTATAATCGGATTATAGGATAGAAATGATGGCAGGTGAACAGAAAGGTGGAGGCTAGTCTTCGTAGGAATATAATACTACCTATAATCGAGGAAAGGAGTGGTGTTCCCTTTCGTCTTACTTTCTTCCGTCCGTGCTCCATCCAAACCATCGTTCTTTCGCGTTCTCTCGTGAGTAAATGGCTATATTTGGCGATTCGACACGTGCCAAGTTTCGAGGTAAAAGGCAAAAACCAGCTTTCGAGACATTTGTTTCGACGATAATATGGATACATTCGTTCACGTGGTTCTTGTACGATTGTGTTCCAACGAATCGACATTTTCTTGTATTTTCAAGTACGGGCTGTCTGTAGTGTCTCGATTGAGAAACGTGGAAGTATCGATCTCCGATTCGATACAGAGCGGCCATAAATAATGGCCATTCTTGACGAAATATACCGGTGCTACGATCGTTAACAGAGCCTAAATGGCCGTGAGAACTTTTTAAACTCCATCCGAGCATGCTACGTAGATTCGCTTTTAAAATAACAGTCGTATAGAATGCAACGGGTTACAAAAGAAAAAGTAAAATAATATACTAGCGAGCGAAGTTCTGAATCTTCGCGCGACAAAGTGTCAAAGAACTGCTATAGGAAAACGACGCTAAAGAATAGCGATCGTTAAATTTTGTAACAAGCATGGCGAACAGTTTTTACGTACGACCGATCGACAAGAAAAGATTTACGATCCTGCTTATTACACGTAGAGGAAAAAGAAAGAAAATACGACGTTGGAAGTCTCTGTCTCGGATGGACGTGTCAGAAGTTAATGAATCATAAAGACGTAAAAGATCGTTCTCGCGGAGATCGCTACAATGCCATTAACACCGCTCGCAATTAATGCACACCGAGCGAGTATCTCGTTGCAACGTTCGACGGCCTCGAAGTATCTTGGAGCGGTTTCTCCTCGTGCCAGAACCACTCCGATCTTTTCCCTTAATTAAAAATAACGATTGCTCGTTCGAGATGCGGTCTCACAGTTGGCGGCGTCGAAACGGGATTGGCACGGGCATAATCATAATTTCCCTTCTTTCCACATTTTTTTCTTTTCCTCTCCTGAGAATCTCGTGGCAACTAGGACACAAGTGGTGGTGCACGGTTCACCGGCGGATGTTCAAGGACGTACCTGTCACCTTCGCTATCTTTGTACTATCGGATCTTCGAGCGTCAGGAAAGGAACGATGAAAGCGAATGTCGGAACAACGCGAATGCACGTGTACGTCGAAATGACCGAACGAAATTAAGTTTAATCGGCGAAAGATTTACGAAAATATGAATGGAAAGAACGCGCAACATCGTGAATCCTGGAATCACGCGAAAGTCTCGGTTTCTTCTTTTTCCTCGTTGTATTCGTCGGCTCGTAAAGTATCGTTCTCTCCTCGCACTCCCACGCCGCGAATAACTAACTCGACGTATACACGCGCCGGCAAGTGCGGCTATAGCACGATTTATCGAGCTAATTTTGGGACAATGGCGAAGAATCAAGGGAGAACAGCGGGAGGATGAGAAACCGGTGAAAGGAAAAGAGGTTGAGGATGCACAACAGGTTACGTACCGAGTATGGACGGTAGTTAACGGTGCGAATTGCTCGCCATATACGTACGCCTGTCGCGGTTATGTTGGCCCGGCTAATGCCAACCCGGGACCCCCACGTACGGTTTACACAGCCGTAAATATACCAGGGGACTAATGTGGTGCAACTTTACGTCGCGAGTTACACGATCATCCCCCACCGTATCGGTTGCCTACCGTATACCCGTATGCGGGTTACACACCGAGTTGGAAAGGGTCTCGTGTACACCGGATCAATTAGGAATTTAAATTTGCCGCTCGAATCGTCCGCGTTTGGACATCAAAGGAATTTTTCAAGTGGGAATTACACGAACGCGAGCGACCGTTTCCAAAGGTTACCGTGAAACCGACGCCGAGCCAAAGCCAGATCCGTACCCGAGTTCGCACGAACGTCGCGTTCCTTGAATTTTTACTATAACGACGGATATTTTGCAATCTAAACTCGGTCTCACCGCTTCAGGCGAGTCTAAAGAACGGCGGCCCTCTTCGAAAAGAAGTTGTATTATTTGTTTTCTTCGACGGAAGGTCACGGAAAACCTGTCGCGATACAATTTCTCGATTCGATCGGGAATGATCTAACGCGACAAAGAGACTGACCTTCGTCCGTACATCTACCACACGTACGCACGTACAGCACGTCGATTCTACACACTCGCGAATATACTTCCGCGTTAAGAATGAACTCGCGTTTCTGGAATTCCAGCCTCGATACGTGTCCATTTGACTAAATCCACGATCCACTCAATTATTGTTATTTATCCGAGTAGGAATGGCCGTTAATGGCCGACCTTATTCCCGTTCGTAGCCGGTAGTTCGTGCATTTGCATGCAATTTACTTAAATCAGCGGTCGAGCCGTGCCCGACAACGCCACGTTCACCGGTCGCATAAACCACGACGGAACCATTCTGACTTCTTCGAAGGTGTAGGTTGCTGTATCGAATGTCTGACTGCTGCCGTAGTTGCTGCTGCACCGTGGCTTGGGGTCTGCACGGTGACAGGATCGGTCAGATCTCGTACCGATACGGTGGTACTCTCGTTTCAAAGCAATTACGCATAAATTTTCATGCCATGGCTACGACCTTTCCACTGTGCCGGAGTTAACAACTACGAGTGATCTTGCGCTGACTCGGCTCTATATCATTCGCGGTAAAAGATAAAAATCACGCGTTAAGATACCTGGCAAATGCGTTAATAATTATTTCGTTCATTTTTCTACTTCGATTTATCTCTAGCTAATCGCTCTCCAACGATCGAACGATGTTCTACCAGCACGTTGTGAACACAACGCAACAATCCGCCGACGATGTCGTTTCGTAATAAATTTGTAACAAAATCGATGCGAATTAGAAATCAAACATCGTGGGATTCGGTGACAGAGTCGCGAGAAATTCCATCACGTTCGTGACTCTTGTGCCGTGGCTCGAGGCTGTAAGTTATTCCTCAACTTGCACAATCCATTCAGGAATTTGCACGTCATAGATTGACCATCTTCGGTTAAATTAACGCTGGCTTGGAAGAATCGATGGTCTTCGGTATCGCGTGAAAGTGCCATAAGTTACTCCTCGAGTAAGTCACGTTCCACTGACCCTGGAAGCTTGATGAACACGTCTTTCAACGGTTTTACCAAAAGAGGACTGTGTAGACGTAGTCCATATTCATCGATCGCCCGACTCGTCTTTTTTAGGCACCTCTTTAGGTATTTTGTATCCATGTTTAACGTTAATCCTTGTTTGATGAGATCGCAAAATCGGGATAAAAAACCGTTCTTTTTCTAAACACCTGGTATATCTACCTTAGCAGAAATTATGAATTATATTTGACGTAGTAGCATAAACGTTTATATAACAAGTTATGGAAGTACACGAGTTCGATACATAAAATAATTTTTTCTTGGATCAACCGATGGCTCTTATACAACGTTAGGCCATCAAGGATTAATCTCAGCCTAAAACCACGTCGAAAACCATCATTCGCAAATAATCAAACACCTGCGAATGGACGAACCAATGCCACAGTGGATGGATCGTTCGTCAAACGTTTCGCATAGGAAGAAGACATTGTCCGTGGGTTAATCCTGCGGTCGCGTCATTCTTGTGCAAGTCACTGATAGGTTACGGCTGATTGCAGTAATCTTCGCGTCGATGTTCCGTAAAAAAAAATCTTGGAAATCCTAGCGCGAGCGTGAGGCATTACTAAATAACGGTACGCCTAAGTACGGGCTTTAATGCACAGGAGAAAATATAATCGCTCGAAGCTTCGAGGTCGACACCGGAGAAACGCGTGTCTCGTGTGTGGCCCAGAAATACGGTCTTCCCTCTATCCACGTCCACTTAAATTCGTGCTGATGAAATGGAACTGCCAGCGACGAGCCGGTTAGACACGCGAAATCAAATGTATATTGATTCTTAAGGTATCGATCGTTGTCGCCTTAAACGTTGGAAAGTCGATTAGAATATCAGAAGGGAGACACGCGAGCGATAGACTACCGATTCGGTCATATCTGGTACGTGATAGCGAGTAGCCAGATACCTGGCATCAAAGAGATAGTAAACATTGCGGTTCTGAGTCTTGTTTGGTCGAGTGTGACAAGCTAATGGTGTCCTTGCTCCATCGAGTCCCCGATTGAAAATACCGCGGTAATGTCTACCAAATCGGACCAAAGTGAGCGGATAGTGTACGGTTAGTCCCAGATGCAAGTGACACGCGGCCGATTGCCAAGCAAGAGGAGAAGGCGAATGTCGAAGGGGAGGTGTTGGCTTTCGAACCGAAGCACGTGAACGTTCTACTAGCGTATCAAAGGAAGCTAGAATATTTATTTCGTTTATCTTTGCTGCTAATAGTCGACGATGAAGAGCTATCGTGTGTGAAATTTCACAGAAAACCTTCTTTCGTTAGTTAAACGCGAAGCTATCGGAAATAGAGGAGGGATAAACGTAATAAGAATCTGTTTAGGCGCCTGCACTTATGATATCGAGTGCACGATGGATCATCGCGTGAACAGTAGCACGACGCTGACTTGTGCTCTCGCTAACGAGCTAAACTCGTGACACAACCTTGATTCAGTCAACCAGGAAATATCGTGCGCTTCCTGCGTTGATAGCGATGGCATTACAGCTGCGTTCAAAAGACACCTACGAACCTAAACGGTTAGTCACTGACCCATTTACATAATTGCTATTTTAAGTTAAATCTACTTTTCTTCTTGTTTTCCTTCCCGAACTCGGACTTTAGTTTCATTAGGAATTAGCGAAGTAGTGATTTAATCGGCGACACATTCCCCTGAACTTCTACCACATGCTTCGCGCCAAACGATTCACTCGCTCAGTTCCAATACATAACCAACGATCACGCTTCAAATCCAAGTCACGCCCACCGTATGTGTAATTAGTTCGTTCGCACAGGGAATATGATGTAAGTTAATTATCCTGCTGGTTTCTTTTGCTTCCGTCACGCCTCTTACGTCGTACAGCAAAGATTGTGCGGCCATGATATTCCCGTTAAAAAATATTTACCAAGGAAGATAAAATCGAACGAAAGAAGATTCTCACCGTAGTTACCAGTTTAAGGTTCGCGCGTATTTTACGCAACCATTCAAGAGGCATAATATGCATCACTGATTGGCATCGCGCCTTGTACTCTCGACAAACATTCCTACGACACGTCCTCGCCACAGTGGGGTTTCGTACGGAACTGACGACTTTGTTAGCGTAGCCTGATGTAGATAGAGCACCGCCCTGTTACGCTGTTGACCATTTGAATGGTAGAACCTAGTCGGCTGTAGGTTACCGTGCTATCGATGCCGGTGTACAACGTCGAGGTAGGCAGCGCAAGCGCCAAGAAGTCTCCGGGCTTTCCGTGAAACACCTTCGCGAAACGTACGACGTTACTTGAGAAACAGGCTCCCGCTAGTGCCAGGATACTCGAGGATGTACCAGGAGCGAGTACCAGAAGATGTACGACGAGGATTCGGTTCTAAGGTAGACGTAAACACAGAGAGTGTTAACGCGCGACACTGAATTTTAGTAGCTGCCAAGAATTCTACCTGCAGCCTGTCGCCAGAAAAAATTACACCACGCCGTTCTGTTTAAGCGATCTTATCGACAAGCGTCTCGGTACCGTCACAACGCCTACGGTTTGTCTAAATTTACCGACTCTATTCAATCGTTAATAACTGTAACATAGATTAGTTGGATTAATTATCAGAAAATTTTGTGTCGAGCATGGTCTTTTAAGAAGATCTCTTTGAAGGATTTTTCATTGACATACTCGCACTATAAAATAAGAGGATCGCTATCTCCTGATAAGGATCAACGGTGGTGTTCGATGAAGTATTTCCAAAATTGGAACGCGAAGTTGCAGCGCAAGATAAGTCGAAGACAGCGTCCGACAACCGTAATTTACATCGACGACCATATTTGATCGCAAGATTAAACGCGGCAATGAAACGAAGGAATACCCGAGGTGTACGCGAGGCAGGTGAAACGTCTACGATCGAGCATGAACACACGGGACGTCAAGGTGCGCCATTCTCGATCGATTCTCGATGCACCTTACGACCTCTGCCCGACGCATATGCCGTACGCATCGCTGTACAGCGTACCTTCCAAATTATATATTCGTTCGAGGCTAATCGGTGGTGTCACCCTTTCGTACGTGGAAGCTTCGTAATTCGGCACCGAGTCGTTCATAGCTGCCACTCTCTGGTCTCTGATACGCGAGAAGGAATGTTAAAAATTTGAATATCGTATGATAGATAATTGATAATAAAATAACATAGTAATTGAAAGATGGATGGTTTCGCTTAAAAGGGGCGCTGGGAAACTTTGAGATGCCTCTACTGACGTTTGAAAACCATTTCATTTTGCCCCGATGAAATCTTTTCCCGTCTTCCACGACTTTGAAGCTGTATACTTTGAACCTTTGTTCAAAGAAATCTAACTCGATATAACTAGCTACTGCGTGTATATCGAGACTTTCAGTAAAGAAAAAGGAACGAAAGATTACGTCGGGATAGATATACGTAATTTCAATAACTTTCTATGATTATGCCACAAAGATACAAACGTCTTGTGTTTTCTTCATTCGAGAATTCATGTTTGACGTGTATGTACGATGAAAAATTCCTGCGAAGCTATCGATAGCTCGATTCATGCTGTTTTCCTGGAAAAGGATTGCAACGAAGAGTCTACCTTGCACAATTAACTGCTGATTAATAGTTACAAGCTTTTTCTGCGACATTTACGATTATAATCCCAATAGCGGCGTTGCGCGCGGCCAATTGGACAATGCAAACCCATTCACTTTGATTGGTAATCATCGGGGACAATGAGGCGTAAACTTAATTGTAGGAAAAAGAGGCCCGACGTGCTAGATGCGCTGTGCGAATGTGTGCACAAGAGAGGCTGTCGTCCGTGTGAAAAGCCACGCGAAGGAACTTCGCGTCGAGGAATAATTACCGTTTCATTCATCGATCATTAAGGGACATATTATCGAATTGTGCGTACGTCGGCCGTTGACGAATATCCGGTAAGCCGGGCGCAACCCTGTCGAGGAATTACGTTGTGTCGGTTGGCTGGCCACCGCTGTACAACTGTCAGGTGCGAATAAAACCGATAACCACTTCCGGCTTACAAGTTTCAATCGCGGATAAAAAATTGAAGAAATCTTCTAGCCAACGTGGTGTTTGTCTCGATGGTCGTAAATAATATTTACTCGAAACCAACGTCACGGTTTTTTAGATATCGTGCGAGATTACCACCATGTAACTATAATAGCGTTTAATGCACTTCAACGATTGGTTTAACGATTAAGCGTAGAGAATCGCGCACCATCGCGCGAACTGATGAAGATACCTCGATCGACCATTAAGACGTTTTCCGTTTCAAACGACGCGACGTTGACAATCTTGGTCGTTGATCGAAAAAAATGTACTCGTCGCGACGGGTAGTCCGTTTTCATCCGGTTTCTTCTGCGGTCGGCCTTTTCACAGCGCTTCCTTCAACGAAGCGTAATCGTCGAGACGAACCCGCCTGGATACACGTAGCGTCTAAGCCGAGACTCCGTCTGGTCGGGAAGAACAAGCGAGAACCAAGTTTTTCTGACTAATTTGAGTAACTAGCGGATACCGGGAAACAAAGAGAGACTGGACGAGAAGAAATCTTGATGAGCGGGCGTGGTAGCCGTGCTGCCGCACAATTTTATAAAGATCCGCTCGGCTGCTGTGCCGTCTACAAAGAACAGCCAGCGCTAAGGAAACCGCGTGAATCGACGGTCGCCAGGACTCGCCTAAGCCTCGAGGAAACGAGTTGATGAATCCGATCCATTTTTAACGAAATCTTTGTAAAAAGGTTAAACGGCGTCCGTGCCGTGCACGGTCGACGGCAAAATTAAATTAATTATAAATCGTGGATGCACCATGAAATTCCACCGACCGTTTCTTACCGCGGTCCGCTTCACCGCCTATGAGAATTTACCGAGACGTTCGAGCGTTCCTTGGTCAAAGATCGTATATTCCCCCATGCCCTGTTTCAATAGGCAACACGCGGCACGTAATTCGCGTATCCCACGAATTTCACCTCTTCTTCTATTTCTATGTTAATTCGACCGAAGAAGAAAGGAATTAGCGATTCTGAAAACGCCATAAGGGCGACGAACTTCTCGGAACGATCGTTCACACGCTCGTTCTCGGCCTTTTTGCCCGATTGAATTTAACGATTCTGGATTACCGATGCCGAGCTTGGTCCCAAGGCGGTTCGTCGAATGGAATTCTCGTGCAATCGGGTCGCGATTCTGCCACGAAGGACGATGGATCGCGACAGAGAGAGAGAGAGAGAGAGACAGAGGGGGGAAGGGGGTTAGAGCGGGAGAGAAGAGCCGAGATGAAGCTCACATAGTCTCATTACTCTCGCAAGCCGAGCTTATTACTTCGCGAACCGCAAAGAGGGCAAAGCAGCAAAGTGGATATCTCTTGAGGATACACGTTCGCGTACACGCATTAGTCAGACAGATATTAGGTAGAGGCCCGCTGGGTGGACAAGCTGTTAGACGAATAATACATCATATTGTTGAGAAACGTGCCATTCATTACGACAATGTATCCTTAATGATTGATTAACAACTTTGGTGTACCACTGTAACGCTACAAGTTACTAAATTGTAATTGCAACGTGTATTTTAGATGATGCTTATGTAAACGATGAGTGAAGACAGAGATGCACGAAAGAATCTTCTTCTTTCGTCGGATATGAATGTGACTGTTAATCACAAATTTAATTGAAAATATAGTTGGGACTATTAACGGGAATCTCATATGTTTCCATCGATAATAAATGTTCGGAACTATTTTATCATAATGAAATGCGTTTCTTCATCGATGATTACTACACGGGCTACGAGATTCGAACATAATAACAACTTCCTTTACAATTTTCAATCGTGTCGTCCTCGAAAGCAGCAACATTACCATCGCACAAAGGGGATTAAGATTTCACCGTGATGGAGGGAAAAAATCGAAGCTTCTTCTCGATCGTGTTCCGTTATTATTAATCGAGTTTATTACGGCGGCTCCACATCAAACGTTGCACCGCAAAAGTGCGGGTAAAAGCACACCTGCCTCGACAGTTCGCACCGTCGCGTCGAGCTCTTACACACACCGTATACACCGACACTCTAATTGCGTTCTCGAGTTCCTGGCACAACTTCCCGAAGATGTAGCGCGTCGCTAGAGCCTGTTTACCCTAGACCATGCAGAAGGGTTACAGCCAGCGACGTTAATTTGCCGACAATAAATGTAACGCGTGCTCTCAAATGAATTTTCTCCGTACTCGGTTTCTGATCGGCTAGATAAATATTTGAGCTGTCAGTTGATCCTTTCCTGTCGCTGATAATACGATTCCGCGAGAAACAGGATACATCTTTTTAAAGAATTTAATACACTCGGCTATCAACAGACACGCAATTTTTTCAAGGTACAAAAGTAAAAATATTATCGACATCTTTTTCTCAAACTTTTATACGTCTAAAACGAGCTATTCACTTATGAGTTATGTCGACGTGTTAGACAGTACTGTTATTCAAATTGACGCGTATCGACGCACGCGAATATCCGAGCCCGTTGGTTTTTACGCTCAAAAGCAAGCACTCGTCGTGAAGGAGCGTACAGGTGAAACGATCTTCCCGCACGCTCCTTGGTTCCCGCGAACGCCTACAAGAAACAGTTTCACCGTATTATTAATACACATATATATATCAAGGAAACGCGCCTAAGTACCCGCACTTAATTACTTACTGCCAGAACTGCCAGCTACCGCGACATGGCCGGAATGAACGATAGTTTCAAGTTGCCAAGTTGTCTTTCGTTCGATTCTCATCGAGCGAGAACAACGCCAAGAACGAGAGTATAAACTCGAACGATCGCGACGCAGTACCCTTCGTACGACGAGTCCCCAAAGAAATAAAAGGCAGAAGTAACGCGTCCAACACGTGTAATTATATTTATATCGTGTATCTGTCAAACCGACCGCCCCTTTAACGCGTATTTCTTAACGCGTAACGACCGTCTTAAATAAACGTTAATTGTTTCCATATAAATTCGCAAATTGATACGTGTCACCGGGAGATAAAAAGATGTGAAACGGGATATAAACGGGATTTCACGGATCCGGTGAACACCGACAGATTCATAGTACGATGCGAATCATCGTTTCCGAGAAGGGAAAGTTTGCCGGCACGAGATATCGATTTTATCGAAAACCGGCTCTAAAGATCGAAGACGTGCGATAGATCGTACGCGTAAGCCACGATCGATATACAAATTACTCGTCGACAGATTCACAAACGATTTCTAAAACCGATAGGCGATACATTTATAAACCGTTTACCGGGACGTATCGACAACGGGCCGCAAATGGACGCGTATTTATGCTTTCATTGGCCGATCGAGCAATCGGCGGCTGGCGGCTTCAGCTCGTGGCTCAGCATGAATAACGACTTTCCACTGATCGCAGAAAGATTCGCCCACATTGGCCTTTGAATCAATTATGTACGATTTATATTTATGCGCAGGTCGAAGAGCAAGGGAAGTGGACACGGGTCCATTGGTGAGAGGGGACGAGAAGTTCGGAGGTAACAAGAGTATACGGTATGCGTACATACGAGAAACAGAAGGGGGAGGATCGAAAGAGATAGAGACACAAGGGGAGGAAACGAGGGGGAGAAGGGAGCAGATGCGAGAAGATGCACACGAGCTCGTTTGCAAAAGTATCATCTCGACGGAAATAAATCAAGGCTGCACCCAGATTTCAAAGCGTAAGATTACAAAAATTAATCGACTTGACGTTCAGCGCGATAAAAAGCATTCTGTGGTCCTCTTTTTTCATTTCTCTTTTCTCTCTCGCCCTCTCTTCGTTCTCTCTCTTCGTTTGCCTGCTCCTCCCGAAGGTCTTCTCCAGACTCGTCCATGGACACGTAACGACCGTGTGTACGACAGAACTCGTGGGGTTTATATCAATTACACCGATCGTGACCATAAAATTTCGATCAACAAGCCCGGGACGTCGTTAATTGCACCGCACGCTCCTTTAAACCTCCGAATAAGAACAGGGCGCAGATCGTAATCGCGAGCACTCCGATAATCTGTTCGATCAACAGAAAGAGACGAAACACGATCGGTCGGTGGATCGAATCTTATCCATCGAGGTAATCGAGTACGATCGTTGTTTCGTCACTTTCCTTCGATACTTATTTATCCCCCGATAAAATTCCTGGAAAACATCAACGATCGTATTGGACTGACGTTCGACCGCACCACCCATCCTTCTCGTCGGAGCAATCGACGCAAACTAACGATCTAACGCGAGACTACGTCCCTGACGTATTATGTTACGCCACTCGATCATAATAATTACCAATAATCCTTCGCATTTAGGAGTAATCACGGCGCAGCGTAGCCTTGGCCCGTCATTCCGACAGGGAACGCTCACGAATGTGAGACACATGTAACGAGACCCGCCGCCACTGCCTGCGCCATTCCACACGGGGACCCAACTCTGACTTACGGACTTTGATTTAACGTACGCGATCTCGTACGCGAACGAAACGGAAAGATAATAATTTGATGATTCATGCTCCTTTCTTGTAAACGTATTGTAGCCGGTAATACGTTATTTTCAAGAACGTTGTTTCAAAAGGTGGTAAAAGGAGACTAACACTTAGCGAGTATAAAGTTCAGCGAGGGAAGGTTAGTTTTGTAAATAATACATTTTACGACACACAAACGGAATGGGCTATCTTTGCAACGCGATTACGTAAGGGATTATACTAAAATCATTTCACGACGTCGTATTTTTAATTTAACAAGTACCCTCCGATGTAACGAATATCGCATGCTGTACAGTTACGACGAACGAGCCTCGAGCTGTTTGACGAAGTCCGGACCAAACTGCGTTCAGTTAAAGAAGAAAAAGCAACCACCGAAGCTTGAGATTTACACGACGCGCAAAATACTCGACAGCTTTTTTCTTCTTTAAAGTCAGTCGGTAAGCATCGCGCGTTGATCGATCTCGTGCGAATTTGCATCACCGTCAGCTTCCTTTCCACGCGGTTAATTAAATCATCGCCGATGATCCCTACAATTCGAACGTATATTTACGAATCGTACAGCGGCTGCAACTGATACGAATTAATAAGTTAACGAACGAGACAACGAACGTTCGATGTTAAATGCTGGTATTACGAAACAGTACCAACAGCTGAACATTGCTGTACCGTTACGTTATACGGCAATAAGTTGCAAGATATTAGTGCCAACCAGAAGTCTCCTCCCACGCTTTATCCTCGTTCCCACCAATCATTCCGACCTTAAAACGCAAGGAAACGCGTTCAAATTGCAAACTTTATCGCTCTTGTCTCCGTCTGGATGTACTTTTAAACCCGGGCGTCCCCGATCGAAATCAAAGTCATTAAAGCGTCGCCATGGTACGCGTAGGACATTTTTATTCGCTGCTGTAAAACCGGCGAATAGATACAGCGGGTTTCATACAGACGTTAGGAGGGACAAGCATTCCGCGGCAGTAGCACACAACGAGAGCATAAAAGTGCGACTCGATAAATCTGTAGGAGCGTTACGGTAGCGGGCGTCTCCGAGTTCTGTCCTCCTCGGCTACTCTGCGACAGAGCCACGTATACACACGTACCGGCGATACACGACACGTTGTCCCGGTGATATTAACGCGATACGACGAAGGCGGTGCATATATATTCTTTCGAAGTGGCTCGAGCGTGTCACGTATATGTACGGGGAACGCAATGCCGTTAAAGATTTAAGGAGCGGACTGAAACGCCTCCTTCCGATTAAACGATAAAAGGGGAAATAAATGCGAGGCATGCGTTGCACACGCGGGCCTTTTGTCGCTTACACGACGAATAGGATCTTCGTGGTCGGTTGATTCTTCCAGATTTCGCCTTACGTGCCCGTCCACGACCGCGCGCGACTCCACGGGTCGAAATTCCACGAAATTGCAAATGCATCGAATTATTGGAATTCCTACGGTGATATTACTTTCGCCGTGCTCATCGACGATAATCGCGGTGGATAATCGAACGCAAGAATGTTCAATTTTGCAGCACGTAGCGGAGGAATGAACGTCAACGAGTCTGGTACTAATTATCTCACGCTTATAATTTTAATGCTGTGGGAGGTGGAAGATAAAAAGCTCCGCACAGCCGGCGGACAACTGTCCAACGAGCTGTCACGACTTCATGGGCTTATACGAGCCAGACGCACCGGTCACATATTTGTACAATTAATACGCGCGAGAGTACCGTAAAGCGTGGACCCAACCGGCCGGCACTGGCAAGGCATTAACGAAGACGGCTCGCCACGAGAAAAGTATCCGCGTAGGTGTTAAACGTAAGCACACACTAAGCGATAGCGTTTCCGAGAACCAACTTCAAACTGATTCTTATTATTAAATTTTAAGGCGCGGTCGCTTAAAGTGTCAGCCGATTGCGACGAAAGATTGCGAATAAAAGTATCTCAATCTCGAGCGATATGATTTATAAAACGCTACGAAAATTAACGACAAATATTTCAAAGTTACAGAGCAAATTATATCGAACGTAAACGCACGAAGCTGTACTACACACATATTTAGAAAACGTCTGATGGTACTAACGTACCAATTTGGGTGTACAAATACAACCGTGCATGAACGACACGGATGATGTATCCATAAGTTTAGATACCGGTTTTAAAGGCGTTTTAAGCCTGCAAACGTTTCAAGGCCGGGCCAAGATGGTTCCTCGAGTGCTGTTTCAAGGTGCCGGAACGTCCATTCGACGCGTACGTCGGCCAACGTATGTGGGTCAACCGTACGAAAAATTAACACGAGAAGCTCGTCAGAAACGGCGAAAAGAAATGTCGATGCCAATAACGCGGCGTGAATCACCCGTGTGTTCATCGATATTCCTCGTCCCTCCTTTGCGCTTCTCCTCTCGTTTGTCGCGACGAGCTACTGCTGGTCCTGCTACCTCTTACATATATCCATGCAAATTGATCGTTATTGGTCATTACGCTCGCGGTGCACCATCGTGTTGCTCGGCCGCTCGAAAATTACATTGACTTTTGCTACGTTTCACCAACGAGCGTTCGTTAACCACACGCGCGGTAAACGCTGCGCGAGCTGCAGCTCCACGTGTCCGATTAATTATGAATATGACGTCGAACTTAACTGTAACACCGTTGCACCGTATAGTGAGAGCCGATCTTATGCATATTATGCGCCATTATGTCGGACGATATTTGTATTATGCGCGTACGCTGGTCGCGTTAAGGCTGTCGCATGGGTGCGGTTGCCGTGCGGCACTGCACGCTTACGTATCGGACAACTATTCGAACGCCAGTCAAATCGCGACTGGATTTATCTCGGCTACGATCCGAATCATCGATGGATTGGAAACAGTCAGTTCCGTGTTTTAACTTTAAAATCGATCGCCTCGGAGGAATCGTTCGATGATCGCTAACGATTGATATAGTAAGAGTTATAAGGAGGAGAATCACAACCGATCGAATTTGTTGATTCGATGGTTAAATATGTATTGTAACGATTAATAACGAGTCAACAAACTGCTCCATTTATCGGTGCGCCACGATCGATAGCGTAGCGTGAACCACTCGCGGACAAAGTCGTTCTCAAGGGAATCGAGAGGAAAATGGCAGCTAATAGTAGAACGATTTCCCTGGATACGACAAGAAACACGATACGATACCAATCGGTCGTCCAACGGACTCGAACTTGACAGCAGTCGTTATTCAAATCGAACAATGCGCGTTTTTTTTTCACCGTTCGCCAACGTACGTTGCGACGGATTAAAGGAAAAAGAGATAAAACCTGCAGTGAGACCTTCCAATCGATCAATCCTCGATCGAGTAGCGGTCAACGATGGACGACGTGCTCGTATCGACCGTGTATTCGTAGCGCAATAAAATTAGCAGCATTTACAACAACGCCATCGAAGGAACAAAGCCCGTTCTACAATGCTCTACACTGTAAAAACTACTTTATTGCGGTTTGCACATAGGCGAGAGACTGCAAGTAATTATCACGCGACTAATTGACGCTTTGCTACTTTGTCGATTATACCGCTTCTCTAATTCGATCGTTCCTTTCTAGCAATGACTTACGAATCTGCTTAGTCCAGTGGCCCTGATGAATTACTAATGATACACGATCAATGATTTGCAGAACGTCCAAGCTTCAATCTCCACGAATTGATCTTTTCAATAAAGAATACATCCTAATGTTTATTATTAAAATTCTTCCCTTAACAGTCCTATTGCTTCAAAGCCGAACGAAAACACAGACACGGAAGCGTATCATAGCGATAATTATTAAGGTGGACACGAAAATTCTGCGGTCAAGAGATTTTTAAAAGATTTCGTTTTAAAAAAGCATCCGGTGAGTAGACAACGGTAACGGGAGATTTTTTTCCTTCCGTTTTCAACCTATTCCAGTCTACAGAGCGACTGGAATTCAAGCGTGACTCTATCGACATCTAGTTAATATAAAAGCGTTCACGCACATGGCAGCGCGTTATACAATTCAATCGGTATAGTATGCATACGCGTGTTACTTGCACGCCCGGCGCAATCGGAGCACGAGGCTTATTTCGAAACTTCGTACGAACGTTTGTTTATGCCCACATTCTCGGCAACCACTGATAAATTAATCTTTCATGCTAATACTTCCAGCCGGCTGACACAGTCCGTGTCTCGAAAGCACCGCGATTTCGTATCCCCGTGATCCCCGCATTAATTCTCGATCGCTTCCGGATTTCATTTGCCGGGGGAGGGGGGGAGTTAGTGGCTGGAAAATGTGTACGTTCATAGATTACGTAGAGGGGAAAAAAAGGAACCAGGTTATATACACGGACAAGCGTTCATTTACATCGAGCCGGCGCATTATGCGAAACGGTTGTTCCCCTCGGCCGTGGCGCGGCGAGCCGATTGTACGCTCGTGATTCGGCTCAAGATGCTCAACGTATTTCGTTGTTAATCTCCGAATATAATATAGGATATGACTATCTTTTACGAGCCTCGGGGTTAAAGACGCTTTAAAACGGAGAACATACGCTCGGTTTTGTCTAAAATATCGACGAGAGAAACAGAAAGAGCGAAGGAAGCATCGGTAATTTATTATTTCTATATTACATATCGCTAAACGATTCCGTTGTAACTTCGTACTTCTTCACTTGTGTCTTCGTTAGAAACGTTCCAGCTGTTAATCGGGTTAATTTCCATTCCAGTCAGAGTTCCTTGGACGAGAATAACGCGGTATAAAAACTTTCAATACGAAGTAAAAGCCGGTAGCTTTTAACGTTAAAATTTAGAGGAATAGATTTAACGAGATTACGTAGGAAGAAACAAATGATCGTAGTTTATAGATGCAATGCATCTCGTACGATGCGTTCTGCATACAACGATCCTTGTCGACGATCCAATCGCTGACGCGGCGATACTTTAGGTCTAATGTCAAGGTTATGCCTATCCAGACAGAAACGTCGTAAACGGCTTTCCATGCGCGGTGGCGCGGCGGAGAGAACACGGAACACGGAAAAGGAAAAGTTGGACGATAAACGAACTGATGGACTTTCCCATGCTCCACCTCCACGGGAGAGCCGTAAACGTCTTGTCTCTCGATTTAAATGTCCCGGCATCTACTGGGTTGGGCAGATCCAACAGTCGTAGCCATTGCCGCGCCCTCGTGCGTCTCTACGTGTTACGCTGTCGCATTGGCGCAGAATATGACGGATTTGCTTTCATCTCGGTTCTCTATTACGCGACGTATTTCGTGCGTGACGTAACTAAAATTTTATCTTGGAAGAAAAATGTTCGACAATCGAATAAACAACGAAACAGAGTTACTCGATATACAAAAAATAACACATCGTTTGAATTAAGTTTTTTGCCGATCAAATTTTTATTTTTGTAGCTTTTGGAAATTCGTCGCTGTGTATCAATCGGTTGTAAATCGTTTTCGTCATTTACTCGAGTATGTACTTCAAAGACGACTGAGTAAACGATAAATTGGAAACAATGCTGAATTCTCTGTTCAAGGCTGATAAGGAAGGTTAAATGTTAATGTTACGTTGACAAGTGTCACGGTTACCTAATCAAGAACAGTCGCACTCCGGCGATAAGCGTAATTATTACGTAGCTACGAGCATTTCACGTGGAAACGCAGTAAAATATGCTTATACGAACAGATGCTTCGCTTTCGAGAAGTTACGATTGCATATATGAAGATACAGTATATAAAGATAGATAGAAGCACTGTTTTACATCGCGTCCATAATAATCTGCTATTCTTAAGCTAAGTTACAACCGTTTGGCACGCGAAGAATCGATCTCCCTTTTTCCTGGCCTATATACCACGGTGAAATCTTAATAAAAAATACTTTACGCGATACTCCGTATTAAAAAATGTAGGTTGGATTAACAAAGCTTGAGGTGAAAGTCGAATAAATTATATCTTTTCGTATGATACGCAAAAATTGAAAAATATCGTATCAACCGGGTGTAACGAACGTTCGCTTCGCGAAAGCGTCGAATAACAGACGATCGTTTAAAACTACGGAAACGTTTGACACGAACATTAAAAAGTATGATGATATTTGAAATTTGCAAATCTATAAGCGAAACCTTGAAATTAATATTCGTACGCATGCAGCTCATCGCGGTTAATAATAATTTCATGAAGGTCGCAAATGAAAAAGGCTGTATTAAAGGAAACTCGAACGCTCACCGGTAACTCGTACGTTATACACCGTAGTATTACATTCCTGTTACATTCTCTCTATCGCAACCGCGGTGTATAAGAGCCAGAAAGTACGAGAGACTTTTACGAGGGGCAATGAATGTCCGTACGAGGAAGTTCCGTGAAGTTCGCCCATATATTATTGAGAACTTATTAGAATTAATTAACTTTTCACCCGTACACCATATCGCTTATTAGCCTCGACGACCTGGTTGGTCGTTGACGTCGTCGCAGCGACGTTTCCATTATCGATGCTCCTCGAATTTATTTGAAATTACGTTGGTTTACGTCGCGGTGTAACACGCAACTTTAATAAACAACGTAAGATCAACCTCGTTCGGATGCTCGCGCGATCTCGTTGAATCGAGGACAAATCGATGCGAACTTTCGCAAAACGCTCCTTAACTTCGCTCATCGTCTCGTTCGAGCGATGCTAATCCCTTTCAACGATCAAGGAAGAAGATTAACAGGGGAGAAAAAGATCGAGAGAAACGTCAGAGTTGCTCGAAAAGAACGGAACACCAAGAGCGGTAACTGAACGAAAGGTGGAGAGAATGGGAAGAGGTAGGAGGGAAGGTGAGGTCGAGGTGATTCGCGGCGAGGCGAGGCGAGGCGAGGCAAGGTGAGCTCGGACCCACCTGCAATTATCCGGTCTAATGAGCAAACAGTCTGTTCTACCCCTCTCTTTCTCTCGAGTTCCCTTGTTGCCCGTTTCTCTCGATTCTGCTCGGTAGACGGCCCATCAGAAACGCGTGTACTTGACTCTGCTCTACCAACAACCTTCCACGGTCGTATCCTCCTCCACCTCCTTCCTCTTCTTCCTTTTGCCCCAACCTTCACCTCCACCTCTGCCAGTCCGATGCAGGTTAATGAAGATTATTAAATTAGTACCTCTCACGGGCAGTTTTTCCACCGGACAAACGTACCAGTGGCTTTGCCGCTCCCATCGATACACCGTCAGCCTTTCAGGAGAGCCAACTGGTTCGTTAACGTCCGTACACGCTGCTCTCTCCCACTTAGAGCAGCATTACAAAGAGCCAGGACTGAAAAATGGAGCTCGAACCTCGGTGATGCCGGTGATGGTGGAAAAAAGAGAGCAACCAGACCGAGATAAATGCGAGGTACACGATCGAGAGTACAGCCTGGACAGCAGAGAACGAACCGACTATCCCATGGACTGCTACGGACCCTGAGAATCACACAGACCTGAGATTTCAAGAGTTTCAGACTCGGGTCAAAGGGCAGCCCCGTTTAACGACACGTGGAGGGCAGCATAGCGGGTACGTTGACCCTTGATTTCTTGATTTCAGAAATAGAAATGATTCGGCATAATTGAATCAAGAGGGACGGAGCTGAGTTAAAAGCAGATGGGTCAGCTAGCGAAGAAGCTAGGTGGGACGAAGAGACACTGATTACAATGAAAATCATCTAAACGTATATAACTACAATTTTTGCACGGAAGGAAAGATTAATAAAACGATTCAAATGTATACTAGAAGGATTAGAAATACATACATATTTGCCAAATAATAATAAAATTGAAAAGTTAAAAAAGTGCTTGGAAATATGTATCAAGAAAATGAGCTTTCGTACAAATTTTAACAACTTATACGTTTATAACAAAAGAAGTTTGTTCAATAGTTCATCCGAAGAAAATAATTATTTCGCCGTGTTTCAAGCTGGCAGACAGCATCAGATTTCTCGGACGAACGCCTTCCGTCCTTCGACGTACGAAATGGTCTCTCGAACGGAGGAGAGGAAGACGACGATCAAGGCGTCGTTCAAGCAGGATGCACTCATCCTACCTGGACTGTCCGCCACGCCCGCCATTCACCTTCAACTTGGTCTCTCTGTCGCGGAACAAACGCGTGTGTTGTAACCGAGGCACACAGACGATGCACACAGCGAGCCAAAGCGGCTGAAAAGCAGCGCAGAAAATAGCAAACCGCGGAGAGGAGACGAACGCCAACGGCGGCTGATAAATACCAGAATCGAAACCAGTCTCCGACAAATTGTCCCGGATTAACGCGAGCCTATTGCTTTCCACGAACGACAGAAAATCGTACTGGCAGAAAAACGCACCGGCGACGTATTTATGGACTCGTCGAGCGCGTTACGAAGTAATTTGTTCCGGAATCTCGTGGTTCGGTAAACGATTCGACGCTAACGTTTATCGCCCCCGTTAACATCCAATCGTAAACAATTCGCCCGACCATTCGTCCCTGTTTTAACAGAAAGCTTATAGAAAAGTACTTTTTCCTTATTCGTGTCTCTTTTTTCGCTATTTCGCGGTCTCGAAATTGCGACGAATTTTAGTAGCTCTTCCGTAATCGCGATTTATTCGGCGACCATATCGATTATAAATATCTTCGAAAGTTTATAATATATCGTCGCTCTGGTTCTTAACTGTTCTATTTTCGCTGGTTTCTAAACGAAGAGGACTGAGTTTAAAGTTAATGAAGTTTAATATTATCGCGCGAACTTGGGACTTAAAAAGCTACATAATCGTTGTTTTCCGATTGTAAGTGAAGCTTCCATCGTATTATCGTGAATTCGTAATCCTTTGCACCGATCAGACGTATGTGCACCGATTAATTACATTTTTTTGAAAAACGAAATTAGGACAATTAAGAAGCAGGGCGATGATAAGTAGCTAATGATCAAACAATTTTCGAACGTATGGGTAAATAGAGATTCGTATCGTAGAGCGTGGAGAATGATTCGATACGATCGTTATTGTGATTTGCGAGAAACAAAGAGCTCATCTAAGCCGACACGCAGCTACCGTATCTCTAAAGTAGACGGTCGAGTCTGCAACGGAGATCGAATATACAGAGAACCGTAACGCTTTAATAGCACTGGCTTGCATTTATTCCGACAGTCCATAACTCCGCGACTCGTAATTGCCATAATTATGCGACCGCTGGTAATTGTGGTCGATCGGAAAGGAATTGGGAGGAGACGACAGTGCACGAGACTTTCCACGTCGCGTCCTTTTCGATGTTCCGAAGTGGACGTTACATTTTTTTTTCACTTACATGTTTTCTTCTCGTAAAATTTGGTAATCTCGATTAATTTCGCATACGAGGAAATGGCAAGAGTGGAATCCGAGATTACTGTCATCAGAGGGCCGCTAATAATCGTGGACAAGAAGCCACGAGGACACGCGATCAAGAAATATATTCCACGCATTCCAGCGTGTTTTCAGTGTGTACGAGCAAACGTACATTTTTCGTTGCTGCAAGTTCGATACTTATAGGGAATTTCGCGTGTAATTTTCTGGGAAAACACGAGGTTGCGACATTATACGCGGGTTGATTACAGTGGTTACGGTATAGCCCGTAATCGCTATCGATTAAGAAGCACAGAGATCTATAATATATAAAATGTTGAGGGCTATTGTGTTATAATTAATAATTTCTCCGCACCTCCCTCGAGCCATAATTCCGAGCAATCTGTTGTATCTGCTTACGTTGAAATAACTCCCTATATAAAACACTTTACTACTTGACTCCTCAATTGGAAACCGCAAAAGCCACAATGATCGTGTCCCAAGAAATTTCGCTTCTGGCCAACTGGTGCATAAATCTTTTTCGAATTGAAAGGAAAATTGCCTCGAACGCCTTACCAGACGAAACTCGTACCGTGTTGTATACTCTCCGCGTATACTATATCGGGCAACACCTGAAAGTTTCCAACGATCTTTCGATGATCAAACCGAAGATTAGAAGAGCCGTACGTAGTTTTTCAACGAATTTTTTTTATCTCTTCGTGTAAAGGTAATCGAATTACGCGAACCTAGGTATTACCTTGCGTATTGGAAGAAAAGGAAGGTGAGAACGATACATTGTCTGGGCCCACGATGTTGATAAAGGCTTAGCCGATGTTTAAACGAGTTGAAACCTTTGGTCGGGTGCAGCTGCGGAAATGTCCGCTGAAACGAGGTGAAGGCTACCAGATGCAGATACACGCGGATAGGCGCGTATTAAGGTACACAGACGTGCACGCTAACGTCAGTGTCGGCGTTAGGCCGCTTAAAGAAGCTACGGCGATGCTTAACAGTGCATAAGTAAGTAACTAACAAGCGAGTTGCATAACACCGCGGCCGTCGCCGCCGCCGCGATGTACACCGGGTGCCGAGAGTTCGTGTAAGACGTTAAGGTCTCCCGGCACGGCAACACCACGTCGGCTACCTATCAGCGATTGCGTTAACCTTAAGGCGATACCGCCTTCTACACATATATGTAGGTACATATACCTGATACACTCGTTCCACATACGAACCGCTGCCGCCGCGCGATATCGTACGTACTAGTTCGAACATTCGATCGTTTCCCGCTATGACGCGCGATATATTTCGCGAATAAAATTTTTTAATCGTATACGCGATTCAATACCGATAAAGTGGAACAAATTGCGAGACGATGAGGAACTCGGAGGAACGAGCTGCGGATGTAAGAGTAGAAAGAAATACGTTTGACGAGAAATCGCGGTAATACGGCGGCAAGACGAAGTTTACGTTTTAATCGATTTTTACTCCTTACCACCATCGTAATCTGGTCCGACTAATTGCTTCTACGAATCCAGAGGAGGCGCGTTTCCCGCAACAGGTGAACAAACCATTATCGAGCAATCCACGAGGACGACGAACGACAGATAACAAAAAAAAAAAAAAGATACAAAAGACTTTCCAAGGAACGAACGACACCCGGTATGTAGGCGAACCACGCGACGTATCGTGCGACACAGGAGTAGGGCGTGCCTGCAGTCGCTGCACACTGCGCAGTTTGTTGTACGCGCTGCAATCGTCCGTATGTACCGAGATGTGAGAGTTACACGAGCCATGTACGTGAACGCACATGCGTACGCAAACAGCTGAGCGAGCGGCGCGCAACGACGAGCCAAACTTTTACGCGACCAAACGTATCTAACGAGAACGTTTCTTCACGAGCCGTCGAAAACCTGGTCAAAATGAGACGCGATGGCCAGCCACGTAGAGCGTATTACGCATACGGGAGAATACGAGTACGTTAGGTGTGACGCGCGACTGATGCTTCCTACGAGTTTATTTTTAGAGTCAATCAATGGGACAGAGTTACCACGATGCTACGAATTTTTCTCGAATGCCGAGAATTTTGAAATCTTACGCGTTTTTCAGCATTTCAAATATTTTAGCGTTCGCCTTCAACGTTCCGATTTTGCGTCGATAAGGCTGACTCAATGAGCAAAATTTGTCGTTTCACCTTCGTTTAGAATAAATGCCTAACAGATGAGCAACTGTCTTCTAGATAAACAGCTTTGAGACCAAACGCTCGTATAGTTTTTCACTCGAATGTTTCGCGACTTGCGTAGATTTAGAAACGATTACTGATAAGATGACAAGAGCATCTTCTTTGCACTCGGGGCAAAATGCCAAGTTGTCGACGCTATGGAACGTTCGACTATTTCAACGAACAATGCGCGAGAAAATAGACGTTTGATAATAACCTTCGATTGTAGACTGTCTAACGAATAATAATAATATCGTGAAAATAGGAAGAACGTGTTTTTCAATATGAAAGTGAAAACGATGGATAAAATGCTTTCAATCGGAAAGCTTTCTAATTAATTTTCGCAAGATCACCCGTTAACGAATCTCTTTCGCAATTTTCATCCGTTGCATCTTTCTTATCTTCGGCTCGAGATACGGTGCTCCGGCAATTGTTCGCCGCTTGTAGCTTATGATTAATCATGCGTGACAAATTTATCATGTTAACTCGGTTGTAACTAATCTGTAATTTTCTTGCCGATCACAATTATCTTTTTACGCGGCGACAGTCGCCTCCAAACAGGTCGCGTCTAACCTATCGTTCTCGTTTCGCGAGTTAACGCGGGAGTGCCCGGGAAACCATTAAGAAAACCGTGTCGAAGCGTTCAGCGTCGTTGTCCGATAATAATCGACGCGTACGTGTAATTCTAGTTCGCAGATTCGCAACTGTCCAAACGAGAGCCAAGAGTTGACCAACTTTTTACTCGATCGACGAATTTTCACTCGTAAAAGCAAAAGGTATCGGAATGAGCATAAAACGATTTGATATAGCAACGAATCACACCGTAGATGACGTTCCTGCCGTAGTCGAGAAGCATGGAGCGTGTCGGTGGCAAGGGTCCCCCTACTTCCGGCGAACCATATCCGGCAGAACGCCCACCTATATCTCGGTCCGCCAGACCGTGCACACTCCCTACTGCCACAATCTACTCTATCGTCGTCCAATTGTAATAGATATTCTAGCCAGACGAAATTGTTCGACAGTTGTACGCGACGATAATAAAAATTGATTCCTCGTCGGCGGAACCCATTGACGTTCCCATTTGTCAAGTTTCATCTTTGAAAGAATTCGGCCAAGATACGCGGAGAAGACACGCCGAACGGAAATGGAGACCTGGCTTGCATAATAGGTACATATTTTATTGCCACTGTTTGATGGAGACAAACATTTCTAAGAATGAACGTACATAAGAAGAAGAGGAATGAAAAATGAAATTCGCGTCCTCGGAAGTGGATTTCGAGCGAGTCTCGATAAAGTAGAACGCATCCTCGGGAAACGTGGGTGGAATAATTTATTCTCGCTCGCAAATCCGTCCAAGACTTTACCGGACGCGCAAAGTTTCGTACACGTAGTATCCAAGGTTTTCTACGAAGAACCGCTTTAAATAAGATCTTGAACAAGCAAATAGACATCGTAATACGTAATGCGAATCTGGCACGGTGGAAGAAAGGGTGATTTAGAAACTTGTAAGTGGTCGGCTCGCCGGAACGCTCATCGATAGAAATTCGATCGAGACGTAAACAACTTCACGAAGACGATGTAAAAAGAAAGGGGAATGGGCAAAAACGATATTATGAAACTGCAAAAAGGTTGTGCGTGCCGCGGCACATGCCCCGATGCATATAATGCCGGCAAAAACTTGTAACGTCTGTTCTCGACCGTCATCTGCCGATTCGATCGCGTCAGTCTAACCGTACGTTCATCCAGCTTGGAATCTAATGTAAAAATCAAACTCGATATAAACACGAGGCCGCTAAAGAGGACCCGGTGCGGCGTACCGCGTCAAATAAAATCAATCGCCTCTAATAAAAACTTACATAACGTTAGTCGAACGTCTTGGAAGATTACTATCCACCTGTATCGAAGCGGAATTGCCAATTTTCCCGTTGGTTAATAAGCCTGGCGGCCGGGTCGAATCTCACGTGTTCGTTGCTAGATAGGCGCTAGAAGACTTACGTAAGAGGTGGTGATCTTTCAACTGAAATCTGTTCGATTTTACGCGCCAATATTTATCGTAGCCACATCACGTTATCGTAATTAACTTGGCTGCAGAGTAATCCGACTCGCGAAGAATACGCGCGATATGCGACTCGAGTCGGGCAATTTTATCCAATCCACGTGGGTGTCCGCGTATGGACCAGCGCGAAGGTCTCCAACCACATGACGCAACCAGGAAAGTAACCAGTAACTGATAAAGCCGATAAACGATAAAGAACCTTTCAACCCTGTTCCGATCGTGCCATTAACCATGAGCGATACGACAAAAGTGACCAACCGTTGCTGCAGAACTCCAGCTGGTACATTCGATAGGATTTATCGGTCGAATGACATTGTTTTCTAAACGCTTATTTAGTTTATTATCTCAATAGGCTGCTTAGAATCGCGATTTCCATTAATCGGCAAAGGTATCTGTAATGTACTGCATAAGCTGCGTAAGCTACGTACGACTTGATTTAAACGGTATGTTTCACCGGTAATTTGTTCATTTTCAAGTATGCGTAGACAGGAATGTTAGCAGAAATGAAAATGATAAAGGAACGAATATAATTGCAGGTCGTTGGATAAATTGCTTCGGTAAATCGTTCAAACCGAGGCAATGTCGGACGGAATAAGTTATCGCATCGTATTTCGACACGTTTCGACCGGCGAGCTTAGATTAACGTCGACGATGGACACGCCGCGTTACCAATGGAACGTACAAAAACTTCGCAGAAAATCACTCGAGGCTTCGAGCATGAACTATTCGTGCGCTCGCAAGAATTCCCAGACACGATGCAAGTAGCAACAACCGATAACTGTCCTTATCGTATTTCTACGCTTGCACAGGGTCAGCGTTCTGCTATCTGTTAATCATTTCGGTTTGCATGTGCAAGTAGTTCTCGAGTTTCCAATTACACGTAACAAGGAACCGGTTACTCGAACGATATGCTATATCAGCGGAGACAATAAACCAAGAACAACAGACACCGGCTGAACCTGTAATTGCGAACGTTCGTAAAAATCGTCGAACTTGAATCTTCCTTCGTCTCGTAACTCCTACCTCAATTAGTCATTGACTCGTTCTCGAGCCTCTGTTATCGTTAAAATACCGATACCTTTCCACCTGTCGGTGACGTGTAGCCAACGCAAAAATCAGCGACCTCGTCTCCACAAACATCGCGTCAGATACGAAACGTGTATACGAGTTATTAACCGATGAAAATTACAAGCGTGCGTTGTCGAGCTCGCAATCGGGGCATAGAGTCAGACATTCCCAAGACGTCTAAGTCAACGGTGCGTTAGGGCAAAGCTAACTCGAAGTCAATGTACACTAACCATTTGTCATGCTTGGTTACTGCGTGCTTGGCTATCGAAGTGACTTCATAAACTCACGAGAGAACACCTGCGGCGCGTGAGGATGCTCGCATACCTTCTATCCAAGTGTCAACCTACCTGTTACCTAAACAATCTGACACCGCGAAGCTTAACTCGTGGGGATCTCTAAACAAATCGATAGCCGATTCTATCGGCGATCCTTCCATCGTCTTCCGTAACTCTTTTTAGATTCTATCCGAGTGGAGAATTCGTGAAAGTTGGCAAGTTTACCGCGTGCGACTCTCGTGCACCACGCGTGGAATGTACCGATGAAATTACACAGATGCGTTTGAACGTGCTAGGAAGTGACACGGCGAAACGCTAGAAACAAAAACCGTCTTCCACGGTTCAACGCAACAACGGTTTGCAGAAACACTTTTTACCGGTATGATAAAATGAAGGTGTAACATTCCGTACGATAAACTCGAGGAAATCAACGCTGCGAAGTTTCCTTTTTCGAACGTTCTGCGGTCGGAAAAAAATTCCCAACGATTCGACTCCTACTTGAAATTCGATAACACCTCAAACGAAGCTTAAGTCGAGAGCTGCGAATATTTTTTGAATGCGTTGCCTCCGATGTCGTACGAAGAAATTAAAGGAAGAAAGAGAAGAACGTAAGGATGTTAATTCGCTTGAAGTTTATGTTTGAACGTGCGTATTCGCAGAGGAAGTTAACAGAACGCTTTACCACTGAACACAACGCAAATCCACTGAATCCATTCTGTTGTCCGAACGAATCGTAACGGCTTGATGGAACCCTAGAGATAGAAACGGCAATATATGATCTCAACAGACATCGCGTAGTCAGCTATAAAACGGACGTAAAATAATGTCCGACATTCGAATTACAAAACACGTGTAACTTTGGTGGCGAGCATCGTTCAGTTGCTCGTAAAATGCCAACGCGAGATACGATTCACCCATATGCACTTTGGATTACGTTCTCATTTTACAGGATTTGAGTTTAAACAACGATGATACGTAAAATCGTAGCTTCTCTATTCTCAAAGGGTTCAACAGGGATGCATCTTTGATCTTTACTATTACGTTCACGAACTTCGGATTTCTCTCGATGTAGGAAATTTGTGTCGAATAAGGAAACGACCGTGTGTACATGCAAAGTCAGAGTAATTCCTTTATCGGGCGACAGATTCGAATTTAGTATCCGAGACGTTACATCAATTGCAAACGCGACACGTAAGTGTCGGATAAACGAGACGATTCCGTAACAAGAGTATTCACACCCACCGAAAGTCAAGAATAAAATTCGCGATCCGTAGCGACGCGCAACGATACAGTACGCGAGACATAAAAGGAACAACAATTATTCAGTGTTGCCGCAAGGAAGTCACCCACCAGGGCCTCATGCTGAGACGATCACGTTCCGTGGACCGGTTCACCGTACGATATCGTGAAATCCCGTAACTACAACGGACGTAACCTCGCTGAACGGGATCGAAATTTCTCCGAAGAATTGGATTATCAATTATTCCGACTCTTCCTGAAATTATTTCAATTTTTTTTCATATCGCACCGTTAATGTTACGTTATCGCGACCCTATGCAGTTTAACTTCTTTCGTAATAACAATGTCCCTCGAATAACAATACTCATATCGATAGGTAAAATAATGCAAGAGCGCGATCTACAGAAATGTACGCTTATAGTTTATTCGATTGGGCAGCTATAAGAGCTAACGATGAGTGGCGATTTTAATTATAAACAGACACGTAACTGGCCAAGAGATAGTAAGACTACACATCTCTACGCTCAAGAATTTAATAAATCATTTTCCAACTGAGATATAAGGCGAGAACTCTTAACAAGAGGTGTAACCGCTACCCTACGATACGCAAGGAATGCGATATATCTTGCATTTGCAATTCGCTTTTTGATAATTATGGACGGACATATCGCACAAGCATGCTTCTTACTCAGGATTCCTTTTACGTAAC
Source organism: Bombus terrestris (assembly GCF_910591885.1). Classification (NCBI taxonomy): domain Eukaryota; kingdom Metazoa; phylum Arthropoda; class Insecta; order Hymenoptera; family Apidae; genus Bombus; species Bombus terrestris. Next base: position 5,924,835 of record NC_063280.1, on the reverse strand, counting down.
GAGCATTTTATTGAAACGCGATACCGAGCGCCGTACGTTCTTCGCGAACTCGACGATAGCTTGAAAATTCCTGAAAAGTGGAAAATTGAAAGTGACGTGACGTGAGAACTATATCGCGATATACGATCGTAACAGTTACCGATGAAAACAGATCTACGACGTATGGGAAGGAACGCGTTCAAATATTAATCGACGTGAACGCGCCAACGTTGCCTTCTTATTTTTCCAATGGCGAACTGGTGGCATAAATCGTTCTTGAAACGAGTGCAACATCAAAGCAGCGATAAATCGTAGCAATGGATCTCGCGGATTAATTCTTCCGATATAGACAGCACATTTAATGCAGTTACCGTTCTGTCGAGGATATATTCGCGATCGCAACCGGCATTAATTCCGTGCTAATAAACCTTAATGACGGCTAACGTGCGCGTAGGAAGCTCGCTAATGACCCTCCAATGATACAACTTTCTTGTAGGTATTATCGATAATTTCGTACTTTCGCTTTTCGTGTCTCCTCGTTTCCTCGGCGATTTTCCTTCATATCAAACTTCCCGTCGATAATTCCCTATCGTTAACGTCGCTTCTTTTAATCCGAATTTGAATTCTTCTTTACGAATATGATTGCGCAATAGTAAATTTCCTTCATCGATTAACGATCGTTTCGATATACACCTGTTTACGAGTTAAGCGTACGAGTATATTATCACTTTGTTCGTGTCTTTGGCACATTTATCACTCGTGTCGGATATAGGCAGCGTTATATGCAACCATCTGATTCCGTGGCAACACTTTAAACATCGAAGAGGTAATTGAAATTGCCTCTCTGTGGTACTTTCAGAAAACTGAGAATACACATACTGTTACTCTGTGCTTTTTTTCCTCCTGATGAAATATGAAATATTTGATGCGCGGTACATATAATTTTATTACGCTCAAAAGATCACAAAGTGGTATGAAAATTTTCGAGAACAGGTTCCGGTAAAAATTTATTACATTTTTTACGTTCCCAGGGCAACCGGGTAATTTAAGTTTCAACAATTAAGCTGATCTTTCGTGAAATAAGCTGCAACGGGTGGTTGTCGGTAGCAAGAGGTTTGATTGATCATTAATAAACATTAATGCCCAACTTTAAATTGGAGGCTCGTTCGATCGATACAGAATTTATATCAGAGCTTTCTCCAAAGCAATCACGAAGAATTCTTCATCGGCACTCGATAATTATTCACGTAATAACTCATGTCGCGAGTCGAACGATAATTCATACGTCACCTTGTAAGCCGTAAATTACGTTATTAGCGTTTTAATTGCATGGTTATCGATTTATTCGGATACGCAATATCGTTAAAAGTCACACACGGCGTTAGTGACCTTTAGCTTTTAGCCACACGCGGCACAACTTAGAAGCAATAAAGTATTACGATCATCGATTTGTTTTTTAAGAATGCCATATTTATTTTTCATGGTTGTTAAATAGTTGTTATGAAATGTTAACTGATTCGAGAAACTCATAAATCTAATCGGATATTGTATCGTCATACTTTATATCTACGTTAATCGTTTACTACTTTCCATAAAGCAAACCGTGTCTCAAGTTATTTAATCTTCTCGTTCCAATTTTTATATTTTCAAATGTACCTTAGTTAAAAGCAATACGCTTTCTACGTCGCGAGAAACTTCTTTAGCCCTGCGGCATCAAATAAGATTTTTTCATGTGATCCGATTGTTCCTTAATATCGTTTGACAAAAGCATTGATTTTCGTTGGTATTTCTTTTATTCGTGTACCAGTGGCTCAACTACCTCGCCCCATTTGTCCGTTTTGGGCGGCAACGTGCGGAAGAAATCTTTCCGGTTTTGGCGGTATAACCGGTTTTACCTTCTTTTTTCGTTTCACCCACCACGTTGATGCACTGCGACACGAGACCCTCGCGAACTTTTTAGCTTTTATTTATCGATGTATCCATATACGTATGCATACGGCCCTAGAGATCGCGGAATTCAATGATCTTCCAACACGAAATGTTCTTTGCCGTTCCCTCGCGTTCCAGCTCCATTTTTATGCATGTGACAATATAAAGTGTTATTCGCGAATAACACGCGTAATTTGCATATGTAAGTTACTTAGAAATCGTGTAGCGAATGGATCGTTTGATAAATTTTAGATAGACTCGAAAGGTTTCAAAGTGGACGGCACATTTTATGTTTCAAAAACGCTGTTCAGAGATACGCTTATCTTTCTAGATTGTAACAATTTCTCAAGCTCCCGCATAGTCGATCCCATAGACACGTTTGGCTTGTGCCAACAGACGATAACCTAAAGCAACGACGCTAAAGACGTGAAACTTTGATAGAATGCAAACTGATGAGTAGAACGATCGAATTACTCGAACTTACTCGAGCAACGTTCTCGATTATCAGTTTGAAAGAATCAAATTTACTTACCAGACAACGTCTTTGAGTCGGAAGATATCGATAAGGATCAGCTGGTGTTGTCGCGTGAAAAACAAAGAGATCGCGTAAAATGAAATAAGCGTCGCGCACGAGTCAGCGTGGTTTTACCGCAAGCATAGCCAACGAGCAGAAACACTTTTCATTAGCACTGCCGAGAGTTCAGTCGAGTTAATTTGCCCTCTAAATAGATCGGCGGCTATGCACGAAACCCGTCATTAGCGCACGCCGAACAAAGAGAGCTGCAAGAATTAAGAACGTAAGAGACGATACGCGGCTCGGAAGAACGCATAATCGTGGTGGCCGTTTCATAGCAGACTACTTTAATGTTTCCTGTTACGACCATCCCGCTGGTTATTGTTTCTCCATTAGATACATACTTAAGCGCACGAAGCAAATTCCCTCGACCGCGTTGCCGTCCGATCCGCCTTTTCCATTTCTTTCCTGCCAACTAGCCGGGAAATTTATCAGGAAACGAAATATGTTTCCTTCTACCATGAAAATCTCTTCAACACCGTATGAACGTTGATAATTAGAGAATAACAACACTGTAAACGCCACGTCTCGTTATTGAATTGAAACGCGAAGACGTTACTTCCAAGATCCACGTAGATTCCAAGATCTAAGAATAGCGCGTTATAATTGTGGCCATAAGTTAACGCGTTAATTAGCCGAATTGATGATTCCGATGGTTCCATGGATAAAATTTAAACACGCGCTGGAAGGCGCGAGCCTCCGCAGGGCGATGCGAAATCCTCTTGTGCTGTACGATGAGACAGGAGCCGTGTATTCAATGTTTCTGTTAACGTTTAATGTTTCTAGACATATACGTCCCGGGAGAAAGACATGAATTCCGCCGTTCCACCGATGAACCTTGTCCACGCGGTCGGCAGTGACGGATGTCGACAGAGTCGATAAAATCGTTTCTTACAAACGGTTGGACCGTGCGATCGGTGTCAACCGCGTAAATTGACGTCGATACAGCTACTTATCGAATTCTAGGAGAATCGACGATCGGTCTCCTCTGTCTGAACGAACCTGGCGCGCTTACATGGCGCGCTTTATGACTAGACTCGCATTTTCATGAAACGACGCTTTCCGTCGACCGACCATGTCGATAAATGTCCAAACGACCATATCCAATCGCGAACACGCCGTTTAGAGGATCGATAGCTGTTCCCGTACAAAGGCTATCCGACAAAAAGACGAGATATTCGCCGAACGCGAGCCTAGCTGTCACGATCGTTCGAGACACGACAAAGTGGCCCTGCCATTTGCTCTCCCGATCTGGATATATCATGTGGAAAATGATGAAGCTACAGCAAATCGTTGTGACGGTTGCAAGAAAACCGAAGAGGGAAACAGGAAGGGACAAACGGGAGAAAAACGATAGAGAGCAGAGACAATCACACGGATAGGGGAAACTTTGATGTACATACGCCTCGAATGTAAATTATTGTGGCACGGTAACGCTACGGAGTATGAAGCACGTGCTCATTGTTATCTCACGACAATCTAAATAATGCAGATAAGCGGAAGAAAATTGCGACAGGCAGGAACACAAGTCATTTCATATCTGGTGATTCTATATGCTTTGCGGAGTTGTACGCTCCAGCTCGAAGAACACAGAGATCCGAATAATATCGTATACCATAGCGGTAGCACGTGTTACATCATAGATGCAATTCGTGTTTGTTCGGTTTTACGAGGAAATATTCGTGGGCGCCTTATTTATGGTCAACGTTCGCCGACCTTACGACCATATTATAGGAGAAGTGGCCCTATTAACTTGGCAACGACAACATCGCAGACCTTATAAATCGTCAATGAAAATTATTCAATTTAAATATATTACTTTCACGACTACAAATTATTTGCCGTAAAATAATATATTACAGCGAATCGTAGACGAGATATTTAGAACCGATATATCTAATTTTGTCAGGATACTTGAATATCTGTTTTAATACGATGACGGGTGTCGAGGCCTCAACCGCGTCATTCACAAAATTTTACGACGAAGTACATCGTGGATGTATTATTTATCACCGACAGTAGCAGTAATATACTTTACAAAGCGACTTACAGATGTACCAGTGACAGAATCGTAAAGACGTCACGAATCTTAACTCAATTTAGCGTGGAAAGAGCTCGAGAGGGAGTTACGAAAGGAAATCCTTTTTATAAAAGGCGACGTGAGTTACTATTAGAAATATGCTTGCACGGGAATCGCAGGCTGAACAGAGGAACAATAGGAAAAAAGAATAAATGCCACAAAGTAGAAACGTCGAATCCAAATCGGTCCAATTAAATAGCGAACAAGAAGAAAACGATCGGCGTTGCATAACGTTTATAAAAGTGTGACAAACGATCCAGAAAAAAAACTGCCGCGAGTGCTTATCGTTAACAATGGCAAATCGATGCTGAGTACAAAACCGTTGGAACGTGCGTTCACGGTAAATGCACTTATATCGTCGTGAAAGCGAATCGGTCGACGAGATGTTTCAAAAAATTTGGCACTTTTTTAACGTTGGCCAAATTTACATCCGACTTTAAATCTTCCGCCTAAACGGGAGTGCAACTCCATCGACTTTAGTACCGAACCACGTGACGTTAACGGTTCGTAAATTAAAAGATGGCCATCCCGTTGGTACGAGGCCGCCAAAGAAAGAAGACGTTCCTCGGCCGTTCTGTCGTATAAAATTCACGCGACTCATTGTTCCTGTTTTTATATCATCGGAATTCGCCTTTCGCTGAAAGGATATACGAGATTGTATTTACCCTGTCCCCTTTGCAAAACTGAAAATGATACACGACCGTAAATTTCAACGATGGTAATTATTTTTCTCTTGATCGCGGGCATTCCTTGTTGCAAAATTCTTGCTTGCCACGTGACCGTTAAAACGCGCGCGCAATTATTTACGACATTTCTCCGTGCGCGCTTTCACGAAAGCGATATCGATTATTGCCAGTTGAAAGCAAATTATTTCTACGGACCGATAAATCCTTTGTCATCGATCGAAGATGGTAAACAAATTGGAATAAAACGCGTTCGTTTGGACGCATGAAACCGTCGGCAACAAGATTGGATCCTCGTGAATCGGCAAGCCATGCGTGTTCACACCCTTTACACGGAACACGATCGAAAAGTCGATCGAAGTCGTCCGATAGTGATAATCGAGCATCCGTGAGCCAGCACGTGAGTTGTTGGTATCCTACAGTCATGGAACAAGATGCATGCGCGCGTATATACGCGTGCACACAACCCTGCGGGTTATGGCTTCGTGCAACCGCAATGTTACTTGAAAATTAATGCAGTATAAATCAGAGGCAACACGTCCGCGACACGCTCCGGAACATCTGCATTCCCTAACGTTTCAACCATAAAACGATACCAACGACAGCATCGCGTTCATATTTATCAGTTCTCCTCAAGATTTCTTAGATCGAAAAGATTCGTTCGAGTGAAAAAGTCGTTCGCGTTGAAGACAATCGATACGATGTCTGTACGACCGATTGTTTGTCAGTTTTTACCGGAATACACGCGTTCAACGAAAGTTCGACGCGATAGAGCACGGCGCCGCTATTATCCTTTTTACATGAATGTTTTATGATCGCATGGGCGCAGGGGAAATGTCTATCATACGCTGGAAACGCAACTTACGGTTCATTTTACAAACTCGTGAGGTATCTCCGCGCGATCAATACTCACGATGTGCGTCTGAAATGGTTTCCTTCGTTGCATATGGAAACCTTCCAAGACACGTAATGTCGTTCGCCACAGTGGAATGCAACGTTAAACGAAATAGTAGAAATCTGCCGATAGTGCCGTTCAACGAGACACAGCTATTTTAAAAATCCCTCTTCCAATCTTGTAACTAATTGTCAGATTATAATTGGCGTATCTTTAACAGGTCGCTCGTATTCGCTATCGATGAATTTAAATTATGTCTATTGATTATCACGGGTAATTTATATCGCGCGAAACAGGAAATATTCTTTATGACTGACCACGATATCACGAGTATCGCGAGACCGTAACAGGTAAGTGACACCGTATAAATAGTTTGAGTAAGACATTCTTATAATGATCGTATCCACTCGTAACTATCGATCGATAACAAAAGAGGGTGGTGCACATCTACCTACGTTGAACTCGCGTTACATTCTGTTGGCCGTACCGTCTAGACGCGCACATCAGCATAAAGAAAACCAAGATCAAGCTATAAGTTACCTAACGATAAAATCTGTACACTACGAGCGAATAATTTATTGCTAACATATTTACATTTGTTTTAAACGATCGCGATGAGTATAGGTAACGCGTACGGATATCTGAAAAAAAAAGAATGTTTGCTCGATCAAGAAAGCATGTACGCGCGTATTTTCTCGTCATTCTTTCCTTCCTTTCTCCTTCTCTTCTTTCTTTTCTTTTTTTTTGTTTTTTTTTTTTTTTTTTGTTTAATCATCGCCTCGCTTATTGAAAGATTTAAACGAATAATTCTAATTACAGATTGCATGAATATGCAAACGATCCTCGTCACTGTGTAACAGTTATCAACTCGATCTGTTACTTCGATAGTACGCGCGTACATACCTCAGTATCATGAATTTCATCGACTATGTCTGGAATCCAGTGAAAACCTGTCTCCGAATGTTTAATTAAATTGATCCGTAAACAGTTCACCGTGTGTATTTCAGAACCCGCGACGGAGGCCTATAGCTACGTTAGAACGAATGTTGCACTCGTTGTGCAATAACCAACACGTGCCGTGTCTTAAATATAGAACAAACTGTTTTCCTCTCTCTCTCGGTCCTTCTCTCTGTCTCGAGTCTTCGCTAAATGCGTGGTTCGGATCAAAGAGAACAACATACAAATCTTAAAGTACGATAAGAAATGCATTGTCACTCGACTTCCGTGAATGCTTGCTAATTGAAGGTCGCGTTATTTAACGTCTTATCTCCAAAAAGGACTTGCGCCAACTTTCCTCGCTTTTATATCGCGTAAGAGCATGCCTCGTCGATTTCGCTAAAATTCTACGTTGTCGAATTTATGCGTTCGATAACATCGTTCAATCTGACTTTACCTCTCGACATTACGTAAACGATACTTTTTATTACGTTCGTCGGATCATTCGTTACGATTACGATAATACACTCGTAGAAATCCGTGCCTGCCTGTACTCGCATCCCGAGAAATTCGCAACTGACATACCGAACAAGACCGTGAAATCAAGAAAAATACAATTTACAGAGTACGTACGTACATGCTGTTCGTGTCACGCCTTTTCAGACGGAACGTTTGCCTCGAGCTGCGAGCATCGATTCATCGAGACAGTCGAGTAATCATTGCGACGGAAGCCTTTGATATTCGTTGCACGTGAAGATATAATAAAATTTCGTGAATTCGTCGAAGAAATTCGATTAAATGGCAAAGATAAACAGAGAAGTTATTAAAATTTCCAAGCGTCTGATCGCTCCATGTTTCTAACGCTTCTGATATACTTAAGCAAAAGAAAAAGAACGAGTCAAGGTCGCATGATAATAAGATAGCTTATGTACAAGCCGTATCTAAACAAAGTTGAAACAGCGTCGAGATCAACTCGATGAAACAGCTTTGCGTTGCTCGACTTGAATTTCAAATTCTCGAGTATTTAAATATATTCGCTTCTCGATAGTTTGAGCAACAAACAACCGATGGAGCAGCCAATTAGAATTTCGCAATCGCGCGCATTTTAGATCGCAACGGAAACTATTAAGTAAAGATTGTCCCATAATAATCTCGCGTTCGAGTTAAATTCAGATTTGGAACGGCTGCTCTGTAGATGAGAATGATTAAAATGTGAAAACTGTACCGAAGTTTCACTCACGTATAAGTACGTCCCGAAGAAATATAATCCGTGACGACCATATATACCTCGTTGCATCGTACCGCACCGCGCACCTTGGCAAGCGACATTCATTTATTTCGGACGCCGACTTTAAATCCATCGGAACAATTAACCGGCACGGTACCGGTGCACGCCTGCACGCATATCGCGTGGGCGTCACGTTCAAAACACCACGAACAATCTTCCTGTATCGTGTGCTTGGCGCGCGGCAGATAAGAGAAAAGACAAAAATTGCTGCGTTGCGGCAATAAAAATAAGGCGAAGCTGTATACGCGGACGGTGTAAGCACATTGCGCGTTGAAATAACGACCGTCGTATAAAGGCCTAAGGTTTACCTTTCGAACGTGTTCCGGACAGCTTAAAGCATGATATTAAAAAATCGAACTTATCGATTTTTTTTAATGGCGAGGAGAAGGAGATAGGAAGGTTGCTTTTCTCTTTTATTCTTACAGCGTTTCTTCGTCAATGTATGAAATTAGATACGAAGAGCTAAAGATTTTTATTAAGCTGACCTGGTAAAAACGTGTCAAAAGAATGTGTACGACCCAGTCGCGCCTAAAATTGGAATCTCGATGCGAGATTGTGATCGTGAAGCTCACGTTACTTTTTTAATACTTCCAATTTCCTACGTTTAATAGGGTCGTCAATAAACAGCAGCGAAAAACGAACTTACGACGGGTAGACGGTGAGGATTAAACGCGAATATAAAAATGTTCTAAACGAACGATTAAGATTCTCCATTAAGACCGCGTTTTCGATCTTTATTCGGGCTATTAAATATCTCGAAGAATTCCAGGTACACACCCATATTCTCTTTCAACGAAAACTTGGGATTCACCGATCTTAGACGGATAAGAGATTTTGTAACGCGGTATCGAACGATAAGACGAATGGAAATTAGGTGCATTACCGGGTATATTTGAGCCGCTGAACGAATGGTATTCAACGTATCGTCTTTGACAAGAAGCATGCATCACTTTCACAAGGACTGCGAGCGGTACGCGGGTGATGAATCGTGGCACGATGTTCGTTCATTTTTCACGTCCATAGAGTACTGTACCCAGGTCGGCGGTGCCGTACGGGTTTCGTTTGGCTTTTAATGTCTCCCAGAGAAAAATATATCCGCGAGCAATGCGTGTTACGAACGTTAAGCCGTCTCCACCCTTTAGCGGAATTTATTATTCCGTAGGTATTCACGGTTGTTGAGTATCCCACTGGTTGGCCGTGATATATAACCGACAAACGTTCATTTGTGACGAAAAATATTTTTATTAATTGCCTCGCCGACGTACAGCTCCAGTAACGTCAATATTTATAGCACGTTTTTTAAGCACGCACCGCGTACAACGGATACAAATAATATTTAACGTTGTATTACTGAAACTTCATTGACGGTCGTGTAATTTTAGCATTCGAAACGTCGTCGATACTCGACCGCGTGAATAATTAAATTCGGCGATGTCTCCACACGATTCCGATAACTTCGAAGAGTAAACGCGTACGACAATGGAGCTATGAAAATTGTATTTGACCTTCGATAATACTATGCGGTGTTATTTGTACGACAACGAAATTGTATTGAATCGAATCGGAATATCGAGGAAGGTCACGACGAACGATAACCGTACTAAGTGTCGAGTAATGCGCGTCACGATGCAAATGCGTTTCAACGTTTAAACCGTAAACGTATCTCGGCAACATAAACGAACAAACGGCAGAAACACGAATTGAATTCCAAAAGGATTCGCGAGATGTTAGTATGCATACATAATGCTATGCATCACGGGGCGAATATTATTGATGCGTCTCGCGAATGCAACCGCGTGATGCACGCCCGAGCGATGGCCTCTATTAAATTCGGCTCGACGCTAAATATGCTGATTCGTCGCTGCAGGTGGCTGTGGTAGTGGTTAATGGCGATGCCGTTCGTAGAGGAGAAGGTGACCAAGGGGCCGACGACCGATTTTCACGGGACAACCGATAGGGACACACGTGCTCGAGGAACCCGTTCCTTCGAGGGGAATTTTTTTCTCGCCAGGACTCGGTGGACGCGATCGCCGATTCGTCGCACTTGCGAAAAGAACGCGCATATTTATCGTCGTCGTTAATAACGCACCGCAAGGGGAAATGACGGCAAGAATTTCTTTCAACCACCGCGGCGACATCGATTCGTTTTTCGATTCGTATCTTCTGTCGCGCAATTCATTTTTTCCTCGAGCTCTTAAACACCGAGCCTCATTAAGGTCCTATATTATACAGGACACGGCCGTACGCTTTCTAACGCGCCAACGATAATCGTCGACGATGAAACGACGAGGTTCGCGTTCGTAAAATTGCCGAAACGCATCGACGAGAAGGATCAAACGCGTGCGAACGGAAGCTCCACCGAAGAATAACGTCGCAGGTGCGCGACGAAATTCTTCCGCATAAATTGACCAGGCCGAGTGGCCATGCACGATTAAATAAATATTCTTAAGAAACTTACTTACTTTGTACTAAAAATTGTTTATTCGAAGGGGTCGAGATGCAATCGGCGAAATTTACCGGCATACCGGTTTGTCGAGTTTCCCGGCGATGTTAATTTCTCAGTTGTAATTGTCACCCCCTACTTCCAAAATGAACCATCGAGCTATCTAAACGTTCGCACTTCGGATAAAGAACCACGTTTTAGCCCGTCGCAAAATTCAACGTATCGAAACCTATAGCTGTATCTTAAAATGTTCGATAATCTATGAAACTACGTATTCTTAACGTATTCTACGTTAAAAAACGATAAAGTGGCGATCGAAGAAGTCGCTGGAATCGATTTGTAGTTCAGCAGCCACGCAAACGATTTTCAATGATCCACAAATAAATTCTGCCCCTTGCGCTGCCAGCGAAATCGTCATGACGATAAAACGACTACAGATCGAGTGTGTACCCTTTCGCCATTGATTATCCTTTTTTCACGATATATACGTCCAACTGGTTTACGAAGGCAAGCCAGGACTTTTTCCTCGTGTTTTGTCCATCCGGTGCGCCACGGACGATCACGAAGAAGCAAGGAGAGTAAGAAAAAGCAGAGAGGAAGCCGGAGTAGGAGGAACAGAAGGAAGAAGAGGAAGAAAAGGAGGGTTAACGCACTCGCCACACCCTGCTTTAAAGATTGTAAACGATTATTAATGCCCCACCGCGGCTGACCCGTAACCTGGCGGTGCATCTCTCTTTGTATCCTTCTTTCTTCTCTTTGGTTTTGCCTCTACGTCTCCTCTTTCGCCCTCGAAATATCCCAGCAAGAGTAACAAAGCCGAGTGGCATAACCGGGAGAAATCGAACGTATCGAATGCCCGATGCAGCCGCTTATTCGACGCTTTTCTTAATTAGCGAGCCACGTTATGGTATATAATTTGAAAGTTACGCTCTGCTACGCTAACTAATTTGCGTAACACACTGTGACCGTCTGCATTAAGATATTCCCAGCCGATCAGCCGGAAGAATTTAGAGACGAATAATAAAGTTTCAGATAAACCAGTTAAATCGGTAACTCGAGTAACGTATCCGAGTTGAATAAAGCAAGCTGGAAAAAAATACACGGGTTGGAAACGCGAATGTTAACGAAACGGAAGAGCGAGAAAAAAGGAAGATAGATAGCTATTCCGGATGAGGAAAAAATTTGTCGATTGCCAAGAGGTAACGGAGGGTAGAAACTTGAGAAACTTTCCTTGTACGTACCAACAGGATATCGAGCCTGTAGATTTCGATATAAACCAGCTTTTATCGAAATGATTACAGCGATGCCCATTGAATATTACCCTGAACTCGCGATAAAGGGGAATGGCAATAAATTGCAGGAGACGGAAGTTTGTAATACTTTCGGTAGTCCTTATTTATCGATATTTACGAGACAGTTTCAGTTCCTCGAATTCACCATTATCGGATGTTCGTTTAAGCCGCTCGCTCGATAATCCAATGATCCGTGATATGAAACGATACGACGTGTATAAAGATAACGTTTCGGTACATCGAAGAAGTGTCGATGTTGCATTATGCAAATTGCACGTGACACGTGCTATATATTTCATGGAAGTTGCGGCATCTCGTCACGGCGGAAATTTTGCATAAAATCGCGTTGCTTATAACGGGTCCGCTTGCCAATTCGTAATTGAGCGACCGACAGAAGTACGAGGGAAAAAAGGGGGGAAAGGATAAAAACGAGGAGAAATCATGTGTAAATATGTCACGAAATTTCTGCGTGAAATTTCATGCAACAAATTTCCTCGTGTTGCGGCAGCTAGTTAAAAAAAGGGTACGAAATTTTTTCGTAGCGTTCGGTGTGTCGTGATTGTACAGCCGCGTTGTACCGAGGAAAAGCAAGAAACGGCGATAAAACACCGTAACCGTATTAAAATTAGTAGAAATAGATACAATGACTCACCATGAAAACCATGAACCTTGATTGCAGGTTGGCGCTCTCGATGTAAGTCACCGTTTCCAGCCACCGTGCTCGCCTGTGTACGCTATTCGCTTCCTTTCTCCGTTTCAATCGTTTTCCTGGGGTATTAATTCACTTCACAGCCGAGAAATCGATCGGTCAGTCCACTTCGATAATCACAACTCGATTGCACTCTGTCCAATCTTACGAATATACTCTCGTAAAGAGAACACGCGGTCACCGATAATTTAAAAAATCAAACCAATGAACGAGCGGAGAAAATTGTGGTGGTAGAAAAAAAAAAGTACGACGTGAAAATAATAGCCCGCGATTCGACACTTATTGCTTCTTCGATTATATTATATTTATATATGCGTATATGTACGTGTGTGTATGTATATATAATATATATACGTGTATATTTGTTACGCCTATTAAGCGACGTCTTCTAACAACGATTATATAAAACAGCGTGTGATGTATCGTCTATTAATTTAACTATCTAAGTAACTTATTAATTGGCTATCGGTGGCGACAGATACAGATACTGGCTCTCTACTGGCATCTGATTGGCATACTGGCATGAATACTGGCCCGTTCGGCGTACGTCACCTGCAACATACAAACGTACGTATCTGCATTAGAAATTAGTCTACACGATTGCGGGAAACTTAACCAGTAACGGCATGGTTTTATCATAATTCTACTCGTTTCTCGTTCCTACTAAATTAAAATCCTGGAACTGAGTAAAAGCAACTAATTGTTCTACATTCTAAATGTTCTTGTTCGTGCTATTCCATATTCATTTAACGCCAAGACAACGTTTCGTTCTATTTAGATCGTAGTTAATGTTAATTCTCTCTCTTTTACGTAATTGGAACCTTTGCAGATGTAAAAACAACCTAAACCAACCTGATTCGTCTACGGTATATGAAAATATATTTGCCTATGAAACTAATCGACATGAATCGTCGAAAGAAATTATCATGTTTTACAGTATCGTTACGAAAAATGCAACAGATTGAGCGTAATAACGAGCGAATGCAACGGCATCATGTCGACGGGCACGGTCGACAAGTACCAAGCCAGGCCCATGACGCACCCGGTCTTTATTTAAATCATTCGATCCGTCACGCTATAATCGATTAAAGCTAATAGTCGGGGAAATAGACTTGCACCGAGATGCACAATTTCTAGCTACCGCACCCCTTGCGAACCTTCCGTACCACGATCGAGCATCCTGCAATTTAATCAACAGCTCAACATTTTTATGCATTAATCGAGTTCCCTGTGTACACATTATTTTAGATCGTTATATCGAGATATTGCAAGAGAATTTCCATTTTATCCAGTCTTTCCTCTCTTCTTCGCTATCGTTAGAGCACCTTGTAATTTCAGGAAATATTCTCCTAACACGATGGTACTTTAAAATAAAAAAAACGTAATTGCAACAAGTACTGAAGATTCACAAGGTATCTGATATGTAATTTGTAATACGCTATTAGCGTTATGCTATATTCAATACACACTGTTGCTTTCATCCTTGGTACTTTGTACGTTTTCCTAATTGTTTCGGACAACGAATCGTTAAGTAAGATAGGTAAATGAAATTTCATAGGTTTGGCTCGCGGCTGTGGCCACAAAGAAACGATCTACGTTAACGGTGAATTCCAGATCCGGCACGCATAATGTAGTACAAACATTTTGTATACAGCGTGTGTAAAAATCGCATTGGAATTCGCACTTTCGTTAGTGCACTTTCACAGCGGCTTCGTAACGGTAGCCCTTGCACTCCTACGGGTATTGTACGCTTCTCTGCAATCGAGTAATATGCAAAACACGTCGTGTCGGCAACTCGAAGTAATTGTCAAACACAAAAGCATCGATGGCTAGCGATATACGTATTAAAAACGTAGAAAATCAAACGTAGGATAAAAGAGAAAGACTACAAAACTAACGGAAATCTATAATACATATACGAATACTTCCTGCTGCGTAAATTTCTGTACGAGTCTCGTTGAATTCTACACGTGTCATTAAAGTTCTAATGAAGCGTAGGTAATAAAAGCTCCAACATGATCGTTCCGTAAGAAAGTTCTATGACTGTGTTTGACCCCAAGCTACGCGTTAGCCTAACGTCAATGAACTACGAGTCTAGAAGAAATTATGAACATTATAGTTATGCAATAACATCTGCTTAAGTAACTGAAAGCTGTTGCATACGATCCGTTACAAATTGCGTTTTTCCATGAAATCGTGTTCTTTACACGATCTTACCTCCTTACGTCCAAGTACTGCATCGTATCGTCTCTTTAGTATTACTTATTGTTCTACACGTGTCAGGTTTGTAACGCGACAGAATTTATTTTTCATGGAATATTATTTATCCTTTCCTCGATATCGTTGCATCGTATAGCGTAACTGTATAAGATGAAACAAACGTGCACCGAGATCAGGCAAAGATGATCATCGATCCATCTATCGATTCAACGATCGATCGCCGCCAGTTCGTCTTATCGCGAGACAAACACCCTGACGATGTGTTATACTGATAAAATTACTATGACGCGTAATCGGTTTATCGATCTTGATCCTAAATCATCGTAGCCTGCGTCTGTTTTCGTCAAAATACGGAACTTTGCAAGCCGGTTACGTGGTCGGCGCGTTCACAGTTTCCACTTTAAGAACATAGTTGCACCGCCGTGGCACTCCGCTCTTAATTGAAAGGTTACGAAACTTCGCGTTTAACGAATAAATGCGCGCTGCCCGACTCAGGCAGAACCTTCAGTACGGAATATACCAGATCATCCATTATATCTCTTTCTGTAGATACGACTATGTATAATCGTGGCTGAACATGAAAACTTAGATACATCAAACGACGCATAAAAGTCATTTACATAATTTTGTGTTATATAACGTGGCATCTTTGTTCCAGACGTTGAATCACACGCGAGAATTAAGTTTAACGCCTTCGACATCGAGCATCGCGTACTCGCCTTTACTCTTACGTATGCCTCAGCGATTTAAGTTTCACGGAACATCGAGATAGATCGACTAGGAACTACACACGCGAACCGGTGAATAGCTTATTTCCGTGTATCGGCGTACCTGCGAACCTACACCTATATGCTTCAGTCTGGCTATATACGCGCCTCTATAAGTTTATGAATGGAACAGCACGCGTGCGCGACGACTGGAACAGTTCAAGCCGGCAGCGAAAGTGACCTGCTCTAACTTGTACCCGCTCCAACGCACGACGTGTATACACTAGCGTGTACATGCACACGCTAGAGGCGTAAGAACTGCCTCGGATAATTACAGCGAGTAGCTAACCACTCGGTGGACGCGAGAGTGTACCGCTGCCGCAAGTGTGAAACGCACTGCGGGTCGCGGGCCGCGGGGTGCCACGAATGCTATTCGCACAATTTCTGCCAGTTAAACGACTAAATTGCAAAATATTATATATAAACATTTTTATCTATAGAACGAATACAGTTTGATTGTTTCAGTTTGATTCAATCGGATTCAGTATCGACGGGCTTACGATTCAACGATCGTTGTCGTTGGTATATATCGTTCAATTTCTACTTAATAAGTGTCACGGAATCCGTCGATTCCATAGAATGCCATGAAGAAACTGGCTAAGTAAGTCGTTACGGCATCTATAAAATTTTAAGCGATCGCGACTATTTAGACGCGATAATAATCATTGACATCGTTCCCGATAATGAGTAGAAAGTTACGACTTTTAGTATTAATAAAGAATCAAGGGGATAAACACGTGGACGAAGAGATATGACTTTCTCGTGGGCGGTGCCAAGATCAGGCTTTGATAACGTTGGTTAAAATTAAATAAAATGCATCGTTGTCCGTAATACAGAAATTTGTAGCGAGGTCTCCTACGAGACGGGAGAACCGTGTTACAATAGCTCAAGGGAAACTTGTCCTCGAGTCGAAAAAAGACTCGCGTTCCTTAGATTTCACCGATCAGAAGCAACGCGGATTTTCACAATCGGCAGCAACGTTCGACTCGCTGATTCGGGACAATTATTTCAACGACGCACACAGAGGCTCTGTTATGGCACATTGTAAAGTTTAGCAGCTGGTTTGACGCACAGCTATAAAGATACACGGTTGCGTTTCTTTTTTCCTTGCCCAGCCTCTCGTATACTGCTATGTCGAAATAGATATCTGCATGAAACTCGGCCAGTTGTACTACCGGTGCAAATAATTGTGTTATACCAGGACATGTAAGATAATGATCGGTACAGATCAGTCGTATCCGCGTGTGAACCAAAGCACATGTACCATTACCAAGACATTACCTTATCTGGCCTTCTCTCTTTTCGCCTTGAAGACTACCATAGCCCGTACAAGCATTCGAGACAAACGCTAGATCGAAAGAGAGAAAGATACGAAGGAAGTAGCAGCGATAGTAATTGCACATGATATGTGTAATTTACATAAAAACACCGAATCGTATGAAACGACAGGCAATCCCTAACGTGTCTCGCTTCGTAATATAAAATTCGTGACAGACTGCGTTATCGTATGAATGCAAGATAACAAAGTGCAAATACTTCATTCAAACGATTCCGATTGCTAAATCAGAATCGTCTAAAATCAGAAATGGAAATTCTATGACTAACGAAACGAAAGCCTATCGAACGTGTTTACAGATCACGTTCTCGACCATTAATCATAATCACTCCCGCCACTTATGCCTTTGGTATTTGTCGTTTCTTCGAATACAAAGTTGATCCACTCGCTCGGTGATCTTTTAAATTCGATCGATTGATCTTTGGCGGCCACGGCACGGTTCGAGTCCCGTTCCACCTAATGAATCCGTCAACGTCGTTAATTTACGCCGATCCGATAACAACATTTTTTCTTGGTTCTTTCAGCGATTAACCTTATCAGTGGATGGTACCAGTTTCTTTCGGTTATCGCGAATCGATGCTGTTTAATTAAATTAATTGCGAACCACGAATAAGCTTTAGTGGCTCATCATCGAGAAATGATAAAAAGAATATACTTAGAAAGTATAACAGTGACTCTATATAAAGGAAGCCAATTATATTAACACATTATGTTTGGCATGATACGTGCAATTAAGGTGTACAAAAAAGAAAGCTCTGCCGAGAACCATTTGACTGTGCTGAAATTACAACCATCGTGTTCCGACCTATTTAAGTCTTGAAATAATTACATACATCGTTTCCACGTAAAGCGAACAGCTTGTCATCTGCCGTGCTTCTCTCTCAATTTCTTCTCGGGTTACATTAATATTACATCCGCGAAACGTCTACTTTACATGATACCGCCATAATAATGTTAGAACGGTCTAACGTTGACGGTGCACACCGGGCATTAATAACCTCCGTTCGTGGCTCGCACGGTGCTGTACATTGACGTTAATTTGAAATCTGTTCAACCGAGATCTTATCGATTTATTTCGAAAGCGAATCGTGTTTTAGCATACGGTGCATACTTGACGACACTTTGCCGTATGTACGTGACACGTGTGTACCGAGATGCACGCTTGCATTTATGTTTCCATTTGTATAGATTCGCATGGATTTAATACGAACCCAGTGAGCCGATGCTTTTCATGGTACATCGCACCGTTCCACTATTCACCGCATGATGCACGGGTAGGCTTAGTATTTTACATTTGCTTTATATATCGTTGTAAGTCAAACATACATATCGCTATTTTGTTTTCCGTTTTAAAAAAAGGAGGTAATTTTTAATAGGTATCTATACATTGAAAAACCATATCACGTGTAACCGAACATACATTTTCACAAAACACGTTCGTTCCATTACGTTACAATGCTTATCGAATGCCCAATACACGCGTGTGAACCGCGAACGCATTAGCTGGTCGCAAGTACGGTTTCTAATACGCATCGTATAATAACGCGTTAATCGGAATGCAACAAGCTCTGAATGCCATGTCGTGCATATAGATCTACCCATATCTGCAATACATATATATGCATATATCCACATCGGTTCGCCGGTACGTACCACAAAAGAAATTCCTATTCTATCATACATTAATGTACATCACGTACATGTACTTCATACCTTTCCCTAGTATCAGATTTTATCAGCTCGCACGAGACAATGAAAATTAACGAGCCAACCCTGAACCCTCATCCTGAATTACAAAATATGTATCGAGTCGGTTTCCTTCCGTAAATTCTATCTTATGTAAAATATAGGCGATACTGTGAGTAAAATCATCGTATCCTAAAAACCGATTCAACGGAGCAATTCGGATTCAACGAGCGAAACTACCATTGAAATTGATAGGTGAGGAAAATAAAGAAGGAATATCGACTTATGCGCATAATTAGCTTGGTATGGTATTAGAAAGCACGTTTTCCTTTTAAAAATCCTCTCGGCGGAGAATCGGAGAACTAATTTCTCCTGATAGGGTGAAAGGAACGTGCGGCAAATGGTCAGTTTTCTTAAGATGAACGAATTCGTAATCGCCTATTGTTAGGTCAAAAGCAACGTCTCATTAGACGTAATCCAAGACTCTTTAAATACAAGCCCCGAGCTCGCGGTACGACGTTAGAGTATCAATTATGACGGGACGTACATCAATTGAGACGAAGCGTTCCAGTCGTTTTTATCGAGTTTCTCATTATCGACAGCTACTCGCTTCCATACTCTCTTCAGCTTGAACCGACGGCTAGAGTTTGTAAGTGTTCATTTAATTTTATCGCCGACCTATTGGCGTTTTTACTGCTACCAAGACTGGTGCGCGATCTGCTGGTTGTGTAGCATAAAACGTTCCGGCAAACTTAAGCTGAAGTTTCGAGTAATTTAGAAGTCTTCTACCGATAATTGCATGCGCGATTACGAATTGGACTAACGAGACGCGCGTCAGCCTGAGCAAATAATTATTCGTAGTTTTTCTACGAGAGACGCGTATTAAATGATTAAAATAAATATCAACGTGACGCATACCAGACATCCTTAAAGGCATTCAAACGTTAATTGTGTCACTGTGTACAAATAGTTTCTTTCGCTCGCTTTCCACATCAACGGTAATCGTCGTATCTTCCATGCACGTTTCTATACATCAGTGTACTCGTGCTTCGTATCGTCGTTGTTCGCTCCAAAACCCCCGACTTATCGCATTATCTCGTAATCCTTCTCGGCAGAAAGCCCAACGAAACGATAATGAAACAACGGACCGGTAAAACTAGCAGAAACTACCACGAGAGAAGCAATAACAACGACGCCTCGCGTCTTTTACTGCCTCGTACTAAAACTGACATTCGCACGCATTTGCCAGCAGTAATGAGGGACGTAGTTGGAACTATAATACGATGACGTGTAAATAGCAGTCAGTGTTACAATACCCGCTACAACGATTCGAACCAGTTTTATCTGTTCTAGCAGAAATACGTGCTCGGCATAAACTGCGGGCCACAAAACGTAATTCGATATATTATCGGGAGTTACTCCGAATAATTTTAGTACGTAATATCTCCTATTTGTAGTAGATACAAGATACGTGTAGATAAGCAATTTCATTAGCGAACAAAAGAACTAGGTCTATATTGCGAGGAACAACAGATGCATCTGATACAGGAATTAGTCATTACAATTAATCATCGAAGCCTTTGTTGAATAAATGGCATTGTACCTGTTGAGTGTACCACGTGCGATGAACGATTTGCTAAGTAACGTGAAATAAGTACGAAGGAACTGAAAAACAAGGAATAAAAACCTATTACTCTATAAATAACCTTCTACAAACACCATCGGCTGATTATTAATTCCATTATGAGAAGTCGTAATTCCGAATATGTTAACGATACAGCGATAATTTTTCAACGAGTTTCGCTCGCAATATTCGCGAGAATATTGCTGCTAAATTTACATTTGCTTTTAAAGCAATTTACCGAAGAATGAATTAAAGAAAATTCAACAGAGGAATTAATATTATTCATTAATATTATTTCAGACGATGAAGTTTGAAAAAGGACTTAATGCAAAATTAATTAAATCCACTGTAGAATATTTCACAATTATCCTCGATATTGCATAAATCGCGAGACAAGCCTGGCGGCTATCGTGGTAAACAAATTAAGTACGAAGACAAAGCTGTAACAAACTACGGAGAGAAAAACTAATCCGGACCTGTGGAACAATTTTAATATCATCGATGCCACTCTTTCTTCCCGAAAGGGTGACTAAAGTTATGTGTGGACGTGATATTGAACGGTAGCCGTCAGCGTGCGATCCCATTAGCCTGTATTGTATGCTAATGAGCGGTTGTCGCCTGTGATCCATGCTTATATCGTGTTATATCGCCAGCAGCGGTTCTCTATTTTTCAACCTTTGACACAACTCTTTTTTTGTCTAATCATGAAAGTAAAAAGGACGCGTCGATACGTTTAATCATTGCATCGTTGTAGTGTTACAGACACTTCGATGCCGTTGAATCGTTTAGAATTTCAAGAGCATTTTCATATTTTTGTCAGCTATTCCCTTGACCAAGATAAAATACAATATACGTAACTTCTTCGACGATTCGAGTAAAGCTTATTTCGTAAGACGCCGGAGATGCATTCAAGCCAATTAGATGGTTAATTAACGTACGCTACTGCGTTCCTCGCATATTTGGGAATTCAACGCTTTTCCAATACGATTAAGGAACGAGTGAGAACTGCTGTTAAATACGCCGTTAAATTATGTACGGTTTATCATCTAGATACTTATTGCAATTACAGGTGAAAGAATTTTAATGAACTTTACTGGCAGCCCTATCTATGAAAATATTGGGAAATTTCGATTAGTTTTAAACGGAAGACATGTATTACTATCGAATTCTATCATTAAAATTCATGAAATAAGTATCTATCGGAATACGATTTTTGAAAGAATTATTGTCATTCGCGACGGTATACAAGCGTGTACAATGTTTTCTATTTTAAGTAGCCCTAAAATGCAACTAGTTCTTAATGCCAAGGTAACCACGAATTAATGGGTGCGTAAATTTTTTATGTGCCATTAAAATGATCGTGAAAAGGATCGTACGCACGCGGTTGTTTCGCGCTTGCGTTGGCGTCCAAAGGCACTCGAGTCGAAGCCCGAACACAATGATGTTCTGTGCAAAAGACTGAAACGAGTGCAATTAACGTTACGAGTGCTAGCAGGTCATTATCCGACTGAATCCAGTCTCGTCTCAAAACCGCAAATTACCTGCGCCACTCACACACGCATCACGTGCGCACGTAAACACGCGCCCAAGCTTACAAGCTTGTTCGTACATAGTATCGCAATACAAAATGAATTAGATATTAACAATTAAGAACACGAGTCTATAACCGTGTATTATTTAGATACGCGCATACGAAGAAATATTCATGAACAAATTAATTATTGCAGAGAAATGGTTCGTGTACGGCTGCCTCTCTCTTCTAATTCACGCAACGTATTAAGACATAAGTATACGTGCCACATAAAGAACATTTTAACGGTGGAATAAAGAGGAATAAATAACAAACTCATTAAAATTCACAGCATGAGCAACGGACAAAACGAACGATTTGCAAGTTTCGCTATAAATACGGTTTTTGACGCCCGATCAAACGCACAATTAACCAGAGTAAACTAGTGGCAATAACGAACGAACACACAAACAACATGTACCTAATGAAACATCGTGTACGCGAGAACACCGTTATTCGAACACGAGCAACGTTGGATCTAACGTTTCTTTTCAATTAATTCCTATTCGTTAGTCCATGCGCACTGGTGCGAGATAATCATGTCAATAATCATCGGACAAGTTACGTAGCAGCAGCACGATCGCGCGCATTCGTAGACGATTAAAACGTCTCGTCGTACGTCAGAAGTCGAACGAAGTCAAAATCAGGGACGACTAGGCGTTGTCACTTGGCTTGCCGAGCCCAATATTACAAACCGTGTCGGTATAATTATGCTACGCGCTGTCAGGTAGATGAAGCTGATACGAACGTGGGACCATCTAAGCGCCTTTAGAAGCATAAATAATCCTATTAAACGTGTCACTGGCTGTGTCAACAATCTGACAGCCTACAAGTATAAGATAGTCAAAGGAACAGTTAGGTGCGTTCTCTCCTATGCACGTTGATTCTGCGGTCAAAATCAATGTCGGAAAGTCAGGGGCATCGCTGTGTCCGTACCACAAAGATGCGTTTAAAGCGCATCGCGCTCAAACATTACGCAACACACCGGTTAGATAGATATTTGTCTACCATAGCGTCAAGTGGATGACTAACTAAATGCCACACTATTGAACAGGGTATATACATATATGTATATAAATCGTTTGGAAAATATTTCCTCTAGTCCACTCTTATTCTATCGTTCGGTTCTAAAAATTGGATTCATTGAACTGTGTTCGACCCAATTTTTTTTATTTAGAAGTGGAATACGTTGCTCGATCGGTCAGATTATCCAGGTTACTCAAAAATGTTTCTTTCGTATCAAATGTCAGAGTTTACATGTATTAGCGCTAAATAATTAAATGGACATTGGCGTAAATGGTGTTGGAACGGTGTACTATGCATTGAAAATGCCGCATCAACACTAACGGAGGTTAAAAAACATACAATTACAGTTAACAGTTATCCTATAGACGCGCAGGTGTTTATTCATTTAGATTCCGCAAGCTACTTCACCTCTCTCAACGTGTAGCTAAATATAAGTATACAAAACGTAAGCGGTTTCAAGTGTTGTCGAGATGTCTGTAAACTTAAAGAGGAAAAGCGAGTTTCATTTCCGAAACCATAAAATAAGGAGAACATGCTGAACGACTTTATAATTTTGTATCGCGTATTTTTATTCGATAAAAAGGTTTCATACGTAAATCTATAGAAATAGCATTAGAAATTTCGCAAGCTAACTTATAAATTCAAATCTATAAATTATTAAACGATACAGTCACGATATATTTCAAGAAATGAAATTCTTTGGTTCGTTCAGCTCGCAGATCGAACACGATTAACAGTACTTTTTCCAGAGGTTATAACTTCCTAGATACGGTTCGATGAAGTTTTGTCGCAAGCATCCATGGCGAGACTCTCGTAAACCTGACAATTATACCAACTCGTACCGTGGACCATGAGTCGCAAATGAAATAACCGCGAGCGAACTAATAACCGTCCTCTCTGTCTCTTTGTCTCTTACTTCGCACCATCGTGTCCATTCTAATGCTTGTGCGACTGTGACAAAACGTTATTCGTTAGATGTACAACGTCAGTGAACCAAATTAGGAACGTACAACCGCAAATTAAGATGCGCCTGGCCGTTTCTACTGTCTATATTTGGAATATTGTACCGTCTATCTATACAAAGTCATATCTCGGACCACCTTCGCGATACCATCAATTTCCAGTTGCAACGACGCTCTTGTCTCGGAAATTTACACTTTATGAATATTTTCACTTTTAACCGGTATATTTTAATTAAATCTTATCTGATACAGCGAGGGGAATGTATCCAATTAAGAACTTAATTCTCGAATGAATAACAATTTTATGCGATCAAAGTGAAGTAATACTGATTCGATCTCAGTCATTGAACAAACTGTATTCGTTTGAGTTAATGGCTATAGAATATGGAAACGATGGACATAATTTGCCAATCATGTTTGTCAGGTAAATAATCGAATTAAAATTCCGTTTGTTGTGGTCACACTGGGGTGCTAAAAGCCTCAGCCATCGTTCCAGTTTATTGCACTTCGAGGCGGTAGGTCCCAAGAGGAGTATGTGACAAAACAGAGAATCCTCTTTAGGTTGTGCACTCCCAAGAATCGCATAAATTTCAGAACTAGTTTGTGAGAATTTAGTTGGCTAGTAGCCACGAAGGTAAACGCATCTACGACGGTTTTACAAGAACGAGTACCTGCTTACACCTGGCTTTGTAGGATCAGGTGCAAGATCGATATTCTTTCCGTTTCTTTCTTTTCCTAGCCACATTGTAACATTCACGTTCGCTCTTTCAAATTTACGAGTACGATTATTAGATCCAGCGAGATTTTAATGCATTTCAAAACGATTCAACTTTTCTTATTAGAAGTTCTATAGAAGATGATAAGCTGGACCATTAATCGACTTTATCAATTTTATCTCATATTGCTAATTAAAAGTTTAAATAACGATTGGCTTCAAAGGGCGTGTACTTTTTCCTTTTTCTTGAAAAAGCAGATAAAATGTACAATGGCATATTAATAAAAACCAAGAACAACGGTACGTATCGTATGTATATCGTCGATTATTGCCAAGAGATTATCAATGAGTGTGTACGTCTATTATGTGGTGCATATTGCATTGTGGCCAGCAACGTGTCTCGTACAATATTATTTGTAAACATTTACTACACTAATATATATTCTTCTTTCGATTCCTATTCTGTGCACATTTCAAATAAAAATGTTCAGAAAAATATATTTAAAAAATGGATAAGGAATCAAATTATTATACAATTACTTATTATCAATGTTTTAGAAAATAGCAAACAATTATAATTAAGATATACGACGTATTACGAGAATATCCTCTAAGATTCATAGACCCACCGGGACTTTCAACATGAAATATTTTTAATCGCACATATGTACACGGTGTGGACATTAATATTTATGATATATAATCAGCGAACAGTTTTAATTAAGCAGTTTATTCTAAAATTTGTGATGGTGATCACAACTCGAAAAACTTAAGAAATAACTACGCCAGAAATACAACACAGCTTGCATTCCTGTGTGACAGAGCGGTGGAGGACAGACGCAGACAGGAGGTAAAGATCGATAGAGGTTCGTCGACTCGACAACTGACTAGGGTCTATATACTGCTCGACGTTACTTATGCTTATAGTCATAAAAATTATAATTACGTTACACGCTACAATAATTGTTTGTTCAAATGTAATTGTCTATTCAATTATAAAATTGCATATCCTATTTATTTCCACTTAAACGAAATATATAAAAAATAATGTTGCCTCGAATGAAAGAAGATAAAAAATGGCGGGAAAGAACTGATACGAAGGAAATATGTTTGGTTGGTAGCCATGAAATATTGTTCATCCGAAATTTTAATTTGACAGGCCAATAACTATTAATTAAATTTTGACCTACCCTTGATTATCAACCAAATTGAAAAACAAAACGCTCGCTCAATCGTGTGAAAATTACTTTGAACAAATGTCTCAAAGGAGATACAATGTATGGTTAAAGTTTATTTCAATGTACAATATTTCGTATGCACCAATTTAATATGTACTTTGATTTTTAAAACTCAACATGTTTATCGGTGTAACAAAAACAATGTTTTTTCTGCTTTTTTACTTTACGATAAATATATATGTTTTTTACTCACCAAGCTTTCTATCAAGATGATATCAGGAACCGATCTTCTCACACTTGACTTAATCCGAGTAATGGCGTTTCTGGCATTGGCTATCACAGAGTTTCCGCGTGAACGAGAAATTACTTCGAATTGTCATTGTTGCAATTGACGCATAAAGATGCAGTTGCAGGCACAGCACGAAATAAAACGAAAAATCACTTTTGACGAAAGTTCGATAAAAAAAGAATTCAGTCACTTCACATATTCACACGGAGTCTGGTTCATGCAGTCAAGTGATTCGTCACAGGTACAAACGATTGTCAAAAATTTGTGTCCGTACAAAAAAGCTTTCACATTCTGCGATATCCGATTACCAAGCGAGCCTGAATGTTGTTTTAATGAAAATTATCATTCACCACAACCGTTACTTCCAATTTCGACGCGTTTTGTTCTTCATTTCGTTCGTACGAAGACTGTGTGGCCATCGTTCACTGCAGTCTAACGACACCTGACACCAAACAATATCGATATATCGATATTTTTTCCAAACTGCACTACAACACCATCTTCTGATCGATCGATTCGAAATGATTCATTTTTGCGAATACTGTGATACATCGATTTAATTCAAGTGATTGTATTTTGTTTCATTTGCAAATTAATCGATTACGAGAAGTGGCAAGGGCGTTCTTCGTAGTTCCCCGAGATATCTACTTGAATGAGTGATCGTTTTTCAGTTTAAGTTTGTTTTGTTGATTTTGTAGCGTGTCATTGATGGTCGCACGGTTAGTCACGTACATAAGGTCACCTGACAACGCTATTGAAAACATAACGCACGGTAAATTACTGCTTCGAGAGACGGCCTGTGTTTATTGTTATTATTTATCGAACATAGTTTCGATTATCGGGCGCGGTTAGAAATACGCAGCGACCATCACCAAGCTTGTTTCTTACGTTCTATAAACTTTTGTTCGAATGTAATTTGAAAACGTTCGACAACAAAACTGATTCGATGTTTCAATCGGGATACTTTACAACGCTTAATTAAACAAATCATGATATCTAATACTCGAATCCACTGTCGCTGGACATATCTCCGTTGAATTTCGCTTCTGGACGGTTGAATTTAAAATGCGTGACGTAAATCATGGCAAGGTCTCGATAATCGTATGCAATGGCATATCTCGAAATGCTTTGGTTTTCCTTGTCACAAGCACATAAATGAATTACTCGAACAACATACTTAGTTCGGCTTTGGCTACCTCAAATCATACTTGAGCCAACGTCTGGTCGTTTACTTGGCTAATTAGATTGACAGTACGGATACAATGTAACAGTGCATCCTTCTAACCGCAAAAACAGCGAATAAAAGGATGATCCGACCGTTATGTACGATCTATTCAAGTTTGCCTAGTTGTATCGAGAATTTTCCTGGAACTATGCGTTGCCACAATGGGAGATGGGATGTTGACGAAATAGTTGGTTGATCACTAAATCACGGCGCGAAAGGCAAACGAGTTGCACGAACGCATGAAACGAGTGGACGGAGCCGCTGCTGGCCGACTGCCGACGGTCGAACACGCTCGGATCCCAACGATCAGCTGATCGGCACGCGCGCTACTATGGTAACCAACGTCAGCGGGCTCCGGTAGGGTTGCACGCGCACACACGACTTTTGGAGGGCGCCCCGTACGCCAGCCGCGCGGGCCTGATAATATAGTAAATACGTGCGTCGTTGGAGTTGGTGCGTGCGTGCGTGCGCACACACGTGGTGTTAAAGCGTGTACGTACGCGATGTTCGTCGATGACAAAACACGAAACGACCACGATGAAATTCGACGACCAGAGACAAAGATCAAAGGGGAAAATCTACCTTTCGCCTTCTCCGTTTCTTTATTTCCTTTTATGTTGTCTCTCGCTCGTTCGTTTGTTTTTTTCTTATTCCGCGATCGAAGCGCGGCACACAAAGTCACAAACGAACTTGAAGACTCCGACTGTGTGCAATCGCAATAGATGGTTTAGTTTAGAGTACTGTGTGACTCGTCACAAGAGATCGACAACGGTGACCGACGGTATCTCTGACAGAAAGGAAAATCACGAGGTAATCGTGGCGCGAGCGGCAACGTACGCCATCCGCTCGTGTCGGCAGTCGGGCGTGCACTGCCTTCCTGAGTCGCCGGTTGGTTCTCGATCCTCGACTCTGTTCGCTTGAACCGCTTGCCTGCTCGCGCGGCCTCCATCCCCGTATCGCACTACACTCTGACGCTCGATGTACGATGGTGGCGCACAACTTACCCGCTTCTTTTCCTCATCTGCCCTTCGATCCATTCCTGTTATGTATTATGTATTTATATAGTATTTCTCCAGTCTTGGTTATACCAAGCTTTTATAATACTTTTAATATCATGATTAGTATCGAATACAAGCATATTACAGCATAACAAATTTATTATTCATATTAAATGGGTTATATAAATCTTGATACACAGCCATAAAAGATACACGAAAAAGTTATGCAAAATCTTCCTCCCAGCTCTCTATATTTTATTCCTATTAATTCATTTTAATTTATAGTTAGAACAAGTCTATAAGAATTGTAAAACTTAAGCTAATATTTTAAAGTAAAAAATAGTATTGAAATAAGAAGGATATGATAACTACTAGTACATCCAGTATTTAAATAGGAAAAAAAACAATTTCAGTAGTGCTTCGTACTACAATAAATCAATCAATTTGTATACAATGTGCCTAGCATGTAGACAAGACTGTAGTCGCACCTATTAACAACGCGGCTATAAATTGAGAAGGGACTCCTACGCATACATTTCATTTTCATGATTAGAAACTTTTTAGTTTGATACGCTCGGTTAAAAATTCTCAGTGAACAAAATCTTAATCTTTAATTTATTTATGAAAATATATTTCTATATGACATTTCAAATTTCTATTTTTTAATATAACTATTTCACTTTTTTTCATCTTATTTCACAATATAAGAATTTCAATAACGCTTCTGATACCTTGTATTTCTTTTTACTTGTGACATTAATTCATTAAAAATATTCCTATATAAACAAGTTAATAATTTGAAATAAAGGCTTCACATATTACAAAATGCTTAAAGATTATATAAATTATAATTATTGTAGAACATTTTTAATATTTTGCTTATATATAAATAGTATAAAAATAATATAAATAAAATTTGTAAATAACTTGAAACTTCTCTAGTTTTCTATTTTGACCAAATATAGAAATGTCAGAACCAACAGAATTAGTCAATTATAAAACAATCTTAATATTTCTTACAGAATATGAAAGCAAATATTTCCTTACTTAACAAATTGGATATTGTAATAAAGTTAAGAGAATATATACATTTTATTTTAATAAAGATAATATAGCTTTGTGGCGACATCTATTATCATTATAATGAAATAAGTTCGATAGTGAACAACTGTTTGTAACAGGGATGTACACTTTAATAGGAAAAAATTGTTTTAAATCTAATGTAGATAAAAGAACTACAATATTACTATCAATAATTATTAGTGTGATAAAGGGCAAAAAGACCAAAGAAAACTTATGAATGATATCGCAGCCCATAAAAGTAATAGTGATATTATTAAAATGATTGTATTATGCGCTAGACGTAACCTACAATATAAAAATATTTCATGTTATTATGTATAGTAACAGTAACTTTAATTTCAATAAACATTGAAAAGAAACGTACTTGTTATATCTGGCTAGTCCTGCTTCTACTGTGTCCATAGGATCTTTTAATAAATACATACGAACACCTCTTATATGATAATAGAAGTATTCCTTCCAGTCCAAGTATTCTACATTAAGGCAAAAAATTTGTCGATCAGTAGAATTCATCTTGTTCCAAAGTTTTATAACATTGTCATTTTTAAACTTCCATTCATTTACTGCGAAGTAATGTATCACAGTGCTGAATTTATGTATTTTTTTGTATGCATCTAATAATCTAAAAATATATTAGTGAAATATTACTATTAATTCATGTAATTATCAATGTATGTTATCTATACATAGTTTATAATTGGTATATAGGATACATACATAGGTGTCCGACCAGTGAGATGAGCCAGTGTATCACCGATAATTGCTGGTATTATGTGCAATAAAAAAGTATAGATATTGTGAAGAAATAAATATCTATTGAGTGTCAGTGTATAAACCCAAATAACTTTTGTACTAGGTACTATTAATCCATAAATTTCATTAAGCTTCATAAATTCACCCCAAGAAATTGGTTTTTGACAAGAAGATACCGAATTATAAACAGGTATTTTTTCCTCATCAGGTAAATTAGAAAATTGGTCTGACTTTATTGCAACTTTTCTATGAAACAAAATAATTATTACCAGTATTGAAATTTATATCTCTTTAATCTAAATATAATTCTTTATTATTTCATTCTATCAATTCTTTTTTATGTTTGTTTATGAATGAAATGGTATTACTCAATTTTCATACTATTTAATAGTAAAATTAATAAAAAAATGACAAAATACTACCTATTGGCAACATCCCAAGCAGAGGAAATAATGTTGGAAATAACATAATCAGCTGGTATGATATCTGCTATATTTTCTTCTTTACAATGCAATGTATGTAACAAACCTATACCACTACCCATAACTACACCTGTGGGTCCATACATATTATTTATCCATGCAGAAATTGGTTCCTTGTAAGTTGCTATAACGATACTGGGGCGTACAATGCAAACTGGTAGACCATCACCGTACTTTAATACTACATTTTCTCCTAGTGCCTTAGTAAATACATATGTATTTGGCCATTTATCAAGCAACCTATTATACAGAATATTTGCAGTTCATTATAATCATTCTTATTCAGAAAATTAGAATTTAGAGTTTTAAAGCAATACTTACATAGGAGTCATTTGTTCAAGTCTTCCATCATCCAACGTATCCAACAATGTTAAAACTTTATCTGCATCTATAACATCTGTATAGTGTACTTCATCAATATGCTTACGTACACAATTGGAAAATGCAGTTGATACATGCACAAAAGCCTATAGATAAAATTATTTGTAATTATTAATAATTATTTATGTCCTTAATAGAATTGGTCTAAGATATTTCGTATAGAAATTACAATAAGAAACGTTAGATATACCTTAAAATTTGGTAATTTTTTTGCAAATGACAATAAGAATTTTGTGCTTCTGACATTGATGTTCACTGCAACCCGAATTTTTTCGTCAAATCGCACAACTGCAGCTGCATGAAAAATAATATTCACATTCATTAAAGTCTTTTTATCTTCTGGCGACAGTCCATAATCTTCTTTCGCTGCATCGCCTTCTAATATTACTACTTTTTGCAGAAAATTCGGTTGCTCGCATCTTAATTTGTCGTATATCTAATAAAAATATTATACAATTATAATACAATTATTACAATTCATTTGATAAGATACTTTATTGAAGCGCTTATTCTACTTACAACTTCTTCGAAACTTTCTTTATATCGTTCCAAAGCAGTTTTCCCCTTTTTCGGTCTCACTATCATATATAATCTTAAAATATCTGGACAGCTTCTACAAATATACTCCGAATGGAATACAATGACTTATTATGCAAAATAATATGACATAATTACATTAGGTCAATGTATTATCAAACAATGTATAGTACATAAAGTATCAATCGTATTAAAAGTACCAAAAACTTTAATTATTCCTATTATTAGAATATATAGAATATCATGAATATTAAGGACCCATATATAATAAAATTGAAATTTAATTGGTGTATTTGTGTAATTTTTCACGAAGTAATGTAGTTGCTGTAATTACACACAAATTTATCTCAGCTATACGTAGAAAAGAATTATTTCATAAGCACCGGAAGTACCTTTGAACCGATTATTCAACAAACGAATTAAGAGGTATTAGCAATCAATAATGGCATGCCATGCCCAGAAATTACAATTACGAAAAATATCAAAATTGCAGAAATAAGAGATTATTAATATGTTTTAGGCACAAAAGTACGTCGTAAGATTAAATAATCGCTGTTAATTTATTGTTTGCATTCGTTTGTAATACGCAAAAAGTTATTGAAATATAGTGTCGTGTCAGTAGAGTACCTGAGCAACTTCTCGATGAGTAGTTTTCCTAGAAAACCCGTACCCCCTGTTACCAAAACATTGGTATGAGAAAAAAATTCAGCTATTTCGCTTTTTTCATTTGACACCGTTGGTTCATCAAAGGTCACCAAGTCGTCTATATATAAATTACTTCCACTTGAAGACATCTTGATGATCTACCTGTTAAACCTCGGACAATATACGTAATTTAGTATAACAATTGTTCAGCAAAATTTTATAAGATAAAAAATGATAAAGCAAGGCAATAAGATGAAATGTATCTAGAATATAAATGTGAGTTTTGAACAGCTCAGTTAAACATTATTTGAACCTTATCTTGTCTTCTTCTTGAAATCTACATAATTCATTTCTTCAGTTTTTATATGAATAATTTATAGAATAATCTTCATAGTATGAAATATGGAAACAAATTTAGAATAAAATGTAATTACAAGAAACACATTGATTTAAACAAAAATTGTTAAAGGAAAGAAAAAAAAGTAACAGTATTCCTTACCGAACAAAGTAGCAGCTTAAGTAATACCTCTGATGTGAATTCGACGACGTTTCAGTTTCGACTGTAAAGTATTCCGACTGTGCCCCAATAGCTTTAAACGGATATATATTTCTTCAAATGTACACCTATTCAGCACATATGAAAGTCGAAACTTGTGTATGCAAATTAAAAACAGGCCATTTAGCTTTAGTATTCTACTGAATTATGATAGTTGGATTGAAGTACTGAGAAAGCAGTACATCATATCGATGTACGGGAAAATAATGTTATGTGTTTTGAAACATTTTCTAAAACATATTTACATTGAATTGGAAACGAATATATATATTCCGATATAATCGACTAAAAAAAATTCTTCCAGTAATTTAATATATGTGTCGCTACGAATTTCAAGTAACTGTAGATTGAGCATCATATTTATACATGGTATTACATAGTCATTGAAGATCTTGCTTAACTTCTTTTAGTTTATAATAAGCCATTTTATTTTACAATACTGTAAATATTTATAGAATTTATGTAATTTTACGTGAAATTTAACACTACGCTATATTACACAATAAGAGTTAAATAATAATTTTTATATGTGTAATCTTTTATTTATTCTAAAAACAATTTCCATTGACTTTTCGAGTGTAAATAATCTTTAAAAGAAGAGTAATCCTTATCATCATGAAGAATAATCTATTACGTAGGACAATGTACAAAATATGTACCTGATAAAGTATAACAGAATAGGTGTGCTTGAATTTTCTGAAAACAATGAGTTCTATTTTATTTTTAATTTAATTCTTTTAGTCAGATAAATTTTGTTTATCTTTAAATAATTTTAATAGAAAATTATTCTGACTTAAAAAATTACATAATCACCACAATTATATAAATATAAATTCATTTCAATTGTAACTACATCGGCATTGTTTTAGAAATACCGGATGCACCTTTGAACCATTCAATGATCTAACTTAACATAAATTTATAGCCGAATAACGTCATTTCTAATGCATCAAAAGTTAAACGCTTTTCACTTCGACTTTTAATGAATTATGTATGGTATCATTCGAGAATAACGAAAATTCGAAAAATAGATTTTTCGTTAATGAACAGGAAACAAATTTCCTTTTCATTTTATTTGATAATATTAGGAATTAAATCTTTAAATATAATATAAATGATATTTATTTCGTTTATTTATTTGTATTTGTACTAATACATGTTTCATAGAGAGGATGCAATATATACAATAAAATACATTATCGAGTGCCACATATTGTCAACAAATAAATAAGATGAACTATACAGGATGTCCCTGAAATTATAGTACAAGCGGTCGGATGACGATACCACATGCAGAAATAGGTAGTAAAAGAAGAATAACGACTATTCATTTAAGGCTTTATTTTCACACGAAAACGTGAATTTGAAAATGTATCATGTGCTCATGTATTAATTGCAAATTTCGAATTATGAAACTTCTGTTTCTACTCGTGTCTGCGTTGTTAAACATGGGCAATATCACGATTTGTTTTTTGATTAGTTGAATGATTCTTAAGAAGTACTAATCCTATCCTTACTTATAAAAACCTTCAAATTGAATATAGAAAAATGAAAAGTAATAATTATTATTGCGGAGAAAACATAATGGCAATAACGAGAAATTAATCGTGGCAGCATATATATTCAGTAATAGTCACGAGCAGAAACTTTTGTAATTCGAAATTTTCATTTAATGCGCGTAATGTACTTGAATAAGTTTTCAATCTTATTTTCATCGGAAACGAAACTTTCTTATTCAATTTATTTTTACATGTAAAATCACCACCTGACCGCCTGTGCCATGATTTCGCAAACTCCCTGTACATAAATTACAGAGGATATATGATATGCGGTATACGTGAAAGCACTGCTTGCAAATTAATTATGCAAAATGATTGTGTAACAAGATGGCAACCAATCAAGCAGTATTAATTATTATCTTATTTGTCTAATATTCTGTTGTTCGTTGTCCTCGATACTTAATAAAAGCTTTGTCTTATGATTTTAATATTTTTATGATTTCTATTTAAAACAGTGACAATGAAAAAATACTTTAAAATATCTGTGGCAATATATGTTATAAACCATGATATATTTTGCATTCCTATATAAAGAATAAATAAAAACAAATACATCTTGTATATAATTAAATTTTCTCCTATTATCTTTGCAGTGACGATAACTTGAACACACCGCGTTATTCACAATTTATACACATTTAATCATCCATTTACTTAATTCTCGATTATTATTTTAATAAATATACAATTTGGAAAGTATTATATATGTTCAATTTCGATATTTTGTGTTCTAATTTCGAACGAATTTATAAGATGTATACATTAAACAACAAATATAAATAATATATATATATATAATTTTAGAAAAAAATATATTTAGTCATCTAGTAGAGCACTCAATGGATCTTCGCCAATCTTTTCAGCTGTCTTTTTTAGATCCCTTGTCACCGCTTTTTTAACGATCGAACGCGTTTCTGCTGAGTTTACCTGTGATTCGCTTGTGAATTTCTTACCGAAAATATTATCATCGTCGTCGTCGTCGTCAGAAGGAAACAGCGACTTCGACGTGACAGTGGTTTTCTTTGAAGCTGATGTCTTGGCGAAAATATCATCTTCTCCGCTCGATTGATCGGCAAAAATATCCGTAATATGCGAGGTTCTTACGGTCTCGGTAATGTTGGTTAACATATCATTTTTACTCGATTGCTCTTGAATACTTCCAGAATCTGACTTCTGTGTTTGATCGAATGGCTCAGAGAACAAATTTGTGTCGTTATCATCATTACCAAATAAGCTTATTTTCTTCGCAGTTTGCTCCATAGAATGTCTCTTTTCGGGTATGTTTTCTATCGTCGACTTTTTTACAACGGATCCAAATAAACTATCATCTTCGTCTTCTTCATCGAATAAACTAATCTTGGTATCCTTTAAAGGCTTTTTCACGGCTTTAGTTAAAGTCGTCGAAAACAAATCGCTTTCCGCATCATCGGTAAACAAGTCCAAAATTGGTTTCTTCGTAGTTTTTTCTTCGATGAATTTCTTATTACCGCTAGAAAACAAACTATCGTCTTCGGAAAATAACAAATTCTTTCCTTTTTCTGGAGACGGTGTTTTCGTAACAAAGGCAAATAACTGACTGGGATCTTTCAACGGATCGTGACTATCATCTCGTAACGGATCGATCATTTTTTTCGATTCGTCTTCGAATTTCGTGTCCTCTGATTTGGATTCCTTTTTAATAGCGCATGAAATTGCAGCGTTTACATTGGAAGTGGTACTAGATTCGGATAACGTGCTACTCTTTTCTTCCTGTTGCTCGGTTTTTCCCGTTTCTGTCTTTATATCGTCGATTTGTTTAATATGCGTGTCTTTCAATACTTTAAAGGTAACGGGTGGCTTTTCAGAAACGACTTTCTCAACTGGGGAGAGAATAGGCGCCCTACCAAACAGTGTATCTTCTTTCTGTGGATCCTCTGGTAAATCAGGTGGTACATCAAATAAATCTTCTTCGTCCGTAGACGGTGACAGTAAGGTATTTTTGTTAGCACTCACTGAACTTTCCTTACTTATGCTCCCTAATTCAGATTTATCATCCGCAGCCAAGAATATATTAGTATCAGGGGCTCTATAAACATTATCGTTGGTAGACGAAACCAAGTGGTCAGAAATCGCGGCGGTAGTATGAGCAGCACTGATGTTCCCAACTGTAAGGGTCTCTTTATTGAAAATACTTGACGATTGATTAACCTGATTCTCATCTTGTGAATTATTCTCAACGAAGTCTACGGTATCAAAGTCGATTCCGCTTTGTCTGATAGCGGATTTTCGTGCTTGCCTACTTTGTGGTCGGCGTCTCGCTTGTATCCTAACCCGAGTCTGAAAAATGATAAAAAGAGCAAAAATAAATAAACAATATGAATTATTTTCATTTTTCAATATATTTCAGTGATGTTTTAGTAATTACCTTCGAAGCGGTAGTAGACAACGTCTCTAGCTGGGCTGGTTCATCGAAACTAATGGCATTTTCTGCATTATTTTCATCCGAAATCATTGATTGCTGTGATTGCTTCTGCGTAGTACTATCTTCTACAAAACAACATTTTCCTTTAGGTCAAACATATTATGTTAAAAAATGATAGATGAAGATACAAACTATAAGTGTAGAATGTAAAAGTTATATCTTCGTTACCTGATACACTTAACGGCGAATTAGGACCTTGTGTGCTAAGACATCCACCGTCGTCGCTATCTCTATCCGCTGCACTATCTTCTTCATCTGCCTTTTCTTTGCTTTTTCGCCATACTGGTGGTGTATCCATAGGTGAAATCAACTTCAAATCGCCCATTCTTCCCATCAAATTTTTTATCTTTCCAGAAACCACGCGTTTCGCTGCCTGATTGTTCTTTTCAGGCGAAGATAACGTGGCAGATGTATGTATGTCTAAAGATTTTGGAGGACTCTTCTTTAATTCATTTTCACTATTTTGCATAGGTTCACGTTCGTCAGAGCTACTAACTCGATGCATATCTTTATCATTATCTTGTTCTATGTCCGTGGACGCAGTAACAGGAACGTTTGATTCTTCAGATTTCACAAAAATGTCAGAACTATTTGATATTTCAATATTTTTAATAGAATGTTCCTTAGTATCCTCTGTCGTCTTCAAATTTAAATGTGCATCCTCTTTTGTTTTTTCCGTTGATACATTTTTGGTACTGAACAAATCGTCATAGTCGTCATCCTCAAAGATTAATCCATGCGATCCAATGGCAGTAGAAAACAATCCGTTGCCCGAAAGAATATCGCTACTCTTACTTTTGTTCTTTTCAGTGGATACTTTCTGATCCGTGATATCTATTCCGAATGCAGCCGTTTCTGATGGCTGTTTGTTATCTTTCTGCTTTTTATCAATTGGTTTCTGGGCGGAAAACAAATCATTCTCATCGTCGTCGTTGAAAATATCAGGCTCATTTTTAGTTTCGCTTTTGACAGGTTTCGTAGCAAATAAATCGCCATCTTCGATATCGTCGTCGTCAAACAACCTAATTTCCTTCGATGTGGCAACATTTTTGCTTTTCTCCAAGCCATTATTTCTTGGTATCGTGTCTCGAATATTGCTTGCAAACAGATCATCATCAGGTATGTCCAGAAATTTTCTACCAGAGGTACTGCTTTCCTGTTTCGCAACCGGTTTCGGTATTATACCAAAAATATCAACGTCTAGCGAATCCTTATTATCGAATATATCGATTTCCTCGTCAAAGAGACCTCTGCGTTGCGTGGATTTTATTTTATCAGAATACTGAGAAGTTAATAAATCGGAACTCCTTTGCGATCTAGAACCTGAGCTGGTCGTCGAAAACAACTCGTCACCAGAGTCGGAATCGTCAAATAACGAAGGCATCTTTGATTTTGCTGGTTTTGAATCCGCTTTCGGTAACGGGGGTGGGCCAAACAGATCTTCGTTCTCGAATACGTCGTCTTGCGCTATAGACAATACATCCTCGATCGATTCTTCCTGCGGTTGATTATTTGTTGAATTTAAAATTGAAGTAGCATTCGCTGGATTCTGTGTACGTGCAGTGAAGAGACTGTCACTGGTGATTTGTTCCCGATAGATCTCTTCCGATTTTAAACGCGTTGATGTCATTTGTGGCTGGAAGTCAACGCTAAAACAAAACGATCATAAAAATAGAAGTAAAGAATAATAATATAATATTCTATTAAAGTAAATTCAAACTTGTTTTATTTTCTTTCTTTTTTTCTATTCCTTATCTTGAATTAAATTAAAAGAATAGTATTTCATTCTCTGTATTAGAAGATATGCGTCATTTATGGTAGAAGCTTCCTTCTGAAGAATACGTTACAAGATTACAAAACAAAAGCAAATAGAAACATGAAACTTAAAACACATGCGTATTAATAAAATGTATAGAGTTAAATATATCGTAACAAAATCAATAAGGCAACGCTTGCAGATTAAAAAATGTGGAATGCAATGTCTAAAATGAATTTATATGAGAAATGGTAAGATTTCATGACGCTAGTAGTTTCTTCAACGAAACAATTTCTCATGATTCGATTATTCAATATCATGTGTACGCGAAACGTAATAAAATCATTGAATACACTTATAACTGCGATGCATTAAAATGCAAAAATAGGTATAACGATAATATAGTTCAATACAATTTCCGATATAGTATTATCAATAACTCGCGGCAAAACAAATCCATAATTGCATGTAATAAATTCTCAAGAGACATAACGTGATAATTTATGACGTGCTAAATGAATCAATTGCTATTGACAGAAATGAGATTACAGCGAGAGAAATCTTGTCTATAACAAGTTGGCATGCGAGATTGGATCCTAAAAAATTGAATCACCATCCAACAAAATATAATAGCTTTTAGAAAGTACGAGGATCTATCCGTGGAGACGTACTATAGAGATTAGAAACATATGCACCATTCAGACAGGCATATAACAGGACTTTTGTAAGTGATCTGATTTTAAATCAATACATATATACTTGTTAAGTATCACATGGACAATAATATTATTCATTGTTCTACATATCATGTTCTTATACATAAAAACTAGAAATGTTATATATTTAACCGGTCACTTAAAACGATGTAATTTAATTAAACATATTCCACTAACAATATGATACGGAATTTATTTGTGTAAATTAAAAAATTATTATTGCATTAAGGATGAATAATGCTAAATGAATAATAGCCATGAGATAATGTAGTACTTACTAGATTTCCTATAATTAGAAATAAATGTAATTAAAAATGTGTTGATCGAATATATGCCTACAAGATACTAGTTCTGAACGAGATACGAGTAAACTAAAGGAGCTCGCCTTGAGCTCGCGCATGTAGCCGATACAATCACCGCAATGTAATGAATGATGACTAATGTTTGGATCATCAATTCAATGACATTTGATGTACATGGCACGTGTATTTGTTTTTCGCGCGTATAAAAAAACAATGACGATATAAATTTTTATCAATATATTATCAAACATGGTCCGACAATCGTAGGGACGACAATACCTTTATTTTTAGCAAAATATATTATTGTCCATAATCTAAATCATCTGATTTGTTATTTAATCTAATTTACCTGATCACAGCAATAGTAATAAAATTGGCACTTACCCTATACTTGAACCACCTGTATTATTAATACTTGATGGATGAATTGATATTCCACTGCTGTAACTACTTTCATTAACAAGGTTTGAATTTTCTGCATTATTCCTTGCTGTCACAATAGAGTCTTGTTCGTTAATATTATTGTTCAGAATAACATTTCGCGAACGATCAAGTGCCGATTCATTGCTAGCACTAATTTCATAATTTGCTGGTGTATTACTTCCAGAAGATCCAGATGATTGAGTTCGTGATATCCTACGAGATAGCTTACTTTCAATCTCTGAAGTTAAGATATTTCCAAATATTGATACTTCCCCTCCTGGTTTCTAAAATATTACATGAAATATTAATTTTGCAGTTCCATTATGATATTTGTAAGTGAAGTATTTTGTTAACAATAGTTATTTTAATAGTTAGTTAGCAATCTTACCTTTTTATTTAGTTGTTGATGTTTAGACGATCCGAAGAGGTCACCAACATCTTCATCATCGCTAAATAAATTAGTATTTACGTTAGTTTCTGGAGTACTCGTAGTCATATTACTAGTTACTGATGATGCTATCTCTAAATGATTCTTTCGCGTTCCTTCTGTCTTTGCCGACTGATTATTATTGCTAGAATATTTATTTTTTGTAACTGTATTTTTCGGGGAAAAAATGTCGGAATCAGCATCACCGAAAAGATCATCGATTGCAGATTTTGGTTTCGTCGCTGTAAATACAGGTCTTCTTATTAAACATCTTGAAAAGACGCAAATATGTAAATTACAAAGTCTTATAAGCTACGAGAAACTTACAAACAGTACTAATTGGAGGCGGCACATCGATGCTAGCAGGTATAATATTATTCTTATACGATTTGATTTGTCTTTCCTTGGATGCATTTTCTGCAAATTGATCATTTAAAAATCCTTTACTTCTACTGATTATAGTTTTAGATTTATCGTTTAAAATATTTTCATCTTCCTCTGGTGTAAATAAATCATCTGAAAAATATAATAAAAATTAAATATGGAGAAAAATCAAATTAAATTTAATTCATGTAAATACCTTTAAATCGATTTATCGATGCCTCATTTTTTTCATCTA
Source organism: Bombus terrestris (assembly GCF_910591885.1). Lineage (NCBI taxonomy): Eukaryota > Metazoa > Arthropoda > Insecta > Hymenoptera > Apidae > Bombus > Bombus terrestris. The sequence goes on along the minus strand of NC_063280.1, from coordinate 5,883,731 downwards.
CAACAGGTTTTTCAGTCTGTCGAACTGTACCTAATCGCTTGGCTAACTCTTCTGCAAAATTTGGTGTTATATTGTTCGGCAATGGTATCTAAATCAAAGTATGAAGATCTTATAACATGTATGTGTAGTGTAAAGAACATCATACAAGAGTATATATATTAAAGAAAAAGGAAATAGGAACCTTTGATGTATTATCAGCAGGAGTAACTGAATCAGGTACTGAATCTATTTCATTTTGACTAAGTGCATCCATTTTGTCATTTCCTATAATATATGTCATATCATTTCTTTTACTGTAATCCGATTCATTCAAAGAAGGTAGTAATCCAACAATGTTTGTTTTTGGTGCAGCATTCATACTGTAATCTTTAAATGCTGCTGTGGTATCATCTTCGCTTTCTGATTCTTCTTCTTCGTCTACTTGTTCAGATTCACTGCTGCTACTGCTTTCTAGACCAATTTTATTTGAATTTTTCCATTTTTCTGAGCCAATGACATAAGGCAAAGGCCGATCTTGGTATGGATTATTTGGCCCCAATACAACGCTGTAATTAAATTATCGATATTTTATTTATATATGTATAATAAAAACAATAATAAATAAAAATAATCTAGCAATAATATTTACCTTAGTACTACTTTATTGTCCTCTTCTTCACTATCACTATCAACAAACTCCATTTCCTTATATTTTTCATACATTATATTTAGGCCTTGCTTGACACTTTCACTCACACTAGCTATGAAATCTGCAGTTGCAGAATCTTCATCCTTACCTTGCTATAGACAAATTTTGATATAGTAATAATTTTAAAAAGTTACAGTATCTTACATTGTAAAAATCTCCAACTACCTTCACTAATGTTTCTGCTTGTTGTCCAATCTCTATATTATCCTCCTGTACACGGCTTTCAATAAATTGAGTATTGGCTAAAGCCAAAGATGTATTGGTAACATTATCTATAAATATTGCTGTTTCATTTAGTTGTGTTGTCAGTGAATCTAAGGCTTCTTGAGTTTTATTTGCCCTTGATACCACATTCTATAACAAATATTGTCGATAAATATAAATCTTGTATAAGTATAATTTTAATAAGCTACACCAATTTCAATCATACGTTAGAAAATTGCTGCAGATGTTTAAGGAGTCCTGCATCACCTGCTAAACTCCATTCCCTTCTCTTTTTTCGCATTTCATCTGTAGTCCATGGATGATCCCATGACTTATCCATCCCATTTGATATGTCCTAGTATATCAAATTTCTATTATATATACTTAAAACTATTTAATATATTTTTCCTAAATACTTAACAAATTTGGCAAAAAGAAACAAATTTTCATATTATTTTCATTATACTAATTTTGTTCCATATGAAAAAAGTAATATATTAATCTTTATTATTGTTTATATTTGTTAACCTTGAAAGTTTTAAATGTCAAAACTGGTAAATGGTTATACAACATACCATACCACCTAGCCCAATTTACTATAACAGACTGTTATTTATCTTCGTAATTACATTTACATACGTTGCATTATTTTTTATCAAACTTAGTAAAAGAAAAAAACACCCACTTAACAGTTGGAATTATCAAGTGTCCGGCACTGTCACAACTACTGTATGGGAAAACTTTCAGGAATGTGTGAAAGTTAATCTGAGGCCTATATTTTGCAAGCTGTTTTTTGCTTATACGTCATAAAATAGAGAGTACGTAAAATGCTACAGAAATACTTAATAAGACAAAGGATTAAAACAATTAAAAATTTTGTATACAAAACATCTTTTTGATATAAATTATCTGTTTGAAAATTATAATATATCTTTTTCTTTATATTATTGTGAAGTAATATTCGTAACAATTTATGTTTCGTTGCGTTATCGTGTTATTTAAAAATTTAGTACAACCAATACGGTAAAGTATATTAATATGTATCATGTTTCTCATAATTAAACAAGTAGAAAAGGGCCTTTCTGTTACAGCATACAACGTTGGTCCATACAATGTTGCCAAACCGAACAGTATTTTAGTCCATAGTCCGTATTCAACATTCCGCTGTTCGACCTATAGAGGAACAGCGCTGTAGATTGTTTGTCAATATCTTCGAGTTAGTTGATTTTTACCAAGTTTTATGTGTAAAGCAATCGTTTTACAATAACACAAAACATAAAAAAAATGTCTTGACTATAAATGTGTCAGAGTGTCTAGTGTATGTGTACAAGACATACTGATAATACTGACAAGGAGAACATCGTATATGTGGAATAATGCTACTTTTATATGCAAGTGAAGAATTCCATCTGTTTCATTAGAGAAAAGAATGTTTGGAACCTTTATACCATAAATAGTATTTTAACTTTCCACAATTAAGATTTTATTATTTATACATTACCCCATGGATATTTAATATAAGTTTTTGAAGTGGAAAAGCAAGCATTTGTAATACAATAACAAAAAACGACGGATAACCGTTACTGTGCAAAAAGTTCCATAAATTGGTACTTTTAATCGGTACGTACGTATTAAATAAATATTTTATCATAATCTATAGAAAGATCTATTTTATTATAAATTTTTGTAACAAGTTGATTTAATTTTTTAAACAACATTTTATAGCATAAACGTACGTGTGCCTATGTATTAAGTAACAATAAATATAACAAATTTATTTATCATAAGATATAGGATAAATACAATCACGAATACATTGTAAAATTTTTGTTAGACATTAAAAATAATTTATTTGTCACATTATGATAAGAAATGTATATTTTATTTGTTCTAGATATACTTTAAAACATGTACATCAGAATGTCACAACAAACAGATATGTATGGCTTATATAGCAAAGATGAATACATCCGACAATTGTGTATCTTGTTTAGTTGATGCACAGAATATTATCTTAGGCAATTGTCCATTTTCTTTATTGCATATCTTTATTCCTGCTCTTTTAGAGCATTCTCATTGTCATAAAGTATACAGTGTTCACAAAATCACTTTTAATGAGGCTGAAAGCACGTACAGGAAGGCTAACTCTCTTTTGAGAAGGTACAGTGTTTTACAACTGACTTTCATGAACAATGAACCATTCGGGAAGTGGAAAACGTCAGGCGAAGGTTTTGGAAGAAAACTATTGGGACTGCAGTGTTTGCACATATAGAAATACAGCAGAAGCATTTAAGTGCCTCATGTGTGACGTCCGTAAAGGAACTTCTACGCGGAAACCCCGTATTAATCCCCAACTTGTGGCACAACAGGTTACAATACTATAGTATTTCACTATATGTTATAAATACAATAATGTATAATAAAGTTACAATACGAGTTAATAATATATAATCTTATTAATGTTAATTTATATGTAGGTTGCGCAGCAACAATATGTACCACTTTTAAAACCTGGAAAGAAGGAAGGTGGAAGTGGGGGTAGTACAACTAGTAGCGGTAAAGAAAAAGATCGTAAATTGGACAAACCACGGCGTAAAAATAGGCATCCACCTCGTCTAAAAAATATAGATCGTAGTACGGCTCAGACCAATGAAGTGACAGTGAACAATGTTACTGTCGTTATTACCGAATATAAGCCCAAAGTGAAAAAAAGTTCAGATCAATCTGGTTTGTCTAGCAGTGCTTCTTCTGAAAATGGAAGTCAGCATGATTCTAATCAAGACTCCAGAAGTCTGGATATAGGAACAGATGCTTAGCTCAGTGCTGTAACACATATGTGTATGAATTAATCTAATTAATATATTATATCTGTCAATCTCTATGGACTATGGTCCATTCTGTAGACAAAAACAACCATTTTGTCTATATGTTACAGGTTACGTAACATTCAATGAGGTCAGATGTTTTATGCTATCAGTGGAATCATTAAATTATGTCTTCAGTATAACGTAAGAAATATGTTGTATATTGTTGCTACATACTGACATAAAAAAAAATTATTTCATAACAGTAATCTTGACATCTAAAAGCAACAACAAAAGTTAGTTAAATTTATTTATTTCATAGATTGATAATATTCTAAATTGATCTTTAATATTTAATTACATATTTTAGATAATTTTATTTGTGCAACTTCGGATATTACGTATTACTCTATTTATATAATATTAATTGTAACAAATGCATTATATGCCTTAATATGGCAAATGGAATTTGATACACCCATTGTTGACATAACAATGTCCACATGACTTTCATTGAATCTATGACGCCACTGCCAGAAAGCATGTTGTAACATTATTGTTAATTAGAATATTTTGACTCATTTATGTATAATATGAGATATTTATCTTGTTTATTTAATAATTGCTGTGAAGAAGAACTAAGAAACTGGCATTGGTACGTATATACCTTTATCCCATTCCAAATTCGATCTGTTCCAAGCTTTACACTTTAATAGCAGTTAATTTCACTAACACAGAAATTTTTAATTTATATATAGATACATATAAAAAAATATGCGATTAAATTACATAACATACTACATAATATAAATTGAAATAGGTATCACATGGTTTAATATATATTTTAGATAATATCTGAATTTGTAACAAAGAATTTTGTTAATTTTGGTTGCTCACTATTCTCGTTATGAAACACGACAGATGTAACTTTTATGTACTTCTTATATTGCCTCCATACTTTAATAGTATTAGGATATATAGATTCAATATAATATTACTCGAAAATATTTGACCAATTTACTAAATATTAATTTCTTTATGTAGTAAAATCACAAATATTGGAACAATATTACAAAAGACTATCGTTTTTCTATTACTGGTACTACAGCAGAGCATAAAAGCTGCAAAGCTAGCTCATATTAGTAACTGCCCAATCACTTGTAACTGTGATTTATAGTTCTTTTTATATTTATTTTTACATATTTTACGTTACCAGATAAGAAATAGCATTATCGAATTGACTCATACAAAATTTATTGTGACTATAAGGACCATAAACAATATGATTATTTCATAAGTAATGGAAAGATATTAACATGCTATACAACCAATTCTTTTTAAATCCATGTAAAATATTTGTATGCTAGTTAGACTGAACTATAAAATGTAATTTGTCATTAAAGTTAATATTCTTTATCATAAACATGAAAGTAAATAATACTTTTGCAAACATTTATACATATTCAGGTACCAAAAAATTATATAATCATGCAATGTTTTAAAGAGTTTATAACATAGAAAAATGAAATTGTAGTGGCTACTTCTCAATTGTTTTCCATAAATGTCATCAATTTTATAAACTTTACAAGATGAATGTAAAATTTGCGTTTAATATTTGTAAATTAAATATATCTGTAAATCATTTTAGTTCACTTCAGATAAAAAATTAAAAATATTTTAAATCACATTATCATCGTGAAGATAATGTATTTTTAATCCTTTTACAATTACAGCAAATGCTTTATACTTTATAATGTACAACTTCAAAGTCCATATTTCCAACTACTGGAATCGTTCATTGATTTTAGAAACGATATTTTTTTAATAATTTAGTAAATATTATGATATTTCTATATTGGATCAATACAAATCAAAAATTTATACCAATTGTCTTCAATGTGTAAAAATATGTTAAAATAAAATTGGATTTGTGTGTGTTGTAAATTATTAGAACAGAATTACATACTATGTTGTACAGATTGTAAGACTTTCGAAAAATATTGTTGAAATTAACAATATATTATTACGAAGAAAAAATAAATTACACGTTTTAAGAAGAAAAAGTACAACTTTTAGTTTAGTCTTTCAAATATGCGTGTTCCTTTTATTTATGTCAAAACAATATACAAGTAAAAAGTAGCACAAGTACCTATGGATATACAATCTTTGGAGATCTTGCTGTCAATATAATTTGTAATCTTTATCGTACTTGTTTACTTATTCCTTTTCGTCCTTTTAGATGGTGTATTAGTTGTATTTAGATTAAAAATCGTTGAATTCTTATCTTCAGTTACATCCATCATTTCTTCTTTTTCTTCTTGTGTTCTGGTATCATTGATATTGCTTTGTAACTTCCGTTCCCGAAACCTTTCGCGTACTATTAAAAATATATATTAAGATGCTAACAATAACAAAATTATTATATAGAAGTTTGGTATTATATATATATTAACATACCTTCTGGTATTTCTAAAAGATCAAATATTTTATAATTATGTGATTTATTGTCACCACCAACAGCAAATACAAAAGGATTATCTGGGTTGGGTGCAAGACATAACAAAGCACCAAGATTAGTCTTTTTTTCCCAAATAAACCATGGTTCTTTGTTGTTAATAATATCCCACACCTTTATGACACCGTCGTTTGCTGAAGTAACTAAAAGTCCAGGGCATGATGAGCTAAGTGATAAACCTAAAATCATAATAAATTTAGTTATAATTCATATTTATGTATATTACACATTATTCATACATCAATTTTATATAATTTACCTATAACTTCTTTTGTGTGAGCATGTACATTCCAAATTGATTTGTCTTTCCTGATATCTATATATTGTACATATCCATTAGAGGTACTGACCTAAACCAAAAATAACAATTAAAATAATTTCAACCAGTATAATGTAAATTCTATTTCAGACAAAAATAATATATTTCATATATTTACTAAGCAATAATTTGTATCAAACGAATTCCATAACACTTTTTCCACTTCTCCTAATGCATCCCATGATTTTACAACTGTTTCATATCTACAGTCAAATAATCTCACCAACCTGAATAAGAAATTAAGCATGTAAGTATTTTAGTTATAATTAAAAAATTTCTATAAATGATTGAAAACTGATAGACATACGTATCTGCGCAACCTGTCAATAAGTAATGACCTTCGTTTGGATGCCACTTTATTGTCTGAATTTCTTCTTCAAAAGATGTAAATTTATTAGCAGGTGTCCCAATTTCTAAATCCCACAACTGAACTGTGTGATCAGCAGATGCACTAGCAAGTACATGTCTACAAAAGTATTAAAAAAACTGCTACATTAGTGAATGTATGAAGTTTCAAACAAACATTTTAATTGGTAGATGATACTAACGTATAATGTTTATTCCATGCTAAATCTAATACAGCATCTCTATGCCCAATATAGCTTTGACTTCTCTTTTTATTTGGTTTGCGACCAAGTTTATAGGCTGGTTCTAAAGAATCCATTAAATCTAAATCCCATACTTGTATGATAGAAGTCATATCACCAATTGCACATAAATTACCTATAATAAATAAAAAAGTTTATACAAAATTTGTAGCTGCATAAAAATATTTCATACTTACCTGGTTTTGAATCTGAAGGGTCAAAATCAAGCCATTCTATACATAATGGGAATGATGGTAACAATATATCATGATGACAATAAAATGAATCTTCATCTTGATTATATACTAAAAAATAGATAAACTTGTGCTTTAGAAATTATTTATAAGGATTAAAGTATCTTCATTAAAAAATTATGATTTTTATTTGATATACAAACCAAATACTTCTAGGATACTGCCACCTCCTTCTACATGGCCTATTAGTACAAGATTGTCGTTACTTTTAATAATATCATCATCTTTTTCTGAATCATCATCTTCTCCTGTTATAAGAGGGTCTGCTCCATCTTCCTCAAAACTTGCAATATTACCAATATTACAGTGTATATTACCTGCTGTATATTAACACCAATTTTTTAAAAAGTTAAATTATTTATGTTATAATATGATAATATTTATCTTACATTCGTCATCATATTTGTCAAAATTATATTCATCTATTTCAGAGGATCCTACTCCACTTTTTTGTTTTTTAACTTTATTGTGTTTTTTATCTGAATCATTTTCAACAGGTCTAAGAAAATTGAAATATTTTTACTGTTGTAAAATACTTTTTTAAAGCTATCAGATATTACTACAATACGTACGGTGTTAATTCAGGTTGTTTGTGTTTTATAATTTGGTTTAATTCTTTTGGAGTTAGTTGAATCTGAAAAATTGGTAAACTATGCCCATTAGATTAAGCAAAATAAATTTCATACCAAAAATATTAAAATTGATTAACCTTTGCAGGGTTTGTAGAAGCAACACCTTTTTTTACCCACGTTGTGCACGGTATTATACTCATTTTTAAACTATATATCTTTTTAAATTAACGTCTACAATAAAAATATTTACAATTATTTATGGAAACGTTGAATAGCAAGAATAATACCTGATATTAGGTGTCATACGTATAGCATGTTCAATAAATTGTACGTTGTAAATCTATGATTTCAATTTGAGGTACCGACTTTAGGAAATTTTATGCATGTTCAATGTTCAGTATGTTAAGAAAGTGATTATTGGGAATTCAATAATTATTAATTAAATGTGAAAAATAAATACGTTTACGTACTGATAATACTAAATATATTTAAACTTTAATGTTTAAAATTTATATTTAAAAGTAAAATAAATTAGTTTTTCAAATTGTTTGGGTATTCTTAAACTCATCAGAATGTTAGATATAAAAGGTGTATCGTTATCCCTGAAGACAGAGATAAAATTACTAAGGATTACTAGTGTATTTGGTCAAAAGCACTGGTTGAAAGGAAACATGTACGTCAGTAATCATTTGTTTAATTGTCATTGTTAAATCAGGATTGTTCGTACAAGTTACTTTTTATATAATATATTTACTATACTGGTAAGTGAACTTATATAATTTTGAACTATTATCGTTTAATATTAATTTGTATTGGAATAATTTTATTATGATCTATCATAATTTGATAACCTGAAAACTTTTGATGATTTATGATTCTGTAATAAATAGTTATTAAATTTGGATTCATATGTAAATTTCAGTTTATAAAATGAACAGTTCATCGGATCCTAGACGTCCAGAACGAGAAGTTCGGTACAAACCGAGTGTGTCAGGCAGTCAGGCACAACTAGACGACAATGCAACTCCAGATTATATGAATATATTAGGAATGACCTTTAGCATGTGTGGTTTAATGATGAGATTAAAATGGTGTGCATGGGTTTCACTATATTGCTCATGTATTAGTTTTGCTAATTCTAAAGTGAGTGATGATACTAAACAAATACTCAGCAGTTTTATGTTATCCATATCAGCAGTTGTAATGTCGTACTTACAAAATCCACAACCCATGACTCCACCTTGGGCATCTGCGATACAATAAAGGGTTTTTAAATTCACACAACTCCCTTAGAATATTAATTATTTAATCATTTTTTAAAAATTCTTGTAAAACTAATATGTTAATGTTGATACAATAAAATAGTTTTTAAATAAAAAAAGTAAAGTAGGAGAGAAAAAATAAAGTATTGAATTGGCATTTTTATTTTTTGAAAAGTATATTTTAATACATTAAATGAATTACTTTGCAATGTATCACTTTTTGCTAATAATATTCTACAAATGTCACTTACAATATTTCTCTAATATTTATATATTATATATATAGTATTTTCTAAATATCTATCACGTAAGCTAAAAATTAAATAGATCAAATATATTTTTTCTATTTTTTTACATAAATACAGTAATTTTAAAGATTCAACTATTAAAAGATTGTTGATAAAAATTATGTTTCGTAGCTCATAGTTTTCTGTTACATAATTATATCTTCTTATCAGCTACATATTTTACATTTTACGCGTAATCTATATACCTTTTCAGTCCCATTGAAAGATTAGTAAAAAATGTAATAGAAAGTATTGTTCAATCGTATAATGAAAGATCTTGAACACTAAGTAAAAGAGATAATGTTGAGTGACAAAATAATATAGACAATATCACACTTTGTTAACTCTATTAAAAACTGTACAAAAATGCATGCATACAATTCTATTAAAAACTGTACAGAAAGCTGGTACTAAATGCGATTGACGAGTAGGCCAGTGCAACTTTTTTATAGACGTTTACACGTTTTTACCATGTTATAACAATCAACAGATTAAAAAGAACAAGAATCTATATTCTTAGAAGTTATCCTTAAAAGTTGATATTTCTTTTGAGTGACAAGGCATCTTCATTCGTGTAAATCGTCATTCATATAGTCCGTTGCCTTTTTGCTAATTTTCTTATTTGTCTTTATATATGTATATTTATTTATTAGATCTTTAATGTATATGTAATTAACTCTATATCTTATTTGTCCTTTGGTTTATCGTTTAGTTGGCAGAAAACGTTCTGAATCAGAAAATATTTCGTCTCATTCGAGAAATGGCTGTACAAAAAGGAAAACAAAAAGTAGTATTTTTATACTACGATAAAAATCATATTATTCGAATTTGACTATCTATCTATTATTCGAGAAATTTCAGAACTTCTCTACATATCGAGTTTCCGTTTACTGTCTTCATACTTCAGTGAAAGATCGTATAAAAAGAGGCAACATAGATATATGGCCCCTTCATTTTAGAATATTTCATATGTTCATCCATCCAAGGGTTTAAGGGAATGATTCTAAACGATCACACTGAAGAATGTGACATTGGCACAGACACTTTAAATCTATCCCATCTCATTTCTATGGTCCCCGGTCGGTCTAACATTTTGCAATTAAACGCTACTTTCGCCTCGACCAACCAGCGTAATCGGATAAACGTATTTCTTGCGTTTCGCGTTGAAAAATGGCGAACTATGTTGCCCGTGCGTAGGTGTCGGCGATAGTCCACGTAGAAGAGGTAACGAAGCATCACCAGGCAGCCCTGTTGCGTCAAATTTCTTTTTCCACTCTGCCCCTAAATCCGTAGCTGGTGCCATCAAACCTTTACACTCTGGGGAACTTCTGACACTGAGGAACACGTCGTTACTGCTATCACGTTGTCCAGAAGAACCCTTGAAAACGACAGGAATATGTTAACGTTGTGAAAGTGCAAATTTATCTACTTTATAAAATATGATGTCTTATAGAATAATCAAATACTTTTGCTTCGAAAAAGTCCAAGCTGGATCCATTCGTTTCGTGTTCCTCCACGGGGAAACCTGGTTGAACTCGATTCGACGTTTGTGACGCCCTAGATGAATGGGAAGAGGCTTGCGACGAGGAGTTTTCGGATAAATCGTCTCTGCAGCAGGCAGCTGTGCACACTCTTTGCTCTCTGAAATTTTCCATAAATATTACGTTAAGGATAACAAAATATAATTTCGCGTTCCAAAAAAAAAGAAAAGAAAAAAACAAAAATATTTGGGCTACCTCCTGACGATAACAGAGTCCCGTCTTCTCGGTACTGGCGGCGGAAGACCAGCGGTTAAGCTCTTGGCGCTTTCGTAACTCGCCTCGCTGTTGCCGCTGCTTGTGTTACTGCCGTTGTTCCCTTCCCTCAGGAAGTAATTCTTCGCCGAGAGCATAGCGAAGTGAAGATTGTTCTTCAAGTCGTCCGCCGCCGTTGACAAGTTTCCCGAAATCTTGGGTGTACGCCTCATCGGTCTCGGTGGTGGTACCGGCGATGGTGGACTGCTCGACGTCTCCGAGAGAGTTTCCGGCGTGGCTAGTGGTGCCGTTCGAGAGTTCTCGTCCCAGTCGCTTCGACGATTCGATCTTCGTGTTAAAAAATAAGAAAAAAGACGAACAAGAAGAAACTGCTTGACATAACCGTTGAGATCGATAAAAAATAAACTGCAGCTAAAGAGCAACATTTTATGATCGAAGACAACAAAGAAAATATGATGTCTGATTATTAGAGCGTAAAATGTTCCTCTTAAGCTACAATTCTTCGGAAGAACCGTTTTCCGTTAGATGGTCTGATGGAGTGCAATGAGTATTTAGGTGCGCGATTGCCGAAGCGGTGAACCTTGTGAATCGTGAAACATAAGCGAACGTGAACGAGAGCGTGATATATGAGGTTCCTTAAACTCGATGGAATACTATTTTGATTGTTTCTCGCGCTTATGTATGTAGTTCGAATGAGATTAGAAACGCATCGAATGCAAATATACAAATCGAAATTTAACGTATAAATTTCCTGCCTCGCACGTAAATATTTACATAAATATTTTATAAAACTTGAGAAAATACAGTGCAAATACAAATACGTGGAATATTCTTCTACCCGTACGTTTATTATCCCTAAAACAACCAAGTTATTACATCGTTATATCTAGCGTGACGTTCTTTTCGTTGACTTAAAATCCTCATCGTAAACCTAATATATCGGTGTCCATTTAACGTCGGTCCTCCGTCACGGACCATAGTTTGTCGTCCAGACGTATAATTGCTATTCTTACGATTTAGTCTCGTCGGCCCTGGGCGTGTTGAGCAATTCGCTGGCCAGACTGACGTATTCCCATGGAATTCCCCTGGAGTCGACGCTCAGCTCGCGACCAGCTTGAGGAAACTCCGAGGGGCTTTGCAACGACGTGAAGCTTGTCTCCAGGCAGAGTTTGTGCGGTGGCGTCCCAGCCAGGTTGCTAGGATGCGACTTTACGGGGCTGGATGAAGAGAGTAACGCTCTCATCTCCTGTTCCACCTCCATCTCCTGGATCTCGACGGCCTCGCGTGCCTCCGACGGCTCCGTCGATGATGCGTGACCGGAAGCCAGCCTCTGTGGCTTCGCCGGTCCCAGGGTCGTTACAACCTGACATATCCACACGCGTGGTTCCAATATAATCGTCTCACGAAACCGCCAGACATTATTTTACGACAATTCCGTGTTATTTTCTATTGTGATTCAAGAAGCAATTTGATTCGAACGGATGATTAGCGAATGTCATATATCGATATACAGGATATAAGACTTTGCAAGTCCATAAGATATCTTGGTGAGTACTATAAGCTCACAAAGTCTTACAGCCTTTTCCTTTTTTATAACACCTTTCGTGACGTTATGATAGGTGATAATGACAGGTGGTAATGTTATGAATCGATAGAATTTTTGAAGTTACAGAAAGAAAAATGTACAAAGCTTAAGATATTCGTCAATCAGATAGCTTCAAAATTCCTGGTCACCTTGCCCTTTATTGCGTTTAGAAACCTTTGATTCGTATCTATGTATCCTTACAAAATCTGCTTCCTACTTTTACATCGATCAACGATTGAATGGAAATTAACATTTAAATCTTCTTTCAAGCTTCTCTATTCTTTGCACGTTTATTTTAAAGTTTAAGTTTTGTTCGATTTGCGCGAACGTTCAAAGAATTACTGCAAATTAGCGATCGATATCATAAACGTTATTTTACCGATTTATGATACATGAGATAAGCTTTGGATTCGTGTCAGCATTGATAGATAAAAAGGCGAAGAAACAGCTGTATCATTGATTAAAGTAAAGAGTGTGGAGGATTTGAAGGTCGTTTCCCGGAGAATAGCTTACTGAAATATTTTTCTACTTCACTTTACTCGCTCTTACAGAAATATTTCTCCGTCCGATAATTCGCTCTTCTGGACACGAAGCGTCTAACCCGCGCTTCTTTATACATCTTCAAAGCAATTTCGAAACTTTGCAAAATATACTGTGCAATTTATTTCTCGTTTTATGCTGTACGAGAAAGATGAACGTGAGTTTCTAATTTTCATTACCCAGCATAGAAATTTTTAACAAGCATGTATATATTCATAAAAGATATAAAGAAGTTCCCGAATAAATTGACTAAAAGTTCAGGTATATGCTACGAAATTCGCTCGCGTACATTTATTATTCCTGTACTACGTTGGAAGCGAATTTCCTTAATTTATTTGAGGTAAAGAATAACAGAAAAAAAAAATAGATAAAATATAGAGATGAATTTTTAGCCGATGCAGCAACATTTTTACCATGTTACTCGTATAAGAAAAGAACGCGTTTAAATACTTGATGTTTTATCACAATATTCCGCCTTCATGCTATTGACGCACGATAGATGATGATAAACTTAATTACGAACTGAACGAAAAAATCAAATACAATGGCCATATGATAGACTAAATGCGTGAGTACACATGCATGAACGACTGGGTGGCAAATAGCATTCGACTGATCGACGATCAATTTTCTGCTCTACATCGTTTATCTACGGCTCTATCGTTACAATCGTTGTTATGCTTCTATCGTACACATATCGTTTAGCACGATCTCGTGTACGAAACTAATCTCTATGTTCATTTACGATACGTACTCCTGTTTCGTTTCGAAAGCAAATGTATATTTCGAGCAAACGTGTAAATGAACGGTCGTGATTGTGATACTTAAAGATCATGATCGTGAATAATCACATGCGATAAACTAATCGAAGACAGATTAGATTGCAATTTGGTCGCTGCAGACGAGACCGTCGATTTTATTGCCTTAAAGTGCATATAAGGAATAGATAGACTAAATATACCAATCAAATACATATTACATGTTTCAAGGTTTAATTTGTACGATTTACTGAAAAGTTCTACCATCTTACTGTTCTAAAATAAATACTAAAATAAAATAGATTCAATTATTTTTCACTCGAATTCTAACATAAATACTTTTGTAGCACTGTATCGCAACGATCCACTCGAACAGATTTAGAAGAAAATTTCGAAAAACAAGGAAGTATAACACAGAGAGATCGTGTACGACGAACGTTCGTCTAGCAACAACGAACGTCTGCAAGCAGTTAGCTAAAGACAGCCACTTCTTCAGCGACCAGCATCACTCTGAATCAGCGATACCATCTCGTTCTATCTTTTCCCCGTAATTTTCAACCATACAATCGACACACAGTCCATTACAATTCTACCAACGTAAATATCTACGAGAACACTCTCTATCTACATTCTACATAATGCGAAACTGTTAATTAGAAATTATTGGGTAATGGTATCACCGATTCGTGGTTGTTGGTGTAACACGGACCCGATGAAGCCGAAAGACATCAATGTACCTTGTGCCGTGGCAAGAAGAGTGTGTGGTGACATAGACGTCGGCGTCGCGGCCGTGAGAGCTCGTCGGTGTACTTTGTTGATGGAGTACGACCGCGACGTGTCGTTGTTCAGGCGTCCGTTGTGTTGCTGCGTCCGTCGCAACCGTTGCACGCGTTGCTCTATCTCCGTCTGCAGCGCCGCGATCTCTGCACGCTGACACCTAATCCACACACCACACACCCTCAGCCACACATCCTTTCGTGAGATCGCCGGTTATTATCGGTCGCCACGATACAACTTTTTTCGTATTTCATCAATTTCGCAATGCAAAACCTATGTAATCTAGCTCTATGTAATTGGGAAATCGGTTAATCTTCTACGCTACGGGAATTTCAGAGATTCGACAGAACTAAGATTCCAGCCGAGAAAGAATAGCCGAGGATAGAGATACAGTTTCAGAGTTTATTCAAGCAGGAAAGCAACGAAACCGCTACTCCTCGTTTCTCCACGCTAATATGCAAGTAATTTAGCCAGTACGTTGGTTCTTTGGACGTTTAACAGATTACTTGTGCGCTTAAGGGATTGCGTTCATCCGTTATCCTGTTTTCTGTAGACTTTGAACCGTCGATTAATTTTCGATGTATTTCAGGTAATCGACTACGTTCTAAGGTGCGAAAGTTGCTTGCTTCGTCACTACCATGCAAAGCGAGAGCAGATTAATCACCATCTTTCCTTTTTTGCCATAACAGTCGAGGCTGATACATTAGCATGATCTGGAAAAGTGTGAAATTAGGAAAAGAATCTAACGACTCGAGACGCAAAGCGAATATTAATAGCCACAAAACAAGTGTATAATCATATCTCTTTTGCACATGTATTATTTATATAAAATCCATTGCAATTAATTTCCGATTAAATAATAGAAAGTATAATTTCGTGATAATTCCGAATAATATAAATAATACATGACGTATAGAATTGTATTCGTATTACTTTTAAATGTTTCAGGCATAGAAGTAGGAAGCGAAATTTAACAAATAAATAAATAACAACATTTTCGTGGTATAAAGTATATTGATCAAAAGTAGCGTACATCAAAAATTATACAGAATCGAGTTGTTCCGATATGCAATCAAAACGACCACTATCGGATAGAAGATTTATTATAATGTATTTGTTTTACTTAGGTAATCAAGGTTCATTTTAAGGCTGGTATAATATAATTTTTCGAATAAAAAAGTTCTGTTATTGGATTAATTTAATTGTTGTATCGATCACGCTTCTTTTCTGATAAGAATGTCCATACGATTATTACATACGTATGTTTAGTCGTTTTGGATGCAATCGCGATTCAAGTAAAAGTACAAAATAAAACACGAAGAAAAACAAAAACCATTTAAAAAGAAAGAGATGTACAGAATTATGCGAAAAGCTATAAATATAATCGTTTGCAAATGTTACGGTAACCCATGCAGTGTCGAAGAACATGCGTGTCAGCTACTTGATCGATTTAAACGAAAATAAAAAAAAGTAAAAAACTGAAGTATTCTATATAGTAATTTTCAATCGATTCTTATTACATCGTATAAACATTATTGCTTCGATATTGTGCTTCGCGCTAGAAATTAATTTAAAAAAGGAGCTATAAACCAAATAGTTTTTAAATATAAATGAAGGAACGTAAAATTAAATGAAAAATACTACCCTATTTAAGAAAATCTACCACTACAACCACCTCACTTGTGGTTTTACGTATACTTAACTACATGACTATATACAAAAACATTACGCAACAAATTGATTAAAATTTATTTCAACTTAAACGTAAAAGAATCTTATAGCTTCTTCGTCAGTCGGACATTAAAATTCGATAAAAAGTATCACTTTGTAACAAACAGGTTTTATCATAAAAGCTCTATCCTAGAGTACTATTGCTTAGTAAATCGTCAGTGGATTAACAGTTTCGTCGCGAGGAAAGAATCTGTGATACCTTTATCACTCTTAATATCCACATCATTCATCTAACGATAACATATAACTTCTACAAAGAATGTTTCATAGAATGAAAACATTGGAGTCATGATATTGCTCTCACAGTAAAAACTACTATACAAAATTGATAGAAGGACTAAAAAAAAAAAATGCATATATATATATATATATAAAATTTCTACTATCTGTGTCAATTTACGTCTTCTATCTAAAGATATGATCGCCAATGTGAATATTAGCAGCGAAAGGATCGATATTCACAACAGAACAGCTCCACCTCGTTATCAAGATCCAGACTTCGTTTCCTTTTGTTCGTGTACCTCGACATTGACCACAATAGTCTCGTTATCCGTTTCCGCGACGTTTCGAGTACTTTCAATTTGCACACTACCAACATCTCCATTTTTCACGTGTCCATTACTCTCTATATTGATTACTACGTTCTGAGGTTTGTCCTCTTCCTTCAGATTCAGTTCGTCCGTTGTTTCCTCCAAGATTTCGTAATTACCCAGCTTTACCGAGGACATTCGGCGAACCGGCGGTTGCGACCTCTTTATCTGACGAATTATCAAATCGGTCTGGCTTACCTTGTTCAATGCTTTCAACATATTGTCCGGCATATGGTCCTGTATCATCACCGGGCTTATCAACACCTCGTCGAAGTCGCACGGTCCTGCCCAAAGCGCTTGGTACACCGGTTCGTGTTTGTGTAACATTTGTCTGAAATAAAAGAAGGAGATCTTGTGTTCGTGCGGGTCAATTTCGACGATCAAATTTTTTTCAACGAAATTAATTCTTTAATCTTCTATGAGACACTAGTCGCTACGTGAGATTCATGCAGTTGGATGCATACGCGGATTTGAATATTCGATGGATGGATGACTTCCTCAACTATGTACGTTATTTTTAAAGTATCATTTATAAAGCGATGTAGTCTGATGGTTTTCAAAGTTTGAGAATAATTTTCACGTTCCATTGGCGTTCGAATTCTAGAGATCTAAAGTATTGGAATAATTTGAAGGTATAGAAGAATTTAAATCCATGGATAGCACGTTGAATTTTCTATTTAAACCGGACAACGCGTGATTCCCAACGTAACACTTTTCAGTCAGCTCTCAAAGTTTGAAAACGATCGTACCATTAATCTTACTAAAAAATTACTTCGTGCACGAATCCGTGCACGATCAGGTATTATACTACGTATCGCGCGGTATAACATCGTATACTCGTTCTCTATAAATTTCAATCATGCAAATACATGGATATAAAAGATGATTGTACGACAATTTCTTCGGCAGGAAACAGTCATGAATGTGCGACGATAGATTTCAAAGAAACAAGTGTAGAATACGAATCCGAGGAACACATGCGGGGCAATGCGGGCACATCTCCAAGATGCAATTACCCAGAGCAACCCTGAAAATGCAAACTTTTCGATAAACGTACCTCCAACGGCTCTCATACTTTTTCCTAGAAACGAAAAACATCTTTCATTAAAATTTGCTCTTAATCACCTTCCTCGAGAGTCATTGCATCATAACGTTTCGTGTCTGCGTTTTAAACGATGCTTAAAATAAAACCGACGACGATACACGAACAAACAAACTTACTCTCCCTTGTTGGGATGATGTCGAACAACGTGTATGATTCGACCGGGTGGATAGAGAGGCCTGTGCAATGTCAACGCGATGCTGGAGTCGCTCGGAACAACAGTCTGCGAACGAGCTAGGTCCTTGTCTCTCTGATACTCGCTGATACATCCACCAGCTTCTAAATTCGCAGCCGAGGTAGGGGTGGAACCACAACCGCAACACATCACCGAGCATGCTATCGTTTTCCACTGAAACGGTCGTTACGATTGACAGCGCAGTCTCTATCCGATTATACGGGAACACTTATCGTTCTCCTTGGTAAATGCTAATGTATATTGGGACAGTGCGCGTAAAATATGGGTTTCTTTTTTTTTTTTTCTTTTTGAAGTTTGAAATTAGCTGGAAAACCCTAAAGTTATAAATTTTCTCCGATACTATATATAATAATACGTGCGTCGAATATTTAAGAGAGTCATAGTAAAACTATTAGAATTGTGGAATTTAATGTCGTTGGTTATTGGTACTGTTGAAAGTACATATTTAGTATTAGAACGTATAAATGTCAGGGTAGATGAACGCTGCTGTTTAGAATTAAAAACCGACGACTAGCTTGTCGATGTTTACACAAATTTATATTTTCAGGGACAATGATAGAGATGAAACTTGCAAGCACGTATTTATTCTCTAAATTATTTTTCTAAATGTTATAATACGCATTTCACTTTTAATATTCTATATACCATAACGTTTGTATTTCCTTCGTATATCTTTACGTTTCTTATATATTTATATTTCTTAAATTTTACAAAAATCATTGTAACGCGTATCATGAAAGGGGCGTTATATTTTTCTTTTAATTTCATATCGAAAAAGAACAAAATAACTGATGACGAAGATAGAAGGGATACTACATGTTCTTTTTAGTGTGACTGACATTCCATTTATTCAGAAGGTTATAGGAGTTCTGTATTTTCTATTTCTCCCACGATAAAGTACGTACCTTCGGATCGACGCTCCTTTTTATGGCATTGATAAGATCAGCTCTTAAGCTCTCCATCTGTCTAAGACCTATCCTAGGTACGACATCTTTCCCAACTACTACGGATGTAATAAATTCCTGTGAGTATTGCTGAGCAGGCATGCTCAAGAGACCACCCGGTGGAGCGAACGAGAAACACACCAGGTCAGGATAGTCTTGTTTAAGCAAAATCGCTAAGATAGCTGCTGTACCCGCTCCCAGAGAATGACCGACGAGTGTCAGGCCAAATTGATGGGTCCCCCTCGACGTATCCTGAAGGAAAAAATTGAACAGTTCTCCATCAGGAAAATTATATTTCATGAAATAACTGCTTAATGCTAAGACAACGTTGTCGAATATAAAAATTTAATTATTAAATAAAATAAACGCAATGTTTCTTGTGTTCGGCGCATTACTCTTTTAATTCGACGCTGTTCGCGACGTAACGTGCAAAGACGATAAAATATAATTGCTTCGTTCAAGTTAGTTTTTACACATAACGCATTTGCATTTATCGCGACGGCAAGGCAAAACATAATACCTTGGCAAGCGCGCGGGATATAATTTCCTCTTCTAGTAGTTTCTTTCGAATGTATTCGGCTGCTTGGACCATCCCTTTATGGCCTAACCAATCCTCCCTCGGTGGTGACAATGGCAACACTTCACCCTCCGCGTTCAAGTCCGTTAATACATCCTTCATGCTGAGAGTTCCTCGTATACTAACGACAACCTTGAAAAGAGGCAGCAGAAAATTGGTAATTATCCGTCCTCAAGTTCGCTCGAGTTCGGGATAAAGCGACCTTTAAACCCTATCTTAGAAATCGAGGATTAAAATTTTCTATGGAATTTTAACAAGAGGCAAACTATCGGTTTTTCATTATTTCGATCCACTTCCTTTACTATGTTAAAATTCTCGAGTCTTCTTTCGTACACTAATATCGAGTCTCCATTTTTCAATGGATAAAGGGAGATAAGAAATTAAATTTCGCTTAGTTACGCTCCGTTGCTAATCAGGTATCGTATTTTATTAAATAATTATTGAATTATTCAAAGATGGATACTTTTAGATATATATTGAACTCGTGAGAAGTTTAACAGAGTTAAGCAAAATGATGTAACTTATTCATTATGGATTAAACTACAATTCTCACACGATGACTCTATACATACGGGTATGCATATATTTATAATAGGTAACTTCTCACGGATGTCGTTGCGACGAAGTTCGCTGTGATGGCACGGTTAATAGCCATTGAAAAATTCATGAAGTCGCTAAAGGTGATCCATTTATTCTACAATTAAGCAACAAAAATACCGGCGTATCGCAGTTTGCTTTAATCTCGAAATCCGCACCGGTGCAGATTGCAACTTTTATGCGAAGAATTCGATCGGGTTGTCGACGAATATCGTCGCGAACGAGCATCGCGAGATACCTAGGGGACCTATCTCTATTCTATCTCTAATTCTTCTCGTGTTCGCTGTTTCTCGAGCAAACGCGGTTCGATGCATGCGAATCAATGAGGAAACGCGCGAAACCTTTTTCTTCGTGTAATCGAGCGCGACGAAGAACGGCGTCTCACCGACGTCGACGTGAAAAGTCGCATAAATGACCTCCACCTCAGCGACGTCAACCATCTTTCTTAGTGCGGCGTAATTGCACTGGCAACAATTGTCTTCCACAACGGTCGCCTCGTCTTCGTGCCTACCGCACGGGAAACAGCCGCATCTTAATCTGCCACAAAGTTTCAAACAACTTATTTTCCTCGATGCTTTCACTCTAGAAATTAGTCGGGGCATGCAAATGGTTCCAGATGCTTCGCGTGCCGATTACTCGTGGCTAATTGATTGGGCGAACAACTTTGGTGGAGAAGTTCGTATCCTGATTCTTTAAATAAAAGATTACGATTAGGTAAACGTTTAGGTTTACGGCGTAGCGAATTCCAAATTTATGTTGTGACAAATAAAAATGTAATCGGAGAGTGTAATAGAATCTGGAAGGAAGGAAAAGAGAATTTCGTGGAAACTCGCGTTGTTTCTGAGAGAACAGAAAGGAAACAGTACGAAATTCCTTTATAGAGAAACGGGCGCGGTAAAAACTATAGTGGATATAATTAAAAACCGAAACTCGATCGATTCTGTCGAGTAATCGCGCGAAACATCGTTGAAAAATCAGTCGACGCTAACATCTGGAATCACGACATGCGTTCGCGGTAACATTACCTCGTGCAAAGCTGACAAAGACCGGTGGAATGGCTAATGAGGAACATGGGCCAGCCGTAAGCAGCGAGGGCAAAGTGCATGTAATGAATGGCCGATTGAAAGTGGCCCAGATCACCATCCTCGGTCAAGGACAGGAATTTAGTGCGAGGTGTAACTGGCACACCGGATAGAAACTCGTACGTATCGTTCTTTCGTTGCTTCACTATCAGTTCCCGTTCGATTTTTTGGAACTTTCTCAATAAAACCAGACCAGCGACCACGTCCGATGGAACCACGTCAAGGTCCCGGAAAAAGTCGCTCAATAATCTGGCGATGTCTGCGAACGAATTCTGGGGAGGAATCAATCTCATTGAAAATCTAGGCTGCTTCTATCAGATCGATGCAAACGCTTTGTGGTATTTTTAATTTTCGGCAACTAAATTAAATCATCAGATATCAATATCGAATATATAAAATCAATATAAAATGATGAACCAATATTATCAAAGATATTAACTCTAATTTTATTTCTTCGATCGTTTCCGCTCAAACAGACAGAATGCGAGAGCACAAATTTATTTGATGAAAATAATTTATATTTTGACCTCGCTGTTCAATGAATAGCTATCATCAGATGAATATCATTATACGTAGCAATGAAAATAATGACATGTATGTATGCAGTTGACGTCGAAATGTCCATCACGTTCCTCGGTTAAATGCAAATCGATAATGTTGCTTGAAACAATTCGGTAGAAAAGAGATCAAGCATTTTGCACCGACCTGAAGCAAATCTTCGAAGGACGCGTATCATTTCGCACAACACTTACTCGATTCCTATCGGAATTGCCCATGCAGCAGAATAAAAGTCTGCATCTGTTGTCCCAGCTATCCTGGTACGCTCGTATAACTTTTCTACAAGCACCGAATATTCGTCATTTTAGTCGTTAAAATCTCGAGAAGGTATTATCGCGTCGAGAATTGTGAAACCTATCGTAAATTCATTCGCCAATCATTTTCTATATTATTTATTAGGTCATCCCATAAGTTCGTGCCGTTTTTCGAGCGGTTATATATATTAAGATTGCTCACATATCTTTCAGTTTCATGAAAAAATATAATCCCCTTCTCGTTGTACAACTTCTTCCCATTTTTCAAGTGCATCGGTCCCTTATCGCCGTATGTTTATAAATCGACGCACGAAATGTATACACAAAAGTCGGCACGAACTTATGGGATGACCTAATATATCATCTTGTTTTATTTGTAGCTTAATCTACTCTCAGCTTTTATTTATTTTACGCTATTTATATTGCTTAGTGTATGATAGATAGAAACACTTTAAAAGGCGAACAAAGACTCGACAATCCTCCACTAACTATCCCGTATCAAGTAACATGGGGATAAAGATATCAGTGGAAGTAGACGGTAATAAGTCAGACGCGAGAAGTGAAATAAGAATCGCAAGCCGTAAATCGTTACCTCTGCCGCCAGTTTCTGTTTCTGCTACCGCTTCGGTTGTAATGCAATTTACCGCATCTCGATTCCGCTTCCCTCATGCTGCGTTGATATTTCTTCATTTTTACCCACGATCTACCCGCAGCGTCGTATGTGCACCATACCGTTACCATCACCGACGCTAATACGCACCAATTTGATACCACTAAACCTGCGGCGAAAATGAAAGCTAAAATCGTGTTTGCTCTGATTTCAGACGCAAGTATGTTTACGCGTTCCTTGGTTTATGCAATTACAAAGATACCGCGGAAACCACCGCAACATTTCACAGAACGTTTCGGCGTCGTGGAATTTCATTCGCACGCGATTCTACTAAAGCGAGCGTTATTGTTAGTACAGGCATCATTTCCGTCCTCGGGATTTAATTGATGTAAAAATTACTTTTTCGATAGCTAGAGTTCTCTTAGCGCAGCCCCTTTCGTACGACGAGTCGCTGTTTCGAAAGAACAACGATACAGGTACAAAATTGGAAATTAGAAACGAATAAGATTAGTTTCCCTTCTGTATTTTCCGAACAATTATATTTCTAGCAACTGTATCGCCGTTCATTCGAAATATCGTTTCTGTTTCCTATTGGAATTAGAAGTGTCGGACACCTTTGCGAAAAGCTTACCTAACATTACGTCTTTCACTTGGCCGATGGTACAGCTTTGGTAGAAATGCGTTAACCACGTTATACCTGCGCACAACCAGCCAGTCTCTACCAATAAAAGCACTGAAACAAAGTTTTATCAAGTTTTAAGTTCTTTCTTCTTACCGGAGCAAAAATAGAAAATTCTATAACAAAACGAAAGTATTCTTACTATATCGTAGAGTTCTTCGAGCACTTCAGTTTGCTAATTTACTATTATTATATTAGCTTGTCCGAAAAGTTTCTTTCGTTTCATAAGGTGATAATAGATGAACAACAATTTCTGTTCTATATTATTTTATCGAATTAGGTATGATCCATTTCGTTCTATTTCTATTATTATATTCGTGCATAATTCGATAAACTAATATAAAACAAATAACATTGTGCGTCTATTATTTCCCTATAAAACGAAAGAAACTTTTCGGACAATCTAATATTTTGCATGTATCCATTTACCTACATTTACATATTATTCCACCGCTTCTTCCTGTATTTCTTTATACACTTTTAAATTATTTTCTTAAATACTTTTTTAAATTTAACCAGTAAGAACATACAGATATTCATGGTCATCTTGTTTTATTTTATTTGTCAGCAAGATGGAAAAGATTAAAAGATATCTGAATCGGGTGAAGTCGGGTGTCTCGTGAATGTCTGTTCCTTGACCACGGATGATTGCCATTTCTTCGATGAAAGAAAAATATGTCGACGTAAATGCCGTAGCTTCACGCCGGATAAAGTTTGAAGGTATCGACAATGCTTTCTCTTCGAACATCGAGCCACGGATAGCTTCCCTAAAAGGATATGGCACGTTCCTGCAGAATGTGTTTACTTCCGATAGTTTCCGTACAATAGCAAACGTGTCCGTCCTAATTAGCTGCCAACACGATTTTCCTAGGTGAGTCAGAATCAGTTTTATTCTAATTGTATTGGTTATATTAACCAGATACGATTGCACTGGTACGACTTGACACGGCGGATAGAATTAAATAGAAGGAAACAAAGAATTATTTATATTTCTGACTATTATTTACTCGAGCTATCGGAGAGTGACTAAACAGTTTGCCGAATCGAATAAAAACGTCATTGCACGAGAAAAGATTGCTCGGAACGTTTAAATTGTTTTTCCATTCGTTGGACTTCGATTTTTGAATCACGATACGAAATAATCGAGTCTTTTTAGTGGCAAGCTAAAAGACATACGAATACGATAAACTTTGTATGTCAACTTTTTACAAATTTCTATTCTTCTGTTTCTTTTTTTTTTTTTATCTCAGATTATACGTAAAATTCGATCTTTACTCGAAGTTTGTCTTACCACGATATAAATGCATTATACATATTCATATTACATATGAATTTTAAATTTACATTATTTATTACATTTTACATATACGTTTGCGACTGATATGAAACGGCATTATTATCTTAATTTTCGCAGCCTTCTATCGAAATCGGATCAAGCAAATGGAACAAAACAGACGAAAAGAAGTACAAGCTGCAATGGCGGTGGTCTGGCACTCTATACGCATCCGACCAATCAGCTGTATGTGATCGGAATTTCCATCGAATTCTTCCTAAAGATGCACCAGATCTGCTGGAGAAACAGCAGACTCGAGTTGGATCGTTTCCAAAACCTTTAATACATGAACACTGGTACCTACATCCATGCGTCCCATCTTTCTTCGTACGTTCTAAAACTACGTGCAATTCTTTCCATGTAATCGATCTGCTGGCGATTTAATACCTAAGTAACTCGATATACGCGTTCATTTAATGAAGCGCAAGGAATAATCAACAGCATCGAACATTTCAGTTTTTATTTTCCTTAGCTTTAGATTTTGAAACCATTTAACAGATATTCAAGCGCTATATATTCCTTTGGAAGTATAATACAGAAATGCGCGAATATGTTTCGATTAATTTTATTCGATGAATTTTGTATTATATTTAATGTACCGAGGATAACGAGATGAATCGAGTATATGAATGTGACTGCCGCATTGTTTTTCAGATCAAACGTTTGTATATTATTTCGCCTTGATACTTCCAACATTTTTTCTCGCTCGGAAAGCAGAAATATAAATTTTGAGACTAAAATTTTCTGTTTCCCGGTAAAGAATCTGCTCAGATTTCCTACGTTTATCGGAGTTTAGTTTGTTTAACAATGATATACAGCAGACTTCGGAAGAAAAACATGGAACATGATTTTCCTGAATTAAGAACATGTGCAAAGCCCCGGAAAGTTTGCTCCGTAAACGTGCGCGAAATTTAATGAGTTTCTCAAGAAGAAATCGGTATATTGTGAATCTTCCATCGGATTCGCCTTTGCAGATAAACTAATCGAACACTGAAACTTCTAAGTACGTAAATTTCCAAACTCGTCGAACTTCCCAAGCTTGCAAATATATTCCAAAGCGGTAGAAATTTTGCATATTGTGAAAAAATTCAGCGAAAGGAATTACACGAGTGCTGGCAAGGTACGCGGTGAATTGTAAGATAAAATAAACTGGAATAATACTGGAATTTCTATCAAAAAATAGAATCGTACATTAGCATAATGGACGATTAGGATGCCACTTGAACAACGACGCTCCAAAAGGAAAAAGTACAAGAAAAGAACGTCTCGACTTCCTATTCCTTTTAATGGTCAAGAAGACAGAACATTTCACGCTCATCTTTGTGCAGCAAAAGTGTACAGACGGAAAGGTGAGAGTGGAAGGAATACTTGTTAAAACAGACTCTCGAAGAAAGGACAGTACAATGACTGGAAAGAATAACTCAATCTTTCGCTTGTACAGACAGGATGGATATTCTGTACGATACTTTTTATTTCAACAAAACTATGCACTTCTCATTAAATTTCATTAGGAATTTCATGTCATTATTCATTATTAAATCTATATAAATAGCTGATATTAAATGACGAAAGCGAACTAAATCGTAGGAGCAACTTAATTGTTCTAATTTCGAAAGAAATCCCAGAGACGACGATCTGAACACCACTGTTCTCACGAACGATCATTTATTACGATCAGGAATCTACGGTGAAAATTTGATTCTTATTAATATTCTGCCCTTGCTTTGCGAAAATTAGGAGGGTCGACAAGAGAGAAGTGGCTTCGCGTTGCCACCGATGAATCTTCCTTTAACGAAACCCATGGTACGTATCTCCAGATTGGTTACCATCTAATTCCTATGATTACCGACGTCGGCCAAAAGCTTCGTTAACAATTCTAATCTCTGATCTACAACAGCCTGATTAACGTGATACGCGGAATGACTTCGAAATATTTTCAACCTCTGTAAGAAGGTAATTTCCCAATCGTATTAAATGAGTCAGGAATATTCGATACCCATCGATTTGCACATTTTCAGTGATATACATGGTCCGTTTCAAATTGCACGTTGCAGCGGTTTTCGTTTTTAAATTCAATGGTTTTATTCAGATTCGCGTATCATTATTTGATGATTTTCCGCGTCAAATATTATATATAACTTAACGGCTGACAATTTTGGTATTTGAATTCGATGGTTTTCAATTTTTATGGAAAATGCTTCGAAACAGAAAGAAGGTACCTCAATTCGACATGTATTTTTTTTTTTTTTTTTTATGAATGTTCGCGGATTTGTCCGAAACGACTTGACCAATCAGCATGATTCTTTTTGCATTTTTGTTTTTCGTAAACTACCTTGTTTTGCAAAAATGCAATTTTTATGTACGTTCGTCGGTTATTCAGCATTGAATTGTGCTATCGGGACGAAATCTTTCGCGTTTTCCCGAGATAGACCATCGATCGGTACTGTTTGTAAAATTTCTCCGATTTGTTGGTTGTTAACTATCGTTGTTGCAAACAATTCGTTGTTCACCGATTTCATTTACGTACGTTCAGTGCTATCGTTGTTCTGCTAATTCTGCGATATCGAGATGATTGCGAAACAGAAGCCTGGTCGAGCGCATTCATATGCATTTCGCAATATAAACTTCAACTCGTGTTTCCGTTGTACGAAACATCGTTCTGCTGATTCGCTTTAATATTGATTCGTTCGGCATAAGTCTACTTTTACAGCGAAATGATACGTGACACACTATTAAGTTATAAAAATATCCTTCCCTATCATTGTTCAAAGTATAATATCGTTCGCGGAATGCAGCTGGTTTATTTCTTATTCGTATGCGGGGTTGAATAGCCTATGCAACATTTATTCATTAATAAGAATTCAGGATTGAAATAAATGATAAATAGATAGAAATAAATTAACGCCTTATTAACGAAAATGAACGTCATTTCACGTTGGTCCTGCGATATTGATCGCTTTACTGAAAAATATGAAATAAAAGATTTTGTGATATTACCGACTTCGAAAAACGCTAAAAAGTGTGAAATAATTTCTTATTTGCATTCTATTTAGACAAATAAGCGACAACTGTCGGATTACCCATTTTCTTATTAAACAGCGTATTAAATATATCGTAAGCTTCTCGAAGAAGGCGGAAAATTAAAAATACTACTAATATACAGTTTATTTCCGTTTCAAATTGTATAAGGTCGCAATAATTGTAACGATTGTATCTTAAGTTAGAGACAAGCTTGCTGTATATATATAGTTCCATTAACTTACATGCTATTAATACATTGAGCGTAATTTGAGCAGCATTTTTCAATTTGTCCACTATTGAAACATGTTGTTGGTGAGCTTGTGTTAATGCAATCAAATATAAATTTATTGAAATTAGAATGATATAAATATAAAGGAGGTGAAGTTTTTTAGTATGGCGCTGAAGCATTGCTATATTAGAATGCCATTTTTGAAGATTGCAATATATCTAGTATACTGTTTAGTAAGTAAGTGGGTAATTTATTCATGGATGAATATATGCCTAAATAAAATACGAATAAAATAGATGTTATTTCATAATTTTTCGCGCTTTTCGAAATTGATATCTTTTTGGCAAAAAAATCTTTTATCAATACCGACGCTTGACGTTTGTAATATAGTACGTGTCGTTTTACGGCTACTGCCAGCAAATATTTGTTCTCGTATTTTTCAATTTCAAGTATGATCATTTCCTAGTACAAAAACGCGAATGATTTCAGGTACATAGTACACAGAATACCAACGTAGAAGTTACCAACACTTGCATTAAATTTTCATTTCTTAAAAGGCTTTCGTTCTTTCATTAAGCTATAGATACGTACGTTTACGAGTAAATTAATCACACGCGACCATACGTGTATCTATTTTCAACTTCAATTTCTCTTTTGCACTGGTTTGCGTTAGGGTTTCGATACCATAAATATCCCGTCTAATCGTGGTGAAGACAACCGGTAGCACTGAAATCGACAAGACACGATTCTTTGTTTATAAAGAATTCTAATAAAAGCTGTAGCGCGCAGAAGCCAAGGAAACTTCTGCAATGTATTTTTACTGCTTGTGTATACAATCTTCCCTTTTTCCATCAATTATGACCCATATCGGCTTAAGATACATTAAAGTACGATTTAAAATAGTATTTCCTTCCACTTATATTGCATCTCATTTCTACATTTCACGTAACTCTTGCGAGTTAATTTTGAATTACTTACGAAGTCGAACATAGAGAATATATTGCATTGGCGCTCTGGCTGCAGTGTCCAGGATGCTTCCCCTTGTAGCCAGAAAGCAGATGGAAAATTCTACTATCATGGATAACACGAAAATCACTAAATATCCCACGAAGTATTCCCACAGTAGAAAGACACAGAAAATATTGCGATTCCAATCGAGGACTCCGAGTAGGATGCTCAGTACTGTCATCCTGTAACAGAAACGATAAGAATTTTAATAAAGGTACCAAGAGATTATTAGCTTCCTTTCGTACATTTTTTATTAAGCTTCCTATGTTTGATATGTTTATAGTTACGCGAAAGGGCAAGTTTTATTACGTTTAACGAGCAACATAGAGAGTATATATCGAAAGATATAAACATATCCGTAAATGGTTTTCGAGGTTTTAGACGTCCTAAAATTCATCTGACATTTACTAACCCTCTCTAAACTCATTTCGCCTGTACCATATTTCATTGCCGGCTCGCGGCGCAATATTTATGGCGTGCTTACACGAACAGCCTGCACACTTCAGTAAAATTTGCAATAAGAAGAAAAATAGATCGAATATTATCCTTCTCGTGCCTTTTATTTCAAAATCGTAAACACAAAACATTTATTTCACTCGTAGTAATATCAGTACAGTTTCTACTTTTATTATGCGTCCACGTCAGAGAACCTGAACGTCGTATTATTATTTTCTGAAATTATCAATAATATACGATGAAAATAAATTCTAAATCACGACACAAATATGTATTTATTTGAATCGTTACGTAACATTTTCCTTCGACGAAATAAATGTTCTGAAAGTAGGAAATACGGGAACAAATATCAACCGAGCATGCTCTGGTGGCTTTAATAATTTTTCCAGTAACATCGATGTTATCCCGCTGCTGTGAAAGTTCCCTAATCCCGGCTTAAATCGATATCAGCTGGAATATTTCAAGTTTTTCTCCCGACGAGAGACGGAGGCGTACTTCACAGAGTAATTGTGTCTTGTGTCTGGTACTTGACGGAACTTCGGGAAGCTTTTCTCGCGTAAACTCGCCCTTACAAAAGGGGTAAGTTTCCTCAGACCTGCGGATCCGCAGTTCCACAGTAAAACGCGCTCACGGAAGCCACATTAATGTCGGTGTCGATCTCAAAGTTCGCACAACGTCGCGCCGTTAAATCACCATCGTTCCGTGAATAACTTCTATTCAATCCCAATAACGAACAATTATCGGGAATTATTTCTTCACACTTTTTCGCGTAATAACGTAATTGCGTAATTATTTCGACAAAGAATAAAACGCGCGTACAATTGATTCGTCGATATTGCTTCAACCTATTGGTAGTATAGTGCTCGATACTCGGCAGAATAATTTGATTTGTTCGTTTGATAAAAAAATCGTGATTTATAAATTGTTCTATTAAATTCTGTTCAAAGTAGTTCGCGAGCATTACGTAAGACGTCTTTAACACGAAGAATGTTGATTCGATCATAACTGGTACCGAGTAGCACGAAAAATATCACGCTCTGTAGAAATAACTTGCGTTGATAATCATCTATCGTAGGTATACGAATCATTCTTTTAAATAATCTTAAAACACGCGAAATGCCATTCAAAGTCTTATCCAGAATGTATCTCTCTCTAACGATCTCATATTACAAATTTTCAATCAGATCTGTAAAATTAAAAACTATAATTCTAATTCACTGAAATTCATGAATTTGTTTCGCGAATATCTTGAGATACCGTTATCGATCAATAACTTTGTCTGGAACAGTTCCTCGTATCGATCCCAAGCCAATTAATCGGAATTATGCTTCTTTCGTTGCTCGGAATATATTTCCGTTGTCTCTCATCGATCCTCGAAATGGCAATTGTCCTCGATAACGACACGCCAGGATTACTGTTCGAAATGGGGCGAACTTTTCATCGTTTCTTCGAGCCGTTCGCCCTCTTCCTGTTTCTTTCCCCTTCACGAATGATTAGCGAACGGAGGGCGAACTGTTCGACGAGCCGATTTTATTTTTCATCGGCTTCGACCATCGATCCAAGATGCCTTCATAAATATTTCCCGCGTATGGATGGCATTGTGCAATAACCGATACTGCGACGCGTAGACAAAACCTGCTGAATTATTACCAACGAACAATAGGACGCAGAATAGAAAATCGTGAATCGAAAATTCCGACCATATTAGACGGCCGTATATTTGCGAAAAGATGGCGAAAGAGGTGATGACATATCGGAGGACTTCTGTATTTGCACATTTGCAAAGAGACATCGTTAATGTACACTGAAAACTTTGAATAAGTCAATAGAACGACTACGGTATTCGTAGAATAATTCTATTTCAACCTAATCAATCGTAGTGAAAATTCTGTTGGCAGAAACCCATACATATGTGAGGAAGTAAAATTCTGAGGATCGAATCCTACCATCGGAGTCGTGGGATCTGAGTTTCGCCATCGGAATTCCTTGCCGCCGTGGAATGCGTTCCGAACCACCCCAAGATTGTAAGGCCTCAACTCACATATCCGTAAAGTAGAGAAATGTCGGCTTCCATGTCCGTGGGGTCATAGGACCTGAGTGGAATCAACCCGGAATCTCCCCTTGTTGCAGACTTAAGTTTCTAGATCTTAGAGATTAAATTCGGGTCTTATGTTGCCAAGATCGTAATTCCACTTCATCAGATTTGGGCCTGTTTCGAGTTCAACGACTGATGGAATTACGAAAGTTACGATTTTACGACACTAAAGTGAGCTATGTGTAAAAATGTCCCCATTCTTATACGTCAAAAACTTATTAGTGATATGTATTAATTTTCATTTTCATAACACGTTTTTAGAAAATTGAAGAAAAGAAATCACAGGTCTACGAAGAAAAGAGAGGAAGTATACGAAATAAAAATGACTTAACTCGATGAAAATTGCTTGTTAAGCATAACTATAGATTGGAACTGTTTTAATACGCTGGAAGAATCGCTGCCTCTTTCTTTGAAGCACTTTGCATAAAAAATGAAGCCTCTGGTGAAAGGGGCCGTTCATTTCACGAAATCTCTTCAAAGCGGCGCGGCAACAAGAAACAAGGTAAAACGTGCCAGGCGACTGAATGGAGTTACACAACCGTGCTTTAATAATGAAACGTGTGCATCGTGTTCTATACAGGTCTCAAGGGATATGACCGATCGTAGTACTTCATCGTTTGCTAGCCACTTCAGAATGCGATCTCACCGCAGCCAAAGTGGAAAATGAACGTGTCACGACGCGGATTGTTACTCGGGATCGACCTATTATTAAACTGCTAATAGCTTGTAGATGACGCGTACAATCTGTAACAATTAGTTCTGACGCGAGCGAAACTTCATTAAATACGTTCGAATTACACGTTTTTAATGGGAATAAATCGAGATACTCTCAAATGAGATATTTTATTTGAGATATTTTAATGAGATATTTATGAGAAATTTTCATCTTATCCTAAAGCTTCGGGATATTAAATGATACTAAATATTACTCCAATTATACTCGTTAAAACAAATAATTAAAAGAGAAGTAATATTCTCACGTTTCGTTTCATGCTCTAAATTTTCTTTAATCGATACCGTCGAGTCATTAAAAGAATCTTGTTGCAAAATATCGTGGTGTTTAAAAATCAACATTCCTTTTATATATAACCAGTCTTCTCTTCGAGCGTAAAAATATAAAACTTTCCTTCGAACACGAACTTCTCTTATTCAGAGTCTCCCAATTAGCGGCAGTAAGTTGTCACTCGATTAAATCGTCACTCGACTTTTTGTTAAATAAGAAGAATCTCGTAGATCTTGGTCAATTGGCACTCTGGTGGTGAAGCAAAGTTTCTTCCCTCGACTCAAGATCCCAGTTGGTATTTTTTCGTTCCCTCCAATCGATCTGCGGGTTTTCGAGTTCATTGCTCAAGGCCACGCGCAGTCAAAAAGAGCAAGGGCTATTGTGCGAAAGATAAGGGATCGTGGTAACAAGCAGGTCGAAGGAATACGCGAGAAAGACTGCTAGAAAGCGGAAGAGGAAGAGAAAGAAAGATGAACGTATACGATTCTAACCGCGGCTAGGGGAAATTTAGAGGGGTTACGCCCGTACTTCTGCGTGGATAAGTAGCGTTGGCATCAAGAGGCTCGCACAACTTTTCTACATATCCGTATAGCATGTTCGTGTATGCGTGTCTTTTTTTCGTGTACGAGTCTAAGGGTGGTCTGCAACTGATGGCACAATTAGTACTATGCAACAGAGGGAAATGAAAAATATGGCAGAAAATTTGTTGAAAGCTCGGAAGTTCTGTTACATTTGCTGCAATCGCAGAGTTTAGATTTAACAGGTTAATTCTTGTATTTCCAATTATCTTGGAGCTAATTTTAACGGGTTAATTTTCGTCTTCGTTTGATAAATTTTACCATACGTTACACGCCCTAGCAATGCCTGTATATTAATTAATTAGATTACTTAAAAAGTGAATAAAAAGCGAATATTCTTGTTTCCCTGTGCGATCAATTAGTAAATGTAATGAATAATCAAGTATGGCGACAACGATATGTAAATTAATTAATTAAATTACTTAAAAACTGAACATTTGTTTTGCAGTTATGCTGTCAATTGCCAAATTTAATAAATACACAATGTAGGATGGGATTTTGTTAGCAGAGGCACAATGAAACACGGTGGTATTATTTTAATAAATCATTAGATTCATTTTCCTCGAAAACCGAAGTTTCAAACGACGAAATTTAAGCGTACTCTTTTAATCTTATTTTACCATAGAATCATATCTTTCCAAGTTATGCTACCAACTACATATTAGACACCCTGTATATAGACGCACGAGGGATATTCTAAGATCCATGCATTTTACCGTACATGCATTAAGATAGCGAAATTTTTGTACGGCGCTCAAGTTACGATTCACATTATACATAAGCGTGTTATCAATTTTTACGCGTATTTCTGCCGCAAAGCGGTTTAAATTAAAGCTTCTATCTTTCTCGCTTAATTTTCTCGCAATTATAATCCGCCATATATATCATTATCCTCGATGAAATAGGTCGAATTTCAGAGAAAATATAGTGCAATACCTTTGAATGAATTTTGTCCTCGACTCGTGTTCGACTGGTGAAATTTTTGAAAAATCTATCGCCCACATGTCTCCGACGCGTTCGAATTTTAAGGACCTACCTTACCGCTCGATGGAAATTCGACGCTTGAACTTTGACCGAGGAGAAAGCATCAACGGTGAATGACGTAAAGTAGATTGAACTGTCTGTCGTCGCCTGTCACAATGGGCGCAGTCCGGTTCTTTCAAACGGTTAGATCAACCGGAAATGCCACTTGCACATCGGCTTAACGATTTTCGACCTGCCTTAGCGAGCACGGTTGAACATTAAAGCTCGACTCTCACTCGGATGGAAGTTCGTTTAGGGCGTTGTTTTATGTACGAAGCCGTGTACAGAATTGCGTCAAAACAATGGAACTAGGGAAAAACAACAGAATCATCCGGAAAACACCTGGTCTCGGAACCATTAATCTGACAAGTTTTTACGTCGTTTTAAAACGAACACAACTATGACTATACATTGCGGTTCCGGAACTGGCTATCTGATACTTGCCGTTCCACAATCTGACACAAACGAGACGACAGAAGGTACTACAACAAACTTTCTGCAAGTAGAACTTTATTTTATTACTTATACTACCAGTAACAATCAAGACATACGTTGATCATTCCGAACGATTCGATTTGGGCAAAGTTTTAAAGTGTAGGAATCTTCGACTTCTGCTCTATTTTCACTGATGAAGGCGAATTTTCTAGTCCGCAAATCATTGTGGATATACGCATCTACATCGCTTGGAGGTATATGGTATTTATCTTATCGAGCCTCGAACGATCTACTAGGACGAATTGCGAGGAACTTTAAATGAAAATTACAAACACGCTCATTATTGCAGATACTTCGAAGGTTCACGGCGTCGAGTTACACAACCTAATGGTTCTCAATGTCGAACTATCCATCCCACCCACGGCTGATCGTTTTCGCTATTAGTATTCGATTTCTGTAGGAAACTAGGTCGAAAAGTAGAACAAACGATAGCAAACGTTAGCACGCAATGATTGAAACTCCGAAGCCAATAGTACAGCGAGCTTGCGAGCGATACAACGAGATTCTAAATCGAATTACACATTGGATAGCAGCATCGATTGATTCGTCGATGTCCTCGAACGTTGGAACGCATTATCATAGATACTCGTGGCGTCGAAGTTCATAACTCGATACTGTCGAGTAGTTGAACACAGCAATTTCCGATACCAAACGTCCGAACTTAGCGGTTTTTGGTTTTGAATTGTACGTTTCAGCGGTCTTCGGCCATAACTACCACCGTCCCACGCTTTTCCATTTTGGATTCCACAATCCGGTGGTCTTCGACCGCGAATCCCCTAATCCTCTTTCACGTTCCGAAGCTCCGTACGTGAAACGCCAAGAAAGTGCAGCAAACGGAAAATTGGTAGAAAACAAACGGCGTTGGAAATCTTTGTTCGTGATTCACGAAGCTGTCGTGACACCGCATTGGTCGCGTTTAAGAGAGGCTAGAACATTCAACGTACGGAGTTTCAAGGCCCACGAGCCGATGGAGAAAAGGGGCACTGCCACGATGGCAAACTTTGTACAACGAGTGGTGCTCCATTCCCATCGCTAACAGGGAGCACCATAATCTGTGCGCAAGGGGGTGCGGATAAGAGCGTAGGAAAGGGAGAATGGATGATAGGGGCGCAAGGAAACGAGCGGGAGAGAAAGTAGAGACGACGGAACGAAGCGTAGGGCCGTCAGCCTTGGCTGCTGCATGGCCCGTATCGATTTACCTTGTGCCGGCTTCTCCGGTCGTTTCCACGTTACTCTCTCTCCTCCTTCTCTCTCTCTCTCTCTCTCTCTCTTCATCTCCCTCTCCCCCGTTCCTTTCTCATCGGTCGATGAGTTAAAAGCCAGAACGGCTGATTTTATTTTTCTCCCTTCCTGTTTGTACCATCGTGCTACTTGTTTTCGAAGGAATCGCGTTTCCGGGGAGGAAGGAGCCGATTGGCTTGAACCGACAAACAGCTCTTTGTCGCACGTTCTTTGGTTTAAGGAGCTAGTATCGGACAACTCGTTACATCGTCTCTGGCAGATATACCTGTACTGCCTTGTAGAATTGTATATGCGCAAGTTTATACGCAATGCAGCAACGATGCTCGTTGTCGTAAGGTTTGACAGAATCCTTGTAAACTAAATTCGTGGACATATTCTATAAACGAACTGCCTGAACGACATCGATGATGTGATTATTGTTTGATTTAGATTTCGCGAAGAAACGCGTAGAAATGGGCGTATTTAATAGAAAATTTCTTATTGGAAAAAGATTATTATCATTTTAATTCCCACTTTTGTTTTTACATCTTGTAGATTCTGCAAGAAGGAACTTATAGAAAGAAACGTATAGAAATATAAGTTGAACATCGACTACATCTCAGGTGTTACTTTCATACGTCTCACAGTTCTACGAAAAAGCGCAATCAAAAACATTAGGTAATCAGCGAGCTTTTATTCGCCGCAGAAAATATAATATTCTACTTTAACCCGATTTTAAATCACGCCTGACATCTTGCACGATAATTCTATTTTAAGTGTGTCCTGACATTTTACGTTATCTCTTCATATTACCTGAACTGACTCGTGAGCAGAAATAACTGCGTTATTTATTCACGTTTTACATCCGCAGTAGCGATAAACCTCGTACACTCCAAAATTATCATTTTGATTGCATTTCTATAATATAATGTTTACCGTTATGACATGTTAACGATGCTCGAAGTAATAAACTGAAATCTCGATAGCCTGTAGCATAACAAATAGAGAAACAAGTATCCGAAGCAATATTTATTCCCTTCTCGATAATCAGAATTCCGGTTCTATAAACGAGAGTCTCATAGGTAAATTAACGAGATGAGAACACATCATTACTCGACTGCACACGCTAATTTATATTCTGATATCCACCTCACAGCAACGCCTCCCATCGACATCTAAGTACTAAGTTCGCGTTGTTATCGATACCTTAAATTAGATTCAAACGACTACCATGTAAACCGTAACAGTACAAATGAGAGAGACCTACGAGTATCAGCTGTTTATTTTTTAAATTATTCACCGCGTTCGTCGAATCCCACATCACACGGTTGGGAAAAATGCAAGGACGTGATGATGTTGCTAATAGGTTCCGAGAAATTACGTTGCGTAATTTATTTAAGAGTTGTACAAATCTAACGAAACTCAATGATTTGCGATGTAACTCGGATAATATTACGAAGTATGGTGGTTGTTAGTAATAAACTTAATCTGTGTAAGAATTTTCCGTGTGTAATTTAGCTTGTTAATTATTTTGTTTTGTTTCATAATTATTTATTTTACTTTAGTTTCCTTGTCTTATTATTATTTTACTTCATTTATTTTATTTCATATGCACTGACAAGGCATATCATAATTAATAGAAATATTCTTATTAAGTGTAAAGAAAGAAAATGTTATGTGCATCGCTAAAAATGAAAACAGAAAGGAAGTCACGATCCCTAGTGCTCTAATTTTAGATCCATTTTATTTGTTATAATTAATATATAATATGCTATACTGTGGCGTTTCAATCAGGTTTATGTTATCGCATTAAAAAGGTTTTTTGTCGATAAACGCTTCAAAAGAGAAAAGAAAAATTAAGTATCGTGGAAGTAGGTTAGATAGACGTTGTAAGGAACAGATAAGAATGGAGTATGTGCTTATATGCAAAAGTAGTTGCCGATAGAATAAAGGTTGCCAAATCAATAATTGAGTGTAACAGTGTAAATATTCTAAGAATGTCAACTATAAATACGCAAACGAATTAGCTGTATAATATAAGCAATAAACGTATTGCCTATCGCTATTGTTATTCAATTATCTTCTCTAT
The DNA here is from genome assembly GCF_910591885.1 of Bombus terrestris. Classification (NCBI taxonomy): domain Eukaryota; kingdom Metazoa; phylum Arthropoda; class Insecta; order Hymenoptera; family Apidae; genus Bombus; species Bombus terrestris. The sequence goes on along the minus strand of NC_063280.1, from coordinate 5,845,354 downwards.
ACAAATTCCAAAATTATAATTTATTTCATTAGATACCGTCGATAATATAAAGATACATCAAAATACTACTAAATATAAGTTCTATAAATATCATAAACTACACGTAATTTAATTTCTCCGACAAAAGTTCACAGGCAAACAACTATCGTTTCCATATAACTGTCTAAAAAAGGTACCCACACAATTCACAAGTATATGTTTTAGATAAAAGTCCATCCCCTTCATGAATTTATTAGCAAACACAAACCTACTTATTGCAAAAGCATTTTCCTTCTCGCGGAACTATCTAACAAGAGTCCTTCAACAACTCCCTGAAGCAGGTAGAAACTTGGCCAACATTTATCTCGACGTTGAACTTCGCTTTGAATTAGCCCCACAGTGACCATTTGAATAAATTCTGCGGTGAGAAGGGAAAAAGTCTCGAAGGTTCCAGTTTTAGTCTCGACGGTCAATTGTCGAGACACGTGTGCGCACAGACGTAGAGGAGGATGGTATCGTTCGCCTAGACAAATTCTGGACCAGCGTGTCATAACGAAGAAGCACTCGAGGCCGAGCGCACACACTCGGTTACGAGGAAAACCAGATAACGAGAGTGAAAAGGGTCGACGCTTGCGCCGACTCCGCGTCTTTCGTGTCTAGAGAACCTAGTTTCCTTCCGCCTCGACGTCGTCGATTTCTTTCTTCTCATAATATTACGGCGAGCAGTTCGTTTTTTACGAAAAAGGATGAAAGCACACACCGCGACTCTCGTTTGCATTTACGAATAAAATTTCAATTCAACCGTGAAAATCACGTTCCCTTCGTGGAACCACGTTAAACCGTGCAATGATATTAGAGAGGTGATAATTGCTGGGAAAAAGACGCTGCCAGTCATAACGTCTATTCATCGCGAGCGTACGATTATGCTCGTAGAAAATTTATGGTGTTGATATTCCTCCGAGCGTACGAGTTTTCCAAGATTTATGAATATTTCATTTCGGTAGATTATCCTGCGTATGCATACAGAATATGGTGAATTATAAAACGAATCTATCAGATATGAAATTTATTTTTTTTCGATACACTCGATAACGTGAAATATGGAATTACGTTAGTTCCATGGGGATATCGTATAAATTAATGATAGGGTGGCAATTGAAGCTTCCGTAATGTGTAAACGTAAAAAAAGGTTCTTGACATTCTGCCAACGTCGCGGCTTATTTCGCTCATGATTTTAGAGTCCATCGAATAGCCGAGAACTATCTTTGCTTGAACTTTGATGAAGCTGAAACGCTGGCGAAACTTCAAAACGCTTCGTGGAAGGTCAATGGCTCTCAACTAATCACTAAAGTTGAGGTACGTTAAACAGGCTTACAGTTTAGATAAACGATCATTCAGGAAACTCGTAAAAATTGTAAATTTTCAACCACGGATCTCGAACCGCACGGAGAAAAGAGTTTGCTTAAAAAGACTACAACAATTTTTTCGTTTCTCTTCTTTTACTCTTATCACTTCAAAGTGAATACCAAAGAGTAGAACGTAGCGTTTCAATAAAACGGAGAGCTATCTTTATCATCTGCGAGCTACAATATCCTCGTATCCACTTCAAATCTTCGTTATTCTTTCGACAATCGGGACTAGAGTTACGTATCCAAACGTTCGTATCCAAACCTACTGCGATGCGATTCGCGGTACACGCAAAAACATGCGTTCTTTGATAAGTTGCAAAGAACGAAAGGAGAGATAGGAAAAATAGACGCACCTTTTATGGCCGGAAAAGCGTTCCTTTGAGGAACGACGCGTCCATTTACGAGCAGCAGGACGACAAAATGCGACCAAAGCTTCGGTGCATACAAACATTTGCAATGCGGTGCATACAACATCGCATTGTGGCAAATCTCTTGGCTCGCGTAACAGGAACGATTTTAAAACTCGGCGAGGAACATTCTGCCTGTCGTTGAATTATTTCCCTTTGTATGCTCGATGGATACGTATGCAGATATATTTTTTCTTTTTCTGCCTCTTTTCCTGGCTGTCAGGACACGCGTGCAAGGACTAAGAGGAGACGGTGTGCGGCCACATCAAATGCCATTATTCGCAAAGCCAGAAAGCGACGTACAATTAAACAGAAATGCGGCGACATGCTTTTGAAGCATGCAGCCAACAATTCCAAGTTAGCAGAGATATTTTAACAGAAATCATCGCTACGAAAACCAACAATCCCGTAATTTGTTGGAATTTAACTCGTAGCCTGACAATTTTTTGATGCGATCGACCAGTACGCTTTGTCGCGAAGCTTTTCAAAGCCAAACGTTTTGCGAAACGTCGCGGAACGAGCAGGAAATTGAAGACGAGCGCGTAGAAAGGATCCGTAATAGCTTAGCGACAGCAATATCTTTATGCCCGAAGAAGTTGTAAATTTCTCAGTTGCGAGATTTTAGTTGATTTTTTCCACGTTTAAATGTTACGAACATGTTAAACGAACTTTCATAGAGGCAGGCCACTTAAAATGCGAGCTTGTTAAAAGTTGAGCGATTTGTCAAACTCGTGACACAAAGCGATAATAGGAAAGATCTTGTAGAAAATTATGAAGGTTACTTTAGACGCAAAGCAAAAAACGCGATTATGTAGAGCTCAAAAATATTATTGGTAAGAATGTTATTAAATTGAAGGAAGCTTATAGTAAAAACTGCAATACCTACAAGTTGAAGTAATATGTAAATTCCCAGTTGAATGAATGCTTCAGCAGTTTGAATTTCGAGTGACTCACAGATTTTATGTGCAGCGCGGTTATTCCATGACGAAGTTATTTCTCGACAACTATGGAAGATTTAAGACGGTAATAAGAATACTTTAGCGCAGCTTACTTAAACGCAACAAAACAAGTATTATGCTGTTCGTAGTTGGAAAATTGATTCTGCGTGATAGTGACAGCGACCATATACATGTATCGCATATACTTATATACCTGTGCACGTATGTATGTACATAAGGGTTGCGAAATCAGTTTAGGCTTATTTGCTTCTGAGACTTCGTATCAGACAAATCGTTAACTTAACCGAAGTAACGTTATAACAAGTTAATTGCCAACTAAGCAATTAACCACATTCTATTATCCACAATTTGTTATTAATTCTACAATTTAAGATAAAATAGGTGTAATACAGCAAGATAGAGAATTTCTAATAATATTCTATTGGAACAAAATAGATCATACATAATTCAATAAAATAATATAAAACAAAGGATGTTGTGCATCTATTATTTCCTTATAAAACGGAAGAAATTTTTGGGACAACCTAATATTTTAATGTATTTGTTACAGTACTAGTTGCCAACAGATACTGAATATTTGTAGAAATATTAAATTAGGAATATCAGTGATAAAAATGTATTAAATGTTCAAACTATTTTAATTCTTGCCCGTGATATTACATCGAGCCAGTTATCCGGAATGGATACGAAATTCATGTCTTATTGATTTTCCTGCCGGTGCACGGCTATCTTCTTCGAAAATTGTTCATCCGTAAAACATTAAAAGAAATCTAATTCCTAGACCCTATAATCCATAAAAGCTTCTTTTTATTAAATAACCTAATTCGGCAATTCTCACATATTTTTACGATGAGAAGGAACATTTTTATAGAACGAAAAGCAAACACGGCTGCAAAAGAAAAGCAAAATGTTACAAAAGTAATTATCACAAAGATATTACAAGGATAGGGCGATGAATTCGAAAATTTTTATACTATTTAAGCTCGTAACAAATTTTACCGGATTAATAACGATTTCAGTAGAGTCAATAACGTTCAGTTATTATTCAGAAAAATTTAACGACGATGCAGAACGCATTAACGTGCACACGATGAAGTACATCAAAGAGACAAATGAGAGGAATTTATAATCGAGTCCTTCGGCAAACGGCTATCGATTGGCTTGGCGTTAATTTAATCATAGCCGTCTACGAAACAACGATCGCTATTTAACAACAATTTCACAAAGCACAAAGTGTCTTCGAAACGGTAGAACCAAGTTCGAGAATAATCGACGGTCGAAGAGAAGGGGAGAAAGAATCGCAGCGAGTTAATTCGAGAACGAGCTTTATTTCAGACTGTCGTTGACCCTAGTCTGATGCTTCTTCTCCCTATGCAGCCGTACAACGTTATCGTACACGCTTGGTTTCGAAATTCTATTAACATGATCCTTATTCAATTAACTCCTACGGTAATCTATACCGTTCCGAAGCTACCTATCGAAACGGTAAAATACCTTAACGTTTGAAATCGTCGCGACGATGTAAATTAGACAATGGGAATCGAACAAAATCACGATAAAGCACGACGTGATATATGTTCGCGTTTATATGCCTTGAGCTGTAGCTAATTATACAAAGCATTTAAACACCCATCCATTTTGATAAAAGGTACCTACTGTGTACTATCCTCGTACAAAAAAACGCTTTTAGCTGCCAGAGTACAGTAGCGAAAGGATTGAAGCGCCAAAGTCAATTTACTCTAACGACCCGTTGCGACATTTACAATGTACTTTTCCATTTCCGTAATACTTTACCAAATCCCTTCGCTGATATATGTACACACGGTCCATTACATTAAAGTACCCTTTAAAATTACAAGAACTAGAATTACCGTTGTCCCAACTTAAGATCTATCGTGTAACTTTATGCTTCTACTGAATATTCCCTAGTTATATTTTCGGTCGTCGGTGTGCATTCGCCAAATACACGCGGCGCGATATTGTGTCCGGAAATGGTCGATCTCCTGGCATCAGACGGCACGGGTCAGGGCCAAATTGTAAAAATTACGCGGCGTCGCGCGTCAACACGAAGTATATCAGCGAATATCGAGTGGCAAAACAGAGTAAAACGACAACGAACGAACCCCAGTCCAATCTCCTGACTAGGAAACGATTGCAGTGAAACACTATTTCCACGTAATCCGGGCAAATTGATCGATTGTCCGTGTGGTTATGGCACACGGTAATATCTACCGTAGCTGTATACCGTCATGGAAATATTTTGCGCTTGTCGCCGCAAGGATTGTGTATTCTCTCGCGAGAATACGCTACTATTACTCGATGTAATATAAATTGTTCGAACGTGAAGTTTGAATCGTACTCGAGTAACCCGCTTCAGGCAACGGATTGATAAAAACCATTCGAGCGAATTCGAGCACATCGACAAGGTGTAAAATTACAATCATGTAGACGACTAATTACATTTCGCTGTCCAGTGGAGAATGGTTATTAATTCCTCGTCGAATGCGTGAAAATTTTTAATTACGATGGAACTTTCGATTGGGTCTCGTGGAAGTTTAAGATCAACGTAATTTCAGTGGGAGAAACTGAGGCGAAACGTGTACAAGAGGATATAAACGAACAAAATACCCCATTGAATTCGCGTACTCTACTTGAGCTTTCCCGTTCGTATCGATATTCTCATATATATCGTTTTCTATTTTTTTACTAATGAAAGTTTTATCGAAAATTGATTTTGTATATCTTTCGACATTTCCGACACAGCGTGAACGATGAGCTAAATTCGCAGTGAACTTTGAAAAGATAGACCAAGCGATGCCTTGCCTCTACAACTTATATACAAACTTTGTCACGACTTCTATATAGCTTGTACATTTTTCATTCACTCCGGGAATAGCTTATATATCAGGTAGGAATGGCTTATGCACTAATAATTCCACTGAACGCTGACACGATGCAGACGTAAGTTCGACCAATGTTTAACGATTTTGATTATTCAACAGTCTTTGAGAACAGATGCATTTGGATTCACCGATCCAAAACCGTCATATTGATTGCGTAGCAATAATTAATTCGTTCGAATGTCGAATCCTCGAATGGAATTGCACATGGAACCGCAGCTGCACTTTACAATGTAAACGCGTATACACGATCAAATGGTTATTGTTAACAAAACGCGTGTACATGTGTGTTTAATTTAATTACAAATCATATGTATTATACAACCTAATTGTAAATTCTATTTTTCTTTTTCGTATCATGGATCTTCTACCCATTACTTTTATATATTATTATATTTTATTATTATATTATTACATATTGTTCCTGTTTGCCCTCTTTTTCTAGCCCAAGAAAATTTCACGAGGCCGTAGAAATCTGCCATCAAACTGAAATACATGCCAATCTACGTTTCATATAACGATCGAATCATTTTTCGAATGAAAATAAACTCGACCATGTTCGACGCAATCCATCCAGAATTGATTCCGAATTAATCACAAGAATCATCAAAGACACTCCTTCAATATTGATCGAAATTCCATTAAATCAATCGTCCACGGCTCAAAGGTTTATCTTCCTCAGGAATCACGATATCAAAAAGGTATTGACGAAAGCTAACAGTGCTTGCACGGAAACTAATTTAGGCTTCGTAAGATCGGATGTCTTCGGAGCTCATGATTATTCATGACAGTGAAGCTTATCGATTAACGGTTCGCTTGTAACTTTATACCGAGCCTTCGGAATTCCAAGCTTCTTCTTTCAATAACCCGTTAGGTGTTCTTTAATCGCAAAGCATCCCATAAAATTTTTTCTGTCAAGCATGCAGAAATACGCAATAATTCGTATCTTTGATTTTTCGCGAGTCAAAGGCTATTTTAAGATACGTCTTTTTACACGCAACGTTCGTTAAGGTTGCAACTCCTAGCTGTATTATACACTTATTATATTGTCTTCGTGGTAGACATTTTATCGATTAACTGACACGATATCGAAGCGAGATCGTGTGCAGCCTGTCACCAGTTTAGCACGCGAGACAAGGTGACTGTACGATGTCACGAGAAATCATATATCAGCTAGCCACAGACTGAAGTCTATTAATTATCGACGTGGTTAGCGTGGCGGGAGCTGGTTCTTTCGGAAATTAACTAGCTTAAGTGGGCCACGACCATTCATACTAGTTCATCCTACGTCCCATCGATGTTTATCTATGGCAAATCCTACTGGTGAATCGACTACCTATCTCCGATCAACTGGAAAACCGATTATGCCCGTCGATTATCGTCATGCATGTAAATAAACCGACAAGGTACAACACCGCCGACAAAATTTTGTACTTTATGTAAATTTAATGGTATCGTTGATGTAAATGGCTCGATCAGAAACGATATCACGTAAAGTTGTTTGCCATCGGTCAAACATTTTAAATTACGACTATACCGAATCTGTTGACAGATGTACGATTAAATCGAAATTAACGCTACTAATATTAACGATACCTTTCTTTATTTCGAGAGTTTGCTGGTGAACAAAATGTCCCAAGGCAAACGAACTCTACGATACTCGCGAAAGGAGTAGAAATTGAAATTTCGACATTCGGATTTGAAATTAATGTCGAAAGCAAGCAATTTCTATTAATTTCTAGATAGAAGTATCTCAATGTAAGTTTCGACTTCATTGAAGATATTGAGAAATCAAGAGACTAGACTTAACTACATTATTGCTCTAATATTTTGCTAACTTCCCGTAACAGATAACAGGCATAATTTATGAAAATTGATTGCAAACTAACGATACCAGGTTTCACGTGCCAGCGAAGACTCAACGTGGCTACTAGTTCGTACGTTGCCAATAAATTTTCCTGATACGTGTAGACCGGTTGTTTCGCGACGCGGTCGATGCACACCTCGATAACCGTTTCGCGGTCTTTCTAGGTATGTACAGCGGAAAAACGAGGTGAAGTAAAATTACCACCGACCGAACTAGGCCTGGAATTACGTTCACCGAGATGATAACAGTTCCACGCCTACGGAAGGAAAATAACTCGGCGATCGATCGTGAATCGTGGCTAATCGTTGCCTGAAAGAGCGCAATTAAACGTGTTGGCATTACCAAGCTCTACGTTTGCGCTCCACGTATCATGCATACGTATAAGTAAGACGTTCGTTAAAAGTTTAACATCGCTATTTAGATACCGAATGTTTGCTAATTACGCGAATGATAAACAAATTGTGTTTGACGTAAGTGCCACGTGTATACCTAACACGGTATCGTTGTAAAGTAAAAACATCAAGGACGATCGAATTCTTGCCTAGTCGCGATAGAATTAAAAACTCAGCTGAAACTTGGCGAGTTTTCGTATTAATTACGGTAATTTCGAGATTAGTTAAAACTTCTAGCAACCGAGCATCGTTGTTTCTACATCTTCGAAAGTAATAATCTTAAGGCTCACGGCGACCTATTTTCTTAATTAAACACGACTGCTCGTCGCGAAAAATCGACTTTCTTCGCATCGTTCCCTCTAGTCGACACGAACTTTCCATCACTGTGACGAAATAAAATCTCCAACATGATTAAAGTATACGGAGAAACAATGCGTTTACGATTTTAATTAAAGTCACTCGTTCGCGAAGGAATTCCCGAAATATTCATCGGCTCCCTCGCACAAACGAGTTGGGACCCTCGCGAGAAGACATCGCACAACATCCCACGCATCGGTGTAGATTTGGGGTTGGTCCACGTACGCCTCCTACCGCTGGTCGATTTTTTCGACCGACCTTACGCTCACCACGCGCGTCCTCTGCGTCAAACACCGAATTGTTTTACGTTTCTCTGCCGCTAGGAGGGTGCAGATCCCTTCTCGACATCGATGCAAATCCACCCACACACCAAGCTTTCATGGCTCCTTTTCCCCGATACTCGCCGCTTGGCGACCTTCCCCTTGGTTTTGTGAATCGTGCATGCACGGGGTCGATATGTGCGTTTTGGGAGCTGCCATTGGCGTCCCGCTGCGATAAATGCTCCTTTGTCTCCGAAATGGGAAAAGTATTCCGCAACTGGAGTATCCGAGGCGATGGAACACGGCCTGTTCTGACCCGAAAACGTCCGACTTACCAACTTTTTGTATTTTTTCTGGTTTCGTGTAGATTTATAAAGTTGCTCAAACGTTCACATTTCGCAAGGAGGAAAAGCTCGATTGCTATTTTACTTACTACAGCGTATTTGAAAATGTTCTCTGAGAAGCTCTTTCCACACTAACGATAATGTCCTTTCTTTCGTCTCGAGTTTTCATGCTCGAATTAGAATGTTCTTCGTGTACGAACGCGTTACACGGAAACGATACAAGGATCGTTTGCAGAAAAGCTTTATCGTTGTAAAGTGCGAAACGTTATATACACCGTCTGTTCGATGATTCGTTGAAGCATAGAAATCTCTGGCTCAAGTTTACTACGTTAGCGTTTCATTGTTGGTGTACGTAGTTTGCTTGCTTCGGGATATTGATAAGTGGCAATAAAGGAGCTTCTGGCAACCAACCTGTATTGCTCTGCTCGGGCATCTTACGCCTTTACGTATTCATGAACAGCAATGAATGGGACGCTGAAGCTAGTATAAAAATGACGATGGTTTCGTTTAATTTATCCGACGAAGAGAAGTTCAAAAGTTACGAGATCTTATGCAGTTTTATTTCTGTAATTTCCGCCAATTTTGACTTTTCAGTTATCTTAGGTCCTGAAGTTGAACTAAACTTTAAACTACATTATTTCGCGTTGGACATATATAAGCTATCTGAAAAGCCTTAACAACCGAAGTAGATTATTTTTCTGATAGTAAAGCAATTATTAAATATATTCATATACAATTTCTCCGTTCTTCGTATTATAATACTCCAACTTAATTGTCATACAGAGTACAGTCCAATGGTAACAAACGCAACTTGCATTAGTATTTATAAAATGAATTCCTACCACGCAGCGATGCGTTTAATCGCCATGCTATTTTAGAGGTAGGTAGCTAACTCTAATCTGCAATAACCGTAAAAAGAATTCATAAAACAAGGGGTGCAGCTTGCGAAAAGCTCAACCCAGCTACTCCCATCGATCTTAATATTCATTATCATTAAACTGACAGCTTCTACATAAAATATCTTTTATCCATTTTGTGCTGGAATTAGAATTCCAAGAAGACAACGGAGCTCGTCATCATCAGCGTGAAAGGCGTTTGAAGATGCACGTGAAACGTCGCGACGCGGCACGTGACGTATAATATCGCTAGCACGGATCAATGAACGTGAAAATGCGCCTTCATTCCAAGACGTTCTTTCGAGGATAATTCTGTAATCAACGCGAACGAACCCTGTGCCTGCGTCTTTATTTTGCATCAGCTCCTATTTGCAAGATAGGGCCCGTAGGAATACGCATCCGCTTGATTAAGGGGTTTACACCCCCTTCAATTTGTTCAAGTCGATAATCATGCGTATCGATCTTTCGCGTGGGTTGCACCTTTGTTCATCGTCGACGAGAACCGTCCTTAAGACAAGTTAAGTCGTTAAATTGAGATCGCTCTCCTAACGCCCTCTTTAACGACAGGATAAGCTGCACTTTTAATTACTCGCAGTTAGTATAATAATAGGTATATCTGAAATGCGAATGACCTTAAAGGCGAGTCTGCATCTTCAGCGAAGATAGGAGAGAAATATTCGTCGTTAATTCTAAAAAGCTGTTTGCTGATAATAAGAGAAAACGCTGATCGTACGAAGTAACGAAGCAAACAGCTGAATGGCTAGTTTTTATGGAGTACTTTTTATAAAGAATTTTAAGCGTATGGTGGCAACAATAGGAGATAGAAATATATTATGTGCGTTTATAAAAACATTCCGTTATATCTTGGAAATATTGGATATGGACTCCGATAAACGGAGCTTCGAAATGTACATAAATTGAAAGATTAACTATCGTATGTTTGCCAATTATCGAAGAAGAAAGAATGGTATTTGTACATCTACGTTACGATAGCAGAGTATATATACATATGGAATAGTACCGTAAGTATCAGTAGATTCTCGATGATTTACAATTCAAATGAATCCAAGTTAATTGATCAAACTGACGTTACAAAGTAGAAATCTTGATACTCCTATATAATTTCCAGCTGTTGAATAATATAATACGATGCAATAAGAACGCAACAAATTGTCGATAGAGAGATAGTTATACTTTTCTTAGAGTAAATTTATCAAACGAATTTCGTATCGAATAATTGCACCGACGCGTTTAATGGATTTATGAAATACCAGTGGAAAATATGAAGGGCGATTTTTTACGCATCTACGCATCGAAACCGCAACGTACCTCGATCGTTTTGAGAAAAAACATTTAAAACGATCTATTTTCAGTACCAGCACGAGTCTCGCATCTGTCGTCTAAAAATGACAGAGTCTACGTTACGAAACTTTTGCGTACTACTGTACGGATGTCAGTCAAGAACGCATCATCGGAAACAACAATCTAGAAACGTGAGAAGAATTCCAACGAGTATGTCCTGATGTCTACTATGATTTCCAGCGCAGATATTGTCCTCGTAATTTTTTTTCTGTATAATGACTCATTCATTACGCGAAAGATAAAGCGCGAAAATCTCTCGTTACAAGAGAAACACGGAAAGTTTCATTTATCGATGAATCGTATAAAAAATAAATCGTTAAATTTGAGACAGCTACTTTTCAATTCACAGGCTGTAATATGAGAAAAGAAAAAGGAAACTCGTATCAAAAAGGGTCCGATAACGCTCCACCCACCCAAAATACTTTTTATCGATTTACTTATTCTTCCTGTATGCTCGCGGAATACTTGCGCTTTTAATAACACGCAATCGAGAATTCGGTGTGAGAGACAATGATTTTAACAAACTATTGTCACCCGTGGTTATCGATAATTTGTCTTTGTTCGAGTTTCGCTGAATCCAGTCATGTTTATTCATGTATACGGAGCAACTCGTGTAAAAGAGCCACGGAATATTGTTTGACCATAAAATAACAATTTCCAATTTTGGAAATTCAATTGATAAAAGGACTATAGATATAATTAAAGAGTGTTTATAACAAGAGGCAAAAGGTAGGAAATAAAAAATCTTTAAAGCGGTGGATGTACATGATTCGATCGAAGATTACGCGCTGATCGAACCGTGAAAATCGAGCTTCCAATCATAAAGTTTCTCTACGTAATTCAATGCTAACTCAGACTTAATGCATTCTAAATTGCGATAGCCTGTCGGCCGGACTTATATTTAGATGCCTGCACATCGGAGAAAAGATAGTATTCGATACACGTACACACGTTTCTCGCGAGAAAAATGTTTTGTGCGAACCCCGCGTTTTTCATAGATATCAGCGTTCATGCTATCGATGCTTAACCTTCCCAACTTTTAGAATTTTGGATATGTTTCGAATGCTTTAATTATCTTTCTTATAAGTCTCAGGATAGCTATGGTAAATATATCTATTAATTATCAGATAACTTGAACGATAAACTCAAAGTTTGTACGACAAATATTACACGAATATTATGAATGATTAATAGTAAAGTTCGGCTATAATATTAAACATTTCAAATGATACTATTTAGCAAATATCAATAGCGGAAAATAATACACGTTAAACATGTTAACAGTAAAAGTCAATATGAATTAATTAATAATAAATGTGCAGGTTTAGGGATGTAACAATGATATTAATAATATGAATATTATTTGAGAATTTGTAAGCATGCATACATAAAATAGCTGTAAAATTGCGCAGTCTGAAATTTCCTATCGGATTATTCGAAAATCTGCATAAAAAATGAAGAAATGAACAGTGTTGTTTCAAAGTTGAACGAAAATGCAGATGAGATGTAAACATATATATTTACTATATATATTATATATATATCAAACATAATGCAGCGTGTTCTTAAATTACGTGATATCGGAAGAAAGTGCAGTTGGTATAATATGTAACGGATGCCATACGCAATACTCGCTGTGTAAGCACGTGTGAACGTACAACTTTCGTCAAGAATATCTCGCCGTTGGCGCATTCCATAATTTATGAAAACGTACGACCACGTTGAAACGCAAATAGAACATTCCTGGTGAAAGATGGAATCTTGGTAAAAAAAAAAAAAAAAAAAAATGAAAAGGATAGGCGTCGAAACTTAGTGCTTGTGTAAAATTTATGGCGATCCGACCGTGCTTAAGAAACTAACCAAATGTTACTTTTTTTCTATTCGAGGTATTTAAACTGTAGATGTTTGGGAATTTTAAGAAGAAACGCTGAGAAAATCTATGATACAATGCTGAATTGCAAATCGCAGGAAAATGCTTGTTTCGAGAAAGGGTGAAACTAAGTACGATAAATCGAAAAAAAGCAGTACAGAATAGAAAAGATATCGGTATTAATTTTTTCTTATTTATTTGCTAAGTATCTAACGACCAATACTAATTTGTACTCATTTTTTCTTTCTTTCGCACCGCTATAAATAGATAATTACAACGTAGATAAAGTATCTGCAATACGCTCTGCTCGTAACGTTCTCATTTGTTTCAGCGAAAGAGGAATTTTACATAAAATTTCATAAGCTTTGTCTTCCGCTGGTGACGAAGTATGACTATGCATATTAATTCGCATAGTGTACCACGAGTTAAACGATATAGGATAAGCGAAAAATATATGTAAATATGTCACTTAGATGAAAATAAGGTTAATAAATATGAAACAGCCTGGCGTCCATCGCACGAAGGTGTCGCGTGTAACGTGTGTAACGTGTACACCGCACGAAACGGCGCGGCGTTACGAAAATTAGATATCCTTATACCGCATGAAATATTATATTTTATATTTTTAGATACTTCGCAATTTTCGTCAGTTTTCCTTTCGAATTTTTGTAGCGAGAACAAAAAAGGAAATGGACGAAAAATATAGCAAATTCAAGTAATAAATTAGACACGATCTTACAAAGGAGCTTCTCTTTTCCTCTTTCTTATTTTTCTTCTAAAGAATCTGTTGTATTATATTCCGCCGTGAGTTGATTTAAGTTGATCCCTCGAACTCGTCAGGACTTATTTTCTTGCGAAGTACGAGACACGCCAACAAACAAGTTTTCCCAACGTGCTGTTTTACATCTTCGTGAAGCGTCAAAGATCCGTCGACGAGAAACATCAAAGAACGGATATCAGGGCTAAAAAATCAGTAGAAAACGGATGGAACAACGGAAGATTTCCATCGACCTCGGGGGCCAAAAAGACGAGCCCGTTGCGCACGGTTTCGAGCACGTAACGCGCGTAAACACAATAGCATTGAATGGGGATGGATATATAGGGTGAACCTTAAATGATTCATAGGCAACGGGAGAGGGTGTAACAGGCCATTCACAAGCTAGAGCATTGCACGCGTTCAGCCCTGACATATTGATCACCAAGAAGCACTTTCGATGCTGTTTTTTGCCGATTCTCGATATAATAAAAAATCAAATCGATTCTATCGTTCGTTTCAAATTGGCCAAAATACGGAAGAACAGAGAGAAAGAGAAGCGATATTATTCTATAAAAAGAAACAAATTCACACCGTTTGTTTCGTGACGCGCATTTCAAAGGGGTAAATTATTAATTGAACTGCTAATCGAGGAGCAAATTTATTTTGCGTCTGCCATCGTTCGTTTTCTAAGATCGTGAATATTTAACGTTATTTTCGTGAGAGCCACGCGAGCTTCTAAATAAATGAAACCTGCAAGTATACGAGAGCTTAGGTTCTGTAATTCTCCACGTTGTACCCAGCGGGTCGCGAGTAAAAGCATGCACGATCTGTTCAACGTAAGTTTCGTTCGTTAAAGGGATTCTGGTACGAAAAGCCAGTCTTTCGTAGATGCAAACTATGGGCAGAGACGAACCCGTTTGAAAAGAGCCGCGCACTTCGATTCGAGTATCGTGTTCCTCCGCATCGCGAATATCCCGGGGCTTAAAGGGGACCGCTTTATAAACGACTAAATAAATTACGACTGCGTCTAGTCACCTTGAAGCTAGGGGCCGCAGGAAAAGTGTTAAAACGGAATCGTTCTGCTATTCAATTTGCGAATGATTGCGAACGAGCGGCGATGCAATTAGGAAGATTGAAATATGATAATCAGTAAATGATTCTGATCCGTTCCAATTAGAATACCAAGCGCAATTTTTCTTAAAATATTTCTTATATCGTGCGGCGATTGTTATTTTTACCACTTAATTAATTAATTAAAGACTACAAAAAGAAAAATCATATTTTCGTCTCTTTTATAATATATAATAATATTCAATATGCTGTCATTCAATTCTTCAAAATATTGTATTACCAAAAACGTCATCTTACATGATTTTATGATTAAATATTGATTTTAGTCATCCCCTTGAATATTTAGAAAATATCGATCGCTATACCATTGACTGTACGAGTGGTGCTTTATTCATTTTTTTACTAAAATTTGGTAAATGTGCTTGTCTATATTAAAGTTTGACGAGTATCAAATTGTGCCGTTTTTACAACATACAAATAAATATATTGTATCGCTTCTACGATTTGTTTTAATTATTCAAATCTTCGCACTATGTTTATTTGAAAATTTAGATACACGAAGCGAAAGCAAAACGCAAATACGTGCGCATACGTGTATAAAATAAAAAATTGAAAAATAGCGACGAAGAGATGAAATGTGCACCATCACGCGAAATATTTCTGGAACCTTCGACAAAAAATAACGGAGTTTCTGTTCCACTAAATTATAAGAGCGGAAAAATTATTATGTGAGCGTATATACGCAAACATCGTCCTTTCGAGCTGGTGTCTCGCGTATAAAACTAAATCACAATTTTTCTGTATCAATGTTCAGAGAACGATAAAGTCCAGAAAATGTTCGAGAACTCCTGCTGCTAATATAAGTAATTATACATTTGTTCAGGAACCCTAACCGAGACCTTTTGGGATGGAATAAGACATCGGCGAAACCTTAGCAGCGGTTCCTACGATTCTACCTACTTGCTAGTATTAGTTGTACAAAAACGGAGAACATTGAACCGTTACGCTATATTGATTTAAAATATTACAAATTCGTGCCTTTGCTAATATTTGCGATACTATGGAATACAAATTTTTATGACAAGAACGATCTGCAAATTTAGCACACTGTCGCAGCAAAGCTTTTTGAGGCCAATGATTCTATTTCGAAACGAAGAAGGTTATAAATGCACGCAGATTTATTTATAGCAGCCTTCCCCTTTTCTATGTTTTATAAGCGAAGGAGATAAGTAACAATTTTCACATTAAATATGAAAAAGTTTTCAAGAACCATCATAAGTTTTATTTTATTCGCGATATTTCACATACCACTGCTACACATAAATAACGTTATCTAGAAATTATTAAGAATACTTGGACGAAAAGTCGTAATCGATGGATGCAAAAGAAAGTTTTATCGGTTTCTTCGGCAGTAAATTCGCCATTCCTCCCTTTAACGTCATGAACGTTTTCACGTAGAATTTACATCACTGAGCGTTACCTACGCCAGCGGTGCTCCGCCGTGTAGCGAATTTGAAATTTAATGGAGCTCAAAAAAGTGCGTGCCCGCTTTGCCCGATTTTAAGGAATCTTTCATTAAACGAAAGAAGGAGAAAAGAAGGAAGGAGAATGAAGTTAAAGGAGAAAGTCTTTCCTCCGCGGAAAAAAAAGCAGTAAATCGCATTCTGAACAGAGGATCCGAATGCGTGTTTCTCGCGTTATTTTGCTGCTTTCTAAGGAAGCCCGATGAGCTTGCACCAAGTCGCGGTCGAGTTCACGTTAAATCTATTTACCGTCTCAAACGAACCCCGTGGAACGACGTATCTCGGATTCTCGTTGAGAGAGTAAGAAACGTTGTAAACGACGATGGAAAACCTATCTCGGCTTGTTTGTAGAAAAATCGTCGTCGTCTGAGGACCGGCGTGCAAATTTCACATTCCCCCATTGGATATCGTGCGTGTCTTCGCCATATCGGTTACGCGCTTCCAAAAAAAAAAAAAAACAAGTAAGAAAGTTAGATTAGTAAATCTAAAATTTACGTTAATCGGCAAAAGGTCAGTAATAGCCTAACAATATGTGCATCGCAACGCCTACATCTTCCTGTCATTACTCTCATTCACTCTATCTCATTTCATTGGGGTTATATCATTATCATATCATTACAAGAAGGATGAGGTTGACTGCAATACACTAAATATTTGAGCCCACACGCAATCATTTCATTTTTATTATTATTATTATTGTTATTATTATTATTAATATTATTATTATTGAAGAGAGCTGTAATTGTAAAACAGCAATCTTACTTATCAGATTATAGATAAAGAATCGATAATCCTCGATGGGCAATCAGTTATTGTTAAGACAATTTTAATACAAAATATTAGTAATGGAAAGATTATAGATGAAAGAATATAGTGTACTAGTTGAGAAAATAATATATGGCGGTTTAGAATCTGATGTCATCGCTAAAAGTAAGCGAAAAATCTGTTATTCGAATAATTATAATACGTGGTACTTAGTGTCTCAATAATAATTTTATCGTGATAAAAATAAAGTAATAAAATTGTTATTTAATGCTCTTTTCCAACGTCATCGTGGTTTAGATGAGAGGAGTGGGGGAATTAACGAAGCGTAACGTATCCCAAATATTACAGCGCAGCGCGGTATTGACATTATGTTCCCGCCATAATACAATTTACAACTACTCTTCTACCCCACTTTGAATGGAATTTCCAACATACCTTATGAAACAGAAATATAATACCTTGGATAACATACCGAACGTCGACGTGATCGGCAAAGTAATCGACATTGACATTTGCACTGTTGCAACATTACACTCGAATGTAGCAGTTTCCAGTACCCTCGATGTGATTACGAAAATCGATAAAATACTCGTACAACTATCACATACACCACCATTAAATATATATGTATAGTATGCACACGTATCAAATATATATTTCACATGTTACTCCCGATTGAAATTGAGCCAAAACATCATGGCTCTCTTAGATCTCTCCGATACATCTCGAACTCTTAAATTCTCAAATATCGCAAAATATCGATCATTGAACTCAAAGCTGGTTCCGCGAGGTGCTATCGACCTTCGTTCATCGATCATAGTTAACGGGAGAAAGTTGAAGATGAGATGAATAAATTTACCTTTTAATTGCGAAAATCACGCACGATCCAACAGTGTTGGAAAATGTAATACGACGATATGTTCACAGCTGATGTATATTTCGAAGAAATTTGCAGCTGCTCTAGCGTATTCTATTTGCATAGGCATGTATCCATACTTACTCGACCGCGTGAATGAAAGCCAAGGTGGCGCCCGGTATGAGCAGGTCATCGCTGCCGACACGCCAACGTCTGCCAAACGTGATGAGAGCCGGCATGTTTCGTTCAGCAACTTTGTGGCTCGCCCGAGCAATTGTCCTCGTACGCGAGCAAAAACATTCACGTACGATGACATAACCTATACCGGCACAAATAACGCGATTAACTCATCGACCGACCGACTGTGTATTACTTGATATATCTCACGAAACGAACAACCGGACCGTCGAACCTCGTGACCATTCGGCTGTCACGGATGTACTGAATCAGTGAAACGCGGAACGAAACTCCGCTCGGTCGGTTCATAGCGAGGCAAAAAAGAAATGGAGGGAATCCTGGATCGCTTTGCGGTAAGCTTGTTTTTGAATTCAAGGTGTTCGAATGATAGGATAATAGGGTTATTGTTGTCTTAATGTGGGTCTATGTATAAAATACGTATATTTATATCATAATTAAACTGCGCATGTTCATGTATTTATGGAAAATTCAAAAGTGCAGAATGCACGAAATTCGCACAATGCACAAAAATGTATAAAATATCCTGAATATATTTATTATAACAAATCATGATATTTAATAGGTGGGAAAACTCTGTATCCGCAATCTAGTGATAATAATGTTATTTTCTATACTGAAATATAAATCAGTGATATTTACGAAAAACAAATTATTTCTTCATTAACAATTTGTGGCGCAACATTATTTCGGTATATCTTTTTATTCAATTATCATCACGTCGTATATTTATTCGAAGACACGATGTGACTTTTTAATCTTTTCAATCTCCTTCATTAATAACGCGAGAGCAAATTCAATAAGCTCAATGAATCATATTTCTTCCTAGTGGAACTGAAGAAATAGAAGGGAAATAAGTTCAATCAGGAAAAATCTCGAAAAATATTGGAATGGAAATCTTTGATCTTATCTTGTTAGAAAATAGGATCAAGGTACTTGACAACTTCGATTCGCTCGAGTTAGCAGCAAACAAGCAAATGCTTAAATTTTTTAATAACTTTGATATCATACCCGTTCCGATAAGACATCTGTCCGCGATTCTTAATTAGTTTCCAACATCGTTAGATGTTTTATCAACTCTATTTTTCAAACTACGATACAAACTTCTTAAATTCATATTCTCAGGGGTCTTCATAAAAAAAAGAGATAAATTTAAAAATACAATACATCATTTCTAGTAAGTCTTTTTTCATGTATCGAAAAGCTCGGAATTGCGTGACTTTCATGTCAATCTGTGTTTAATATGCATAAAAGACAAGATGCAGGATACCATGGAATTCTATTTGAACACGTACATATTCGTCTACATAGTTTAAACGGTCGATATCAAAATAATAAATAACAAAACAAATCGACATTTTTACGAAGAATCTGTGTCTAGAGACGAAAGGTGAAATGCACATCAACTAACCGAGATAAAGTTTCGATGTCGTGCACAGCTAGTCGGTGGGACAATACACGAGATAACAGAGAAAATTGATTGTACATTCGTTCAAAGGGCCGTGCAAACGTCAACAACGGCTAGACGTTGTTTTAATTGAAACTTTATCGGCTATTCTGTATCGCCCGATAGAAGAAGACACAGAGTCTGCGTTCCAGACATGGACATATTAGAGACGTATCGAGAGCCGCAAATTTATAAAGATGACTAGAACGAAATGGACGATCGCCAATTTCGTATGTATTCGCCTATCTCTCTCTCTCTTTCTCTGTCTCTCTATCTCTCTGTATCGGGTCATTTACCGCGTTTATTAACGATTTTTCAAAGCTAAAACATACGGCATTGGCGTGCCATCACGCGAAAACTATCCTTTGATCATCGCTAATAATAAGCCCGGGGATACTGATGCCTAATAATTTCCTCTAAACACGCGATAAATTACAACGCTCTGATAAAAACGCAGCAGATCTTGACACGAGCAATTTTCTGAAAATGTATATAACCGTGCAGTTTTTGATTTGAATCCGTAATTAAGTGGTGACGATCAAGAAGAATCGCGGAATTATTGAAATGAGCGTATACATCGATCTATTTATTTCGTAAGATTTTTATCTGAGGAAAGCGAATTTTATTGCAGCTAGCGTGTCGAAAGGACGAGAAAAAGAATTGCGAATACATTTAATCGCTTCGCAATCATGAACGAGATATCTGGCGACGCAATATCGTTCATACGACGAACGCGAACGAGTTACCCTGCGGCTAAATACCGTTTGTACAACACCACGGATGAAGTATCTCGCCAGTCTATTTTTCTGTAATTACGACTCTCGTCCTAATAAACAAACACACGGGATATCTCAACCGTGGTCATTGTACGAACAATATTGTGTCGCAAGATACTTTGACAGCAAAACGGTTAAACAGACTCTCGTGAATTTATATTTTCCAAATATTGTTACTCGCTTAAAGAAAATTTAATTGCGATCAGGAAGCCTTTACGTATTTCGTTAACCGAATTCATGAAAATGTTGGTAAAAATTCGACCACGCTTTGACCAAAACTTAATCGTGATTTACAAAATATATATACGTATATTAGAATTTTAACAAACGTATCAAACAAAACCAACCCGGACGGGGTGAGATGAGGCCAGGATGAAACCAGGATGAAACCGGGTCGAAACTAGGACGAAACCAGGACGAAAGCGGAGCTAGGGCAAGACGAAACCAGAGCTAAGCCAAGACGAAACCAGGACGACACCACAAGACATATTAAACAAAATTTTACGATAAATATCGGTAGGTTAGACAATAACTTATCGAGTGGTATCGTACGAATGATATTTCGTCCGTGATCATTGTACGAACAATGTCGTGAAACTGTTAAAAAATAAGAAAAGAAATAATGCAACAACTGCTCAAACACAAAGTGAATCATTATCTTTATATATACGGTTCTAACATAGTTATATAGTCACGCACTGCAGCTTTAATTGCCTCGGGGCCTTTAGTCTCTAATTAAATTAAACTAAAAGAGTACCATCGTTTAACTGTAAAGGGTAAATAGCTCAACGGCAAACGAATTCACTCGGTTTTCCACTGTTGCATAATTTTCACGTTTCATACACGAGACATTGTAAATTGTATTAAAAGCTGCTAGTTGGTGTGCAACGGGCGAGAAACTTTAAGACATAATTAAAATTCCTGTCTTCTTCGCGCCTTAATGCTAATCGCGTTTAATTACACGGTAAATAAATTAATCGGCCGATTTGTATCTACGTATTTTCGAAGATCGCACGAAGGTGCAGGGAATCCGGACGGTTACACGACGAGGGAAGGCAAATCGATTATTAAATTACGATGGTAATTAAATGGCGGAAATCATGCGTTCTGAGAATTTCTCTATCGAAACTAATCGAAATACGTATTGGTAAATGCTATGCGCATTAAGCACAATGTAGGTCACGTGGAATTATCCGCGAACATATTCTATTTCGAAGAGCTTCTATAAATACAAAGACAGGTATCTTTCGCGCTGATAGCATGTCCTATTAGCATTGAAAATTCTTGAAAATGCTGAAAATAACGACGGTTAGAACGGGACAAAGTGATTGATCGGGGTCCGTTATTAATATCGGAATGTTCACTCACCATATGAGATGCAGGATGAACAGGAAAGCACCGGGCACGACGAGGTCGTCACTGCCGACGCTCCATCGGCGCCGGAATACCACGATACCAGGCATATCTTCTTCAGGATCCTTTGGTCGTTCCTATTTCCCATTCAATCAGCCAAGACGCTCAACGATCCACCGATCAGCGAGGGGCGCAATCACCGGCTTTCGTCCTCGAATCACCGAGCGATACGAACTTGAACTCTGCTCCGAGATCTCTTTGGAAATCGACACGAACGCCGGTCGCCTCGTCGAGGTCGTCGTCGACGCGCATTTCCGTAACTGTGTTCCGGCGGACCACGGATTCTCTCCATCCTCCTCGCCAGCAAACTTTATCGGAAACCTCTCGAGCGCTGTTCCCCTCGAATGAACGAGCTTTCATTCGCAACACGACGACAACGCATCGCGTTCTATCCACGATGTGGAAACTGAATCACGTTGAAGACACTGTTTCAACTGAGTCGTGAATTATCTTACGGAGAAACCTTTTGTACACACCAATCGTCCTTGCTGGATTTCAAAAGGAAAACGAATGCAATGATTAATGCGACGAAGCGCGCGATATTCGCTTAGACCGCGCGCACACACCGCTACCGTGATATTCTTATTGTAAATGCGATAAATGTCAATCAAAAGATCGCGCACGATGGATCTTCTTCGGAAGAACGTTTCTGTAGATCTCCTTAGAGCCACTCAGATACTGACAATGTAACGCGAATTACGCAAGATAGCCTACGGCTTTGAATTTTGTTGAGCTGTTAAACGATTCAATTAATTCAATTTTGTTTAAATCTTGTATTCCAGCGATATTATTGGCGAGGACGAAGTTAAGGAATATTCTATTCGTTTTAAAAGATATTGTTTCGCAAAACCATTGTGAGTCACAGACTGATTTTACCTCCCTTAGGAGAAGAATACGCGTCGTAGAACAATGGAGGACAAAAAGAGAATACAGTTCCGTGGGATGCGGATGGAAGGAAACGAGATAATAAAGACATGTACATAGACTCCTACATATTAAATCATCTCCGATATTACAACTTTTCCATAGACAATATTTCTCCGTAGGAATTTATGTATCGTTTTTAGGGTCGAATGTTGCGATTATACGAAGGATAACATTTAAATTATTTCCATCGTGCATGTACGTCAGATACGAAAGTGGTTCACACTTTGAAAGGTAGATGAAATCCTCGAGAATTCCCCGGAGATCGGTAAAACTTTTAAGCAGTGTTGGCACGCTTCTGAAATCATCCTTTCCATCCGCAGCCGAGAAGCGCAAGAATTTGATCAAACTAAGGGACGAGATCTTTTTACCGCATTCGCAGCAATTCGTTTAGCGAAATGAACGAAATCTACTAAGGGGGCTACAAGATCTTAAAGACCGAGCAAATTGTTCGTTCAGAATGGAATTCTAAAAAGAGTGATGCAACGCTCTGTTTACACCAATCGTAACTGCTTCAAAGGCAAATTTTTATAAAAGAAATTAAATGAAATCATGCCTTGTCACTACGTGATGAAAGATTCTCTTATTCAGCATTAATTTAATCGAAATGAAACAGATTAACGAATCTGATTTGCGCAATTTCGCCTACTACGATTATTCTTAATCTCTAACTGATATCTTCATTTGTACGCAAGATCGATACTAATCAAGCTATCAATGTCTGCCAAAATAGCTATGCTTACTACTCACTCCCTAGACTGCAGAAAACCCGTAATATTCGCGATTTAGAGTACTTTCATCGTATTAAAGATAGGAATCTATTTCTTACTGTACTCCAATGAAGATCGTTTCGTTCTTGCAACATTACTCTTACCGTTTGTGTTTATCACGTTGTTCATCGAGACACTTTTTTTATCTTCGAGCTGCAATAAATGCTCACGAACCGATTCACACGTATCACGATATTTTACCTTGAACATGAGTTCTTCTTATCACAATCTAGACTCCTATCCAATTTAGATTCCTTGAAACTGTTCATTATTTTTTTTTTTTTTTTTTTTTGATACACGTTTCTATGAACATTCGTCTTGTTTCACTGGAAGCGTCAAGATCCTTTGATGAATCGTATGGATAGCTTGTGCGATATGATTCGCAGGAATAAAAGACACGAAGAAGCTGACTTTCCCCCGGCAAAGCCGATCGGCCGGCGTTACCGTCTACGATACCGCAACGCGTGTCCCTGCACCGCTATCATCATTTCTTTCCATGAAAAGTCGTTCAAGTAACGCGGTAATGCATTGATCGATGGATGCATTTTATTCGCGAAACTTTGAGCCTGAGCTACACCACGTGCCGAAAAAGCATCATATCGTGAATACAAGAATGAAACGAGAAAAGCACATAGTTCCGCGATCGTCGAGGTGAGCCACCTCGAGCGCGACTGAGCACCAAATTTAAGCCATCGTGCACCTTCCACGGTTCTGAGGGCGCTCAATTTATATTAACAGATGCGCGTGCGTCGCGACGCCTTTTGTGCGACAAGCGCTGCATCGCGTCCATCACTCGCTCCGCCTCATTTCCGTGACAGTCGTCGAACACCGACGATCAGTACGTCATCGTTTCATTTGTTTCAGTTTTTATGTCTATTAAATCAAAAAGATATTCGTAATTTTCCTTACGTGATATTTTTTCTTCTATTCCCTTTCTCTTTTTCATTGGAAATATAAGCTGGCTTATAGATAATATTTAATAATTAAGCTTCTAGATAATATTTAAGCAATCCTGTTGATAATGTTTATGATGAATAAAATAACTGAATAACCATGAGAAATTGAAAAAATTGCAATGTAGTTGATGTTTCTTAGATGTTCAGGTAACGACTAAGAATTAATATCTATAAACGAAAAAAATCACTAATCATCTCTTGAGAGAACCAAAGTGAAACATTGATTCAGTCGAAAAAGAAATATTTTTTATTCGACAATCTTAAAATATTGTAAGTTTTGAGAATACAAAAAAGCTGTTTCATATGTAGGAAATATTTATTCTAAAAATATAAGATATTTATAGTAACAACAGCTTAATATCCGCTTTTAATTCTTAACATATCTTGATGGAGATATCCGTAAAATTAACGAAAAATTAGAAGACAATAAAATACAATTTTTAATACAATTGTCTTCTTCTAATTATAAGAGGTTAAAATATTGTTGAAATAAACTCAGCGATATATATAATTTCGTCACTTCCTGCCGTGGATATTATATTACATTACATTGTACCATATAAGCTTAAAGTAGTGGTCTTCTTATTTTCCTAATTTTGTACAGAACCAAAATTAGTGTAAATGAAACATTAATTAGTTCTCAACGTTTACTAATTTCTCGCTCGATCATAGTTTTTTATATACCAGTCAACGGTATCTTTAATGGCTTGATTAAATGGTGTGAATTGAAAATTTGGTAAATATTTTCGTAATTTTGCATTGCTTGCTGTTTTCTTATACTGCCCATCGGCAGCAGATGTATCATATACCAGTTTTCCTTTAAAATTAAAAGCTTGTGCAATTGCCTCAGCTACTTGAGAAATTGTAACTTCTTGGGATTCGTCAACTGTGTCAAAGATAGATAAATTTCAAATAACATATACCAATATATACCATATGTTTAATCGATCTTTTTGATTTACCTGATAATATAATTGGTTCCACAGAGTTATACTCTCTCAATACCCATATTATTAAGTTAGCTAAGTCTAAACTATAAATAAATTGTCTCAGTGGCTTCCCAGAACCTAATATGGTAAATACCTTATCTTCAGTATTTCCTAAAATATATACCAACAGATACCAACAATATTCTTTAAAACAATTGATAATTTATAAAAATCTTATTGGTAAAATATTGTACCATCTTTTATTAAATCGTAAAGTCTGCGTATTAGACCTGGTATAACATGACTGGCACTGGGATGAAAATTATCATTTGGTCCAAACACATTGCATGGAACGATACTAGTATAAATTCTATGATACTGATCATAATAACCTCTATTTTGGATATCTATAAGACGCTTAGCATAACTGTAACCATAATTTGATGGATGAGGTGGACCATTGTGAATCTAAGGAAATAAACATTAAGATAATAGATATTAATATAGACATAATAAATATTAAGATAATAGAGGATAGTATGCATTAAGGTAAGATAAGAATATATAAAAAGCAAAGCCTTAAAAATTGCTAATATAAAAGGTAATGTTACCATGGTTTCATCAATAGGATATGTTGTTTTATCAGGAAATATGCAAGTTGACAAACATGATATGACCTTGACAATGCCATTTTCATGAGCAGTTTGTAATACATTATCGTTCATGTGAATATTCCTACGCTAGAAATTTATAACATACATTTCCATCAATTTAAGAATAATAAAACAGGCATTAGTCAAGATTTTATTTCTTTACCAGAAAGTCCAAATTGTGAGTCATATTATGGAACAAGCCACCAACCATAGCAGCTAAATGAATAACGTGTGTAGGTTTATGTTTCTCAAATAATTTCTCTGTATCCTTTTTATCACTGGAAATACAACACATTTTACCTATAGCTTAACTGAGTAGCACACTGATATATGACAATTAATAAATAATTTACCATAAGTCTGCATCTTTAGAACCTACAAATATCCATTTTTCATTTTCATTTTTATTTGTTTCGATGACATGTTCAATAGCTCTACCAACTAGTCCTGTTCCACCAGTTACAAGTATAATCTTTTTACCTTCAGACATGTTTCATGAAATCTATGGAAGCATTTAAATTTTTAAACTTGAACTTTTCCTTTATTTTTTATAGATTTGATGAAATTGAAAAATTTGTAAAAATAAAACATAATATTGACCATGTTACAATATGAGTTTAATTCTTTGATATAAAAAGTATGAAAAAATTGTAAATACATTTGTAAATACATTTTAAATCACTTAAATAATAAAAGACAATTAGAAAATGATAGCACAGTAACAATATGGTTGTTAATCAAGTAAAAAATTTGAAATTCTTGTTCTGTTCTTGGAGTCATTAAATATATTACATATTAGTACACTTTGACAATTATTAATTTTGTAACTCACGCATAAAAACAAATACTCTGTTAGTATCAAACAAGTAGAATCTCTCTGGTAGAATAAATCACTTACAATAATTATATAAAAAAGCTGATAAAGACCAAGTTCGAATTGTACTATAATTGCTATAAGATAAGAACGTTCATATTGCCATCTGGCAACGAATATGGAAAACTACTATCTTATACCACAGGCGAAATATAACATAGACCTGACATACTATTTTCACTTCATATCACACGTTGTCACTGCGCCACGCCAGAGAAAATTACTTATAATTCTCAATGCGAGAATTGATAGTAAAATAAAAAGTAAATAAAAAAAAAAAAAAAATATCACATGCGGTGTCATCGATTCAGCATGGAATAAGATTACAACCTGTAATTCCAATACTATCCATTAGGAATGACATAATCTTTTCCTACGTTGACTCCATACTTTCTTGCATGACTTAATTGAGAAAAAGCATTATATATATATATATATAATATGTTTATTATATATATATTATATATATTAATATATATATATATATATAATTTTCTATTACTATATTTTAGTCGCATAGGGATATTGTTACATCCTATTTTGGCAGTGTAATTTATTTCATATTTTGTAATTACTTTAATACAAAATATTTACAACTGTTTGAAAATTGGTGACTACTAATCAAGACTGATGGCAGTGTTTGTACCTGATACTTTTAATAATCTATCAGAACTTTTTGATAAACGTATTCTTTCTTCTGGCTTTAAAATTTCGGCTATTATCTTTTCGTCGCTTCTCCGTTCTGGTTTGCGCAGAAGCTCTTGTGGTTTATTGCATTGTTGAGTCACACAGGAATCACCTCCCGCCTCTTCAGCAACAGCATCTAGCTGTGCTACTTGAAGCTCAGAAAAAGTAAGTCTTCCATTGACCTTACTTTCGGAAGGCACACGGGAGTCGGGTTCAAGCGCCGTGGAAATGGGAGATTGCAAGGATTTATCACCATTGCCATCGTTTAGTTTTAAAACATTAGCTGCTTCTACATAAAGCTGTGTTACAACGTCAAAATTAGAAACTTCTCTTGCACGTTGTGACTCTAATCTTTTTATGACAACTTACTGCTTCGAATGTAGAATCTAGAAATAATTCTTGTAAAAATCGCCGTGCTTGCATCCTATATGTATTACTACCTAAACGAGCAGCTACATCCGAAAATAAACAAATATCCTATAACATAAAGTACAATTATGTATAAATAACAAATTAAACATATGGTTTTTTTATTCTTGAAGCTATATTTATATTTATACCTGAAACCTTTCTGAGTGTAACTGTCTTAATCTAAGTAAGGTTTGTCGACTATTACGATACCATACAGGGTTTGCCAATCGCTGTGCATGCCTAAGTATTTTCCTATTCAAATAATACAGGTGTTATTAAAATTAACGTAACTTAGGTGTACTAAAAAAAGTCAGCATTCTATACTTATAATGTACCATTTTATGTAACTGTATAATTAATTGTTACCTCTGTAACTTTAAGTCTTTTTCTGGAATCATATCTTTGCTGCTACTTTTACCATGAGAACATACTAAACATATACGATAATGTTCTGCATCTACATCACATTCTGAACAAGATTCCTCATCTACTTCGGTCGTTTCTATATCTGACTTAGGTGCATCATCCAGTGTTATAGTTGGAACCGACAACTGTGGTGGTTCCGGAAATATAGTTATAAGTCTCTTTGGAAGCGCAATGCCCATGTAAGATAAATTATCATGATTATCATCAGGAGGAGGAGGTGTTGGAGTGAGTACTTGTTCCGCAATCCAGTTGCGAGATGAATCAAATTCGGATAAACTTTGTAACGAAAGCCGACCGTCTAAACTATACATCTAAAATAAAATAAAGCAATTTAATCAAATGTCCAGTGAAACGGAAGATCGACTTTAAACATTCTTGCCTCTAAGCTACTTTGAGAATAACTAGGTCTCCGATGACGTTGTAAACTACGAAGTCTTGCATACCCCTCAGCATCTTGTTGGCTTAATCTTTGAATACTTGAAACAGGACTTGGTGTCTCTCCTCTTTCTCTGCAAAAATAAACAATGATAGAGAATGTTCTTAACGAATACAAAATTATTACTTAAAATATGGTTCTTACGGTAACGCATAGCGTCTGGCTTCGAGATCCGTAGCTGCACTTTCAGATCGATTTCTGGTTCTTCGAGCAACTGGTTCAGGTAATTCTGGCTTACCATCACTGAGACTCCGATGATGTCGTTGTATAGGAATCGGACTCGGAGCTGGATATCTGTTGGTAGGAGGAACAACTGGCCAATGGTCTCCACGTCTGTGTCTAACACATGGCCAGTCAAATGTCGACAGTGCATCTGCACCTGCACGAGTTGTAGCAATCAAACTAAGAGCATACATAGCTGTTGCTCGTACTATATAATATGAACACGTTTCCGCTATGGAAGTTAACAATTCTATAATGCCTGCATGATTTAATTGTTCTACTCCTGCTGCTGAAGTTCCCATGTGACCAAGCGCCCATAGCGCGGACTTTACTTTTAAAATTCTTTTACTTAAGCTCGTTTGATCATCTCGAGATTCAGGCTCCAACCTCCAATTTCTTTCTAAGGTAGTTCGTCTGGAATCATCTAGACTTGTTTTTCGTCGAATATCTACTTCTAGAGAGTCAACTTTTTGCGGATAACTTATATCCACGCTTTCCACAGTTTCTGAATCCATTATTGTCTCTAATCTATTTGATTCTACTGTTTCATCTGTACCAGATTCTTCAGACATAGCGCAAGCATCATCAATCACAGACCGATTAGTTTTAGTACATCTTGAGTTTGATTCCGAATCTCTGTTACCAAATTCTAGTCTAAATCTTTGAACAACACGGGTAAAACGTTGTATTACATTTCGACGTAATAACAGCTGCATACCTAAATCGTGTTGTACCAATTGACCTATTAAATGCGGTAGAATAAAAATATTCTGTGGTGTCATGGGAACGTTAGTTGTTCTTCTATGATAACTTCCTGTTTCGTTTCTTTGACGACGAGTTAAAGAATCATGTATTTCTCCCTCTATTAAACCAACATATCTCTCTGCAAAACCTCCTGGACTTATCCATTTTTCCAATTCCTCCGCAGGAGACGAAAGTGTTGTGAAACCCTGATGAAGAGAGTATAGTCGAATTTTCAGCAAGTAACCTTTATCGCCTAATTCTTCCAGCCATTTATCCCAATCCCGAAATTGTCCACCTTGTTGCAATAAAGCTTCTAAATATTCTGGTTCGTCGCAGGCTTCGTGTAATGCCTCTAATGCAGTTAGCGCTATAGTTTTATTGAAATCTGACAACCGTTCTGACAATAATGTTATTGCCCAACGATAGGCATCAGCCATTCTGGCTCTGAGTATCAATCGGAGGAACTGTGTCGCATATAGACGTGTACTGTCTAATGTAGCTTCTGTAATAATCTTAGTCAATACTTTTCTATTAGGTCCATCTCTAGAGTAATCTAAGCTTGATATTATAAGTTTAACATAACAGTCGTGATTAGTAGCTAAAGCCAAATCTTGCAGTTTTCCTAATAATTGAAATTCTTTTAAAATCCTAGTTCCCTTTGCTGAATGGCTCAGTTGTCCAAGAAATAGAAAATATTTTTGACAGCAAGTAGTAGACATATGACGAGGTGAAAATAAACATTCATGAGCAGATTGAGCTGTTCGAATACTGGAAATTTGCTCATCAACATCCTCGATTAATTCAAATAATAATTTTGTACTCTCAGGTTCAGGAATTTCCAATAAACAATTCAATAAATCACAACCAGCTAATGTTGCTTCTCGTGCTAAATTAGCATTTGTTGCTAACTCCACTCTACTGTAGCCATTAGAACATGGTTTAAAGTAACGTACAAGTCTTTTCATAAATAATCTGTGATCAGAATCATGGAGTATTCGCGCAGTATCTTCCCGTGAGCGTAATATAGATCGTACCACCGGCCAATTCCAAGCAAGAGCATCCTTAGAGCTGAGTACTTGCGCATCTTTCAAAAGAGGTGTAGTCGGTGATTCTCGACGTAACCAATGTCTACTGGATGTTCGTTGACGCCTTGGTAATGTCGGTCTTAACCACGTACCAGCTTGCAAAATTTTATCGAGAAATAGACTTGCTGGTGCCGGTCTTCGTCGCATCATAGTGTGCATTCGTTCCAAAATTGCAACAGCTGCTAAAGCTTGATGCTTTCCAGCACTTGCATGCTCTAATAAATTCGGTAAAGGAGGAGTAAGATCACATACTTCAGAAGGCAAAAGAGAATGTGCAAGATGCAGTAGAGCACCTAGCAAAACAGCTGCACGTACAGAAATAAAAGTATCAGTGGAAACAATAGTCTCTGCTAGAGCACGATGTAGACCACATTCCAGTAAAGCATATACCAATAATGCTAAATGTATTTCTGTAATATTTGGACAACGTGATGATAAGGATGGTAGAATATATTTTCCTTCAGCTGCAACAAAGCCTTCTGACAATTTCCAAGAATCACGAGCTCTGCTGGGATCTACTGCTGCTAGAGCAACATCAGGTTCATCTGTCCAAGTAGGCAAAGGTAAATCCAACAACTCATAAAGTAATTCTAAAACAGCACCTCTTACTTCGAGTTGTTCAACATATAACACATCTGCTATAGCTTTCAATCCCGAATTGTCATCAGGTCGACAAAAATGTAAAACTCCAGAATAGGATCTTAATATACTTAGTAATGCTAACTTGCTTGCTGCAAATCTTTCTCGTTCTTCTTTTGTTCTATTTATACTTGCAGAATGAAGCTCACAATAGGGAGCTGCAAAACACATAAGAGAAATACTACTCCTAGTATCAGGAGTATTTAATAATTTCAATAAAACTCCTACAACAGATTCAATTATAGCAGGACTTTGTCCAGTCATGGCAGCTCTCGCCAGGGCACTAATTCCTCCACAACTGATTAACAAATTTGAATTTAAAACACCTAATTCACAAAGAGTTGCTAAAAATGCTCGAAATGCTCCATCTTTTTCTTCAACTCCTCCATTTGTTAGACTTATTAAAGATCTTGCTAAAATAGGACTAAAATGTTTTGGAGCTAATACTAAAATTCTTCTAACAAGTCTAAGAGCCTGCATCCTCTCCATTTCATTTCGTAAATTAACATCCATACTTCTAGCCACAAAATATGGATACTGTAATTTATTAATTGCAATAACATCTTGTTCTTTTTTGAGCATATATCGTACAGCTCGTAGTGCAGCTGCACGAACTTGTGTTGCTTCATGCACAAGACCCACCCGCAAGCTATAAAATACATAAAATCAATATAAATTATAATTAATACATACTATATTTTATAAGATAATACACCTCTATATTACTTGTAATAAATCATTCTTAAATTCTTACCAGCAGAATACATCACTAATGGAATACCCATAATCTGGTGAATCATTTTCGCTAATTAATTTAACAATGGCATTAAGATAGGCTAATTTTTTTATACTTGGAACATTTTCCCGTTGATAAAGATTGGTCAAAACTTCTTTCACATTTTCTTTCAATCCTATAAAATAAGATAAATGACATAGATGGATAATGAAAATAAATATCTTCATAACAAATACATATGTATATATGTAGAAAGTTACTGTTATATTGAGAAGCTTACAAACACTGATATTAAAGATAATTTTATATCTTTCATTAACTAAATTTTTTTACTTTCTTTTTTCTAAATCTGCTTTTAGTATTTCACAAAAGAGACACCTGTTACTTTATAAAATGCGACTTAAGTATAACCACGTATATACATATAATCGTAGACTGATATGAGATAGTTATATTATCGTTATAAAGTACTGTGGATACAAAGTTGCAAATTACAGGTTAGGTTACTAACCTCTTGACAGATCGAGTTGCACGCAGCTGTCTTCACTCTCTTGACGGCCTATAAAAAGAATACATAAATAGGAAACAACGTAGTTTTAAAATAAAGAAATTGACAGTCAATGTCCAACGTACTTCGATGAGATCTGCTCGTACGAAGACTCCTACCCCAGATCATCCAACTAGAAATTGCCATTTCTTTACCGGCTGCTACCCACGATCACGATCAACACTTTTTATCCGATTGTTACCACAAGTCTTTTGCATGGTATATGTCATTCTTATTGTTAACCCGAAGCCCGAAGCACTATAAATCCACTACTGATAAACCAAGTATAACACAAATCAAGTGTTACATGAGAACGTTGCTTGCACGTTGCACTCAATATACCGCACTCTTCGGGAAAATTGTAGGTACCTGAAAAAAGTTGCAAGAGTCACGATTCACGATAGACATGCAATCAACTGAAGAATGTGCTTTCTTTCTTTAATCTTTCTTTAGGTCTTTGAAAACGCATATAGTTTCGTATTATTTTGTTTTCCAAACAATATTTTACGACGAATACAAGCTCTATATATTATATACTATATTTTTGAAATCCTATATATTTCCCATCATATACGAAGATACAAGTAAAATGCACTGTATGACATGCTTGACTGGCGACTGGTCTAGACTAGCCTGTTCAGCAGATTTAATTCCGAAACAATAATGTTTTGTATCTTAGATCGCTTTATAATAGTCACTTTGATAAAATTAAAGCTCATTATATTTTGTTAATTGTATAATATCCATGCAAACACTGATAGTAAAAGTAAATAAATAGATATAAATTTACTTAAATATAAAATATTTATTTAATTATTATTAGAAAAAGTCTAGTACATGGTACAAAAATAGAAAAAGTTGTAAAAAGTTTGTTGTAGCATAAATGTAATAACAAGATTTATTGTTCTGAATAAAACTATTCCGTTAAAATTGCAAATTATTCATATTTAATAATTATGTTTAGATGCAGACATCATTTTTTAATTTTTGTAGATGGACACACTGTAGTCGTAAATTAGCTTCCAACATTGAACAGTCCAGCGGAAAGAGCACTTATTAGAATTTTTGAAAAATGGCATATATGATGGATAATTTAGTTCAACCTAATATAAGTTCAGTTGTCAGTAATTTGGGCCCAGATTGGCTTTCTTCTGAGCAAAGTACAGGAGTAAGTTTCAATAAATTCTGACATTAACACGTTTTGAGGTTAGAATGACAGTGCAAACTTAAAAGTACATACATGATGAAAATTCAAAACAAAATTAACTTATTCTATAATATTCATATAACATCAGTATACTTTCTGTAATACTATGTTAATAATATATACATAATTTAAATAATTATGTTATATATTTTAATAATTGTTTCATATATAATATAAATTTTGTATTCTGTGAAAACATCTATTTAAAGCAAAACAATTTTTATTACGTTATAATTTTAGAAAGAAATGTATCAATTTTTTAAAAGTTATTTCATTAATTAGACATCAATCATGGCTTGTGAATTTGATGGAGGAGTTGTAATTGGAGCAGATTCTAGAGCCACTACTGGGTATGATATGATATGTCTAAAATTATTTTTTATGGATGTGGTAATAATTATACAATGAATTTCATTACTAATTTTAGGGCTTATATCTCCAATCGTTTTGCTGATAAGCTGACTAAAATCACTGATCACATTTATTGTTGTCGTTCTGGTTCTGCGGCAGATACCCAAGCTATTTCAGACATAGTTGCATATCATTTGAGTCTGCACAAGTAAGTAGATTTGTGTGTGAACTTATGTACTTATATATTTTGGATTATGGAATAATTTTATTTTATATGTTTTATTTTTATAGAATGGAATTGGGCATGGAACCTTTAGTAGAAACAGCAGCAAATGTGTTTCGTGAATTATGTTACAATTACAGAGATTCCTTAATGGCAGGAATCTTGGTGGCAGGATGGGATAGTCGTAAAGGAGGTCAAGTTTATAGTATTCCCCTAGGTGGTATGTGTGTACGACAACCAATTTCCATTGGAGGGTCTGGTTCAACCTATGTGTATGGTTACATGGATGCACAATACAAGCCAAACATGTCAAGGGATGAATGTGTTAAACTTGTTGAAAACAGTAAATATTTAACAACCGTTTATCAGTGCAATATGAGCATATAATTGTTGATTATGTTGATTATGTAATAGTGTAATATTAATGACTTCCTTATTTTTACAGCATTGGCATTGGCAATGTCTCGTGATGGTAGCAGCGGTGGTGTCATCCGAATTGGCGTTATTACGGAAAAAGGTGCTGAAAGAAAAGTTATATTAGGCAACGAATTACCGCGTTTCTACGAAGGATAAAAGTTGTGAACACTAAATCCAAATGGGTTATCTACTTCAGCTTTATCCTATATTTTTTAAAATTCTGTATCAATCATGTGTTATTTCTTAATTAAATTAATGTAAAAAATATCTACCTTTTACTTTTTTTACAATTGTTATTCGTTCCGAGTGTATATACATATCGTATGTATACTTTCTATACATGTATGTCTTAAATAGATTGCCAACAAGTACCATGTTAACGCTTACAGTAGCGTTGAATAGCTATTAATAAATAATTCTTTGACACCCGAAAATCATCCAGGAACTTGGTTGAAACGCGACCGTCAATGTGATCAAACACATCTATACAACTACTACCATATTTAGGTCGTATTATCCACTTACGATTCACTCTGGTATATACCCGGTCGTTTTAACTTCGTACTTAATGTTCATTGTCGATTTAATGAGAAAATTGTCACAATGGCACAATCGTGATGTGTGCAATCGTATCGGGCCGCTTCGAGCTTCTGCCTCTTTTCAGATGAACTGTCACGCTAGTTGTAGCCGGTCTTCCGTGATATCCATTACAACCTTCCACACCATATATTAAGGAACGTGTCATAAATTTGAAATAATTTATCATTTAATTCAATGTGAATAGAATTATATTTTGACCCTGAATGTTATATCGCGTGTCCAAAATATTAACTATATATAACAATTTTTATTCTTGTATAAATTGTAAATCACTCTTCGCGGATGTATCAAACTCAAAATAAAAGTCCGCAGGTACGCAGTTCTTTTCAATAAATTAGTTTTAATGGACTGAAAAATTATCAATCATAAAAATTAAGGTAAGTACCGTTTTTAACTATGCTACTTAGAAATATAAAAGCGTAATTTTTATATTGTTAAAAAGATGTCAATTATTCATTCTTAAAAGGATTTAGCTAATTCGAAACGCCTCAAGGCGTTGAAACAGTCACAAAATTCCATTCTGTAACAAAATAACCGCGGAAGGTAGCATGGAGGATCGTCAACCAAATTGGTCGCAAGACATGCTAACTGTACAGGAAGTCAGTGAAATGATGCGGAGTTTTGGTATATGGGATTATACAGTTTTCGCGTTTATGTTGGTTGCTTGCGGCTTCGTTGGTATTTATTTCGGTTTTATTAAGAAATCATCAGGAGAAGACGAATACCTCGTGGGTGGTAGAAACATGAAGACATTCCCTGTTAGTTTGAGTCTTATAGCCAGCTTTATATCGGGTAGGAGTTCGCCTGAAATTCTAAACAACTATCTACGTAACGTTGTAACGATAGCTTTCTCATTAAAATATTTAGATTATAATAATAACGAATACCAATTTTTATGCAAAATTTATTTTTATTTCTTCAGTCTGTAATTATTATTAAATTATAATAATAATAATAATAATAATAGGTATTTCATTATTGGGCACACCAACGGAAGTTTACGTACACGGTGTTAGTTACCTGTGTATTGGTTTCGGAGTAATCATCGTTGGTTTTGTAACGTCAGGAATCTATTTACCAATTTTCCATGAACTCAGACTTACAAGCACCTACGAATATCTCGAAAAACGTTTCGATAGGAAAATCAGAACATTAGGATCAATACTTTTCTTGATCGGCATCGTGAGTTATTCTAGTTCAATTTCGTTCATTTATTCATTCAAATTTTCGATGAGAAAAATATCTTATTCATTTCTAGATGACATGGCTTCCTATTGTTATTTACGTACCAGCGTTGGCTTTTAATCAAGGTACTGAATGCACGCTGAATAATTTTGAATAGAATTAGTCACATAGAATTAACATATAAAATAACGTATTTACAGTTACTGGAGTGAATGTACATGTAGTCACTCCGTTCGTATGTATCGTGTGCATTTTTTACACTTGTGTGGTAAGACATATATAATTCGTAGATACGAAAATTATTCTCTTCAGAACAAGTACAAAATAATTCGCGCTTTACTAGGGTGGTTTACGAGCAGTAGTATGGACCGATTTTATTCAGACCTTCATAATGTTTGGCTCTATGGTATTAATCGTCGTTAAGGGAACATCCGATGTAGGTGGATTTACGGTAGTAATAAGAAGAAATCTAGAATCTGGAAGACTTGAATTACCCACGTGAGCATTATAATATCACCGTTAAAAATAAAAATAATGATCGCGACTAGAACAATAATAAAGTTATACGAATTTTCGGAATAGGGCAGATTGGAGTCCTCTTACGAGGCATACGATCTGGTCTCTCGTCGTTGGTGGTTTCTTTCATTGGTTGCAAGTATCCGTTATCAATCAGAACATGATACAAAGATATCTTGCATTGCCCACGTTAAAATCAGCTAGAAGGTATATCCGTGGTTTTGAATCTTCATTTTTTTTTTTTTTTTTATTTGTAAAGTATAAGTTCCGAAATAAACTATTAAGCGATCTAAGGCACAAAATGGGATATGTTTCAGAGCGCTTTGGATCTTTATAGTTGGAGTCTTGATTTTAATAGGAATATGCGGATACGCGGGAATGTTAATATATGCCTGGTACCATGTATGCGATCCACTTACAACAAAGGTAATGATCCGACTTCCCTGATACCCTAATTCCACAATATATCATGAACTGGAAGTAATAGAAAGATTTCGTCTGCAACATATCACTCATGCATCTGACATTTCATACGTTACATCCTGTGAATATTTTACAATTTTTTACATTATTCTTATTTTGTGTATTTTATATTTCTAACAATAATCCGATATTAAAAGAAAAATATATTTCTCGTGTAGTTAGCAGGTGCGAAGGATCAGTTATTACCATTGCTTGTTATGAACATATTAAATGAATTTCCGGGTCTTCCGGGTCTCTTTGTCGCTGGAGTATTTAGCGCAGCATTGAGGTAACTTTTCTATCATTTATATTCACGATCAATAATTGTAAAAAAAAAGATAATCAATATTTAATCATTCCCTTATTTTAGTTCTTTATCTACCGGTTTGAATTCGATGGCTGCAGTGGTGTTAGAAGATTTTGTTAAACCCTTTAGGAAAACGCCCCTCTCGCCAAGGGCTGCGGATATTTTATTAAAACTCACGGTAGTTGTTCTTGGGGCAACCTGTGTGGCGTTAGTATTTGTCGTCGAAAAAACAGGATCTCACGTATTGCAGGTATAATGTGCAAGAATTTAATTTAAAGAATTAGTCAAAATAAAGTCTGTTTCAGTTATCTATGAACTTGTCCTCCATTACCAGTGGACCGTCTCTTGGAATTTTTAGCATGGGTATTTTATTGCCCTGGGTAAATGCCAAGGTATGCTAAAATTTAATATGAAAATGATAAAAGAACAACGGAAATAGGGATATTATAATTCTGTACAAAATATAGGGTGCTCTGATAGGTGGTCTTTCTGGTTTGGGTTTTATGGGTTGGATTAGCCTTTCGGCAGAAGCAGCGATCGCTAGTGGAAGAATAAAGTAAGAATAACGAATCGAATGATTTTAAAATAAATATTTGTTACTTCTCAACTATTTATAATGTTGGCCAACGTAAACTGTTTCGATAGATTCGACGAGAAACCAGTCAGCACGGAAGGATGTTATTATTCGTTTCCTCAAGTAGAAAACTTAATGTTACTCGAGCCTCCAGACACGATTTTGGATGGTGACGAATTTCTTCCGTAATAATCAAATTTTTAACAGAAAACATTAATTATATACTTTTCTCTCTATAATTTTACGAATATTTTTTAGGGAACCTCTAGCGTTGTATCGTCTTAGTTATCTCTGGTACACCGTTACCGGTGCCTTAATGACGATGATCATCGGACTAGTTGTGAGCCTGATCTCGTCCGAAAAAGTTGAAAAATTGGATCCAATGTTACTGGCCCCGTTTATAAGAAAATTATTGAAAATATCGGGCAAAGAACCTCATCAGGAGGCAAGCAATGATTAGCGATCGGTTTCTTTTAACAAATGTGTCTTTTTCAAAAAATTCGCACAGAATCTTTTTTCGACCATTGGTATCATATGCATTTTGTTTCTTATAGGTCGAGAATTTAGAAGTACACAGTTTGGAAATACGTAGAACCGGGGAGGAGAACGCAGCTGAAAGCGTACCACATTAGTATGACCTTGACTTGATGATTATGATCCATGCTGATCGAATCAGGGGTCGGCAAACTGTACGAGATGAAGTGTTTGGTTGACAGGCTGAAATATCAAATTAAGAGGATTGAGTCTAAAATAAGTTAGGTCAATGGAGAAAATAAAGTACAAAATGACTCGAGTTAGAGTCTGGATGAGTTGAAATACCGAGGCAAGAGAGAGACGGACTTATTCATATAATTCTTAGTCACACGAAAGTGTTAAAAGTCGTCTGACAGCGGAGTATGACACACGAATAAAACTTCCATACATTTTTTACACTTACTCACAGATATAGTGTATTTCGTACGTATATTTCAACATTAACGGAAATGTACAAAGATAATATATACGTTATTATTCTAATGTTATACTAGCAATACTTTCAATGAAGTTTTTACCTTCGTTATAAAATATATAACGTTCAGGATGTATAAAAACAATCAAACTTTTTGAAATACGCCTTTTCCTTTCACTTTCACATTGTACATAAAAGAAATGGAATGAAAATAGAATATTTAAATAATAAAAAAGAATCATACCTGGAAATATTTAAAAATCTTTAAAAATTCTGTTTAAAGAGTCATTCCGAAAGAATAAATTATTAAATATCTATATTTTATTTGTTAAATAAAAATGATATATTAAAACTATCGTTTTTCCTTTACAATTATCATTAATTCTCTCGAACACATACTCACACAAAATAAAAATCAGAAAACATTAGTTCATGTACAATGAATAAATCCAACAGGAGAAACACTCTTTCAGAATGTTTGATTTTATCTGAGAGGAATGCATCGGTGTTTCTTTTTCTTAGATCACTCCACATTATAATGCCTGGTATGTATATTGCAGTTATTATTATTATGTTATTACAATCCAGATGTAATATAACAAATTAAGATTAATTGTATTGAATTATACAAACATTTGACTCATGCAGTTTATAGTTATTTAAAATTGAGCATTAGATTATACAGAGATTTAGATACTAGCATATAAGCTGAAAAATGTATGTGTAGACTATTTAGACAAATCGATCATATCGTTTGCATTTATAAAATTGTAAATGCATATAAAAAATTGTAGAGGAAAAGTATTCGGATACTAGTACACGATATTCTAATCTTTCGTACTTATGAAGTATTATGACAAACTGCACGAGAGTCAGTCGTTTCTATAGATCCCAAGACGTAATGTGATATAAACGTATTTCGTGCAATAATATTTATCAATAATATACCAAGTCAATTATTCATCGTCGCATCGGCGTTATAACAAACATTTGTTACGCGAATCAACGTACAATCATAAGACGTAAAATAAGTAATATACAAATTGTTTTAAATAATGTAATAAAACTAACAGAAGACTATCTATTGCATTCTAAATCAAACAGATTCAACCGTGATTGAACGAGATATTCCTTACACGAGAAGTTAGTTTTGTTATTAGTTTTTGATAATTACAATTTCCTTAAACCTGTTATTATTATTATAATACTGCGAGAAAAAAATAAACGATACAACCAAGAAGTCAATTTTCAAGCTATCCTCTTATCACTTCTCATTATTCGTATA
Source organism: Bombus terrestris (assembly GCF_910591885.1). Classification (NCBI taxonomy): domain Eukaryota; kingdom Metazoa; phylum Arthropoda; class Insecta; order Hymenoptera; family Apidae; genus Bombus; species Bombus terrestris. The sequence goes on along the minus strand of NC_063280.1, from coordinate 5,804,434 downwards.
TTATCTATGTTATTTCTTAGAGATTTTCACACTTGACGTGCGGTAAAAACAGCTGTATCTGAAAAGTGGGAAGAGCATACAAGCGAGATATAAATACCGTTCGTTAGACGAACATGTCTATTGTAACATGAACTATTATTATCGCATATTCGTGGCGCTTAAATATAAATGCTAAAAGGAAACGTACTCTAAGTGAAACAAATAAATGCATGTGTACATGCATATGTATATTATGCGAATGTACATACACGTATTTATTCATTCACGCATATATCTCTTAAACAGTCAATTGTCGGAAGAAATCATAAATTTTTGTGCCAACGTATATGGTCTTAGAAAACGAAGAAAGAGACTCGTAGGCAGAATGTCTTAAAACCAAAAGCATCGACACTATCACTTCGGCTCGTTCATTTAAAATTTCCCGTGACATTTTCCAGTCTGATGATGATAATCAATTTTTATAGTTTTGATCGAATTATATTTAAAAAAACGATTAATATTTCGTAAAAATATTTAGTATCGGCGCCTTCGTTTCTTTGTTTCAGATATAGTCGATATTAAATATTCATATAAAAACGGACAATGTTGCTTGAATAATCTTAGTCGAATTAACATCGTTCGCTTTTTTTTACGAAGTCTTTGTAATATAATTGTTGTATCACTGTATACAATGTGGACTAGATTTACAATCTACAGGATAAGGGACGCTTAACGCTTCATTTTCTTTTCGCCTTTCACATTTATAAAATCAGCATCATGATCTCTTAGCGAACTGGCCACACTGTTTAATTAAAAAGTTTGCGAATCATTGGTATACAAAATATCTTTTCTACCTCTTAATTACACAATACAATAGGCATATCAATCATTATATGCTGTATACAAATTGGTGGTATATAAAATATTCTTCGATCATACAAATGTTAGAATGAAGATTTTAGAATGATACTCTTCCCATATTGAATGAACATGTAAATATAATCTTTTCAGTTCTGTATTATGAAACATACATATATGAATAGTAAAATTATTTTTTACAATAATATGGAAAAAATACAAATACGTATATTGAATATTAAATGAGAATTTTCATCATCATGGTATAAATATAAAAATTACTATTAGGTTTACAAATATAAACGAATACAAAATTTATTAGTATAATTTCACTGAACAAATTTGAAAAGATTAGAGTTATTACGAGATAAAAAAGCTTATTACATCGGCTGTAAGATAGTATATATTTAAAAATGTTAAATATATATTCAATCGAAATCTTTAATTTATACTACTGACTATATAATGAATTATATTTTCAAATTACATATATTTTTATCTCTTTTATGTGAATGGAAATACGTTCATGTTGAGGTAGCGTATCCAATATTGTGTGTTCAAAGACGAATGATCTCAATACTTGGTCCCATTTCGAAATCAGAATTTTCACTATTTATAATAATTTCGAAGTAAATATAGTATATGTTAAATATCAATGAAATATAATCCGATATCGTTAAGAGTAAAGTGAAAAAAAATAATTAATATGTAATGTAAAATATTGGAAAAATAATCTTCCTTAAAAAGTACAACTATTTAAACCTACTTAAAATACCTAACATAATGATAAAGTATCGTTATGAAAAATTGATTATAAATGAGAATGAAAATCGTTGTTCAACGAAAGGCTATATGTACATATTATATGTCGAGGAATCAACGTATTGATCTAACTTCATTTTTAGCTCTGCTATTGATAAAATTATATTTATATTGTATATAGGATGGAACGGCAATCGTAGTACAACAGGGTAGGCGGTGATTCTACATGAAAAGATAAGAAGAAAGTTTGGTATAACATCTTTTTATTCGAGGCTTCGTTTTTGAGAAAATTGAGCTTCAAAATTTGACAAGTATAATTAAATTTGGCTAATTCCGGACTAAAGAAGAGTAAATAATCAACAGGGGTTTAAAACTACATTTGAAAATAAAGTAAAAATGACTAGACAGGAATAAACAATCAGCAGGATGTTATTATACAAAAATTAAAAATAACATTTTTCTTTTAAAAGCCTTATTTTCAAAAAAAAATAAAGTTTGAATACGTTGAAGACTGGTGTGTTGTGTATATATATATATATATAAAACACATGTTCAAATTTATTTTTCTCAAAAATGAAACATCTTATGGAAAAATTTTATATATATATTTTCGACTTATTTTTTCACCTACATCACCACCTGCTCCGTTGTACTACGATTTCCATCTCATCCTATATGTATACAATTTTATTAATAACATACATCAATTCACTCTTCATCATCCATTTTTAATTGTATTAAATCTATATCAAGTGTTGTGCAGGCGACAGACTTTCCAACGGATTTTCTATTTTCATAATAATGAAAATTTAATAACTAACTTATATATGAACAAAAAAGATGATCGAATAGAATTCAATTTGATTAGAGACAATCACGTGGACGTCAATGTCTGCCCGGTTACAGGAACCTTGTAGTTTAACTGAAACGTTTCCCATACTTGAGACATGAGTATCTAAATATGTCTAAAAATTATCATCGGCATGATAGATGTGTAAAAACATCATCATCGAAGATAATAAAATATTAATAAACTTCGTTTGAACGAAAAAAGGGACTTAAGCCTTACCAAATCACTAACTTTTTAAGCAATATGATTTTGATTTCTCATACTATAATATTATGTATATGCATATTTAAATGTATCAATTGATACCATGCTCGAATACAAGGAAACTTATTTGAGGCAGTTAAAATAATAATGAACAATTTACAAAAATAAAACTACTATTCTTAAATCAATCAATAACACTAATATCTCAATTTTCAGTGTTTCAAGCACTACATACATGTATTGGTAATAACTATTAATATATGTCTGTCATAAGAAAAAAGTTAAACAAGTATTTTTCTAAACGACTAAAGATATATAAAAAGTTAATCGTAAATCTGTAAATGTGAATAATGTAAAGAATATCATCTGCCTCAAAATACGAATTTAATACAATAAAATAAAATAGCCTAAATGACATTGACATTGTACTCAGCGATCAATTGTAACGTAGATATTAGAACCAACTTCGAAGTATGGCATTGCAAGCGAACAATTTGGGCTTGAAAACAGAAGTTAGTTACAAAATGGTCGTACAAGGTTTTTACTATAATTGCTGGCAAGGTACGGACTGAGGTGGTAGCGCAGGTGGCAATGGTGCATTCTCTTCGTGAATCATCACGAGTTTACCGTATTTCACCATTCTCCTTCTATGTTTTTGCTGTAAACAAGATCTTGTTTTTTATTATCAGATTTAAGAAAAGATCTTGTACCAGTTTGTTTTTTTTTTTTACAAAATACTTTACAGCTACTATAAAATCGATACTAGTGCGATATCAAATCTTATTATTTAACGTAAGGACTTAAAATTATATTTTACCTGTGACATTGTGCCAGCCGTCCAACTTCCGCTGCTGCTTCCACTGTCACTACCACTAGAAGTAATCCCATCTTCGAGAACAAGCTTCGTTTCGAACCCCTCGACCTCTAAGTCCAAATAAAGCTGACCCAATTGATCGTTAACCAAAAGGGGTTGATTGAAATTTTTTAAGGCATCCATGTCTGCTTGAAGTACTTCGTTCAGAGTTTTGGGATGTATTTGATACTCGTATATTAATTCTGGAGTTAATTGAACACCTTCGAGCCACGGTGGCTCTTTTCTTCGCTTACCATATTGTTGCTTCATCATACTCTCCTATGAATAAATTTATTATTTATTAAAATTAATGTGACTGAAATCTTTTTGTGACTGAATTTTGTTAGATAATAATCAAAATTATTAGCTACCTCTGGTAAATATTCCGCTGGCTTTTGATCTGGATTGCAGCTGCTATCACTGCTCTTATATAGGAAACTACTGTAAAAGCTCGACGAGCTCGATTCGTCTACGGAGTAGTCGTTTTGTTTGTGGATCTTTTGATTCACTGGCGTTGGTGCATCCACTAAGCTCGAGCAACCTCCGTCATTGCTCACGCAAGAAGAGAATAATTCACCGGGTGATAGTACCTAATTATCATTAAATGTTTAACATATCCGTAAACCAATTAAAAAATTAAGTATAAAAATGTTGATTTACTTTTTTAGAAGATTCTGACATAGCCATACTGCTACCCGGTTCAGCTTTCACGCTTGTTGCTTGGCTCGCTGGACGTTTTCGATCGGAGCATTTGTTCATTGTAGACTGATTATTTTCACGCGTGACTGATGTTTGTTCGGGAATCAAGAATGGTCTGTACATCATGCCCGCTGACGGGGCACCTATTACTGGAGGATAAATGACACCGGCCATCGCCGTCGTCACATATGAAACTGGCACAAACACTAAAAATTAGTTTTGATATTTCAAATTTTAATTATTATTTAAGAACTCTCCCTTAAAAATTAATTTATTCAAATAAATACATACTATAAGGATTTGGTTGTGGGGGTTGCATTGAATGAGGCGGACTAAGTTTCTCTTGTAGAGATGATAAAACTGCAGGATCATTAGTTTGAGGTACGGGAATATAATACACTGGTATCATTGGCGGCAGTATTGGTACTCTGGGTATTGCTTGTGAATTCGTGCTGAAATTAGAGAAATCACAATTAACGCTTTGCGGATTGGAGATGCAAATTCGTCTTATAAAAATATTAACTACTGTTAAATAAATAAGAAATAGCAATGGATGCTATGAACAAAATGTTATGAATATGTTTTTACATTACATACTTGAATAATACAAGACCGTTATCAATAAATCAGATATAATATTGATCGCTCGAAAAGTTCATTCCGATTTTGAAGAAATTTAATTGATATAAAAAATCATGTTGAAAATAAGAAAAGTTCTGGAAGGATGGAATATTCAAGTTGTATGAAGGATGGAGAAAGATTGTGGGACAAAATAGCACTTATGTAATTCAATAAATGTATATCAAATTGAAATGTAAATCGAAACGAACTTGCCGAGCGACCTTTTGAATTTTTTCAATTACTCCAAAAATACGCAGGATTTCAGGCTATATTAATCGAAACAATCGATTACCTTTCTTTTATATTACCCTTCTTTAATATATAGCATTTTCTATGAAAAAACACTCACTTTTGTGGCACATTGTGTGGTTGAGCAGGTGAGGCAGGGGGCACGGTAACCGATAGAGGCTGCCACAAATTGATGTTGGCACCTTTTTGAATTACGGTAGATTGATCGACGCTCATGCTTGTAACTGTCGTCGTGACATTCGTAGGGAACTGACCCGCGGTACTTGTTCTTGACACCTCGTCATGCTTTGAAACCTAGCAAAATATAATCGAACGGGTTTAAACGTTTCTTCCTCGCCATAAGTCATGAACTCGAGATTATGTGTATTTATCGTTGAGTTACTAACTTTAAAACTGTCTCCTTCCCAGCTATGGCTTCCGCTTCTCTTAACTCCATGACCTTGATTAATAAAATGCATGTTCGGGTCCGTCGACATTTTCTCGGTGGTTTTTATTCGGGAATCCTTCAATTTGTCGCTGGCCTTAATGCTAGATCGAAGTTCCCGATGCTTCTGCATCATCAACTTTTCCATATCCTCATTGTGACGATTGAGCAACGACTCTGTCAACGTTGGAGGTTTGAAACTTTCCGTGCTAGTTGTATTCGACGTATTGCCTCTACTCGCTGAGCTTGTTTGATTGTTCGAACCACTGCTTAGATTTTCTGCGCTACCACTGCCGCTCCCACCGCTTCCGTTTATCGGTGACATGCATTTTCTCACTAATTATGTGATAATATATATACATGTTAGTATGTAAAATTTATTCTAATTCTGGAGGGAAGGTCATTTATGAAAATCATAAATATACGCTGTTTAAAAACTTCTTTGACGATAAATATCGTTAATAATACTCAATATCGTATATTTTATAATTTATAAATTTTTAAAAAACTGGTCAAAGTTGATAACGCCTTTACGTTCAAAAAATTCAATAGTGTGAAGTCTTACGGTGAAAACTGAACTCACCTGCTGAATTCGGGCTTGTCTTTTCACCTTCATCGTTGCTGGAATTGATATTCTCTTCGTCACTGCCGTACATGGTGGCAACCGGTGGCTTACTCTTAAAAAATCTTTCAATATTTTCGTTGTAGTTGAGCTGATTGTAACTTGGTGGTGTCTCAGTGGACGATTTACTGTCGTAGTACTCGCGATGGGGCGAAATCTCACCAAGCATCACGCTGTCGTGCTCCTGTAACAAGGGATTGCGTGATCCCTTCACAAGTATATTGTAGCGACTTAAAAAGAGTTGTCATTTGATTTCGGCACTGTCAATTGTTTTGCAAATTTGCGTTGCATTAAACCCGCGTCGCAGCGAGTAAGCTTTCATTTTTGTTAGATGTTTTGCCCAGTTATACGAGTTGCTATAATTTGTGCAAGTAATTTGTTCGTACTATGTAAGTCGCTCAGCAATCTTGCTACCGCAAAAATGCAATATTTACAGCGCGCGAGCGAGCGACTAATCGACCAACTAATATTTCTCCAGCTCTGTAACACCGTTAGTTGCGTTACAATCGACCAATTTTCTTCCATTCTACTTCTTTTCAAATCTTCTACTTCTTCTAGGCCAGTCATCGTTCATACATTCGTACATACTTTCATACATACTCATTCAACATTCCGTTATTTTTTAAAATTCCCGTTGGACGTACGAAAGATTTAAAGTCAAGATTAAGGCGAGAAATTTCGAAAAATTCGTGCGTCGCTGATGAAATAAAATGAAATAATCTGTATAAAGTGAATCTATATAAAATGAAATAATCTATACATGTACTTTTATATCTTTCGTTCTATTGATAACACCCTGTGAAATAATAGTTACTAACGATGGAAACGAAATTCAATCGAAGGAATATTGGAAGGAGCAGTGAGAATAAGAAATGCAGAATCTGTGGGGAGCGGGAAGTGATGATGAGGCACGTGCTGTAAGGCTATGAGAAGGTGAAAACGGAACAGAATGTGGAAATGGTATTAAGAGCAAAGGAAATAGAAATACATACTGAGAAGGATAGAGAGATCAAGGGAGAGTGAAAGAAGGGAAAAGGAAAAATTGAGGAAAACAATAAGAAACAGAAACTAACGAAAGGCAGAAAGCAATATGGAATACCGAAGAGGAAGCCAATAAAAGGAAGAACAGTATAAGGAAGAGAGAGAGAGAAAAGGAAGGAATTGAGCAACAGGTGTTATGTAATATGTAAATGTAGAAATATGCTATGCTCTACACACAGTCATACTTTACATATAGGCGAAGTATACATATAGGGTATGAGTGAAAGCGTAGATGGAGAAGGATAAACAAAGAGGGTGAGAATACGAAAGGTAAGCGGAGAAGATAAGAGATAGATGTAAGGCCGGAAGACCATCCTCAGCCACTAGACGAGTATATGTACAATGAATAAAATAAGTAAAATAATAGATAATAATTAATAACGAGAGTTAACCAGTACTGTCATCGGAACTTTCAAAATATTAACATCACTCTTGCACACCTTTAATGTATACTCTCTTCCATTCTCGCTTTCTCATATTGCCTCGTTAGTTTCAAAACCTTGTAAGTGAAGAGATACACTGGAACTTTATTCACGAGTGTGGTACTGCAATAAATTTATAGATGCACTTATAGCCTTTAACGTTAACGTATCTCAATTGTTTCTCGAATACATGAGACTGAACTTTTCAAATCCCGTACGTGATACCCTTTACGTACGGTCTATGAAATGATGATGATGATGAATAACAACAGTTACACTCAACACTAGGATACGATAAAGAGGCAAGAGAAGAGATATAATTCAGTTGTCCGATTGATGATACGATTCATAGAATGTTAAGGAATGGTTTAGCGCAGAAGAGAATTCCCTGATACATAGAAAAAGAAAGAAACGTTTCATTATTCGATAAAAAGATTCTCGAGATGAACGCGCAGAAGAAGAAGGGTATCGTCTAGAAATTGCAAAGGAATTAAACGATGCCTCGACGATAAGAACAGAAAACAAGATTACTCGAAGACAAACAATTTCTTGGCCAGCAAAATAAGTACGTAATGGAAAGATGAAGAAGAAATAATGATATCAAGCAGCGATAGAAATTACTAATCGTTCCTTTAAAAGAAAAATAGAAAATGGAAAAATATGTATGTGGTAGACAGAAGATGACACGTTTCGTTCAAAATTGCGCTAAAAATTCGAGATCAACGTATATAAGTAACAAATTGCCTTCTCTTTGTTCTTTTTTTTTATTTTGTTGCCCTTGTCCATATTTCATTGATCAATAAACAAATGCTATGCCGCCGAAAAACGGAAGCAATTGGCTACTATATGATACTAAACTGTTGCAATCGGAGTTGGTTTATAAAAGGCTTGGCGTTTTTACCAAATACATACGAATAGTAATATTGAATGAAAAGAAAGTAAATAGACTTACCAACAACGTGCCTACAAGGTTTTGAAATTGACGCTATCCTTCACCGGACCTACGCAAGTTTCATTTTGCTCTCCGTCTGTGTCAATGTACAAAACAATTTGATAGATTTTTCTTTATCGATCGTTTTGTTGATCGTTTGCTGGTACATTTTTTTCTATTTTTACTTACGACTAGCCGCATTATGCATTATAATAGCAGAATGCATGAATGCAGATGTGGATGAACCCTAACTCGTAAAAGTTGATTTTTTAGCACTACTTTAAGTTAAACATCCAGTTAAACTTGTCACCAGGCTGTAAAATTTTTAATCAGTTGTTTCTTACTCACCTTGCACCTTAGTTTCCAAATAAAAAATTCTAGGACATATCGTTCAGAAGCAGCGAGAATCTCATCATTTAGAAAAACGTGTTTTCTTTTTCAGATTCGTAAGGGCCAGAAAATTTAGAAAAAATGTTATCGAATAACAGATCTCAGAATGTTTCGAAGTTCTGATCTTTTGTTCTTTTCTTCTGAATTCCTCGCACTATTACCAATATAAATTTCATGTTGCTTCGTGGAAAGATATATCAACATAGAACTTCTTCTATTAATAACCCTTCACCTAACTCTTTGTATTCTACTTACACCATACATTCCCGATCGAATCAGCCGAAGAAAAAAAGAAATTTAGCAAAGGACATCCAAACTTGATTAAAAGGAACACCAGCCTCATAAAAAGCGATTTACTAAAATTAAAGCAATTTGTCGCTGGATATATGTGAGAAATTTCTTCTTTTCTTGGTTCTGTCGATACTGGCGATAAATATTCGGTACAAAGCATTCATTTTGTATTTTCTTCTTTGTTTTATACAATAATTATAATATCGCGTAAGATTTGAAGCAAATGAAAATGGTTAAAGCGAACTATGATAAAGTAATCTATACATTAGTAGTATAGATGTACATAGTAGTATAGTATAGTAAAAGTTGTTCATAAAACATGAGACTTGGACTAAACTGAAGCAAAAAGGGAAACAGAGAGACACGACATTTTAGGAAAATAAGAAAATAATAACGAAGGCTATGTTGTACCAAAATATTATCATACGATTCGTGAAACCATTAGGCAACACGATGCGTATTAGATATGATTTAAAGAAAATACCCTCAACGTTGAACCGTTATAAGAGGAACTCGGGTAATATTACAATTACTGTAAATATACTTGTAGTATACCACCATAGCGCGTTACAGCGTATTACTAGCAAAATAGGTAAGTGTCGGCGATACTAAAACGTAGCTAATAGTCACCGAAAAACTCCTGTCGTCGGTAGCGAGCACATCTTTCCCAAGACCGGGCGTCCTCGTCTCTTGCAGCAGATTTTCCATGAAGGACGCAAGGTCCTTGCACCTCTTTGACACATCAAGCTCGGTTATATCTGACTTTCTTTGGATGTTCTGCGCAGACGTACGATAGAACAAAAGAGAAAAAGTTGGGGAATGAGCGAACTTATTAGTTAGGATTAAAATTTCATGGGAATAATTATGCGGCTGTGAACGTTTTACTGTTTGTCTGTGTGTCTCGTTATCCTTCTTAAAATGCATTTATTTATTCGATGTCGCATTGCCCTTCAGAAAGAAAAAGAGGAACACAGAGAAAAAAGGAATTAATTCTCTAATAGTCTCCTGTTCTTTGCTTTCTGATATTACAACTTTGCTTAATAATTTGAACAAGTACTTAAGCTCCTAATCGAAAGGATAAATATATTGTCATGTAACATGTAGACAACGCGAATGTTTATTTATAATAATATTTATATCGCTATGAAAGAACGTGTATAATTTATATGTGAGTTGTTTTGTTGGCGTATAAATAAAAACTTGATCGACCATAAGGGTGATTGCTATGTTTACCTTATCGAACAATATCACGATCTAGACAAATTGTGTTAACTATATCACTGATGCAGCATGAATCATCGAAAGAAAACATACCTCGTCAAGAAGTGTACGTATCTCTCCTTGTATGATCTTGGCCTCTTTTAGCACCTCCTCACTAATGTTAGCCAATTGACCGTACTCGGTTGCGCATGGTAAGCGAAAGATATCAGGATTTGCTGGACCTTTCAGTACCCTGTGTTGACCTACGACAAACTCTAGTTTTTTCGTCCAAGGATTGATAAAGGACGACCACTCTGTTTCGAGGACGACGTAGCCTCCGTTCTGCACTCCGAACCTGTAGGGTTTCGATCTGAAGGAGGCACCTTCGAGCTTGATCACCTGTTCAACGACATGTGTATAAATATGAATAATCGAAGGAACAGGGATTTTTATACGTCGTTCGACGTTCGGTTGTCGGGACTCGCTTACGCTTGCACTTTTTCTGCGGATTACTTTTTTTTTTCTTTTACACTATTATTCTGTTTTTGTCTCAAGCGTATACTCGATCGAAACCTAAAAATTTGCTTTTTTGGGGCACATGCTCACAGTCTCATAGATGTCTTTGATGAAGGGCAGATCCTCGGGATGGTAGAAGTCGAATAGCGAACGGCCAACCATATCCTGAGGTAGATAGCCAAAGTATTGGACTACGTCGGGATCGACATGAGATAGGTAGCAGGTCGCAGTATGGCGGGTCGTGAATACCGAAGATATTATCGTTTCTTCTGGCGCTGCGGATAATGATAACAGGAAGGTCAAAGTCATTCTCTCTTTTGTTAAGTGCTTCCTTCATGATGAAAGCTTTAATCTTTATGGTACGCAATCGAACCAACTTTGGCTCGTTGACAAATCTGTACGAACACTTGTGCACTCTACCTATGTAAGCGTGAAATAATACTATAACATTGTGCGAAGAGATGTACCAACCATTTCAATATTGTATTTATGAATTTCGAACAGACTTGTCAGAAGGATTTAAAAGAAGTTTCGAAATGACATTCTAAGTCACGAGTAAATTATACTTAAGGCAAAATCTGCATCTAACAAAAGCGTTAATATTGATACAAGAAAATGATAAAGAGGCAAATAAATGGATTAATTCTCAAAATAACTTCCATCTATCGTTGATAAGAAGTTAATATAAACAATTTCCAGAATAGGCTGATAAGGGCAAACATCTTAGATTTCCCTTTCCCTTGTTTCATTGTTAGCAAATTTTTATATCGAAAACGTACACGAATAAAAAGAGAAAGAGGAATACGATATTATACTAAAATAGATCGCAATTAAAATATTCTTCATCTCTTTCTTTCTTATTGCCCTTCCTCTCTTTTTCGTTTAGATTAAAATACAATGAATAAAGAAAAATCATTACGTGTTCATCAAACAAAAAATGAATTTTTATCTATTTTATGGAAAATGATCGATGCGTTGTTATTCTTGTTCTTTGTTTCCGCTTCTTAAACGAATACTCGAAACAGTGGTCTCCAAACTGAACGAAAACGAAAAATTGGCCAGATGATAAAAAACGAATAAATAAAAAGACGACAAGGATGAGAGACTATCAAAATCGTCACGATTCTCGAATAAATATTTCTAATTTAAGAAAAATTACCTTCTGCTTAAGGCACGTCGCCGTGGAAACCACCGAGTCATATTTTATCATCGAGAAGATTAGACTGAAGAAACGACTCGACTATTATTTTTCACACATATTATTCACGAATGGATAAACCTTATACACAGATTTAGACATCATTGAAAATTCCTTATTCCTATTATTTTTATTTAGAACAAACAATTTATCGAATCTTTTTTGTCAGTCGATCCTCCTCGAAGATCTTCAATCGTACTACCTTTATATGCAGAATGAACAGGTTGGGCAGTAACCACCAGGAACATTGCTTTGTGTTGCTGTTCAGTTGCACGGTCTCGAAAATCCCTGAACGATAAGGTCAAGTGGAACGGAAGGTAGAAATTCGACCTCGCCGCCTTATGCTGATCAATGGACTGGTGAATAATCGATCTCGTAAACTTTCGCAACCCGCAGAATAAACTTGCCCTTCTACCGTTAATACCTATGAATACAATAATAAAACAAATAAATAAAATAATAAACCAAGATATATATATATAATAGATATTTATAGGTGTCTATAAAAGAATTTTATAACATATCTTAATGCGAGAAAAATTAGATAAAAGTTCAATGAGGATTATTAAATCACATTCTTCGCAGTCTAATTTTATCTTTTATTCAAAATTATAATTTCTTTTATGAAAAAATTTCATTAAGCAAATTTGATGTAATACCTTTCGGTCTATCTTCTTGAGGCGACACTATACTGCTTGAAATCTGATCGGCCAGTGTAGCCTTATCCTTGGGGTGTACATAGTCAATGAAAGATCGACCAATCCATGCGTCCTTGGGGTATCCTAGAGCTGTGCATATCGAGGGAGTCGTATACAAGACGAGGCCATCATGCATCGAAATCACCGCGCAAAATCCCTCCTATATAGGATATACAATATGAAACTGTTGATTTCTATTTACGTTAGATTGATGCTAGTAGATTTATCCATAAAATAATTGATTAACACGTAGATGACACCTGAATCTATATCATCAAGATAGTCTTCACATAAAACACCTTTTTCGATATCCCTGTTTTTCTTTTTTTTTTTAATCTAAATTACGTAGCTTGTAGAGTGAACTCGTCGCTACTTTTTCCTCGATTCTTCTTCACATTCTTTCCTATGATTTTTACCAACAGTTACATGCAAATTATGCGATGGAATTACCATAGGATATTTTACATGCAATACCTTAATAGTACTTTCAGTTGGTCACTTTCAAACGCTATATGCATAGAGAAAAGAGTTGTATTTCATCAAAGAATATAATTTTTATTCATTTAAAAAAATTCCAAATGATCGAAGATATAAATTAAATAAAAGCAGAAGAAATTCCATGACATAAAGAAATATATAGTTCTTTTGATAGAATATCTAATATAGTAAGTACATTTTAGAACTTGATTAGTGAACCTTCACCCAACAAACCAACCCCATTACTGGCGTTGAAGAAAGCTACTTGTTAACGTAAGTATTAAGAAGAAAAAAAGGAAATGTGCTATTTCTAAAGAGATTTAATAGTTTCACTATAAAGCCATTAGAAAGTCGTTTTGCGAGCAGCAATCTCCTTTCTCCATGCATAATATCACGGAAACCTCGCGACAATGGTACCACTATGTTACATCATCGTATACAAAAAGCCATACCAAATTGCAATAATTAAGGAAAAAAAATGTTCTAATGTATCGATATAGATAACAATCGGGTTAAGATTAATATATAGATATGTATATAATATTAGGTGGCAGGATGCTTTTGCGAGTATACTCGATTCTGCACCTCCCTAAGAAGAAGCCCCTCGATCGACCACGACCGAGCGAGTCTCGATTGACATAATTACTGTTTCTCTCTACGTGTCCTTCTACCACAGTTAACTAATTAGGAGAAATCTGTTTCCTCGTTGCTTTTTAATGAATACTAACATTGGCTTGAGAGGTGGAATCATCCAGAGGATTCGTACGAGAAGCAAGTCCTACTTCCACATCTGTGACGTTATCTCCGTTGTGCTCGCCGGGATCCGTTGCATCCACCAATTCTATGGCTACTTCTTCTTGTATACACCCAACAAAAATTCTCGTCGTTATATTCTGTTCTTCTTGGACATACCTGCCCATGTTTTCTAATAGAACATGGATTCTTTATACCCATTTAATATCTGTCAAGTTTTCAACAACGTTTCATGGACGTCCCTTTTATCGTTTTAACAATGGATAAACACGGAGATGTTTCTCGTTGCGTGATGGCTTTAATTTTGGAAGGCGATTTTAAATTTAGGATTCTAGGAGATCCTTTAAACGTGTGGGCGAAGGAAGGCAGTAACCAAGAAACGTAGCTGCTGTACGGATCTCCTTAGATACCCCTGAAAACGTGATATAGGGAAAGAGAATGTCTTGGATGATGGAAGAAACTAATTGAAATTAAATCGAAAATATTTGGAGGCGTCCAAGAAACGTGTAAGACGTGACCTATTGCATGGGTAATGAATTAATGAAGGATAGGAGATAGCAATGTTTCCTTAGTCCAACAGGACAAAAATTCCGCGACAACGTTTCGTAATACGAGAAGAAGTAACGAATCAACAGCTCGACATCGTTCTTGAAAGAAATAAATAAAATGGAATTCAACTTCGAGCTCTATAACACACCAAGCTGATACCAAGGCAATTTTTACTTCTCGACTCTCGTTTTTTATCTCGTTTATCGAGCGACTGTTACTGGAATCTAATTTTTTAAATCATCCATAGTGTCGTTAAATTCATTCGCGACGTTATTGCAAATCGGTCGCTTCGTGTTTGGACGTCAACGTGCTCCACGTTGTTCAATTTTAAAACAACACAGTTATCAAAGATTGTACAATACATTGTACTTAGCTATCCCTCGTGCAACGAACTAACAAACGAGCATCGTGATTACGAAACGGATCTATTCTCGCGTTAAAACATGTCGTATTGCAGGACACGTCGCAGGCTCGTAACCAGTAAATCAGGTCCAAGCTCGTAACGACCGATGAAAAAAGCCTACGTAAGAATTGGTTATTCGAGAAGTGGATTATTAAAAATTATGTAAATAATTACGTAAATCATAGACGTTTCTCGATGTTATATAAAGCTCGGTTCAGTTGTGAGTGCTACTGTGGCTGGACCAAACGGAGAGCTCGACAGCACCTGCCTTTTGTTCACGGATAGTACCGAGTGATTATATAAAACCAGTATAAGGAGAAATTATATATAAATACATATATAATCTCAATGCTTAAAATATTTTAGGACTACTATTCTATCCGACAGCTGTCCTCCGCCGAAGGGGCACGCATGTATACCAAGTGATGCTTATATCACTGTAGTCAGGCTATTCAAGGAACTATTTACAGCCTTGTAATTAGAAATGCGTTATATATCGTTTATACGTTGTTATCGTTTATCACTTCAATTCATAACGCGAAAGATAGTATCTTCCAACGTTGTTACTATTTATGTCTCTTACATTTACTAAAGGATTCGTTGTGCAAGTAGCGATACTGGCGCGGGAAGGTTGCTATAACGAAAAAGGATCAATATTTTACCACGTAAGTGAGTTAGAAACGGGGTACTCTTTTCGAGGTTTTGTTCACGCTGGGCAGAGCTGAGATTAATTGCCAGGGTAACAACAACAGCCATTACTCTATTGTGTGACTATTTTATTTAAACACAAGCTACGTAAAACTCTCGTTTAAAAAGGTTCAGGACAATCGATGCTAATCGAGTGTCCCCGAATTCGAAGCAGACGAACCCTTCAGATCCATTGAATCTCTCTTTTGTCCAAACTGAAACGCGAACTTGTAGGAGCTGACTAAGTAAAAACAGGACGCTCAAGACCGTTTCAACTTTGAACAAAAGAAGATGCAATTGACCGTTTCAGATTCAATGTCTGACGGACTAAGGGAACCATGGAGATGGACGTAAAGAAGGAAGAATGGTCATTCGAAGTCTTTGGCTATGAAGTAAGCGAAATCTAATTGAAGGGAAAAGTGCACGAAACCAAATAACGTTGTGCAAAACTGTCGATCTTCTTTCTACTTCCCCGAGAAAAATTGATTCGTGTTTCACGTATAGTTTTTAATTATAATTGTCAACGATCGTACAGTTCTGCGTTAAATCGATTTCTATCAATGTTTAATCTTAACCGTGAAACTAGAAGGAGGAAATTGTATTCGGTAGAGTCTGCAGTAGTACGAAAAAATAGTTAGACGGACGATAAGAATTTGATATTTGCTCCTCCTCCTGTGATACCGATCACATAAATCAATGATTACACGTCTCCAATGACTAAGCTACCTTATAAACGAAGAGATTCTAGGAATTGTACAGTTAACGTGCACTTGTTCCCGCAAATTTTGTATTACAACCAACCTGATTTTTTTTCAAGTATTGGCTTCGTTGGGACGGTGACATTATAAGACACAGCCTCTGGCTGTGTGCCGGCACTTTTCAGGATAATATCTGCCTCAGCATTAACAGCCAAAATCGTCTTCGACTTCTTCTTCTTGTATTCTTTGTCCTTTCTTTTGCTGATTGGCTGCGGTAGTGCTTCATTGCTATATTCATATGAACGTTACATGTATAAATGGAAAAAAGTTTCTAATCTTAATCTAGCGAAAAGATCCAAAAATTAGTAAAGACGGAACGTAACTTTAGAAAATGGTCAAACGTGGCATTTTGTAAAAACTTCGCATCATCGAAGAATATAATGTATTTTCTACGACATTACCTAACCATGTTTAAGGGAGTGATAACAAGGGAAAGAGTGACTTACTTTCGTTAACTTATAAAGAAAGCAATCGCGATCGATAAAATGAAGCGAGTAGATCAACCTGTAACACAATATACGCATATATCGCGTAAAAAGAAGTAAGAATCAAACAATGATTCGCGACTCGTAGTTAAGGTAAGTTTCATATTTCCAGCAGAGTTTTCATAAGCTGACATAGTAAAATTCATTGATCTTATCGTGATGTTTATTCAACTATTTTTATTGCGCAATCTTATCGAAATATCCTTAAGTAATCTGAAATAAAACATTCTCATGTGTTTTGTGATGATAACGCGATATTGGTAACGTTGATATACGTTATATGCTTTCAATACGATGCTAATTATAGATATACGTTCTAAAAATAAGTTTATTTCCCGCTTAGTCAACAAATAAGGAATCCACTGTGCACGCATGCGAACATGAGCTCTAGGTTCATTTATTGCTTTAACAGTTGCTTCATCAAAGAGAATGTTGTTATTCTAAACGACCATGATAAGCATAACTAGATTTATAGTATTGTTACGTGTTGTGGGAGTGGAATGATACAAAAATAGACTAGATTGCCGAGAAACTTTCTCCAGGAAAACCATTTGCAACAAAAATACAATACGTAACAAATGCTTTAGGTCATCAAATAGTGATTGCATTCGTTACGTAACAAAGAGAAAGTGCATTTCTCTCTTTCAAGCTTTCTCCAAGATTAGTTCGGTCATTTAATGTTTATATTTCCTAGTTCGATATTAAAGCTTGAGAAGGCCGATATATTCAAATAGCTTTGATTAAAACAATAGAAAGAATACGTACTTCGAATTTATATTACAATGCTCATAGAAATAAAATTAAAATAATTGCATGCTAATACCTTTTGAACTAAAAAATATAAAGAAATTCGTTATTATTCATCTTAATATTCTTCTTTAAACACCCAAAGTGATATTATCTGTTTCCTTTAATCAGGATTAGTCACAAATCGATATGTACAAAGCAGGAAATTTATTAATATAATTTGAAATACATTATGCAATAGGATAGCCTTTAATTGTACTCTCTCTCTCTCTCTCTCTCTCTCTCTCTTAAGAGAGAGGAAAGCTATTGTCTAACGCCTCTCATAATATATACGTATTTCTAGCATGAAAGAGCAATTACAAAAACATTGTTACAAATATAAATTAATTTCCAGTAACATCTGTTCCTTTGTGATTAAATATAGTTATTCGCAAGGGTTGATTTAAATTACCAAATATATACCCATTCTACTCGAAGCAACAGAAAAGCATTCGCGGTAATTAACCTTGACCCTTGCAAGTTATGTGGAGAATTATATGAGGTATATTCTGCGAGTTGTGCGCGGCAAGCGACGACGCATTCTCATACTATTGGTTCGAGAAGTGCTTGTTGCACCGTCAGAGACCAATAGACATGAAACGATGCGAGGCATGTCACTCTGCTCTTCAGATATTTCGAATCAAGCAAACAGTAATATTTTTCACGTCGGATAACACGGCGTAATCAGCTTGCTTAAAGTGCTCAATCGCTGTTTTCCTTACAAAGTTTTCGCGTCAAGAAAGGAAAAGAGAAAAAAAGAGACGAACGTTGTCGTCGATCGGTGAGGTTTAAATGAAACAGGACAAGTGAATGACGTTACAGTTTGATATATAAATTCAAAGCACCATTGTCTTTTTATTTTCTCTACCTCTTATTATATCTGACGAATAATCAGAAATAGACTTGTTTTAACTGTAATTTATAGACCCGGTGATGATTTATTATTGCAATGGCGCGGCCTATCCAGATTATGCAATAATACGTGGGGATACTTCATGCCACGTAGGCGACGCCAATGGCGACGTTGTAGGCACGTGGCAGGGCACATGCACCAGTGTTTACAGCTGCAAGTAACAAGGTTTGTGTGCGCTTTCTCGTAACTGAATGTAATCATTCTCTTGCACGTACATGAATACGATAGTAAAAATCCACATTGCTGGGCGCGTATGCGAGCTGTGTCACCTTCACAATCGCGATAATTATAGAACAACCGTGTTCAACTGTATGAACATACCAGGAGTACAAATCTGTCAATAATTTTTTCTGATGTTCCATTATATGACTTTAATTATAGAAAAAGGGGAAGAATAAAATTTAAAACAAAAATTGACTAGATGACTAGTGACATAGATACAGACATCGAAATTTAAACGTTTCTTCAACTGTAATTATACAGAAGAAAATGATGGAGAAAGTTGTGTTGGCTTCTCTAATTTCACTATTGCTTTTGATTTGCAGGATGAATAATTCGCAAATGTTAATGACGTTCTTTCTAAGGTGTTCATGTACTCGAGCGAATAATCTAATTGGCAAACTCACGTTAGCATGCAACGTCTATTCAATCTTGTTGATTACAGCGGTTATATACACACCACAATCACTAATTTTAACTTAGACAGCTATTTTCCTTCTTTAAATATAAATAGACATTTTTCGATAGTAGAATAATATGTGTATGTACTTTTCGTTTTTCCAATGTCAGATACTTTTTGCGACGTTCCATAAACGCCTGGGGCACGTTATACTAAAATCTTCTTTAACTACAGTGAAGTGCCTCCACTTGTCTAAGTTCATGTATTTTTCATTCGACGTACAATTATTGGAGATAACTACACAAAGTAGTACCGTAATATTGCAAGACTACAATTAGCAGTGTCTTGCGTATATTTTATTTTTTAGTACCAAGAAAAAAAAAATAATGATAGACACTTGCTTCAAATTATTTTTTATCGAAAGTTCACACAGCACTGAGGAACAACAATTACTTTCCACTGGATACTTTATCCTTATTCTTTACTAGCTGAAGTTGTAATGATTTATCAATTGCTTATAAATACGACATATTGATATTTCACGCATAGTAGCAAGATCCTTACGATCATAAATACTTTCACTTGCCATCAGCGGTCAATAGGTATCTCTGTGTTTTTTGAGGATCGTATTTTGGGGGAAAAATTTTTGTAAGAGTCAACCGTCATCGCGATTGCTTCTATCTTTGGACTACCGATAATACTAAAGAAACTTAAGCGATATATTACCTGGATCCAAATGTGGAGGGGCGCCTACCGCAATAACCGCTACTTTCGGAGCGGTTACTGTTTCTCGAGATTGAGCTGCCACTACTGCAACAGAAATGAGTAAACGTTATTAAACATTATTTAGTGAATCCGTGTGTTACTAGTATAAAACAAAAATGACATTTTTAGATGGGTTTATCGTAATATGGCTTACATACGTAATGTAGTCACGTTAACGTCTGACGATTAATCGACCAAACTACTGTATATGCTTATTCACTGCGCTAGGTCTGACCTTGACTATCCGTTACTACTGAACGCGCTCGCGTATTGAAATAATCTTTAAATCGATAGCTTACCAAGCTTCCCGTGCGATTATCAAACTTGCAAAACGTCAAATATATTAGAGTTTTAATGTTTTGCAATATTGTAAGTTTAACGAATAACATATTCAACAGATTACTATTTCAATGTTTAATGGCATTGAAGATTGAAAATGAAAATGATCGTAAGTACCGAAGCTTTATGAATTTATGTTGCTCGATTACGAAATTTACGCTTTTTATCGAACTCTTGTAAGATTCATTTGTTATAATTTGTTCCTTCGTAACTAGATCCACGTGTAACGCTGGAACTAGAATACGCGTCTTCCGATAAGAGTTGCACCGTCCTTAGAAACAGTATCCTCGACAAATTAACTCATCTACCATGAGAACAGACTGAAAAACTTGCTGAACAAACGAAAAATCGTGCGCAAGCTTGATCTAGTTCGTATCGCGAAAACAGAATTACTATCCTCCGATTATCTCTGTTTCACTGGCAAATGGGTACAGAGGTGGATAGAAGCTGATTGCAGCAGAGGTTCATTTCTCGAACGATAGAAACGGCCTCGGCCCATTGGCCAATTAAACCGGTGTCAAGAAAGTCACGCGATTCGCTGGCACAAAATCTCTGAAACCAGTTATGGAATGGAAAAAAAAGGACCGATCACATGTTCGGCAAACGTGACCACCACAATCGGCCCTTACGTCGGAGTCTTTCTGGCCTTTCACTGTCCTCATTATTTCCCAGGGAACGAGCACGGGGCTCCTACATTTGTTGCACCTCGTTCGGTAGGAAAAATTATTGCATAAGGTCTGTTTCACGCTCGTGGCCCCGTGACTAGAACTGTCGAACGGGACCGTGATCCGGCTATCGATTTTATTCGAAGTTCTGACACGAATAATCCCAAGGAAACGTCGCATTAACGAGATATAAAATCCGACAAAACATAGAATTCGCGATTATAATTAATCTCTAACTACAGACGTCTATATTTTATCCGTTATGTATCATTTCTAAGATTATTTGACAAATTCTATTTCGATTAAGTTTTTGTGTTGTAAAAATTAATGACTATTTTAAATACTGGAATTTTTAGACTTCAACGCAAAATTACGGTAATAGAATAAAAATTCAGACTCTTCTCAGGGATTCGTCGCGCTATTCTGGCGACGTATTTTTGGAATGTTTATAAATCTAATGAAAAGCCTTATTAATTTTTATAGTGACATAATCCTCTCATATTGACGTAGGGAATGATACTATTATGCAATTAAAACAACAAACTGGTAAATACGTTGGATCAGCATATGGTGCAACATTCGCTTCCCTAGAGGAACATCACGTTTCACTCTTCATCGGGTACCTGCAGCGTGTACAATTTTACTTGATAAGCAACACGTGAGAATTCAGAATCTATAATTATGCGTGAGTATCAATCAGTTGAGTAGCATCAATAGCCGACTCGCCCACGATGTCGTTCTTTGTTATTATAGGGGATCGCCATTAACTGTTACATCGACGATGGTTAATTAAAAAAACAAAGCTTGAAATACAACGTGCATATTGTACCAAGCAAGGTTCCCTTAAAACAAATTTTTTTAAAACCTCAAATATACAACTTTTGTATGCAATTATCGTCTATATCAAAGACAAGACTTCTAAGGTTTGTAATTTACTTCTAGATTCCTTATCAAATTATAATCTGATTGCTCTAGTCATTTTAGATCAATAAAATTTTGATGACGCAATAAAATCATAAGAATTGCTTTGATTAAATATAAAAAAATTCGATCATCAAACATCAATAAAAAGCCACTTGGTTTATAATTTCTTCAATATTGCATCTTATTTCGCAAGGTTCTCGAGATTGGTACCATCGTGGAAAGTATTTCAGTCAGACGTTAACTTTCGTTAACGTAGCAATCAGCGATCTTGCGTACGCTTTGCATTCGTTCGACCTGTTTTCATCGGGTTTCTCAACCCGAGCTTGGATGTTTAAATGCGAACGTGGAAATGCAAGCGGCATGTTTCGCTGAGAAACTAGTTAGCCTTAACCGTCGTGTTCGAGTTTCTATCCTTCTTGTTCGCTATGCTTTTCGTCTGCCTCTCACCTACATCATCGACAAAGCGTGTCAATGCCAAGAATCCTGTGCTAACGTACACTACATGGAGACTGGATATCCTAGCGATCCTAATAGTGAATATCCTACAGCTAAGTTTACAACGACAAACAATTGTTCGTAAATTCGTGTCGGTCAGTGTAGATTTAGCCTAAGATATCTCATAAATTTTCAATTTGTTTAATTTGTGAATTATCACAATGATTTTGTCAGAGAGCAACCACTTATGTATGTCTGCAAGATACCCACGTGAAATTCATCCGCAAGTAAAAGTCTTTTCTCGAATACTAAAGATATTAAGGAAACAAAATCTATCAACGAGCTGAGAAGTTCAATTGAGTCTGATGGAACAGTCATTCAGCGATTAAGAGATCAGGGGTCAAACTTTACGGGTCCAATAATCTGATCAATCAATTCTATTCCTTGTCGTCAGTGATGGATCCAGAGCGGCGACCGCCATCCCCCACTCGAGAATAAAAGAATATAAAAATATTATACCACATTCTGAAAAACTTGTTAGATATATAATTAATATTAATTTATTAATTTAATTATTTAGGCTATATACAGTATCGGATAGAGATATTGAAATGTAAGTTATAAGTAAATTTTTAATCTTGGAAAAGAAAATTTAGAAATGTACTTTTACACATTTCGCTGCCCTCACCGAAGAAAGGCTCCATTACTGCTAGTCATGAACAAAATTTGCACTTGTAATTTTTATTTCGATACAAGTTTCGGAAGAATGATCGTGTCTACTCAGATGATCAAGATGCGTAGGCAGTGGTAATTCTTAGTAGTAAGTATGAAACTTTGAAATATACAATTTATCAAGACGAATTGAAGAAACCAATTGATCAGTCAATCGATTAATTCGTTTTCTTTAGTATATATACAATATACTTCATAAGTACACACTCTAAGTGTTATGGTTCGATATTAAACATCATTCACATGGGACATAAGAAAATTAAGTTTGTAGGGATTTCTTCGCGTTCACAAATGCAAATCGTTATGAAACTCTCTTACATCTTTTGTAAGGTCTCCGAACGCGATAAAAAATCGCAAAACTTCTGACATATCGAAACCTGTATTTTCCAATCGATCCAATGATTTATAGTTCATCTCCGGCTTGGATTTTCCAAACGTTTAATCAAACATTTACTTTTACTATCTTTGTACATTCATTTATGAAATAACGCGCGGTCATATATACATATATTGCATAAATTGAGATTACACAAGAATTCGACTCGAATCGGCAAATGGAAAATAAAAAAAAAAGAGGAGAGAAAGCAAAAAAAGGGATTATGTCTCATCAAGAGAATACGTGAGATATTTCTGTATTAGTTAAATCTGTATTAAAATAGCAAGTCAATTAGATTGGTTGCAATTAAACAGCATTCATTAATTAAGATCTGATAAACGTTTATTAAACGTCTGCATGTAGATTGTACAAGATGAACATAATAGAATAACGATGTATTAATTATGCTCGATAAAAATTTATATAGCTTTTTGCCTTCATCCCTTGCGTTCTATTAACGTCGATGTTATTTATGCATATTAGTTATTTACATTAATTCCCATCTGTTCTCTTTCCTGAAGAATAAATACGCTTTGTATACGATTTATTACATAAATATTAACAAAATCATTTACAATTATTTAGTGTATCGATATCAGAATGTATTTTAAACGATACGATAAAATGGAAGTTTTATAATATGTTTTTTAATACCGAATAAACTAATAATTTTCAAGACTATTCTATCTCATGATTAGTCCTTTTAGTTACCAACTACTGTACCATATATTATTTCAAATGAAAATTAGTCAGATAGTATAAGAATACATTAATACATTTAATATACATATTAATATACATTTCTGGTATTGGTATCATGTCAAAAAGGTGGGAAATCTTACAGTTCACACTTTACGTTAATACCTGTGATTATTAAAATTTGGTGTTGTAAGAATATGAATTGTAGAAATGTAATTTTACCTGAAATATCCATCGACTCGTCTTTTTCTTATAGACGTATCATTGGAATAATGTATAATGAGTTGATCGACTAATATAACGCATAGTTCATATTTGAAATTCATGGCGCTATATTCAAATCAATGCTTGCGAAATGAAATAAATTCAGCGCACTTCGAAAGGTATAGACAAACAATCAAAAAATTCGATACATACCTACGTTGCGACTGACTGTTGCTACAAGTATTGGAATATCCGGAATCCGACACCTTAGCATTTTCAGTAGATACTTCTTCCATCGTTCTCTTCTAAGGGTAGCGTTTCTTTTAGACGATATCCGTTAAGTCACAACACTGCTGCTAAATAAAATGAACTCGATGTTCACGCGTCATTTCTATATTTCGTGGCAGTAAAAGTGTTAAGAACTGATAAAGAAATAAGCGAAGGCAAATTGCTCGTATTTGTAAGAACAAAAGGGGATAAGTTTTTTTTGTTTAATGTATCGCATTCACCATTAATAATCAAATTAAGAATAACGCACCATTTGATCGGTTATAAAAAATCAGTAAATAGAGAAATAGACTTTCACTAATTTTCAGTTGGTTTCACAATAATATAATAAACACCACGATGCGTTCTAGACGACGATGTCTATAAAGACTGAACTGAACCATACATTACATATCTACCGCGCGGAGCGACTGTTCCGCATCATGCTGCACGTTCGGTAACACGTGAGTTGTTATCCCTCCCAGCCTACTGTTAACCTATATCGATGCAAAACGTGCCCCACTTAAACCTCTCGAACGACGAACGCGATTAAAATATGTAATCTGCTACCCCACGACTTTTACGCTTGATTCCAGCGCAGTTTAATGGCGCGAAAATCATTCCTTACGTACTATTGCGACACCTGCTGACAGCTTTATTCCATAATATCTTCCGATTTAAATTTAAGGCGATAGATCATATTGGAGAATCGATTAAAAATAACATAACGTACTCCTTTTTTATAAAAGTTATTTTATTGGACATTTTATGAGCATATCAGAGAAATATGCTAAAAATAAATTATAAACATGGTATACCTTAAAAGTGCAGTATAAAAGCGAAATGCGTAAACAAGTACAAATACAATAATCTTCTGATCGCCATAATGATCTCCGTTCAGTAATAAAAAGGAGGAACTATATAAAATTATAATTTATTCTTTATATTTTGTTTTGTATATACAATAATAGTAGTATCTTACTCTGCTATATCACAGTCATCAGGTACACATCTTTGAATCCTTGAGATATCCTGAAAGTTAACAGAAAAAACACGTCAGGTTAATAAATTATAAACATAGTGTAAAATAGGATATTCTGTTCAGTGTGAAAAAAAAAAAATAAGTGGAAGTCAGTGTGAGGTTTTGAATACTTAATGTGTATTTTAATATCACCAAATAAACAAGTCAGTTACAGTCTCCTAAAACATCATTGCGTATGGTCATTGAGTAGAACAGTCTAACACATGTACAAAAGTGTCCATCATAAAACGTTCATGTTGTGCGTCAATTATTGGTATTTGACAAATGTGATTATGGACATAATATTGATTTCCTAAGAAAACGTATCTTTTTTCCAGGAAATTTGGTCTAATTATAGAAAACAACATATCAGTATATTTTATACACAAACATATGTGATACTGAAATGATTCCAAAACAAGATTTACTCATAATACTTGAATGGAAAATTTTGTAATTATCCGTATCGCTTCTGTCTGCAATTCTGTAATTACATAAATTAATTTTGTTTTTACAGAAATACGTAACATAATTAAATCTGATTAATAATACATAATTTTAAAATAAATTATGTACATCTGGCGTAATTAAAATTAAGATTATTGTTGTAAGCTACAATAAAACAAAATATACATTTAGTCAAATATAGTTTTAATCTACACAAAAATATTTTTCAAATACGCTTCGTTATATTTATATTCGCAATGATTTATATCACGTAGAGTTGTAATCCATAAAACCACATTTGAAAAGTATTTAAAAATAAAAATATTATTCTGCAGAATATATCTTGTTTTGGAATTTAAATTCTACGAAATATATTATTATTCGCAATTATGAAAATATTTCTTGAAACAGACACTAGAAATAAATTGCTTTACGTTTTCTTCCATACATACTATATCTAATAAAAGAATAGTACAGAACTATTGGATATAAATTATAAAGAAAAACTTGTTTTACTAATCCTAAAGCAGGTTATATTATAAAGCCTGTGCGAATAGATAAAATTAATATTACAATTAATAATTACATATTTCTTGTTTTACAATTAAGAATATAAAATATTAAAAGATAATTTCATTTTATGTTCTCTATTTTAAAATTATTCAATTCTCTTAATCATTAATGTATAAATTCATTCTTTTCTTTTTATAAATTTGTTTGAATAAATTTTCATTTCAGTATAATTTTAATGCAAAAGTATATATGCATTGAGAAATACTCTTACCTCTGATTAATGTCTATAGTACATTATCATACAACAATAAACACCTCGAGTATACTCGATATCATATACCTTCCTTGCGCTAAAGATACAAGTTCCAAATTTAACTAATTTCTTGTGTTTTATATGTCCTTAACTAGAATATTTAAGATCACTTTTCGCACAGGCCTTTTAAAATAATAAAATTAGGAAGTCAGGTGTACGTGTAACGACATGTAAGGATAAAGTAAAGTATCGTTAAAGTTTCAGTAATGTTGAAATCGCGAACGTAAGCGGTAGTTAAAAGTAGGTAGTTGGAGTTTCCTTGGATGCGGGCCCGACGTGGTCAAGTGAGTCTTAAAATTCGTCTCTTTTATTGCGTGCGTCCAGCTTGTGTATACCAGTCAGTCTGTGAAGACAAATAGAAAAATTACATTTTCTCCTGTTTTTCGAGTAAAGTAATCGTCAGTTACAACGTCAGGGTGTTAATATTTAATTGCCTCTCTCTTTCCCTCCTTTCTTTTTGCCATGTACTCAGCGATTTACTTACGAGGTATACAAAAAAAATTTAATTTTCGTCTTCGTCCGTTCGTAGTCGTTTCCTACGATCTTCACCAACATTACGCTCTTCTGCTTCTAATACTTTTAATCGAGATCCACAAATTTCTTGTCCATGTAAAACCTACGGTTATTATTTTATCGACTGATTATTACTGTTTAACTGTCTTATTTGTTTAGAAAAAGTCATTATGATGAAATAAAGCATGATAAAATATACCTCGATTGCTTCATTTGCACTTTGCACACTGGCATACTTTGCATAACCACAATTTTTCCCCGGAAGCATGTAAACATCTATAAGGTTCCCAAATCTACAGAAAGCATCTTTCATTGCATATATTGGAGGTACTGGAGGTCCACATACAATGAAACACCTTTTAGCAACCTCTGCATCTATACTAGCCATTGGTTGCACAGGTGGTAATTTCACACACATCGAATGCTCTAAACCTAATTATGTAAAAATATAATTAAACAAAAAAATCATACATTATCACATTATGTAGATAAAATAATCTCTCACTTGGTGCAGTTAATCCTGCAGCTTGAATTAAAGATGTAGCTTGAGCAATAGTTTCAGCTAAATGTGCCAAATCTGTCCTAGCACTAGCAATTCCAGCAGCAGAACTACCAGGTTTTATTGCATTTTTTGGTGGAGCACTTGATAAATCCGGCTTAACTATCATCCTATGACCAGGAGGATATTCAAAACCATGAAACTTTTCTCTTGCATATGCTGCTGCACTAGGATTAGAATATACTACAACAGCCTGACCTCTTGGCATTCTATATCGTACGTCATTTTTCAAATGACAATAATCCAATCCAGGTACAATGTCAAATAATTTCCATAATTGATCTTGGTTCAATGCTGGATGTGCAATTACTTGCAAATGTGTATAACCTTCGGAATTAGGATAATTTGTGGCAATTTCTAAACTAATACTGCTCTTTCCAAAATTTGATGAACTATAACCTCCACCAGCGCTATCATAATGAGAAGATATTCCATTGTTGTATTTCACATCAATATGTTCAGGTTTTGGTTTTTTTGGTTCTGCAAATACAGCCTTGTATTTTCTATCACATTCTTCAAATGCTTTTGCTGCACTAGATACTTTTTGAAATTTTACATAACCAAAGCCTTTTGATTCATTCGTATTTCTGTCTTTAACTACTGTTGCATATTCTATAGATCCAAACTTTGAAAATTCTCGATGAAGTTCACCATCTGTCATAGACTTAGGTAATACACAAAAGAGACGGACCCATCTTTCTTCTTCGTTTGTTTCTCTGACAGATCCTTGATCACGACTGTAACAAATATCTAGATTTTCACATTTACCAACAAATAAATATATCAACAAAGAATAAAATCTTTCAAAGATATTTTGGAATAACTATTATAATTCTTACTTTGAAGCAATCATTACTTTAATAGGTCTTCCAACAGAACCCAACATTTTTCCATTCATCTCTTCAAGAGCAAAAGCTGCCTCTGATGTTTTTGAAAATTTAATATATGTGACTCCTAGATAAACAAGACACATTACTTTTCAAATGTTTGAATAACTCGTAAAAAGCATATAAATAAACAATTTTCATAAATAAAAAATATGTATATAGATAAATTTAAAAATATGTAAAAGATGATTAAAAAGAAAATAAAGTCTTATTGATTTCTTGTGTAGACAAGAGAAATTACCTTTATTTTCCCCCGTTGTTCGATCTTTCACTACCCAAATATCTTCGATCTTCCCAAACTTTTCAAAAGCTTTTCTAAGATCATCTTCTTCAAGACTTTTGTGGCATATAACAAATAAACGTGAATTCGGTGGATCATCATTTTTTGATCTTAAATCCGTTTGCGAATAGTATGAATCCCTTTCCCTGTGGTCAGCCATTTTGCAAATGAATGATGCAGACTACGTCGCCCGTCTATGGTCAGTAAAACCGATGTGCTTCAGGGACGGCTCAAATAGGGTTCTACAAGATTAGTTTCTCACATATATGTAAGTAACGTATGTACATAGGTATGTAGTATTAGAGTATTTTTCAGAATTTTATAGATGAAATATACTACAAAGTATTAGTTATACTCTTAATATTTTCTAAAATTCATTATTATGAAATTACAATAAAAGCTTCCTTTACACTTCTATCTAAAAGAAAGATACATACATATTACTTAAAATAAACCAAATATTATGTTTATTAAATTACTAACGTTATCATACAATCGTATAAATTGAAATTGATGTTATTTGAGTACCAATGAAAATAAGGAAGACGTATATAATTATGCTAATTACATATAATGTATGCTAGTTTAAACTATATGAAGTTTTATTTAACTTTGGTGAATCATGGCGCGAAATTATTTTTACTTGGATTTCCATTTTAGTCAATATGAGTATATTGTCAATCTAAATGTTACATTCTTATTAAGCCTTTTAATTTAAAATTAGGTGTTTAATAAATTTTGTTAATATACTAAAAAAGCTATTTAAAATCACATACATTTATTGTTATTTGAAAATGTAACATAGTTATAATTGTAACGACAAATAGGTTAGATAAATTACTTCCGCATTGATTTCACAAGAATGGTGAGCGACTCCACAAGTCATGCTCTACTATTTTTTCATAATACAGACTTTCTTATACGAAAGCATATGTACATAGGTAGGTGTATGTTAGAAATTATTACTGCTTTCATTTCGTGGATAAATATACAGTTTGCTGATACACACGCGCGCGCGCGCGCACTCACATATATATGTATGCAAGTGTATATGGGCCTATCATTTTATTGTATAAAATTGTATGTATGTATATTGTATTTTAGTAAAGTAATGTATCATAGAAGAGTAATAATCTTTATTTTTTAAAAATATCAGTTTATAATTTAAGAAAGAACAAATAATTTACACACATATACAAATGTATGTAACATATTTTTTTAATAAACTTGTATCTTTTTAAACAAAATATTTTCAGCAGTTTTACATAACCAATTATTATTATTAAATCTAATACATATTGATAGATTTATCAACCATAACATTAACCTCAACTGTAACATTAACTGTATGTACATTTTATTAGCATAAAATTATGTTAGTAATTATTATACATCATATGTAGATGCAGATACATTTCCACCATGTCCAGTCCAATTAGTATGTACAAATTTTCCTTCTTGGCCAAGTAATTCATACGTGTGAGCTCCAAAGTAATCTCGTTGAGCTTGAAGTAAATTTGCTGGAAGTCGAGCTGTTCTATAGCCATCATAGAAAGCTAAAGCAGTTGATAATGCAGGAGTTGCTATGCCTAATGTTACAGCTGTAGATACTACTATCCGAGCACTAGCTTGACATTCTTTCATTGCATTAGCAAAGAAATCATCTAATAATAAATTGGAAAGTTTTGGATTCTTTTCAAATGCTGTTTTTATATTTCCCAAAAATGCACTAAAAGCAAAAATTGAATGATAAGTTATTGTTACTAAAATTATTATAAAACTTCCATAAAGATCTGTGTACCTTCTTATAATACATCCTCCTCTCCACATAAGAGCTATACCACCATAATTCAAATTCCAATTGTGAATTTTAGCAGCCTCTCTTAATAACATAAATCCTTGTGCATAGGAAATAATTTTGGAGGCATAGAGAGCTTTCTTCAAATGCTCTAGGAACTGTTTCTTGTCGCCTTGATATATAGCATCAGGACCTTGCAATACTGAGCTTGCTTCTATTCTTTCACTTTGTAAAGCAGAAAGGCATCTAGCAAAGACTGATTCTCCTATTAGAGTTACAGGTACTCCATAATCTAGTGCTGCAATAGCTGTCCACTTCCCAGTTCCTTTTTGACCAGCTGTATCCCTAATTCGCTCTAATAAATATCCTTTTTCATCCTTATATTTAAGGATATCTTTCGTAATTTCAATTAAAAATGAGTCAAGTTCTCCTTTATTCCAATCTTCAAAGACCTGACTCATCTCTTCTGGATTAAGTTTTAAACCATTTCGCATAATGTGATATGCTTCGCAAATAAGTTGCATATCACCATACTCAATACCATTATGTACCATTTTTACAAAGTGTCCTGCACCTCTTTCGCCAACCCAATCACAACAAGGTTCTCTATTAACTTTTGCGCAGATTGACTAAAAAAATATGTATGCTTAAGTAATTTATATTATATACTAAATAAATAATTATATTTCAATGCTAAAAAAAATCACCTGAAAGATTTGTTTAATATGTGGCCAAGCTTTGGGATTTCCACCTGGCATTAAAGATGGTCCATATCGAGCACCATCTTCACCTCCACTAACACCGCTACCAACAAATAAAATTCCTTTCTTTTCTAGCTCCTTAGTTCGTCTATCAGTATCCTGGTACTCAGAGTTACCACCATCAATAATAATATCTCCAGGAGACAATAAAGGTACTAATTGTTCAATAAATGCATCCACAGCAGCGCCAGCTTTAAAGATATAATATTGTACATGATTATTTCAATTACATAAAGTTCTCAGGCAAACTATATGAAGAAAATAAGAGGAGAATGGTAGACTTGACCTACAGTGAGAGTTATAAGGATACTATCAAAGCCATAGAACTAAAAAGATTTAAATATTTGGATATGAAAATACTGCTTCTACTAACAAAATTAATGCACAAATAAGATTAATAGGGAAATTAGGATGAGTAATGATAATTGAAAAGAGTTATAAATACAAAATAAACAAAAGTACAGAATATAGAACATGCAATAGGAAAAAGATGGAAATTAGAAGCCAAATCTTAACTAAATGGCCCATATACAAAGAAATAAGATCAAAATGGATAGAAAATGGTAAACTAACATAGATTTCAAAGAGTTATGATCCCTCTGCTTAGAACATTAGAAAGAAAACAGAAATCCAAAAAAGACAAGAAGTATATCACTATATACCAGTTAACAAAAGACTGAAAGATATACAAACTATACTAAGTATACTACCTAAAACACACAGTATCACTACAAATACACATCTAAATACAAGTTTAGGAGTAGTAATAGTTTTAACAATAGTTTGGGAGATCAAATTCTTGTTCTCGAATTTATAATTTATAACAGAAATTTACCTTTTACTAAAAGCATTACTCTTTTTGGAGATTTTAATTTGTCTACCATTTCTTTCAATGAATATGCACCAATTATTTTTGTGCCCTTTGCTTCATTTTCCAAAAAAGATTTGACTTTCTCTGTTGTACGGTTGTAGGCACACACCACAAATCCATGATCATTCATGTTTAGGATTAAATTCTGACCCATAACAGCCAACCCGATAAGGGCAATATCAGCAACTCTACAAAGTAAATTATGTTTTTTACTAAATTAGGAGTCACTTGAAAATATATCTTTTACATTATACATATCTCATACATTATATGTTACATATTACAATATATACAAATGAAAATTTGATTTTCTAAATTAATTTATAATATTTAGTATAATATTTAGATTATATTTATTCTACTTTTTACTTTTTTAAATTAATTAATTTATTAAAATTAACTCGGATAGAAATGGTTATATAAACCACATTATCATAAAAACAATTATCTAAATTCTTTTCACAAATTTAAATTTTTAACATTTCAGAAATAATGTAAAGATGACTCACGGTTTACTCATTTTAATAAGTATTATTTTTCAAAATAAGATGTGCTTTGTTCTCTTTGGTTTTATATCAAAGCAACAAGTGGCCGAATGCTTTCCCACAAAGATCAGGAATGAATGTTCATACTGGAGTAGATTCGACATCAGCCGACATTTCGTAAGCCAATCGCAGTACACAAGGTCAGCATAATGTTAACACACTATGGAGACTTAAAACGTTTCATAATGTTATCACTATTTAGATATATTATAAATGTAATATTAAATGATAATTAAAACAATGGAAAATTCGAATTTTCCATTTTATTATTTTATATCCTAAAAAACTTAGCTTTTATAAAGATAGTATTTTACTGAATTTTCAAATATTTATTACATTTAAAAAAATTTTACGTTATAGTGTAGAAGAAATAATAACTAGATAAATCTGATTAATTTGTTAAAAATCGTTACTTAAAAATTTATAAATGTTTATAAAATATAAAATATTTATAATTTTTTACAACATATAAAATGTGTAATCTTTTTTGCTCTAAGGCATCAAAATTTAAAGTTTAATTTATATTTTAGCCTATATAATAAAATTGTTGCTATTAAAAGGTTTAAATTAATGTTTGCATCATATTGATCATAATCTTTAACATTACAGTTTATCTTAATACAATATAAGATAATATCAGATAATATCAAGTCTTTATAATTATGTGAACTTCGTTCAGTTACATTCACTATAACTAGTTCCCTTGTTTTTTAAAGGAAAATATAGATAGTGATTCAGCAAAATCGGTTAGGTAATCTTAGTCAAGAGAATTTCATTCTAAGAGTTTTAAGTGTTTTTGTTTTACGCGCGTTTAATTAAGGATTCTTTAGCTCCAATCAGGTTACATATATACAGAACTGACATCGCTTTCAGTTATTGCTAAACGATGATTGGACACATCGAACGTATGGATGTTTTAATTGGGAAAGCAACATGTCGCGATTTGCTTGATTAGATTAGGGAAGGTTTTCGTATACATATTTCTTTCACTTTTGGGTTATCCTTACTGTATTTTCAACAGTTTACAACAGTTCTTAAGTATATATTTCACATCATAATGTATTAATAATGAAGCAAATTTACTACATACATATTGCAAAGGAACTTGACAGAAAAGTGTACATAACCCTCTGACAATGAAATGTCCCACTTCTGGAACTAAATACATCTTTTTTATCGAGAAAAAGACACTACAGAAACACGATTAAATAAATATTAACTGAGTGGTTTACTGTTTTGATCAATATGGGATTATTATTTGCAAAGTTGTGGAGTCTCTTTGGCAATGAAGGTAAATTTATCATATGTAGTAACAATATTGTGTCACAATTATTGTATTGTTTTATGCGTGACATCATATAAAATTAAAATTGCAATAAATTTATGCTTAATATTAAGTGAAAAATGATGATCATTTATTAAAATCATATGAGCAAAAGTCGTGTTCCTCCTTTTTTTTTTTTACTTTGATAATATACAAAAATGATGCACAAAATTTTGCAATAATAAATTTACTCAGATAATGTAAAATCTATATTAACTTCATGATTATATTCTCCATATTTATATGCTTAAAAAAGATATGGGTATAATAGCTTTTTCTGATCACAAAAAATTTAATAATAGATACAGTGATAAAAAATAGAAAGTTTGAAATAAATGAATTATAAACCTTGACATATGCTGATGTGAATACAAATTATAGTTACAAGTGTAACTGTTCTTTGTGAATTTGCTAATTACTCTTGTAATTAATATATTTTTGTTAAAAGTGCTTTAAATTTTCATTGTCCTACTTTAAACATATGTTAACATATGTTTTCTTTCACATTATAAGATGAATACTTAAAGCTTTTGAATACATAATTCAAATAACTATAATTTAAACTATTAAATTTTCTAATTATAATTCATCAAATTTTTATTTAAATGTAACCAAAATCTTTTTATTTTTCAGAACATAAAATAGTTATGGTAGGGTTAGATAATGCTGGTAAAACTACTATATTATACCAGTTCCTAATGAATGAAGTTGTTCATACATCACCAACTATTGGATCCAATGTTGAAGAAGTCGTTTGGAAAAATATTCATTTCATAATGTGGGATTTGGGTGGACAACAAAGCCTGAGAGCTGCATGGTCCACATATTATACTAATACTGAGTTTATTATTATGGTTATAGATAGTACAGATAGGGAAAGACTTGGTGTAATAAGAGAAGAATTGTATTCAATGCTAAATCATGAAGAATTAAGCAAAGCCAATGTCTTAGTTTATGCTAATAAACAAGACTTAAAAGGCAGCATGACAGCTGCTGAAATTTCTAGACAACTAGATTTAACTTCCATTAAAAAACATCAATGGCATATACAAAGCTGTTGTGCACTTACTGGAGAGGGGTAAAAAGAGATTCATTATTAGAGTTACAATCCTATTTATGAAACAAGGTTATTAATGACTTGTAATGTTTTAGGCTTTATCAAGGTCTTGAGTGGATTGTTGGACGTTTAAAAAAGACATGACGTACATTATGAGAATTGATTTTAAATATAATAAGATATCTCAAATGTAAAGTATATGTTCAATGTAAGTTACTGTGCCACTCTACAATTGTACAAATGATATAAGAATGAATGATCTTTTTTCAAATGGTACATTAGCTTCATGCATAACTTAAAGTGTAACTGCATATATTGATTAACATTATTGCTGCAGACACTTAATATATCAAGTGGTGGACGGGTAAATTTTGTCTCATCTATTAATGTGATATAAAATATAATGGTAAATGATTATGATATAAAACTAAAATAATGTTTTAACTATTCTCTGTGTAAAATATATTCAAAACATTATGTTATAAGAAAATGGAAAAATTTAGAATATCCAGAGTCTTTTATAGAAAATATTGTTGCATTAAGAGAAGTATCTATAGTAAAAATTTTTTTATCTGTGTATAAGAAAATATATATATTATGAACACTTTACAACAGGACTGCCAAATTTAATGTATGATCTATGAGCACATCCGATTATTTATAGCTATAATTGCTATATTAAAATTGCAGTCTGAAAGCTATAAAATTTTATTTTTGATTCAATAACAAATGTAGTGAAAATATTGCATGTGTATTTGAAGGATAAAGAATTTAATCTTGATCCCGTCCACCTTTGTTTATATAATAATAAAGATAGACAAGGTATTTTTATTTGTTCTATTGAGTTAATGCGCAGATAAAAATTATTTAGTCTGTGCAGTTTTCAAAAATATACCTATGTACATAGTTTTTTATACTTCACATTAATAGCAAACACTTGTAAAAAGTCAACTTCAATTTAGCACCAATTAAACCACATATTTTTCAACGTTCTGTACAAGAATTTAAATATTTCTTAATACTTGATACTGCAAACATCTTTAAGAATTTCAAGGCAAGTTATTCAACCGATCTAACCAAACATTTAGAAGCAGAAAACTGCTCTGTGATACGAGTATTCAACAGTGAGATGGTTGTTTATTGGGAATATTTAATTCCATTTGTGTGCAAAATATTACAAAGATGTGTTTTATGTATAAAACTCATTCGATTGTAAAAATATATCTATTGTATTCTTCAATATATGTATTATGAATTATTTTAAGTATTACTAATCTCTAACTATCCGATTAACAGCTGTCTCATTTATTTTATTTAATTCATGATTACTTTGTATAGCTAAAAATATTCTAGTATTTGACAATTACTAAAATTTAGAACACATACGTTAGTAACATATGAGAAAGACGATTGTAGAAATTGTTAACATCATCATATGAAAGACAAATGCCGTCTAAAACAAGAGTGAGATCATACATTTAACATTTCATAAGAATAAATAGCAGTTTTCTCATATTGAGAAAAGAAGCAATTAATTGTCTTAACTATGACATATTATTACAAATACACGATATTATAATATATACTGTCGTTAACAAAGCTTTCATTATATAGAAATTTTGAAATACAGTACAAGATACAGGTTGTTTAATTTCATTACTATATAACTTTCATTATTATATAAGTCATGTGAATCAAATATATGTGTCTGCGTTTAAGCTTTTTATATAATTAGATATTAATCAAACAAAATTTCAAAAATTAACAAATTTAAAAATGTTTGTTTTAAATTGGTTATTTTTAATTAATTAACATAGCAAGCACGAAATGTTTACGTGTAAGATTGTTAATTAACATAAGGACTGAGATTAATGTAAAAGAAATTTATCAAACTTTCTTTTATGAAATGTCAAAAAAGAACTATGTACTGTAACATACAATTTCCTATCCTGTTTATCCGATTTTATTAATTAAAATTATGGTATAATACAATGAGATTATAAAACAAATTATGTACATGCTATATTAATTCGAATAAATGAGCAGTAACTTTTCTACATTTCTGTTTTAAAATTCTTTTAAATTATATATTTTACTATATTTTATTCCTTCCTTTCATATATGAATAATAATTAAAATGTATAATAAAGAAACAGTGTAGATTGTTTAGAAAGTATTTGCAGGTAATAGAAATTACGAAATTCCGAAGAAACAATTTCTAATGGTCTAGTAATCGAACGGTAAACGCTTTGAAAATTTCTTCACCGTTGCGAAAAAATTATTTGTCGTTCTCCACTACTCTTACACTCACGGAAAACTCTCCTCTCCCACAAATAAAGGTCTACGGAAAGGAGGTGGTCGATACAAGATACAGTGATTGGCAATATTATTATATATATTGGTAATATTAACAATTAATAAGTCGACGGAGGAGCCGAAAACGAACTTGTCGCGAATGGAGAAACCGAAAGTCGAAAAGATTCTAAATTCTCGGCTGATCAATTTATTTCTTACGTCTCATCACGAGACTGATCCTTCGAGTGGTTTTTGTTAGTCGGTACACACGTGTAAATTCCATCGCGCGATCAGACAGCAGTAAATGCTTAGTGATTTACTAACTGTACAATGAATTATGTCATTTTTATTTCTAAAATTGTTATTGTATAAGTTAATAAAAAGCAACACGTATATTTACAATGAACTTTGTTTACCGTTAATGTACGCATTTTCTTAAAGAGCTTGACAATTAAATTGTATATAAGTTCGTTCTATGTTGAAAAAACGCTAGAAAGCTTTAGTAACTATAATTTTTCACGAATAAGAATGGTTTTCTTTTATTTAGCTTTAACCAATTCCATAAGCTTGTCAGTGCTTATGGATTTGGGTCTTTCTATTGGAAGACCTAGAGCACGAGACCAAACGAGAGATGCCATAATACCAAGAGCACGTGATACTCCGAACAGGACAGTGTAATATTGCATCTCTGTCATTCCATAGCATTGTAAGAGAACTCCCGAATGAGCATCTACATTTGGCCATGGGTTTGCTACCTTACCAAGTTCCATAAGAATGGGGGGAACTACTTTATACATTTGAGCAACGAGCTAGATATATACGAATAAAGTCATTAGTAAGGAATAAATTATATAGAAGCTTTATACAAATATTGAATGAGTTATTCGAGAACTTTACCTTGATTAGTTTGTCATCCGGCACGTGCTTCATTGCATATTCTCTTTGGCATATATATCTAGGATCAGTCTTTCTTAGTACGGAATGACCGTATCCAGGAATGACCTGACCGTTCTTCAGCGTCTTCCAAATAAATTCTTTCAGCTCGTCATCAGTGGGGCTATCTCCGATTTCAGCGCACATCTTCTTTAACCATAGCAATACTTCTTGATTTGCAAGGCCATGAAGAGGACCTGCCAAACCGTTCATTCCAGAGCCGAATGCCAAATACGGATCGGACAATGTCGAAGCCACCAAATGGGTCGTGTGCGCACATACATTTCCACCTTCGTGATCAGCGTGAATCGTCAGGTGTAATCGTAAAAGTTCAGCAAATTGTGGGTCATCGTAACCGAGCATTTTTGCGAAATTGCCAGACCAGTCTCCGTCCGGGTTCACGGATGCCCCGAGTTTGCCATCCTTGTAAAGGTTTCTGTATATCATGGCACAGAGTACGGGTAATCTGGCAATCAGGTTCATTATATCTTCGTAAGTGGCGTCCCAATATTTGGATTTGTGTATACCTGCCTCGTATTCTTTTTTGAATATACTGTCTGTACTTAGAATAGTGAGCGCTGCGGAGAATTGATGCATGGGATGAACCGACTTGGGAAAGTTGTTCAGAGTTTTGACTATGTAATCAGGTAATGCGCATCTGGAGGCCCATTCTTTGGAGATTTCTTTCACTTGGGCTTCCGTAGGAACATCACCGGTAATCAGCAGCCAGAACAAACCTTCCGGAAGTGGTTCGTCTTTGATTTTCGGTAGAATCTTCTGGCATTCCGGGATCGATTTTCCTCGAAATTTAATACCTTCTTCAGGATCTAGAACCGACGGTTCCCATACAAGTCCTAATATCCCGCGCATACCACCATAAATCTAAAAAGTAACGAAAAAGTTATCACTCGATATCAACATTAGGCGCAAAAAGATAGAAGAAAAAAGGGGAGATATGTTCAGTGACATTGATCTCTGACTATTGACTACAGGAGCCGCACTTTAAACTGATTTGAATGTTACTTTCATATCGTTCGTAATCTAATTTTGCATATAAGAATTAGGAACATAAGTATACAACGTATCGTACGAAAAGAAGGAGAAAATATTTTATTTACATATTATTGCATAAGTTTTTTCCTTAGTCAGATCTCGTTAAATTAAACACAAAGAATTCTATCCTCCAGAAAATCATTGAGAAAGTGATACAAAGATTACAATTGTTAGGCGGGTAGAATTATTCCGAGAACCTACAAATTTGTTTATATGTACAGTCCTTATCGTCCACCTATGAACATTACAAAAGTTAATACGTATTGTGTTTTCTATGCGCCTTAATCTATTAATATATCATTTTTGTCACGTAACGTTCCGTTCTGGCAATAACATTGCTGTTACGTTCGATAATCTATTCATCATCAGATGCTTAGTAAGAAAAACGAATAATATAGTCAGAATTGCATAAGAAACAAGAATTACCATGTTCACTGTAACGTCTCCAACTTTGGTGGTTCCGTACTTTTTACGGAAAGCCGCGACACGCTCTTGTTCTTTAGGAATTTTCTCAGCCAAAATCTTTTTAAGATCGGTGAAGGCAT
Organism: Bombus terrestris; assembly: GCF_910591885.1. NCBI lineage: Eukaryota > Metazoa > Arthropoda > Insecta > Hymenoptera > Apidae > Bombus > Bombus terrestris. The sequence continues at coordinate 5,764,075 of NC_063280.1, read as the reverse complement.
TGCTCATTGATCTTATGAATAAGGACAAGACTATGTTCTGTAAAAACGAGAAAAAGGAATTAATTAACCGCTGTATTCTGAAATTTTTAAAATCTATTAATTTCGGATACATACATTGCGAGAAAATCAAATGTTTAGCATTATTTTCAATTTATACAAAAACTAATTATTAAGCAATAAAGGAAGAAACTAGAACACGTGCGAGTCGAATTAAGATATTTTCTGCCTCTGTGACGAGGACACACGAGGCAATCTGAAGACGTAAATATTTATTGGTTTCATTGGATTTTCTTCGCTTGACTTGATGGATGTAGTCAAATCCTCGTTATGTACAGAACTTTAAAAATCGATTCTATCAATTTTATTGAACAGTCCTGTACAATTGAAGAATTAGAGAATAGACGATGTACTAATTGTCGCGTGGATGTCGTGATCACGAAACACTGACGTTCGCTATTGATACAGAAATTTTTTTTCAAAACACGGATTCAATACCATTTTTATATTTCTTCCCTAAATCCGTAAGTTTATAAAATAGAATAGTTTAAAACAGTATAATTTTTTGTGATGTTAGAAAAATATTAAAATACTTTTCTGTATACATTTTCTTTTATATCGACCCGACACTATACAACTCTTAAATTAAAATAATATAAATTCTTAACCATTACGAATAATGTACAATTTCAAAACACAAAGTGTGAACATTGCTTCGTGCTTGGAAAGAGTCAACGTTCATGAGAATTTCAATATATCATCCAAGACTCGCTTGATGTCATAGGCTCTCGCGTTATAGTTTATTATCAATGCATGGATCTTGCGAAAACGCGCCGGAAACTCAAAACTAGAAGAATTATGACGGTTGATATCAAACAAGATAGTTATACATATTAGATCTCATAATCCACGAAGATAGTCGGTAATATCTTTTCTGCTTGTTTAATGCATATTATTGTTTCCCTTTTTTGAGTTCTTATCAACGCATTCTTATTTTCAATAATACAGTTGATATTGATAAATCTCTTACGTGATAAAATTAATCATGTAGATTTTGACGCGACAAAGAAGAAATTGTTTCAGAATTGTATGCGACGGTTATGGCAATGATTATATTATTGGACATTTCTTTTTACAGATGTTTTTAAACTATTAGGTTTTTCATACTTTACTATAGTTGAGCATTCCTATCGAGCACGGGGAATTGTCTGCAGGTCAAAAATTAGGTCAAGATGAAACCACGATGTGAAGATAAAGCTGGTAACAATCTGTAGATTTGGACAATCGTTGCATAACTTGGACCGTTTGATTCCAAAAGCAGAATGAATAAAATCGTTTCTCGACTGTTTCTTGAGCAAACCTTCTCTGTGTATACGATATTGAATTTTTTACATAATATACAGTTCATTCGTTGCAATAATTTTTCATAGTCATTTATGTATGTCAAGTATATTAATATTCATTAAGTGGTCCAATTTGTTTAAATAAATTCCTCTGAGTTGGTCAATATTAATTTGCTTTAGACATTTGATAGAAACTTCATGTAGCGAAATACATGTAATATATATATGCTTTAAAATTTTAATTTGATAGAGTTCAAGCGCAAATGGAAAAACTCGTAACGGATTAAGGCGCGGACCTTGAAGCATCTTATTTTGGTGAGTACGATGAATTTGAAAGATAACTTTCATTCGATACATTATCAGTGTCGAAAATCATATTACATCGTTAGGCGGTTTGCAAACAACCCACGGTAACACCGCGCGTTGTTATCATCTAATTGTACTAAATTGTGCGCGATAATCTTGCAAAAATGCCGACGATTTTGCTACCATAATTCGGTAGAATGTATGGTCATTTGGTACTCATTGAGTAATTGGTTTTGGAATATTTCTTTACGTGGTTCACAATAACGAATCGCTACCTCATATTCAGAAAATTCACTGTTTAACTGTGGCGTTAGAGGATGTCGCGGATAATAGAATTGTTGTAATAAGAGTAAGAACAGTAAGCTTTTTATATTTTTGTTTTAAAATTCTTTTAAACTATATATTGTAAAGTATATAATCTACTATATTCTATTTGTTCTTTTGATATACGAATAACAATTAAAAATACATAATTAAAAATAAAGTAAAAATACAAGTCACAAAAAATAAATTGAAAATATTTACTTATCTTATATTTTTACATTTCAATTGTTTATTTTAATGTACCAAAAAAAGCCAGATATAATTTTGAAAGATTTGTTTATTTTCACGTTCTTTATAAATAAAGTATCGCACACACTCACTCATTCTTGTAACAGTGGGATTACCACAGGTCATTATTTTTTAAAATTTAAGTTCACCGAAATAGATCGATGTGATTGAGCCAAGTTTATAATGTTTTTAAAGAATCTAAAATCAACAACTGGTGCGCAAACACTGCAACATTTTTTACATATTTTATTAGCTCTATTTATTTTCTATTTTACATGGTTTACTAAGAGCTATTATATTTTGCAGACTTCTGCTGATAAAACGGTATTTAATAATCACGTAATAATAGCCGTAAAGATAATTATTGTGATTCAATGTATATTCTAAAATTTCTGATATTTTTTTGGCAGTGTCTGTTCAATTTACAATATTTGGAAAACCTTCACTACGCTCATCTAGCTTTGTAGTGAACGTTTTAATGATTTACTAACTGTATAATGAATTACGTCACTTTTATTTCTAAAATCGCCGCTCTATAAGTTAAACAAAGTGGCAAATATATTTACAATGAATTGTGTTTACCGTTAATGGGCATATTACATCTTTTTAAAGGGCTTGGCAGTTAAGCTATATTTAACGGATGAACTTTTTCGTAGCTTGTTTTATATCGCAAAAACTCTAACTCATTTACACGAAATCTGCATTGTCAACAGAAAAAGGTGGATGAATATGTTATTAAAAGATGTAGGTAGAAGTTTTTGCGATACAATAAACTGCGAAACCTATTTTTAATGTGTTTACATTCGAAGCACATATCGTTACGTGAGACGATACCTAATTTTACATCTTTTAATAAGATTCAACAATTAAAACGACTTCCTTGAAGTCATTTAGAATGAATTCGAAACGAGCTGAAGAAGATTACACCTTTCTGTGCATTAATAACATTTTCACTATGATAGAAAGCAGTCAGTTCTTTACTTTTGAAATCATGATGATGGTGTGTCACAAACTTCAAAGGTGACACCGATTTTTCATAAATAAAGTTGTTTAGGCTTTGACGGATTTCATGAGAAGATCAGTGCTTAGAGATTTGGGCCTTTCTATGGGAAGACCAAGAGCCCGATCCCAAACAAGGGACGCCAGAACACCAAGAGCACGCGATACTCCGAACAGGACGGTGTAATAATTCATCTCTTTCATTCCATAGTATTGCAGTAAAACTCCCGAATGAGCATCTACATTTGGCCATGGGTTCTTTACCTTGCCAGTTTCCAAAAGAATGGGTGGAACTACTTTGTATACTTGAGAAACAAGCTGAAAATATAAAAATATAATCATTAATAGACAACAAACTAAAAACTTAATACAAATCCTAAAGAAATTATTCATTCTGAAACTTTACCTTAAATAGTTTGTCATCCGGCAAGTGTTTCAATGCAAATTCTCTCTGGCAGGTATATCTAGGATCAGTCTTTCTCAGTACGGCATGACCGTACCCAGGAACGACTTGACCGCTCTTCAACGTGTTCCAAATAAATTCCTTCAGCTTATCGTCACTGGGGCTGTCTCCAACTTGAGCGCGCAACTTTTCTAGCCATACCAACACTTCTTGATTTGCAAGACCATGAAGAGGACCAGCCAAGCCGTTCATTCCAGCCGCAAATGACAAATACGGATCAGACAATGCCGAACCTACCAAGTGGGTTGTATGTGCAGATACATTTCCACCTTCGTGATCAGAGTGGATCGTGAGGTATAAACGCATAAGTTCGATGAATTGTGGGTTGTCGTAACCGAGCATGTTCGCGAAATTCCAGGACCAATCTTTTCCCGCATCGACGGATCCCAAGCCTTTACCACCCTTGTAAATATTTCTGTAGATCGCGGCAGCCACTACGGGTAATTTAGCGATCAAATTCATCGAATCTTCGTAAACGGTTTCCCAATATTTGGATTTGTGTACACCTCCCGTATACGCTTTCACGTATTCACTCTCGCTATTTAGAAGAGTAATAGCGGCGGAGAATTGAGTCATGGGGTGAAGCGACTTGGGGAAGTTGTTCAGAGCTTTGACTACGTGATCAGGTAATGCGCTTCGGGAGGCCCATTCTTGAGAGACTGCTTTCACTTGGGCATCCGTGGGAACGTCGCCAGTAATCAGAAGCCAGAACAAACCTTCTGGAAGCGGTTCCTCACCACCCTTAGCTTTTGGTAGAAGCTTCTGACATTCCGGAATCGATTTTCCTCGGAATCTAATACCTTCTTCAGGATCCAGGACCGACGGTTCCCATACAAGTCCTTTAATTCCACGCATACCACCATACATCTAAAAAGTAAGGAAAAGTTATCACGCGATATCAACGTCAGGCGAAAAAAGATAGTAGAAAAAAGATTGGATGTGTTCATTGACATTGAACTCTGATGTAACGACCACAGGAGCCGCACTTTGGACTGGCCAAAATGTTACTTTCACATCGATCATGATTTAACTTTATAAATAAGAATAGAGAGAGAAACGTACAACGTATCATAGAAAATAAAGCGATGGCAAAAGAGGCAAAAAGGAAAAATGTCTCATATTGTAGCATAATTTCTTGCTTGGTTAGATCTCATTAAACACAAAGTATTCGATCGCCACCAAAAAATCTCTAAGAATATAATATACAGGGAATAAAGTTCATCGAGTATTGATATAGAAATTGCGAGTTTTTGTTCTCCGATTATTAGGCAGCCAGAATTTTTCCGACAACCTAAAAGCCTGCCTATATATTTATATCGCGATCACATGATAAGCACGCGGCATAAGCGCTGATTTCATGGTCTTTATCACCCACTCGCAAGACACTTATCAATGTTACAAAAAATAACTCGTAGTGTGTCTTTCATAGTGAGATTCGTCGTCTTCCACGTGGCTTAATATGTTGATACGTAACACTCATCGCGTGACGTTCCGCTCTTGCGATAATATTGCCACGATGCATGATAATTTATTCATCGTCAGATATTTAGTACGTAAAACGTATCTAAAACGCATGATATACTCGAAATTGCACGAACAAACGCATACCATATCTACGGTGACCTCTCCAACTTTGGTGGATCCATGTTGTTTACGGAAAGCCTTGACACGCTCCTGCTCCTTTGGAATTTTATCAGCCAGAACCTTTTTCAAATCAGTGGAGGCATCGCTCAATGATCTTAAGAATATGGTCGAAGTTATCTTCTGTAAAAAGGAAAAAAGAAATTAATTCTGGATTATATTCCGAATTTTTTTGTTATCTCGCTTTAATTCTTCTTATCTTTAATTCACATAAATATTAATTGTTACATAATAAGAACAGAAACTAGGACACGTGGCAATTAAATTGTTACGATATTCTTTGCCTTTGTGGTAATAATAGTCCGAAGACAGGTAAATATTTTATTGGTTTCGTAAAACAATTTTCCTCGTTCAACCTGATAGATGTAATTAAATTTTCGTTATGGACAGAATTTTATATATCGACGCTACCAGTTGTAACGAATAATCGGCGACAATTGCTGGATTACGTAAAAAGAACGAATTGCGTGTAATGATATATTTGCTCGATCAAGAATACACGTGAAGAACTAATTCCTGCGCGAATATCGTGATCATTTTAAATTGACGTCTATAATAATAAAAAAGTGATAAAATATTAAAGCTAACGTCTGTCATTGATAAAGACAATTTTTTGCAAATTATAAATTCAATATTATTCATGAGAATTTCAATGTATAGTTCAAGCCTCGCTCGAGGTCATGGGGTTCCATGTTAGAGTTCATTATCAATGCACAGACCTTGGAAAAAAGTAGCGGAAAACGCCAAGTTAAAAGAATTATTACAGTTGACATTGCGTAGCATAATTACATATCAAGTCTCGTAATCTTAGGTTGAATTATTTTTTAGAAGTATTTCTCTCTCCAGTAATACAGTTAATACTATTATAATAAGCCTTCTACGTGATGATAAAACTGAAATGAACTATTCACGTTCCAACATAACTGTTAGACAGAAAGTTATTTCTGAAACACGCGTAAGTCGGTTACGTTGATGATTATATCACACGATTCGTCTCTCCGTTTCTTACACGTATTTTTAAGTTATTAGATTTTTCATATTATTTTATCGTTAAGTATTTCCATAGCAAGTCATTGTCTACAGACTAGCGTAGAAATCTCTACATAACGGTAAATACAGGCTAAAAGCTCGGGCAGCAAACATCGATTCGTGACCGCATTCTGCGATAAGAAATTAGGTCGAGGTGAAATCACAATGGAAAAGTAAAGCGGAACATCCGGTGCGAATTAGTGGATTCCGATAATCGTTGTTTAACTTCAATCGATTTCGATATCAAAAACAGAATGTACGAAAATGGTTTCTCATATTTTTTATCGCGTGCAAACATCCTCTATGCTTATAATATTGAATTGTTTAAAAAAGAATTTCTTAGAAATTGTATGTGTAATTATTGGACCAACTTTATCGAATTAGAGCCTCTAGTTATACAATGATCCCGTTGTGAAATACCTAAATGTAGATTATTGAAAAATTGTTAAATGAAAAATTCAGTCCATCACAGTGATAGGTGTTTTCTTTTGACTGGCGTCATCTATGAGCATAGTAATATTGTATGATCACACCATACACCGGACGAGACCATCTTCGACGTACATACAATGAATGTTGAATATGAGTCGCCAGTGACCTTGGCCTTTCTATTAAATTTGTCATTCATCTTATAAGATCATTGCACGCGATTCTCTACATACGCGTCGAGGTATACAAATCTCGCAATTATATACGAGTAATGATTTATCACTAAACGAAAATAGTATCTCTGAAAGTATCGTTTAACTATAACACGAAAGTTGACCCTGTTACATAATAATTCTAAATCTATTTTTTAATCTATCTATTCTTATGAAAAAGAATTCGTTCTATAGCAAATGATTTGTGTGCTGGTGCTATATTTTAGGATTACGTTGTTCTTTTTTTGGCTAGCGTATTGTATTTATGAGTGCAAGAGTTCACCTAGAACGTTATTAAATACGTACATGTATACAGAATGTTACATCTGGATACAGGCCAGAGTTCCAAGTAGTTTATAACTAAAAATAAGTAGTTTCACGTGTTCTATAATTTAACCTACACTACATAATGCACACGTGATAAGAAAATCGGATGCAAAGAATGTGTCCTTTGCAACATGATGATATTCAATGTTAAAAAAATGATTACATACGTTTCACCGGGACGTACGAAGTTCAAGATGTCGTACGAAATGTCACGATTTTATACACGAATTGATCTTTGATTAATTTGAAGGATTATTTGATTGGAAGCTTTAGATTGTTACTTTAGATTTTTGAATAATCGCTTCCATGATAGTTGAGTGAATTAATTATGCGGTTTATAAATAACCGTTCCATTATTTTAAGTGTTGGTTGCTATGAGTGAAAGTAATGTTAAAAATTAAAAATAAATACTCGACGTAGTAGTATTTTAATATAAAAAGTATTGATTATTCTATGTACATGGCCATAAGAGTGTTTGAATATATAATGTTCTTCGTTACTTTCGATGACTTAGCTCCGTCGAACAAAATCAAATACCTGGATAATGTTACTTATCGAACTACAACACAAGGATAAAGCGAGTTTACAACTCAATCTGTGCGTTATGAGTTGTTCCGTTCACATTCTAAGAATTTATTGCTTCAACTCCAAGTAACAATATACTCGATACGTAACATAAGACGGATATCATGTGGTAACCACAACGATGTAACGAAATACTAATTGAATAGATTGAGACTGACTTTTATTTCCGTTATTCGTATCGTTGTGAATCAGGTTGATAATGATCAATTGATCGAGTCGACATATTAAAATTTCACTAGAAATGCTAATTCTATTTATCTATTTGTATTGATTGATTACTAGTAAAAGGAAGAGAAATCATGTAAAGAAACATTATTTCGATTGATATATATCGGAATACGATGTAAAGTATAATTGTCGCTCTACTATCTTGGAAATATTTGTAATCTCTCAGTAACGAGTACACGATGAATTCTAGTTAGTTAATTGTATCTTTTCTCCTTAGGAATTGCGTTAAATGACCATAATTAAAATTGTCACTGCTGTAAGTCAAGAGAAAACTAACATCAGTTCGAAATTCGAATCAGAAACTTTCACCGCAAAACTTTCACTGTATTTCCGATATAATCCTTGTAATTTATAAATCGATCCGAGAATAGCTTGAAATACATTTCATTTTTCATACATTTTCCTTTTTTTACGCGCGAGTAAAAATAAAGCGATGTAATTGACGTGATAACGCAAGAGGAAAGTAAGGAAAAAAGGGAAATATCAACTTACAGTAACATAGTGTCCACTTTTACAGTCCCAACTTTTTATGATAAGCGATAATTAGCTGCCTACGAACAAAGTTCAATACGTGATTCCTTGTTCGTGTAAAATATAACTCAAGATATCTCGTAATGAATAAATGGTATTACATAGCGTTAGGTAGTTTACACGAGTTGGTGTACCAATTTCTACATAGTTAATACTTAAGTAATATTCAATATTTATACATCTAAATTCCAATCTTACTTTTGTCAATGTTACTTTATTTTTATATTCTCTGCTTCATCTTATATAAATTTTAAATGACACAAAATAAATATAGCTTGCTCCGTTTCTTTCGTTGAATCATTAGAATATCTATTAATCTAACAACTAAGATTAAATGTTTGGCCAAATCGCATGTAAAAACCTGGAAAATTTTGATTAGTATCGATACGAAAGATAAATATCTCTGAACTTGTATATGTAAATCATGTATTATCTTGTATTATCATAATAGGACAGATGGCCTGTTACGTGTGTACATACATTATGCTATATGGTCGTAACATATCGTGATATTTTTTTCATCGCGTGCAGGTCACTTTGTTTTATCCTCGATACTATAGGAAACAAAAACTGTAGAGGACAATAGAAAACATCATATTCGTTGACCTTCAATTATCAGTTATACATATGTATGTAAGTTTTATACGTTTAATGATGAATAAATATGTATATACAACAATAAGTATAACAATTTATCGTAATTCTTAATTAAGTAAAAACTTCCAAAATTACATGTAATCAAATTCTTTATTTTATACGACTAACAATATATATGAGACAAACTGATATTACGCGAAGCTTTCCTATGATCGGCGTTTAAAGGTTAATAAAATTGAAATTATCGAGCGATGATATGGAAATTTCAATACGATGCAATTAGAATCATTTGTGAAATGATTTATTTTTATTCGCTACTGGTATTGGCAAGGAGAGCACTTTAATAATGCATAGGTCGATCGAAGAAATCGATTTCCAACCTGAAACTCATTTACCACTTATCCGGTTTGCTATATCGTAAGTACTAAAAGATATTCAACTTGTAGAAGATAGTTGAAAGCATTATATTTTTCTCATGATAAATCAACTTTATTAATGATAAATACAGATATAACTTAAATTAATTCATAAGATGCTCTAACGCTAGCGTTTTTCTCTTCTTAGGTGAAGATACTGCTTGCATAGATATAAATAACGATAAAGGTAAACTGTAATACGTTGTTTCTTAATAGTGTTCTAATCTCGACTAAATATGAGGTTGATTTATGTATTTAAACGTCTAGTTAAGTGTGCAACAGAGATTAGATCCTGGGAGCCAACTATAATTAAATAGCCTGGTAATATAAATCTACTACAACAGATTATCGGCCAACAGATTACAACGATACTTAACTAGGTAACATTTGTAAAACAACGTGTAATAATGTTTTCAAATTATATAAATATTCTACGTGTTATATGTTTGCGACCGATTTTCGCCCGTGATTCGCCGGCATATAATTCTAACGTACGTCTGAAAGAGTGAAAAGAACAACGAGATCGAGTGGTCAATTAAATTTTGGATCTGTGAATTGGTTCTGTCACGATGAACGGAGATTATCATCCCACGTGTTCACAATATATGTATTCGCAGATTTGACGTCACGCATCGCGCGCGATTCGCTTCACACCATGTGACCGACAATGACATTACTTGCACCAGTAATCATTTAAATTCTCTCTAGTTTTCAATGATTTATGCGTGCTGACGCATGTGGTATCACAATGACTTCTTTCTAAAATTCCATTCCTGAATACGCAAGCACGATTACGTGCCTCAATCTCGCCATCTCGCTATTATACAACTCGGGACATTTTGTTTAAACAGTCAGCTACTAGAAGAAAGATAATATAATAGTCGTATAAATTCATTAACTTGCGATTAATCGGCTATTATACATGTCTATTTATTACGATTCAGTTATAAAAATAGCAAAAACAATAGCTAAAGAAGTTTGAATTTTAAGAAATACGAGGCCCTAATGTCTTGGTAATGAACGGGCAATCTATGGTATAGCAAAAATTCACACGATGTCGCAACCAACGAACAACGATACATTCCTACAGTTCAGCCATTCTATGGTTTTATCTTTGAACTTTGGGTACAGGCGCGAATATTATATGTATCGGATTATTCGCGTGCATTAGGTCAATCGCATTACTCATTAATGCGTTATCGCGATTACAATTTAGTCTCTTATTGATAAACTCGAATAAATTAATCATTTTGTCGATATTTATTAATTCAATCAGGCGAAACGATCGAACCACGTGTCTTTAGACATTCCATTTATCGATATGAAATACAAAATTTCGTTGGAGCAAGTCGTGGTTATCTTAATCTACTCGAGAGTCCGAGTTTTCCGTGACCACAGTGATGTCATATAAAATGAATTTTCATTTCCACTCGTCTTATGGCCGATCTTCTTCATAATACGGAAATTAAAGTACGAATAAAATATGCGAATGTACATTTCAGCGAAATGAAGATCTCTGACCTTATTTCCTCTCCCGATTGAAAGTAGGCTGACATCAACGCGTTCTTGGTGAGAACCAGTTCTCCTTTCTTTACTGCATCGATCCTCATTATGAGCAAGTTTTTGCGTGTTCGCTAAGGAATTCTAAATTTTTCGACATACTTGAAGCCGTTTTTGAGCAATACGGGTACGAAGGAGCCTTCGAAATTGGACGAAACAAATAGATTGTTGCGAAATTAAATTAAACTAAATAAACTAAAGTCTGACTAAATCTTTGTGCGAATCAGAAAAACAGAAATATGTATTACGACAACAATATCTTAACTACCGCTTATCTGGATCGACGATAATCGAAATGAATCATTGTACAAGTAGTAATGGCAATCGCAAGATTAATTTTCTAAAAAACTTAATGAAGACAAACTAAATAAATATCGATTAGTAGGTCAAAAACATATCGTCTGTTAGCTATAGAATATACAGGCTAACTTATTTCAGATTATATACTTATATATATTTATATACGTACATAATTACCGATATCTAAATGAAGTTATATTTATTTAAAGGAAAAAGAAAAGAATTTGAGAAGGAGTAAATTTTAATATTGCACATCGAACCACGGCATCTGCTGGGTAAATTATTAAAAAACACTTCAGAAGTAAACCATCGATGTTAATTGTATGAATATTATATAGATTTCCTTTTAACTTTCTTTTCAGTCTTTCTTTTTCTCTCTTTTGTGGTTTCTCCAAATGAACTATTTTTCGACTTTCTTTTAACATCAAGTGAAATTTTGTGATTTGATCCATTTTTCAAAAGATATAAAACAATCCTACAAGCAATTAAAATTGTTCGCCCATATATTTTATTAATTTCTTGTTCGTTCAATTCCATAAGCAGGAAAGTGAAATATCAGCGAAATTTGTCTTTGGGAATGGGTCGTTTTTTTATCTTATCACAATCTGCATGAATAATGATATGACAGGTATATGACGAATAAGTTCGTAACATTCACAGTAATGAGCAAAACTGAACACCGCACTTTGAAACAAAATTAATTTTCTAAAATTCGATCAAATGATGATTTCTGTTATATTAGAAGGATTATAAGTTTTTTATATTAAATATAATTTTGAGCAATCTGAAAGGAAATTTGAAAAAAGAAAAAAGAAACGAAATAGTAAGGATCATCTTTCACAACTCTTTCATCTGAGCCTGTTATGAAAATTTCAACAATTCGTTTTATAGATTTGTCAGTTATATAGGTATATATTGGAAATTTAATCGGAATCGATTAACGTTGCTATGACTTACAAACGATTAAATATGGTGAAAATCGCAGCTTTCACGATTTCTGTCCTAAAATCTGCAGATTCTTACATCGTCTTGCAATGATAAAATTCTCAGCATATGCAGGGTGTCCCAGCTTTTTTCGATCAAACATTGTCAATATATTTTACAAGTCAAGATAAGAAAAAAATGTGATATAAGCATATGTCACTCCAACCAGAAAAGAGTTATAACAAAAAAACTATATACGAAATGAGCGGTAACGAATGTGCGTTATTACGGTACAAAATATGAATAGATCAGGAATACTTACATCTAGCAGTAGTCAGGAGATATAATACTTCTAACTTCTAACTTCAACGAGCAATAAACGAGAACTTCAAAGAATAAAAAATTCAATTTTTCGTCGCTGCTGTTTTATACTGCCGAACATTTTGAAATGGAATTGTAGTTGAAGTTGTAGAGGTATTATGATATCTGTTGACCATTGCTAGATGTAAGTATTCTCGGTCTATTTAGTGCGTTCATTGCCGCTCATTTTGCATATCTTTCTTTTTTGTTAATTCTTTAACGGTGCTCCTAATAACATATATTTATATGACAATTTTTCCTTCTCTTGGTCTCTTGAATATACTGATAACGTTTGGCCGAAAAAAATGGGACACCCTGTATATAACTGACTATGATCACAAATCTTCGTAATGTGTTACTCAAATCTAAAAAAAAATTTTTAAAAAGCAACCTTTACTTTTTCTTCGTGATTCCGGCCAAACAACGATTGTAATTTCTTCAAAATATTTTTACGTATCTAGTAAAGTAATCCTTTTAACTTCTCAAAAAAATTAAGTCGATTGATCGAATTTAAAAATTATTGTTTTAAAGAGTGTGTTCAATTATTCCCATTATTGTACGTAGAAGAGTTCATACTGCTCATTATCATTGATTGCATAACTAAAAAGCATTTGAAGGGCATTGCCAGATAGAACACACCCGTGAGCTACAATTATCCAACTGATTTCGCGCCATATAATCGTCAAATGGCGCTAAAATGACCGAGAAGAGGGTGTCACGCATGATCCAATTTTTATTAACCCTGAAATTCAATCGTCTTGTCGACAACTGTACGTTTAGCTTTAACTCTTATTTCTTAATATACTTTGTAATACCTTCCGTGAAGGCGATAAAGAATCTGTAATTCTTTTTAATTGAATTGTAAGAATATGATACGGATTATAAGAAGATATGACAAGTAAAATGAATAAAACACAATGGAATCCAACTTTTTCCTGTAGCCGAAGTTTTCATTGCGACCATATTGCCAATAGATCCTTCCATATATAAACTAAAGTTTTTGCTATATTAGGATATTGTCAGGTTATGTTACTTAATGATAAGTGACAATAATAAACGATTTTATATTGTATAGTAGGAGAGAGAAAAGGAAGAAATGGTTTTGAAGCAGTAGCATGTTACATGATCCGAAGGTCACGTTTATATATCTATAACATTAGGTAATCGGCGAGCCATCTACAAGTTGAGCGAAGAGTTTCTAAATGTGCCAAAAGTTACAGTAGATATACATACACTTCGTATGAAACTATTCATTCAGTCTTTCTATGACTCCAATAATCAAACTTATAATTTAATCAAATACTAATATATTTTCCTAACAATCAGTTTCAATGTATCTAATTCCCTTCATAAAACTGAGGAAGAAGAATTAATAGAAATTAAAACCGGATGTATCACTTACTATGTATGAGTAAACGAGAAAAATCAATTTTAGATAATAATATCGAAAAAGTTACATGATCAATTCGAAGTTCCATCGGTAAGCAAATATTTTTCAGGGACATCATGAAGGAATGGCCAATGCAGATTACAAGGACAAAACAGATTTTGACCTCGAATTCGTTCTAAAATTGTGATACCTTACGAAATTATCATGTCGTGCACTTCTCAATGGACATGTGTAGAGATTCTCACATATTTTGGGTACCCGTTATGTCATATTTTCGTCTATAAACATATATTTATGGTCATATATAATTCAATATGAAATCAATTTGGTTAAAAGTTCAGGTTTGGTTACGATACCTGTATTATCGCGATAAGTCGCTACAACAAAAATAGATTGACAGCTTTCAAATTTTCACTAGATTAACCTTATAATTTTTACATCAACAAACAAAGCAAATATATTATGTATCTTGCATTGTTTTTCCCTATCATATACGCGATCACGGGGAATTCCGTGTTTTCATCGATTGGGACAAAGAGGATATGTCAACTTGTATCAAAACTTCATTCATGCGAATTCTGAGTGTCCACTGCTGCTATACACATTTACATTTCAATTCGATAATTTCATTAATAAATGTTTGAAATATAAAACAATAGTTAAAATATTTAGTTAATTCTATCTTTATGAGTATTAATTAAAAATCATCATAATCACGGCTCAATTAATATGTCCGGTCTCTAACTTACGATAAATAGTAATCAATAATTATGCATCGTTTAAAAATTTATTACGTAACATATCAGGCTATCAAGCTTGTCTAAATTAATGCCAAGTTCTGTCGGTCAGGTAAACCTTATATCACTCGATATGTAATTCAATGTACAGTTTTAAACAACTGATCAATATATATTCATTTTATGATTTCCATAATATTTCATATCGCCACTAAATGCAACAATTCGATTAATAATAAGCTGCATCCATGTTAGAGATATTGCCCCAAAATAATGTGCATTGTTGGAGTTTTGTAAAGGTGTTCTGAGCACACGCTCAATACGTCGAACAGCTTCGAGACAAACCTTTCACAGTTTATTTTATAGCACATTTTATCTATCGAATCAGCAAACATGATCCAATATTTTGTCTAGATATCATTAACATGGATAATTTGCTATAAATTTGTAAATTTGTATACCGACAGTTTTGATCGCGTTTAGTTACTAGACTATTGGTCGATAGAACGCCTACTACATACTTGGTACCCAGAACCACATAGCCGAACCGAATAGCGTCTTAGTTCTAAACGGTGCAAGGTTCTAGCATTTCGAAAAAGATAAACAATAAAAAAAACATTTATTTCTATATGACTATCTATTAAAAATTATCAACTATTATTACAAAAAATAATGATGCACGTTAAACACCTGCTTGTCTTTCGAATTTCGCACCGGAACAACGTGAAGTGGTTTAGGAATCATTCAAATATCATATTGTGTACTAAGACCAATCAATTTTTGGTAAATTCATTTACCACGCACCTGAACTTCCAAACAACGTTTTGGACTGAAATGGAAGAGTGCCATTGTTCTTTATATCCTGGCTTATGGATCCTTCCTCTTTCTTGTTACTGTCACACCAACTATCCAACTGACCACGCGGAGCTCTGGCGCCCAACTCAACTAACTGCTCTCTTCGTTCGTCACAAATATTTCTATCGCGCATGCGCAAAGCAGTTAGTGTTCTCAAAGGATCATTTAATGTCTACATATAAATCTGCCATGTTATGTTCATGGAAAATATCAAAATTAACTTTATAACTATTCTTGATAAGTACTTTAAGGAAATTAAAAAGCGAAATGTAGAAAAGTACATTCATAGAGAATAAAATGTACAATAAATTTTAACAGAGATCCTATGTCATTCGTGTAATAAATTTGATATGGTAATATTTCACTGTTGTTCCAGTATAGAGAGTTTCGAGAATTGGTAATTAATGAGAAATTTGGCGCGTAATATGAATACATTTAAAGCGATATATTTGTTTAGATCATGTGCAGACTCCCATATTTACTATTATTTATCTTAGTAATAGAATTATTTAGTTGTTCAAACTTTTTCCATTTTCAAGCAAAATTAGTGAAAGATATTAAGTTTATCACATATCTCCAATGATAATGATGGTCTACAATTCATAAATACATAAATAAATATAAATAAGTATATCTTACGTTTTATGTTTTCTATTAGAGTGAACAATTACTTATTTAATGTGAAGAAATGGAATCCACAAGCAGTTTTACTTGCAATAATTTTTTTTATAATATTTGTAGCTATTTCTACTGCATAATTGTGTACTTCTTCATCATTATCTTTTATACATTCCAAAGTATTTAAAATAATTTTAGGTATTTTGATATTACAAATTTTGGCCATTTTTTGGAGACATGTATAATTCAAAATTGGAAAAATACCTGGGATAATTGGAATATTAATTCCAATGTTTCTACAATCATTCACAAATTTAATAAAAATACTTGCTTCAAAGACAATTTGTGTCATAATAAAATTTGCACCAGCATCAACCTTTAAATAAAATTAATGTTAACATATTCGTTTTATATATATATAAATAAATAATAAAGTGAAAGAAATTAATTACTTTTTCTTTCAAATAAATCAAATCCATTTCTTTAGACGATGATTCTGGATGCATTTCTGGATAACCAGCAACGCATATACAAAATATATTACCAAATTGATTCCGTATAAAACGTACCAAGTCAATTGCATGTGAAAATTCACTATTTGACTTTGTTGAATCTAAAATTTTTTTTTACAAAATCCAATTAATATGAAAACTTTCATTTCATAAATAGAGTCTTTTAAACATGAAACATTTTATAATAATTCTTAATTACCACCCCTTAACACAAAAATATTACGTATGCCATGTTCTAATGCTTCCTTTAATATAATTTTTACATCAGTGGAAGTTAAATCCTTAGCTATAAGATGAAGGAGCGTGTTATTTGGGAGTATATTAATTATATCTAAAGACAAATAATCTTTCATATCATTTTTATGCCATGTTAATGCATAAAAAAGTGGATGATACTTATTCATTTCTGTAAAAAAGCTAGTAACAAAAATTTTTATTTATAGAAACATAGATACACTAAGCATTATTAAATACATAACATACAAACCTTTGCAAAAGATCCTTACTTATTACAGGTATTACTTCGAAACTACAAAATATAGCATCTATGTTGATTATATCTTGTAGCTTTTTTCTTAAATCAATCATTTCGCGTTTAGTATCTATAGACCGAAAATGATCGGCAATATTATCACATTCGTCATCAATCCCTGAATCACGCACTTTATGTTTCGACACAAATTTTTTCATCTTTTTAGTATGTACATGTAGAAAGTACAGTTAGCAACTATATAATTTTTCGCCTCACTCAGGCCGTATAAGATCACTGATATCACATTACGCAATATATGAAATACATAATCAGTGTAATGTAATGGACCAATCTCCTGTAAGTAAAAAGTACTAAAACCTGTACTAAAGTATTACTAAAGTAATACTAAAGTACTTCTAAAGTAATATTAAATAAAAATTTAACATTATAGTTGCAAAATTATTAAAGTAAATTTCTCAAAATATCAGAATATATTGTAAAATATTAAAATTTTTTACGTTATATTATTTCAAATTTATTTCATAGATTATTATAACATCTTATTTAACACCTTTAACAAAATATATAAATTCTTAATGTCATTTATTGTTACTTCTTTTTGCTAAATACAACTTCCTACAAACTTCTGTTATTGGAATATCATACATAGAGGGTATACCACCTAGAACAGTTTCTTTTTTAGGACGTGAATGTTTATCTGTAATAGTAGTAATATCATTAATATCTGGAGTCATAGATAAGTTTATAGCTGGGTAAATAATAAATGCAAATGTAGCAAGGGCAGTTAAAGCCCAAATTGGTATTGCTACAGCCCAGTATTTAGAAGGCCAATATGTTAGTCCTAAATTATGTAAAATTTGATCTGGTATTAAGGCCCATACCAGGAATAAAAGGAATAGCATATTTGAACCTATGTATAGAGCATATCCATAAACAGATCTTGGTCCATATGGAGCTGGGGTATGTTCCATTTTATATATGTTATGCTATGGAAATAATTTTAACAATGAATATTTACTTAATAATAATTGTAAGTTGGTACAGGTGGACCAAGAAGTTGCATAGTTTCTGTTACTAAAATTAAACTATCAAAAAATGATGTTAATGCCACTCTAACTTTTCGTGCTTCAGTTCCACAAATTAATCTACAAAAAGTGTTATAGATTAGTACAATGAAATATGCATATATTTAAGCTTATGCTATTATAATACATATAGGAAAACTTACATTTGCAATAAATTATTATCTAGTGTCAATTTCTTTGTAATACTACCTCTTGAGGGCTCTTTATCAACTATTAGTACTTGATAAGCAATTTCTGCTTCCCTTTTTGATGGGAAAGGTATTGATAAATTTCTGTACAAAATTAAGGTTATTTTTGTAATTACGTGCAATGTTTTACAAATTACATGCGATGTTGTAAAATTACTTATTTTAAAGGATACACACTGAAAGTACTCATTACAGCAATAGCGGTAATTATTATTTAATTCGCGTATGTTTCCTATAGTATAAATTCCTTTATATTTAATTTTTTTACATATGATACTTAGTCATTAATTTTATAACTCGTTCTATAATAATTTAATAATTTAATTACTTTGTGCAAAATGAGATTATAATTCTCAAATTTGTTATGCGATACATATTCAAAGTTATGTAACGTATTTTATATGTATGTATATACAAACCTAGTAATATATAGTAATTTTTCTTGAATCGCATGGCGTTATACTCTGTGTTCGGTCATTATACGCGACAGTTTACAACACAAATAGTAGCAAAGCTTAATACAAATTGGTGAATCAGTATAATTTGGTACACTTTAACGTAATGGGCCGAAGAAAAAGTAAACGGAAGCCACCAAGTAAAAAGAAAGCTATTCAACCGCTAGATACACAATTTAATTGTCCGTTTTGCAATCATGAAAAATCATGCGAGGTTAAGATGTACGCATAATTCATTTATCGCCAATTCTTATACTACTTAATTTTCAATTTTATTGCTTTCTCTTTTTATTTGCAGGGATAAGTCGAGGAACACAGCTAGAATTACTTGCAGAGTCTGCTTAGAAGACTTTCAAACCACGATCAATTTACTTTCAGAACCTTTAGATGTGTATAATGATTGGATTGATGCATGTGAAAGTGCAAACTAAATTTTATTATCTTTGTATCAGGTCAATGCTAATAGTATTATTTATTTCTTCTAAATGTAAATTGTCAGCACTTTAGTATAAATGGATATCACATCATGTGCAATGCATAAGCAACAACTTAGTGCTATACATATATTCTATGAATCAATGAAAAGACATTTAGTTTCATAAATTTAATATTTCATTAGTTTAAAGTAACAAAATTTGATATACATATCCCATATGTAGTGTATTCAATATTATATTGTATTATTTTTAATCATACATGATATTTGTATAATCATATTTATATATATGAGCTTGTCGTACTTACTAAGTAAGGATATGAATGTTTACATTAAAAATAACAAAAATATTATATGACTGCTATAACCTACGGATATTTATATGAAAAGAAGACATAATATTTTTACTGTATGTTCATATTATAAAAATTAAGAAGTTGTAAGATAATGACAATATGAATAAAATAGTCTTTGCTATAACTTTTTATGAGTATTAATGAGTTTAAACTAAATCATTCATTAAATTTAAATATACTGAAATATACTCAAGTGTATTTGATTTAAATATACTGTCATTAAAGTTACTGAATAGAATTTCTTATAAGCATGAAAATCTGAATAATAAAAAAAATACAAGGCTAATCACATTAATGTTTTTATGCAGTTAGATGAATATTTTTTTGGTGACAATTATTCGAAGTATAAAGATTATTGTTTATTAAAAAGATTAGTGAAATGTAAGAGAATGAGGAAAAAACTAAACATGAAATAAAGTTGCGATGTCGTTCCCTCGCAAATATATAGCGGATGTGTCTCATAGCGCAGTCAAGATGGCGTTCCACCGAGTGGAATATACTTGTTAGAAAAAGTGTGTGAAAAAAAAATGCCGCGGAAAGCTTGAGAGCGACGCGTGCGAGCTTAAGTGAAGTTTCGGTCGCAGAGTGAATCCTCGTGGCTTCACTATGCATTCTAGATGAAAATAACTCAAATGACGGGGTTGAAACAATGCGTACATTAACCCAAGTGACAAGGCTTGTTCGCTGATCTTCGGACATTGCGGAGAACCGTAATCGTCGAGCGGCGAACAACGACGCTATGGCGTCCATCGGACGTGTGTATGTGTGTGTCATTATTTTTAATCCGCAATTAACAGCTAATTAAGCAGTCGTAACTGCGGATCACAAGTAGAATTCGATGCGTGTGAGATTCGTGTTGACGCCGGTTGCTAAACGACGCGACTTCCTAGTATTAATCGTCCGAACCGGATCGGTTCAACCAAAAACAAACATTCTGGGCTGCTTTCATTTTCCCTGTTTGACAGCTCCTAATCCAAATTACGTGGAACATTATGAATATCTTATTTCTATTTCCTCAATTACGTTGTCACAGACTAAATTGTGCTTCCGCTATGATCTTCTCATTAAAGAGTATCGTCCAAATCGCTGCTGTTAGAGTTTATACGTAAGCTCGAGAATGTGACTAAACTGATTTTTTCAACAAGTGTGTTTAATTCTAAGTGTTTATAATACAATGTGTGGTTTATATAGCGTTTTGAAACATTTTGTTTTTAAGAGTTTATAAGGGAATTTTAATAATATGTAACACATGCAATCTTCCATGTAAACATTTCTCTAAATGTAAAATTATAACTATCAATTTCTGTCCTAATGTTTAGATATTTTAATCTTAATATTAATTGTATGTGTTTATTTGTGTCGCTTTGTATACAACAAAGTGAATATTGTTTTATATATTTTACTTTTGTATGAAATACAACTGTATTACTGCATAGCTGTATTATTTGAAACACAATTGTATGTGATATAGCAATGTATTCCATAAATACGCAATGAACTATCATTTACTTTTAATTATTATATATTGTGTTTTAGTATTGAGAATTTAATAAATTGTCAAATCTAATTTATATTAAACGCATATGAAGTGCAATATTTTTGTTTTGTGTCGTATACTTTGTGTTTCTAATGTTAGTCTTTAGTTCTTCTTACTTACATGTTAATTTGTGTAAATTTAGTTAGGACTGCTTTTATTGTTTTTTATAAGTGATTTATAAATGTAACAGATCATTATCGTTTTATGAAAATTAACTTATGAAGGAATACATTTCTTATTGCAGGCATAAAAGAAAATAAAATTATGGATAAATAATGTAAGTGATATGACAACTTATTTGGTAGTGTGATGCAGGAAAGAAAGTGACAAGACATTCCATGATTTCACATAAAATTTTAGTAAAATATATTGTGACTTAATGGACTTTACACATCATGTCAAATAGTTTGGACAGTTTTTTAACACGTATTGGGGATGTCACTATAGAACGCGTGACTCCTCGCCCAGGCCCTAAGCCTAATGAAACGATAATGTCGAATGAAACTGTAACAAACACAAACATGAATAATATAGAGCCTCAAACAGGAAATGATGAAAGTTCAGAGGAATCTAGCGGTGAAACATCTGATGGAGAACATGACAAGAAAAATGATACATTGCAATCAGAAGAAATAGAAGAAATACGTTCAGAAGGATCAGGGGACGACATGGATTTAGATGAGACAATTGATTCACAAATTGGTGTACGAGCAGAATCAGAAAGGCAACATCATTCTCAAGCTGAAGAGGATGATGAAGAACCAGTTAATATATTGGATACTTTGCCATTAGAAGGTTTGTATAATATTATGGATTTTAAACTTGTAATTTTTTTGAATTCTAATACTATAGTATTAATAATCCTTAAATTCTTTAAAAGGAGCTCCAATAGAGGGTCAGGAAGTGTCTGAAGCAGACTTACTTGGAAAACCAATTTCAAAAGATACAGATGATGAAGGAAGCATAGGACATGAAAATGACAAACATGAAGGTCATGCCATGGAGGAGGAAGGAACAGAGAGTAATAAAAGGCATGCTGATTCAGAACATTCTGATACAGCTAAAAAGAAGCAGAAAAAAGATGATGGAACTGAAGGATCTGCGTCAGAATGTGAAACAAAAGCAGAAAAGAAATTAGCAAACATGAGAAGAAATATTCGAGAAGTTATGGATGAAACTCAACTTGATGAAGCTACTTTGTCAGCTCAGCGACAAGAGATGGAACGTCTTCGAAGGGTACAAGAACAACAAAGACTAATTCGTGAAGTTCAACGACATATGGCAATAACTAGACAAACTATGAAAGCAAAAACAAGAGTAATTAGTCTTTTACAAGGAAAACAAAATCAAGCAGGTACTACTATTTCACAATCATCTCCATCTGGACCAGTTCGTTTGCCAAACACAGTGTTCTTTAAAGTAAGTTCTGGATCTGGCACTGGATCTCAGACTACTTCTGGTATACAAACAAATCAAATACAAAAAAGATCAGTAGAAAGCTCCCGATGGCAAAAAGGTAGAGGTATTTACCAAGGAGCACAAACATCAATTTCGCGAATTGCAAATCGACCTAGTGGTCCCAATATGTTACAACAAAGAATTCGAATGATGACTCCTTCTGTTAGCATATCTCCTGTAGTTCCTAAAAAGGAACCTATGGATAGATCTGAATATTACTCAGATTCTGAAATCTCAGATATAGAAGCTGAAGAAACTTTACGTGAGAAACAAATACATGCTGCTAAAAAGATATCAACTGGGCCAAAGTCTCAAAAAACAGCTAAAGGCAAAGATGTGGTTACGATATCTAGCTCTAGCGAAAGTTCAGATGATGATTGTATAGTTTTAAGTGACCCAAGTGGTGAAGAAGAAACAGACAACGAAGATGATCCATCCAATTCTGGCATGCATACTAATGATAGATATAACATTCCAGATGAACATGGTAGAGTGTTAATAAATGTCGGTCATCCTGAAACAGAACCTAATGTATTTTTAGCTCCACAAGTAGCTCGTATTATTAAACCTCATCAGATTGGTGGTATTCGTTTCCTTTATGATAATATTGTTGAAAGTATTGAAAGATTCAAAACTAGTTCTGGTTTTGGTTGTATCCTTGCTCACAGTATGGGTTTAGGAAAAACACTTCAAGTTGCTAGTTTTTGCGATATTTTTTTTCGTTGTACTACTTCTAAAACAGTCCTGTGTATTATGCCCATTAATACACTACAAAATTGGTTAGCAGAATTTAATATGTGGTTACCATATGAGGATCCTAATGCTCCGGAAAAGTATAGTAAAAGTTCTGGTATTAAATCAGAATCTGTTATTGAGCTTAAACAAGAAGTTAAAGATGAAAGTGGGAATCAGAGTGACATGTCAAATATGTCGAGTATGTCAAATATTTCAAGGCCTATTAGCACAGAATCAGCTCATCGTTTTGGACAAGAAAATACGTCCCAACCTATGAATATTGTGCCAGAAAATCCGTATATTCATCCAGGATATGAAACTCACAATATGATGCCAGGTTATGTACAAGATAATATGTTGAATAAAAATATATCAAATTCGCAAGTACACATAAATGAAAATTATCACGGAGATATTTCACAAAATGCATTATATAATACAAATCCTAATCCAATGTCTACCTTTGAATCAATAAAATCAGAAGTAAATTGTCATGGTCAACAAAGGTCAAACATGTCAGATACAAAATTTGGCATGGAAAATCAGAATTCTAATAATATATATTCTGGTTTAGAGAATCGGCCACAAGCTCCTATATATCCAGGTATTGAAACTCGAAATCCTACAAGTTTGTATCATGGTGTAGAAAGTCATCACTCTGGGTCCATATATTCTAATTTTGACAATTCTACTAATACTTTTTCTAATTATATAAACCGATCAACTCAAGAATCAGATCAAGAATCAAGAAAAGATTGTTTTAAAAATACTTTATCTTCTATGAATGCAGAAGTTAATGTAAAGAAAGAGCCAGAAGAAATAGTTAAAAAGGAGGAAAGTACTTGTACAACAAAAGAAGAAATATCAAATGAAGAGAAAAAGGAAATTGAGAAAGTTAAAACTCCATTTAGTGTAGATTCGCCTATTGGTATGGAAATGAGACCGCGGCATTTTCGTTTACATATTTTAAATGATTCTCATAAAACTATGACAGCAAGAGCCAAGGTAATTCAAGATTGGCAAGTAGGAGGCGGTGTTTTGTTGATCGGATATGAACTATACAGACAATTGTCTTTAAAAAAGCCAAACAAAGCAAAAAGGAAACGTGGACAACCTTTCAAAGATACTGTTGATGTCGAGGAAGAAGACAAGAATAAAGGATTATTAGATGAAATGCATACAGCTTTAGTTAATCCAGGGCCTGATTTAGTCATATGTGATGAGGGTCATAGAATAAAAAATTCCCATGCTAGCATTAGTATGGCTTTAAAACAAATGCGCACAAAACGTAGAATTGTATTAACTGGTTATCCATTACAAAATAATCTTTTGGAATATTGGTGTATGGTTGATTTTGTAAGACCTAATTATTTGGGAACTAAAAGTGAATTTTGTAATATGTTTGAAAGACCAATTCAGAATGGACAATGTATTGATTCAACACCACAAGACATACGTTTAATGAGATACCGTGCGCATGTGTTACATGCTTTGTTAGAAGGTTTCGTACAAAGAAGATCTCATTCTGTATTGCAAGTTTCCTTACCACGTAAAGAAGAATACATCCTTCTTGTTCGGATGACATCACATCAACGTAAACTATATGATACCTTTATGAATCAAGTAGTTAAAACACGTGCTGTACCTAATCCGTTGAAAGCTTTTGCTGTATGCTGTAAAATTTGGAATCATCCTGATATCCTATATCACTTTCTACGTAAACGACAGGCTAATGAAGAAGATGATTTAGATTTA
Organism: Bombus terrestris; assembly: GCF_910591885.1. Classification (NCBI taxonomy): domain Eukaryota; kingdom Metazoa; phylum Arthropoda; class Insecta; order Hymenoptera; family Apidae; genus Bombus; species Bombus terrestris. Next base: position 5,738,666 of record NC_063280.1, on the reverse strand, counting down.
GAGGAAACAATTGGTGAAAAATCTACTCCAGGAGGTAAACGTTCTAAAGCACGCCAACCAAAAGGGGAATCCAAGAAAGGAAAGAAAACAAATACAACTATAAAAAATAAACCAGCAGCTAGTGTTCAACCTAATTCCTCTTCATCATCTAATACTGATAACGTAGAAAATGATAATTCACATACTACTCCAAAACAAAATAATTATTCTAATTATCCTCCTATGCCAATGAATAATTCAGGATATTCAAATTCTATATCTCAAAATTCTTATCCTCATGGTTATCAGAATTATAGATCAAATGATCAAAATACATATTATAGAAATGAAAATAGTCATGGAGAATACAATGAATTTTACAATAATCAAGGATCACAAAGATATGGAAATCAATCATTTCAAACATATTCACAAACTCCAGGATATAATGCACCACAAAATTATCCTAATCAATCACAAAATTATATACCAAACAGTGAGCAGTCTACAAATAATCATTCTCAAAGGTATTCAACTGCTACTTCCAATTCAGAATTTCGTTCAGATCAAAATCAAGGGAATAATTATGAAGTATCTGGGATGTTTCCACGTCAATCTTATCCTTATCAAGATCATGGACGTAATTATGGATCAACTATAAATCAAGGATCTAATAATTATTCTCAAGTTCCAAATCAGTCTTCTTTTCAATCGCAAATGCCAAACCAATCTGCGAATATGCCATTACCTGATTATTCTTCATATACACCAAATCAGACTCAAAATTATAATCCTGCAGCAGGGCAAACAAATACCATATATTCACGAAATGAAGGTCAACCATTACAAAATTCTACATTAGGATATGACACAAATCAACAAAGTCAAAATTCATCATCTCAAACACCAACTGCTGCATATCTTGCAAATCAACAAGGACAGAATACAACATCTGGTCAAAATCGTGGCTTTTCACCCAATCAACAAAATCAAAATCTTCCTTTGCAAAGTTCTTCTCATACTTATGGTGGCTCACAATCACAAAATATTCCAATATCAAATCAACCCCACAATTATCCTACTCAAGTAAATCCAAACCCTTCACCACAAACATCACTCAATTTTAGTCAACAATCTCCAAACACTATGCCACAGAATCAACCTCATCCATATATGACAAATTCATCAAATCAAACGTCAATTCCACAAAATCAAATGCGTGGATATTCTACAGCAGCTCAAAATCAGATGAATGTACCACAAAATTCATCTTCATATCCCACTGGCCAATCAGCTTCAAATCCTACTCAAACACATGGATATGCTCAAGATCAGCAGGGGTCAGTTTCTAATGCACAAGGTACTATGCATGGATATTCACATCTTGTATCTCCATCAACACCACAAAATCAATCTTATCCACCTAATATGCAAAGCCAAACGGGAACTCCATCAAATGCAAATCATGCCTATGGGTCTAATCATCAAGGTCCAACATCAATACCATCAACTCCAACTCATAGGTACAGTTCTTCTCAACAAGGACAGATATCACAATCTCAGAATCAAGCTCTTCCATATTCTCAAAATCAGCAAACACAGAGTTCTATAAATCAAAGTGATCAATTGTATTCCAGACCAGATAATCAACAACAAACTCAAACTTATACACCAACAGCCAACACATCCCATGAATTTTCAACAGATCGTCAAAGTGGTAGTTCCTCTACCAATCCTACAAATAATTATTCAATAAATCAAACGTCATCCCAGAATACTGTTGTACCAAATTATTCAACAGATGGAGCACATTCAAATCAAGTAAGTCAAATGAAGAGTTCAGAGGATCCTTATTGGCAAAGAAATTATTCTCAACCATTTCAATCTGATCAATGTAATGATCCGTATTATCGGGATGTAAATCCTAACGTGAATCGATATCAAAGTAATTACTTTCCATCACAAAATTATCAAAATCAGTCTTATGATTATAGTAATAATCATAATTCAGATATTAATACGCGCTCAGAGGATTCGAAGCCCCAGCAAACCACTACTCACATTCAAAGCTCAGGATCTTCAGAGAAGAACAAAAATAATAAAGAAATGACATCAAGTGTTGGTGTGCAAAGTCAACCAATTCATCAAAATAGTTCAAGTTCTACAAGTTCAGGTTATGGTTCTGAATCAAATTGTCAGACTTCAGTATCTAGATCTGTACAAAATCTTAATTCATTGCACAGTCCTCGTCTAAATCAAAATGATTTAGTGAAAGAAGATGAAAAAGAAAAAGAAGATTTATTAGATAAAGATAAAGAAGAGAAGTCAGATGATGAAATTCTTACAAAAGATGAAGAAAAAGATTGTAAAAGTTCTCCAGGAGGAAAAGAAGACCCTGGTATTCCATATGATTGGGTAAATATAAAAAGCATAAAAATAACGCTTATTAAATTATAACTAATTAAACTTTGTATTTGCAGGCAACAGAATTAATGAAGGGCTATGTGCCAGGATTAATGGATGCTTCTGCAAAAATGACAATTTTCTTTTGTATTTTGGAAGAAGCAATTAAACTTGGTGACCGCGTTTTAGCATTTTCTCAATCGTTATTTACATTGAATCTCATTGAAGATTTTTTAGCTAGAAATAGTTTGAAGTATCCTGATGGGCAAACAGATGCTTGGATCAAAAATGTAAATTATTATCGTCTCGATGGCAGTACTAGCGCCTTGGAAAGAGAAAAACTTATTAATGAATTTAATAATAATCCAAAAATTCATCTTTTTCTTGTTTCAACGCGTGCTGGTTCTCTTGGTATTAATCTTGTTGGCGCTAACCGTGCCATTGTATTCGATGCTTCTTGGAATCCTTGTCATGATACACAGGCTGTTTGTAGAGTGTATAGATATGGACAACAGAAACCTTGTTTTGTTTACCGTTTGGTCACTGACAATTGTTTAGAAAGAAAAATATATGACAGACAAATTAGTAAGCAAGGAATGGCAGATCGTGTGGTTGATCAATGCAATCCAGATGCTCATCTTTCATTAAAAGAAGCAACTACATTGTCTTGGGATTGGGAAGAAGATAGTCAAGTACAAGATTTCTCTCAAACGAAAGATAGTTATTCTGATGAAGTGATGCATCGTGTATTAGAACGTCATTCTTCTTTATTAACGAAACAGCCTTTCCACCATGAAAGTCTTTTAGTTGATAGAAAAGATAAGAAACTTAGTCAAGCAGAAAAGCGACTAGCTCGTCGTGGTTACGAACTTGAAAAAATGGCAGCCAACTGTTCCAGGCCCAGTTATAATTATGTTCCTGGAAATACTGCAACACGGGGTACGATTGATTCTAAAATTCAAATGTGTAAAATATGCATATTTACATCGGTTATATATTTCTTATACTAAGTTATTGCAGCAGGTGGATTACAAATTCGAGCAATTCGAGGTGGTGATAGTAGTACTACTTCTAAACCAGTTGCCTCAGTTAGACCAATGCAGCAACGTGGTGCTGAAGGTATAGGTTCGCGTAGTGTAACAGGAAGTCGATGGATACCAGCGGAAGTATGGCAAAGACAGGGAATGAGTGCACAAGAAATGACATTACCTTTAGATGTTGTTATTCCCACAAATTCACCCGATAAAGGAAGTATTGTATTGAAAGCTGGTCAACGAGTAATGGTACTGAAAAGTCCCAAAGGCATTTATATGCAATTAGAATCTGGTAAAATTATTGCTATTCGGACGGCTCTTAAATTAAATCAACAAAAGCGAGAAGAAGAACCTAAGAAAGGTATATTAATAATTAAATGATTTCATTAAAATAGTTGTTCTGTTCTTTTTAATTGTTTAAATTTATATTATTTATATTGAAATATTTATAGGTGTATCGTCAATGGCACAAAGGAATTCAAAACCAGAAGTCGGATTTCCATTAAGAAATAACTCAGCTATTTCTATCATACCGAAATCTTCTTCAAGTAATCAAGCAAGTGGTCGTTCGATTAATAAACCAGGAAACGGGCCTAATTATAGGCCATTTGCTGACAAGGAAACTTTAAAGAGACCAAAACCTGTCGTTACTGCAACTGCCAAACCTTATTTGAGTCAAGTTAATTTAACCAATCAAGTTTCTTTATCAAGGTTACCAAAAATAAAGCAGGAACCGGTAGATCATTCCACACTAGGTGAAAATTCAAACTCCTCAGATGGACAAGTTAGAACTGAACAAAGAGTGGAAGAAGTCAGATTAGAGGATGTGGTTGCGGAAGTAAGTTCGAATACAGATTACAATCCTAATCATAATCGTGCAACCAGTTCAGATACCGATATTGCTTTACAAAAGTCATCTGAAGAAAATAGTCAAGTATATACTTCAGATTCTGTAACTGCACAAAGCGTTCAAACACAGCACGATCAAACGGAAACGGAATTGACATCAAAAATTGATAAACAGTGTTCTCCTTCAATTGAAAAGGAGATCATAAAAACAACAGATACATTAACAAATTACGGGCATGCTTTTCAAACTCAACAAGAAAAAAGAGATGCGTCCAATGATGAAATTATAATTGAAGATCCATCGCCGATACCACCTCAAATACAGTCGCAAGTACCATCACAAATGCAATCTCAAATGCCATTACAAGTATCTCCGCAAGTACAGTCACAAGTATTACCTCAGATACCACCACAGTTACCAACACAAATACAACCCCAAGTACCTTCCCAGTTATCATCGCAAGGACCATCACAAATACCTCAAGCATCACCGCAAGTTGCACCACAAGTTGCGACGCAAGTTGCAACACAACCAACATCATCTGGCTCATTACCACCATTGTTAACGCAACAATCAACATCATCGACTATGCAAGTACCATCAGCGACACCTACATTACGAGCTACGGAAGTTCCTAAAGGTATAACAGATTCAACTATTGGTTCTTCTGCTACATCCATATGTACTGGAACAAATACTATAACATCTCCAAAAACAGCGGAACCAAGTATGCGTGAAACTTGTATACAAAGTGAACCCCTTAATGTTCCACAAGGTTATCCTTATGCTCAGTATCCACGATATTACGATTATAATGATCCTCGATCACGATCGTTGTCCACTCCTTATGGTACATATTTCCCTGGTGTTCCACCTCATGCAGCAAATCCTAGATTACCAATGGATACCTCTAAGAGTCAACCAGATGTAGGAAAACCTATAGAAGAGAGGGCAATGATGAATGTGCCTCCTGCATATTCGCAAGTATCTAATACTACTGCCAAAACATCAGCAAACACTATAGAAACGAAAGGTGCAGAAGCGATGGTAACTACAACGGTGGCTACTACTCCTACTAGAGATGAAACGCACATACCCACTGCGTTTAGTCATCCTACGAGTAGTCGTTATCCTGGACCTTATCCACCGGGACCGTATGATCCATATTCACAGCATTATCCTCCAGCGCCCGGTTCATCAGCAACTTATCCACCAGGTGGTAAGTTGAAATTTTGCTATTTTCGCGTATATTTATTTATGAAAGGAATATATGTTGAAACTAAATTTTTAAAGTAGCTGCTCCTGGATATCCAGCATACGGTGGCCCGAGTTACAACACGGAATATGCTCGTATGTATACAGCGTTTCATGGTCCTCCTCCACCAGCAGATCCTTATATACACAGAGGTTATGCACCCCCTTCTTCACATCCACCTAATTATTATCCTCCATTTCCTCATCCACCACCGCCTTATCCGAATTATTCATTTTTGTCACCATATCCAAATCCCAATATGCCCAGCGAGCCACAGCCACCTGCTCAGTAGGACACTTAAGTGGTATTATGATAAATGATTAGTTTAATAATTTCATAAAATGTCGCATATTGCGAAAGTTCAAAGGCTGTCGCGATTCAGAAGCTTAATAGACTGAAGCTGTAAAACGCATTGATGTAAATATTTAGTCACAAGTATTGTATTAAGATAATAAATTTACGCAGCTACTTTTTTAAAAGTGCTGTGTTTATGTCGAGGGAGATGAGATAATCTCAATTAACTTTGAACTGTGCAATTTGTTGAAATGTTCAAAATATTTAGCCTTGACTGTCATGCCGTTTTACGATGCGTCTATTCGACTAAGTAATATCTGGTTATAAGTACAAATAATTTCTCAATTTGATATTCCATAATCTCAAGGAACTGTCTATGTTTTTTCTAGCATATTGACATATATCATTATTATGATTTTATGAATTTATTGAGAATTTATTAAGAAATAAGGAAATATTTTCAACATAGGTAGCATCCTTATTATCTATTTTTTATTTTGAATGAAATGCTAGGAATATTGAATGAGAAATAATTTTGTACATTCTAAACGAGTAATATAAAGAAGAAAGGAATGCTGTACACTATCATTTAGCTTTGTGCATAAATGCTACATTAATCACACTTTTATATTCCGCACTGAAAAACGCAAGGAATTCATTTTGATTAAATGCAATACTCAGAAAAGTATAAATTGTAAGAGTAAACTCACATTCATAAAACTTATATGCCAGCATTCCATCTTCCATTTTATATGTTTTAGTTTTTCGTTTTAGTTAATTTATGGAGAGTGATGGATATTTACATATTATTTATAAAATGATATTATTTAAAAACCTATTTAAAAACTTATTAATATTTTTTTGATAGTAATATATTTATATGTATAATCTTAGAATTTAATACTTTTAATATTTTGACGAAACTATTATATACATCATACATAATAATGATATTTTTTATTATATATTATTACATTATTCATCACTTCTCCCTAAAAATATATTATAGGCTGCGCATCGTTATTTCGGTTTCCGTCATTTCAATAATTAATCTCTAAACGATAAAATTAGGCTTCATTTATACCACATGCTCTGAATCTATGTATCACCTCTGACTTTTTACATACATTATACGTACAGTATTCACTTGGAACATTTAGCAGCCAGTATACAGTTTACAGCGTCCTTAGCAAGTTGTATATGACTATGTATTACTATTAAACGTTACAATTTCTGAAATAGATAATCTCATAGTAGAATGTAGGATTGTTGTTAACTAGAATGTCTTACAGTTCATGACTGTTTTGGAATATGAATAAAAGCAGAATAGGGAGAGCCATGATTCTCAGAAGCGACTTCTCAAGCTCGAAACTGTGATATTTTGTCATATTCTCGTGTAACATTTTTGCTTGTATATTTTTATTTAAAATCAAAGTTCAACTTTGATTCTTGCATAAAATTGGTAGAAACCAATAATGATCGCGGATGTCGGAATACTGAATTAAAATTGCGCATTTATGTTAACGTAAGTTAATTCGGAGTATGAACACGAGATTTTTAATCAATTTTCCAAAGGGGATATAAAGCCGTATGCATGTTTATCATGGTGCTCCCTCTAAATACTATAGGTGAATTATTATAGAAAATAAACATTCATGCTGAATACTATTAGTATGTATTTCTCATTGAATCTGTCACCTGATTGCTACGCGAGAAATACATTGGGATCTTACATGTTAGTACGTACGTGTTGTGGTTGTACGTTTTCTAGGTTTTAAGTGTACAGGATTGACATGACGCGAATATTAACGTGAGATGTATTTTTGCAAACAAGCGACAGAATCTATTGCAAATACATACGAGATTATATTTACGAAAGATGAAACAATTATTTTGTCTCTGTTATAGCTTCTTTGCCATTTACATACTTGTAAATACCCATTATTTACATTTCATACTTTATTTATTACTATACATTATCCATTATTATCGCTTTTTTGATGTCAGAGTATTGCTCTTATGTAAAATAAATTGTTTACACTGATCAAGATTGTTTTTGATTGTAGTATTGTTATGCAAAGAAATTGAGGCATATATATATATATATATTTTATATATATATATATATATATATAATTGTTTGTACGACGTTTCCCTTTGCGTCTCTGACCAACTGTTTGACTTGAAATTAACACATGCATGTAGATGCGTAGGATAAAAATCTTAATACATACTTATATGTCAAAAAGGTTAAGGTTGTAATTAAGGAATTAATTTACCCATAAAAGTTTTAATATCCTTGTGGTAACACGAACAAAACTTTCTTGATTACATACTTTTCTCTATGCATATTATGTGATTTAATGTGTCACACATAAGCGGGGTTTATTGAAAAGTTATAATTAATAATTCATTTTGTAGGAGAAAATCTCATATTTTTTTTTATAAATCATTTTCTCTGATTGTAATTTTTCTATAAACCATGCTACAGTGTATAAAGAAAATAAAATCGTTCGAAATTAAGAAAAATAATTTTTTTGTAACAAGTAAGTTAGTTTGATAACACTACACTAATTTAATAAAAAAAAAAAAAAAATAATAAACTTATATTTGCGTACGCGCGTCATATTGTGTATTTTTTATTTTTTTCATTCTATACAATGTTATTTGTTTTGAAATATATTCTTTATGAAAAAATATAAAAATATCGTTATAGATAAAAAATGTTTTTTATTTATATTGGCATTACATCTCATAAAAGTATAAAAAGGGATATTATGCAGTATTTAGAAATATATATTAATTATTTATAAATTATAAATATATGTATGTAGCTTGTTTGAGTTATAAATAATTTAAAATATTAGAAATATTAAAAAATTATACGTTACTTGATAATAAGTTAAAATTTAATTTTATATATTTTCTTCATTTTGAACATGCTATATAATTTTAAATTTCAATTTTACCGCCAACAGTACTGTATTATGTAAAACTAAGATCCGTGGTTATTTGAAGTAGGGGGCATCACTATCGCAATCGAGCATTTGGAAGTTGCTAAAGTGAAAAGAAACGTAAATGCAGTTTGTCTTCTGTAACTTGCAACATCTTTGTAGAAAAGCTACGCGTGATCTACGTAAGCGTAACTCAGTTTGTAAACAGATATTTCGGAGATTTACTATCACCGTTAGGTTAGCCGATTTCAGTAAGTGGGGTACAACAAAAAAGAATCGTAAACTGAAAATACAGATTACACAAGATATATTAGACCCAAAGATGGAAGAAATATTGTCTTCTCTTCGGAATCGTGTTAAGGAACAGGTAAGTTCCATATGGCTGATATATTGTTATTAAGTATTCTAGTCTACAAATTTGAAAAATTCGAAATTTTTTTTTCATTTTTTCAAATTTTAGACATTTACATACATTTACGTTTAGAGTTACAGCCATTTTTGTGACCATCTGTTCCGATCTGACCGGAACAAATGAACAATAGACGGTAGACGCTATCCCAGTAAACTTGTCTCAAAACTTTAAACGCGTTTTTCTCGAAACTACTTTTTTCGAGTTAGCGTGCACGATATCTCAAATTCTAATGAACCGATTTATTTGAAATTTGTTGTGAATGTTCTTTATAGATCCTCTATCGCCTCAACCACGCTCAGATCAAAATTTTTAATTTTACTATTTTAAAAAAATTTGGAATTGCCAAAAAATCACGTCAAAAAGAAAAATTTTTTTTCAAACGGCCGCCATTTTGTGAAAAAATATTTTTTTGACTTTTCCAAGGTTCATGCTATAGCCACAACTATACTAATTAAGAATCCGCTCGGCTTTTTTGATTCAGATGACCAGAAGGGTTGAAATCCTGCACGGCAGGACACCCATCTTTTTGGACCTCCCACTTTGCCAGCTCATAATTTTGTTAATTTTGAGTTTTTTTCGGTTAATTTTTTATGTAATCTTAAAATATCAATAGACAAATGATAAAAAAAATAGATATTAAAAATATTTTATGTTTCGTTTGTACAGAGCTTCAGAAACCGCCTGGAATTCATGCCTCTAGACTAGAATACCCTCTTAACAAAAAACTTAGTTATACATATAATAGATATATAATGGATATATAAATATATTTATATAATGGATATGTAATTTTCATTGTCGTAGAGCTTGCAATTGAAAAAAAAATATATTGTTAATTATGGCATTTTATTTAATGTTAATATTTTTCCATGTTATATGTTAGTATTATATCATTATTTTTTATGTTTAAAGGGTGACTATGTGCGAAAACTCAAGGCTGATGGTGCTTTAGAAATAGACATCAAAATGGCAATTGCTGAGCTTAAACATAGAAAAAAGTTGTTGGAAGATAAAGAAGTATCCCTTTCACATATAATATTTGATAGGGCAAGGATGGAAGATCTTTTAAAACGTAGATTTTTCTTTGACCAATCATTTGCTATTTATGGGGGAATTAGTGGACAATTTGATTTTGGCCCTATGGGTTGTGCATTTAAAGCAAATCTAATAAATACATGGAGAAACTTCTTTATATTAGAAGATCAAATGTTAGAAGTAGATTGTTCTATTTTAACACCAGAACCTGTACTCCAAGCATCTGGACATGTGGACAGGTTTACCGACTTAATGGTGAAAGACGTGAAAACTGGAGAATGTTTCAGATTGGATCATTTGATTAAATCACATTTAGAAAAAGTAATTGGTAATAAAAAAACTGATGAAAATGTAAGGAAAGAATGTGAAGATACTATTACTAAATTAGATGGAATGACTAAGGAAAGAATGATAGAAGTTATGGCCAAATACGATATAAAGTCCCCTACTACTGGGAGTAATTTAACAAAACCAATAGAATTTAATTTGATGTTTGGAACTCAAATTGGTCCTTCTGGGCTTATGAAAGGGTTTTTAAGACCAGAAACTGCACAAGGTATTTTTGTAAATTTTAAACGACTACTTAATTTTAATCAAGACAAGCTGCCATTTGCTGCAGCTCAAATTGGAAATGCATTCCGTAATGAAATTTCTCCTAGATCTGGTTTATTAAGAGTAAGAGAATTTACTATGGCAGAAATAGAATACTTTTATCATCCTTATGAGACAGAGCATCCTAAATTTGAAGATATTAAAGATTTAAGTGTACTGTTATATACTGAAATAGATCAAATGGAAGGAAAGAGTGCACAGTATATAACTTTAGGTGATGCTGTGTCACGTTTAATTATAGAGAATGAAATCTTAGCATATTTTATAGGTAGAATTTATTTATTTTTAATTAAAGTTGGAATTAATCCAAAAAAATTACGTTTCCGTCAACACATGGAAAATGAAATAGCTCATTATGCATGTGATTGTTGGGATGCAGAATGTTTAACTTCTTATGGTTGGATAGAATGTGTTGGTTGTGCAGATCGTGGTTGTTATGATCTCGTGCAACATGCACAATCTACTGGAGTAAAATTAGTAGCAGAAAGAAAATTGCCAGTACCACGAAGTAGGGAATTGCTCAGAGTAGTACCAAATAAAGTTATTATTGGAAGAACGTTCAAAAAAGAGAGTAAACTCGTGCTAGAGACTTTGGAAAAAGCATCTGAAAATAATATTCTTAATATGCAATCTGATTTTAATTTAAATGGAGGAAGTGAAATATCACTTCCAAATGGTACCAAAGTATACATTACAGAAAATATGGTCGAAATAGAAAAATATAGAAAGACTATATATGTAGAAGAAGTAATTCCATATGTAATTGAACCATCTTTTGGTATTGGTCGTATTATGTATGCAATTTTAGAACACAACTTTAGAATAAGAGAAGGAGATGAGAAACGAACTTATTTCAGTTTGCCACCAATCGTAGCTCCTTTAAAGTGTTCAGTGTTACCACTCAGTAGCAACAATGAATTTGTACCATTTGTAAAACAACTATGTATGTATTCTAACTTTTCAAAATTGATAAATTTTAGAAAAAATACTTACTTAAGCATTGTTTTCCACACACAGCTCGGAATCTCACTAAAGTAAACGTTTCGCATAAAGTCGACGATTCTTCTGGTAGTATCGGACGTAGATACGCACGGACAGATGAAATTGCAATACCATTTGGCATCACCATAGATTTTGATACTTTGAAAGTACCTCATACTGCTACACTTCGTGAAAGAGACAGCATGGGACAAGTTAGAATAAATGTGAGTAGGCATTTTATAATTTTTAAAATACAAATAGAAATACAAAGTCTACAAAAATTAAGTTATTGTTTGAATTACAGTTGGACGAGATTCCAGATGTAGTAAGAGATCTATCTGATGGTAAACTTACATGGTCTGAGGTCGAAAAAAAATATCCCAAATTCGAACAACAAGAAACAACAGAAACAAAGTAATATATATTAAAGGATTAGCCTATTTGCTATAATAGTAATTACTATTTTGCATTTATAATGCGCATATTACAGACGTTAACGTGTATGTTATTTTGCAAAAATAATTATATAAATGTCGTTAATGAAACAGAAATTTCGATTTTTGTGAATCTAATTAAGAATGTATGAATTTTAGTTAACAGCAATAAAAATCGATATTAAATTCAATACCCATTCTATCAAAATCGCATTTGAAACAAGCCATCATACACCTTATACTCTTTATCCATTTCTCTTTATCTAAACCATTAACATCTTGAAGTTGCATATTAACACGATAAACATCTGAAAAACAGAGATTGATAGACGCTGATATATATTAATTTATATTGTGTATATTAAGTAATTACCGCAATGACCAGATCGTATTTGACAGCACATAGCACAAAGTGTTTTAAATGTTCGAATTTCGCCGATATATTCAAAAACACGAAGTGATGGTAAGTAAATAAGGAGTCGTCTTAGTTGATCATCCAAATTCTGTCGATTGTGCCATAATTGCAGGGATAAGTATACTACATAATAGTAATAACGGTTATCTAACGTATAATAATTAAAAAATTATAGAAGCACGAAAAGTAATTCAAATACATAAGGTATAATTGATATCGATAATCGAAATATCACTTATCGATAAAGAGTTAGTACCACGAACTATTCGTAGACGGCGTACAATGATTCGCGCTTCAAATTTTAGTTGCGGTTTACGAATCGAAATAGCGATGATAAAAGTAATTTAGAACGATAAAAAAATACAAAATGCTTAATTATTTTAAGTATAAATAATTTCATTATTTCGATTACCTAGAGTATCCGAATACCATGTGCAAAGTGTTTTAATCGTGCAATCAAGATACCATGGCTGTCGAAATTTCAAATCGATACTCGTTGATAGTGCAAAAGTATGGATTCGAGTATGTTTTGTAAAAAATTTTTTATGGATATCATATCGTGGTATTCCTACTAAAAATACAAAAAATATATGTATTTATGTACGTCTAATTTTTGGTATGTTATTAATTATTATGAAATTCTGTCATACTAATAGCATATTGTACTTTCAGTACTGGTGCCCAAAAATGTGCTGCTCTCCAAGCGCTATCCGGTATTACGACTTTTTCAATATCATATTCATCTTCTGCTTTTTGTATAATTTCTTCTTCTGAACACAATAGCTGTAACCAATGCCAATTTGTTCCAAGTTTCCTACGATTGAATCTTAACGTAAGTACATGTTTTTTTAATGACACCATTAGTTATACGTAATATTATATTTACATGTTTCAACAAACGATTCGTAACTATTACAATAGACGACGTAGGCAATATGAGTAAATTATTTTTAACTGTTAGAGTGGTATCGTAACGATCAAAATAATAGTAGGGATTAAGTAGTGAATCTAATTACTTGGCCAAATTGACGAGTAGATCTCCCGTGGGTGTCGCTATGTACGCGTAGTTTACAGATAAAGTAGTGAGAAACTCCAAGCAGCCAATGGCGCGGAACCAGTCGCATATCTTGATTTCTTTGTCCGTATAAAATCTTGATTGTTCGTGATGACTAGGATCCACCGCGAGGCTTACCATTTTCTCAAACGCGTGCCAACAATATACGTGTCTCATTGTTTTACGGGAGTTGTATAATGCCAATAGTAGTCGTACACCTTCGTCTGGCGTTAACGACAAACCTTCCAGACAAATAGATTCTAGTCTAATCTGTTTACTACAATGTATGATATACATATAGACTAAGTTTTATTTTTGTCGTATTATACAATTTTGTGTACATGTTGTTTTGCAATAACACGACGCAATTGAAAAACGCAATTAAATTTAAAATTTATATGATTACCGTTTGTTGTAAAGTTCATGTTATTTCTACATATATGTAGTATATCGACTTACCAGAGGAGTCGTTCTAGACGAGTTATCAAATTCTTCCGGCCAATTCGATCAAACGTTTGTAGCCGAATCAATTCTGCCCAAACGCTCATAACCCTCTTGCTTTTTTGGCTATACAGAAGTCTATAACGTAGAAAACATATTTTTGAATCAGAGATATTCGATAATTCTATATACTATATTCTCTGTTTTATTATAATACTTTGCTTGAAGCGCGAGATAATTGAGTTTTTAGTAACATCGAATTGCAATAATAATTTACTATTATCAATGGTTTACTTTATAATTCATGAAACTTAGATTTTATTGTATATGAATAGTAGAAAAAGAAGTAATTTACTCTTTAAATCCAATCGCATCGATTATACAAATTAAATTCGCCGATCAAAGATTACATAAACGATATAATCGGTTTGATCAAGTCACTATAAGATTCTTACTTGGCCAATGTAACGAGCAAAGCGTGATTCACTTGTTTCTGGTAGAGATGTGAGTTTTTCATCGCGGTTGAATACAAATGCCAGTAGAAACGGCCCTGGGCATAATAACTTTTTAATTACCAGCCACCGCACGTTCTCACCGACCGACATTCGTAATTGAGTTCTAGCCGTTCGGGTTAATTGAGTTCTCGGCTTTTGAATTCGCCGGGTTTCCTCCGGTGATATACGTACCTCCCTCGAGGGCAAAGGCAAATTCAGCGCCGCCCTTGGAAACGCGGCCCTCTCGCAGTGCACCATCATTTCCCAGTGTCTGCGAGACTCGTTCGTGTATCGCGTTCTGTGAACCATATTGTCTAATTTTTTCATTTTCTCGTTCTTTGCGTGTCTTTATCGCGATGGAAATATTACCTGGAAAGTTGTTCAAGCAGTTCTTTGACCAGAGGATCTGATTCTTCTGGCATGCTGTAACATGCTGAGAGCGGCCTCCAGATCGATGCGGATGATTCTTTCGTATCGTAGCTATTTTACGATGAAAAATTAAAAATTATGAATCTGTAGCAAGTGTTGTAGCAACTTTTGAATATTAGTCATGCACGTTACATCGAATTGTCCTTCTGTTCATTGGAAAGTGAATTGGATTCGGCCGATGCATTGTAACAAGCCGATAAGTCGTTTTGACAAACAGAAATATTATCCCTGTCGAAATAAGAATTCGTGACACACTCTATTCATTACGATGCATTACGCATTTTGTTGTATTATTAGGATAATATTACTTCATACACGACTTCTCTCTGCTTCGAGAATCTATATTTGATTTGTCTGGTAGATCGCAACAGATCGAATGGTTTGCACAAATATGACTCGTTATATGGGTCTCCGATTTTTCTAATTCGCTGCAACGCAATACGTATCTTCGACATACTGCTGTAGTCAAAGACATTTTTCTGAAAATAAAAGAAAAGCTAAGAAATTTCGTATAAAAAAGGTTAAATTATTACATTTCCATGTCCAAATGACGCATAACGATTTGCAAATGTTTTATTTTAAGTATGAAACAAGTGAACGTATATTTTACATATTACGCAAATATAACAATTTTCCTTTTCAATGTCATTATCATCAGCGCTCTTTCCATCTGATAATAGCATTTGCTTCAATGATTAATCAAAGGGAAATTTTAAGAAATTTTAATAAACCATGGAAAAAAATACATTAACGTTGCTCTGTTGTTAATCGAATCTCACATAGATAGATACAATGAAGAAACGTACACATTTATTGATTTTTGGCAGAGATATAGAAACATGGAGGCGATGATAGCAGTCTTTTGTTCGTCATCGAAATTATATATCCATTCGATCGAGTATTGGGCAAAGCGTAATTTACTCTTTTACAAATCTGGAGGGCCACCCATATGTTTATAAGAAAGCTTAGAGCAAAAGACGGAAATAAATTTCTTGCCTCTTTGAGCACAAAGAATTTCTATTTCGGTGACCGTTGCTGGCGCATGCATTGTTTTAAGGTATTTTACGATACAGAGAAGGGCTATGGAATAGAGAAGGAGAGACAAGAAAGAAAAAGCGAGACATTTACAAGGACTGAACTCGAACCACGAGTTCGTGGGTGCGGTTCCAATTATCCACAGTGGCTCTCAGAAAGGAAAAAGGACCAGTGGAGCCCCTAGGCCGCAAAAAGGGTGGGGTCCTCTTACCGTTCCGTTTTCTTCCTCTTTCTTCATTCAACCCTCCCGGAGAACGTGTCGAATCGATTCTCCTCGACTCGTTTGCAAGCCGTCCGCCGAGTGACATACCGGATACGTGGTTGCCGTTCATTATCATTTTTTATTCCCACGGAGAATATTTCGTGTACTTTTGACCAATCTCGTTTCGAAGAACTTATCCATTTTATTAGGATGAAACAAAAGGTACATGATGACGAAAACGACAGGGGGATAAGATCGACGTCGTTCATAGCTCTTTCAACGCTTGAATCTGTGTTAAAACAACATCGTTCTATTTTTCTCTTCTTAACACATATTCACGTTCATCGTCATGTCGATGATGGTTCTGCTGGCTATCGTTCGGAAGGGTCCATTGGGAATTGTCTCGTTTCTTCTCTTTTTATCTGCTAGGCAGCTATTTCTTGCTCCAGGCTCATTCAACTGAAATCCATTGAGTTGCAACAACTTGCATCCTGTTTCTCGTTGGTACGAAACTATTTTCCGGTTACAACGATCCCGAAAATAGTTCGACCAAGAAGAAAATCTGTCTGTTTGCACCGTGGCAGGTCTGCGTTGTCGTTATTAGCGTTAAACGTGTTCGGTTAAAATCGAACGTGAGATTCCTGTTTTCGTTGACTTATAGGGTGCAGCTACCTGCGTAGGTGCACGAGGCATTCCCCGACGGTAGGCTATCCGTTTGAAAAAAATTACATCGGTCCCTTGACCGATTTTTGTCTTTCGCGGAATAGCTCGAGCACGTAACCCTGGAAATTGTGAATTATATGCGAAACAGAAATTCGAAATCGCGTGCTACGCCATTTAAATATTATCTAGTAAATTGGAGTTGACCAGTTTGAATGTAATCATCTTAATATCAATTTATTAGTATTTATCTACGTCTTTATCGATAAAGATATAAAAATGAATTACCTCTGCGATGAAACGAGGAACACTGTAAAATACAGGACAGGTATACAGGAGTACCGTGTAAATGGTATTTTCGTCCATATCTATGAACAACGTTATCAGCGAACGAACGTTTCATGTGTTGCAAGCTGATAAGTTTAATCGAAGCAAAACGACGCGCGACTCCAAACTTACGAATGAATAGTATCTATGCATCGGTAGTTAGCGTAACATCATGGCGCGATTGCGAGTAACGCGCTACGAACTCGATGTTTAATCCTTTCCAGGGGAGGGAACGGTGTGAAAAAAAAATCAATCGCGTTATCTGTTGCGCACGGCGGTTTGCAATTAAAAGTCTCTTCCTAGATGCAGCTTCATGAAAAGACGCATTAACTGTTCTCTTGGTTTACCGGGGCACCCTGTACGATAGTAAAGCGTACGATAACGACCAAGTAAATTGTATCGCGAACGTTTTACGCTTTCATTTGCATAAATATTCGTCGGTGTTCGCGATCTTATATGACTTTGAGAACTACGATGTCCGTTACCGACGTACGTAGCGTCCGTTCCAGCAGAATTTATTCGGTGCAACGCACTTTTGTTTTTTCCCTGCAAGAATCCCATATTGCGTCATCACGTTTGCGCCCCGAGACTTTGTGTAGGATTTTACGACTGGGCGAGGTGTTCTAAAGTTGCTCTATCCGGTTTTATCCCATGTAAAAAACTATTAAACATCTCAGCTCATTAAGTGCATTCGCTTGTAGAAGGTTATCAAATAAATTGCCGATAAGATGATGCAGGTAATTAATGACGGTATGCCCATTATAAATTGTAACGCTGATATAATTCTTAACGTTTCCGTGAATGTAACCGCCCGTCGTTTCCTCGTGATTCGAGGCATATTTCCGAACACACATACCTACGCGTCAAATCGCGTTACTTTCTATTCGCATTCGTCTCTGTTTCGCATTCGAATCTCCGAAGCGTTTCGGAGCGCACTGCTGCGTAAATGGCAAGTGCCTTTAGAGATTTTCGAATTAATCGAGAACCACGTTTACAAGATTCCTCGAACACTAACAGAAGTCTAAGTTACCGCATGGCCAAGTTCCGTGTCCTTAACGAGCGCTACACATTCTTGAAATTTTATCGTATGGTTGAAGATCTTGTCGACCATCTCGCGACAGCTTTTCGATCGTTCTCGTTTCTTTTTTCTTACCGTGAAACCGCGTGTTCCGTTCCAAGCAGGACTCGGGAGGGGTGCGGATTTATAGGCTTTAATTAAACGCTATTCATTAGGCTCGGTAGCCGAAAATGGCTCGAACGTCCCCGAAAAGCACCGATTAGGTAGCCAGAATCACATTAGACCACACAAGTAGATGCAACCTTTCGTCAGCTGGTCGATGATAATTTTATATGAATTTCTGCGGATGCGATTTTATCAAAAATCATTCCATCTTCTTAATATATCGCGTTGCGAACCTGTTCGATGTTGGCCAAGAAAAACCATCGTTAACCATCGTTATCTAATTTTAGGCCGGTGATTTTTTACTAAGACGCATTATCGTTTCGCTATTCCAGCTGGCTAAAAGGGGTTGCCTTTATAACTTCTCAAAAACCGAGCTCGATGAAGCGGTCTGATTAGGCGACTTGATTTATCTTCTTCGTCGAGCAGATATAGCTAGTGGCCTTCGTTTTCGGTCTCTTTCTTGGGCATGCAATCTCGTTAAAATTTATTCATGATTCGGTACTGCGAACGCATCCTTAGTAAGACCCCACCGGGGACTGGTCGGACTGGTCGCGATCCAAATATTCGTTGAGACGGCCTATTTTCCGCGTAATGTGATAGGGGCTTAATACCACTCTCGAACCGGTCGCGAGCTTTGATTTATCGATCGGCGGTATCGACTTTGTTATGCCCCGGCTAATCCCCCGAGTTCACGTTCCTCTGTGCGTCTGCGGCGGAGGGTTGTGCAGGCCTCTCTTATTGTCTCGCCGACACGACAGCGTCACTATGAATCTTAAACACGTTAATGATAAAATTAGGGTTATCAATAAGCAGCTGCACGAGAGAGAACAATCTCCTTAATGATATACCATGTGGACGCGAGAACGTCTGTACTAGGTCTTGGGTTTATTAAATAAGTAATTTTCGGTTGCGCGGTAGTCGGTCACGAACGTTTCGAAAAAGAATGACGAAACGACGCGCGAGGAACATCTACGAGGGAGCGAAGGAGGAACATCCACGAGGAAGGGAAGGAGGAACATCCACGAGGGAGGGAAGGAGGAACATGGTACCGTCTAAACAAGGTGGTTGGTGGTGATGCACGGTGTAACGGGGAGGGTCCGGAATTAATCGCGGTGAGTCGGGAAATTCGTTGTGGGATTTTTATTCGAGGGAGCTGTTCGCCTTTCAGACGGTTTCGTGTACTTCAGGAGTGATGCGCTGGCACCTTGTCAGACTTGTAGGCGTTTCGCCTGCCTCGCTTCATACCTTCAACTTGTACAATGGGGTACAACGACGTGGAGAAAGAGGAAGACCATGCTCGCCCACCTCCGAAACTAATAAGTATTGTCCATCAGGCGCATTGTTTCGATGCCCACGTAGGGCCAGCCAACACGTTCGAAACAAGTTACAGTTTAAAGTGGTTGGGTCGTTAGTTAGGCAGAGGGTGACCGCTCTCGCTTCGTTAGCATTGCCGTGTGCATTCGGGTCGTCCGCACCATACAGATATGTACCGGGATTTCGATGCCGTTTCAGGATATTTCCCCAGTACTTGGGGATTGTCAGGGAAACGAGTTTCTTTCCCAAACAGACAAGTTTCTCGAAACAGGATATATTCGATCATAGTTAGTCATATCGTTGGTCGTGTCCAACGGTTCGTTGTCCATTGGCGTCTATATTTACATAACACTCGTAAGCGCCACGTTAAGACCTCCGTTTAGATTTAACTACCACTTCGGGAAATCATATTAACCAAATACTGCAGTCGTTATGCGAGGATCCCGATGCGCTGGAAATAAATTACCGAGGCACCCTTGGAACCTGAATGCAGAGAATGGGACGTATGTAAGAGAGGAAACGGCCCTTCGTATCCGTTGCACGAAGACCCACCGCGCTTCGGAATTCTTTACGATTTCTATCCAATTCTTTCCTTTGTCGTACCTTCACTCGGGAATTCCATTCTCTCGCTCCTCGTCCGATTCTTAATTTTGTAGGGGGAAAGAGTAAGGGACAGCGAGGAAAATACAATACTTTATATTTTCTCTTAAAGAAGATTATCGATATACGCTCGTAATTGATCCGTGTATTCCCGTAAAATTTGAAAGTTCGAATTTAAGAGACGAAATCCGGAATTTAAAAGTAAAGCTGTAACTTGCCACTTTACCACTAAAAGTTACTTTCCAAATATCGTACGAAAGAATCATACGAGAAAAAAAATTAAGCGAAACTCGTTCGTTCAACATCTGTGTGAACGTTGACTCACGGAAAGTAAGCAGAAGGGATCGTGGATTAGCCCCTCGATGTCCAACATTGTTTTCGCGATAAATTCAACCATTGTACAAAGTTATCGCGTATAAATTTCGCTGCCGTGTTGCGAACTGGTGCCGCGGCATGCTGAAAAAAGAATAATATGGCATCGAAAGGGGGATAGAGTGTCCTCTCTCTCCCGCGTACGTGTACGAAATAAATTGGCCTTTATATTAGCATGAGTTGCGGCATAAATCCTGGTTCTCATTGTATCGGCCCCCGTGGGTGGACGACGCTGCACGTGGGCAAAATCCGCTTCCCCCAGCTTCGAAAGTGGCGCGCGAACGTGGGGGTGGAGAGAGAGGCCATCGATGGAGTGGGGTTCGTTCGTAAAGGCAAAAACTATCGCCAGGAAAAGTTTCTTCGATGAAACTCGTCAGGGTGAGACGCACGTGTCTCCACGGTCGATAAAATAAATCCGTTCGAAACGGAATCTGGGGATGCTGACTACGGTTCTTCGTCGCTCTGCACGCGGTCTATTTTATAGAGCTGCCTCGCGATAAAAGGCCCACGCTCGTATGGAAAATAAGAAATCGGTGTAGGATGGTAGGTAAAATGATCGTGGAATCCTGGCAGGTGCGTCTGTTATTACGATAGCTACCATTTAGATTTCACGCAGCCACCGTCATACCCTAACGCGTAAGCGGTGAGATAGTCGAGAAAGGAACCGCGCGTAATTTGTGATAAACGCTCGAGAACTCAACGGACCGTGGAAAGTATCTGTGTTTTCTGAAATTCCAGCCAATCTTTGTTTTTTATTTTATCGATTGTACACTTATTTAGTTGTATACACAGGTATATATAATATATAATATATAATCTATAATATTATATAATATATAATATAATATATAATATATAATAATTCTTGTATATACAGTATACGAGAATATGCAAGGATTGCTAACGCACGAAGATGCGAACTTGGTCCGAAGAATCACGATCGATGGTATTGTGGGTCGAGCTTATCGAACGAGGGAGTTCATTTGCGGTTACCGTGTATGAAATTATGCGTGGAAAATTGCGATTTAAAAGGTGGTCGCGTGAAGGTTGCTGAGTACGAAACGACGCGGTGCGGTGGCAAGATTCGCACAAATCGTTGACGCGGCGGCACCGGGGCCTCACACGGTGCTTCTCGCTCCGGATATATGCAACTGCAGTAGGCGGCGATGCAACGTGTCCACGCGTGTACGTCACACGACACATCGTGAGGATGTCGATTTATATCCAACGATGAATCGTGGGTCCCGGTACCTACGAACCCGGGCAAGGAGAAGGGCGATACACGCCACACGGCTAGAGGTGTTTCTTAGAATCTTGTTCTTGTTATTCCGAGCGTACAATGGGGCAGCATAGAATTCGTGGGATATTAAAGCTATGCCGGCGTTGATACGACGATTTATGAAAATCTCTCGTTACTGCTTTATAAATTGTGCTTATTACCGTGATTATTCTGGTATCGTGTGTATCTGAACGTTGTTCCTTGGAAGTTACGTCGATTGGATTTTTTACGGATGCATGCCTTCGAGATACGGCACGGGGAGACAGATAGAGAAAGAATAAGTTTCTAATCCTTCCGCGGGGTGATCGGTCGGACTTGGCGGCACGCTTACCACGACGTTTATCGTTCACCTTCTGGTTAATACAACAGGCTTAACTTAACGAATCAACAAGATTTACGAAACGTATGCGGCTTCGCGAAGCTGATCATATTTCTTCGTTCACGTGACTCGGCGCCGGTTCTGTGTAGAAGTAGCCGTTGTGTGCTTCTTGATAAATCGAGGCACGTGTAAGACTATAAATCTTTGTATACCGCATTAGTGCCGCTACTCCGTATTTGTCTCCATTCCTTTAGTATATTAATAAGTGATAATATATTAGACCGTTGTACAAAAAGAACAGTGTGTTTCATAACGCCGCGCCCAACATGGTCACGCTGACTCGTGTCCGTTGGTTAATTGTCCTACTCGATATTGCTTCCATTCGATTGGTACCTTGACTTGACGCGGTGATCGCTTAAATGGGTGTCTATGCTCTCACGGAGGAGGCAAAGACGATGAGCCACCGTAGGACGCGCAATCGCATTTACGACCAAGTAATTACGCATTTCCTCGTCACTCGCGGTCGTGTTGTGACTGTTTCTTCACCACGGACGATGTGAGCGATGACAAGGAGTCGCGGTCCCAGTGGGAGGTCTTAACAATGACCATCCGCCTCCGACTTGGCTACGCCGCTACCTGGAGAACTCGGCTCGTGGCTCGACTGTTGATGGCTTCTGATCGCCTTTGAGTATCAAACAAGCATCCTCTACAAAATTTCTCGTTTCGACTTTCAAGCCTTATTTAAATATTTCCTGTGACTTGTTTGATTCTCGCAGTAAATATTTTCTCCTTCGTGTTCTTAATGTTTGAGAAGATTTTAGGGGTTGCGATAAGAGTCGTGTTAACAATGGATTTGTGAATATTGTTCGTTCGATCGTGGTTCGCTTTCATCGCTGGACGAGCCGTCTATCCTCCGCGCGTTTCTCTTGGCGAGGTTGTTTTTCTTTTCAATTCATTGATCTACTCGAATTGAACTCTAAGCTGTCGGACGTGCTCGAACGAAATCCAAGTGAACTGCTAGCAGTCTGGTCGGTTCAGCGGCGAGCTCTCTTCTCGAGAAGCGAGACAGACCTCCTTACTGATCGTAGGTGGTCCTCTTCGTCGGACGCAACGATTTTAAATTAAAATTAAAGTCAAGCGATCTTATGGTTCTCCTGACCGACAACACCGCCACCCGCGTAACAATGTTAATGACTTTGGTGCTGAAATTGCGGGTCCTGTCGCTGTGAGCCGCCAAAATGCTTGTACGTTTTCATGGAAGTAGAGAACACCTCGAATATTCACCACGTTTACCACGAACAAACGTTCCCTCTTTTATGGAATGTCGGCTCGTTACTGCGAGGATAAGTATCAACGTTTCTCATACTCTATCGTCTTACTTAATTTTCCAAGTTTTCTTTAATGCAGTCCAACGATATCATCATCACTGTTTAATTACCTTGGAATACGACATATCAGTTTATAATCTCTCTTGTAATTACGAAATTTCGAAATTGGCAAATTTTTATACCTGCACGAAGAACTTGGAGACTGTTATGTTCATTTTTTACGACGTTTTATTATCTTAAGTATGAAACTCTCTTAAAAAGTATTATTGGACGATGCGAATGTTTCGGAGTTACTTCTCTGTACGATTAAATTTGACCGGTTTATTAAATATTTTCAGTCCATTTTCACTGTGTAATTGAGTCGAGGAAAAGACCAGAGGGAGGACCACGGAACGATCGTTTAACGAGAAACGCAAATCGTTGTTATGAGTTTAGAACATTTTAATGGTGTATCGCGTAACACGTTTTAACTAGAAATCCAGTCAGAGGTCCATTGTTGATTTTTGCTCATTGTTCGTGGTGCGCGAACGCGCAACTCCGACTACTTTATGAGAGGGCGTATATTCGTTCTCACCGGGCGGCAGATAATTGGCTTCGTGTTTTTCGGAGTGTTACGATGTTTATACGCATACCGCGCTCGTATCACTATTTCATAATTAGCAAGAAAGTTATTGTTCGTGCGGCATGGCGCGGGTCACGCTGAGAGACCGTGCGTGAAAAACGAGCGAGACCGCTTCGTTATTATTTCATTAATGTCATCCCAGTATCTTTGCGAGTGACGCGTATTGTCCGATCGTGACTGTTATATATTCGCATAATTTATCGCCTGTTCTCGTTTCCGGCTAGCCAAGAACGTTCACAGCCATTCCGCACGCCGACAGAACAATTTGTTCGATGCCCGATAAAAACGCCATGTCCCCGTTTCCGCTCTTTCTTGTCCTTCCTTTTTCGATCTTTAACTTAACGACGCTCCTTTGGAACGTAACATTCGCCGTTGAAATATTTCACCTAATAATCCTGGAAACTGCGATGCGCCACAGAACGCCCGGGTATAAGCGCAAACGCTTCCCGCAAGTTTCATTCTTTGCTTAAACTCGTTCCCTGTCACGTTCGTTTATCGATACCCTCTTTTTTCTCATTTATTTTATAAGTCATAAACACCTTCGATATGAGCATCGAATCTTTGTTTTATCGCGGACATCAAATCCTGACAGGGATAGCTGGTTGGTGTATCAGGCGGTTCGCGGGTCTCCTAATTGGCAATTAGTTTAATAACATTGATTAATCTTCGAGTTAAATTCGACTCCAACGAGAGTCAATCATGGTCCGGTAAAACTGAGTGCAAATTCAGAAAAGAACAGAGCAGAGTAAAGAAAGATCGGGGAGAAAAGAAAAGTAACAGGAAGAAAAAGAAGAAGGTCAGGAATAAAACGCGTCGTTTGATCGAAATATTTTCTTGCATTTCTTCTTGCGATCGTCGTACGTAGTTGTTTTCTGCAATCTTAGGATCTCAAATATGGTCGAGCGAGTGCAATTGACTATTAGAGACTGAATCGGTACTCGTTCATCCTTCTGCTTTCTTTTCTTTCCTTTTTTTTCTAATAAAAAAATATATGCTAATTTGTTTAACGTACAGGTGCGCGTTAATTTTTTCCACCCTGTACAATCTGGATACCGTAAAAATGCCAGTTTAGTACCGGGCTCCGAAGATTCGCGAGCAATGAATTATCTTCTCGTCGGTCTACTGATTTTATTTTGATGAATTTCGAAAAGCAGCCCGCGGCCACAAGGCATTAGTCACGGTGTAATTGGCGAAGGGAAGGTTCTATACACCGGCAACTTCTCGAAAAATTTTGTCGGCTATGCAACGTACAGCTAGGACCCAACCTAAGAGGGATCGTTTGACTTGCTCGGTACCGTTCTTATAACGAACCGCTTAAACTGACAGATGTTATTAAAACTTTCTTCTTTTTTGTCTATCTGTGTGTATCCGCGAGTCTTAATTTCTCTTAAAATCTCCTAAAAGCAATCCTATCGTTCATCGCGATAGAGATAACAATTTCGGACGTTTCCTTCGAAGCTCGCAGAGGGATACGTTCCCAAGGATAGGTTTACATCCTATGAAATCTGTCTGAGATCAACGACGACTTTTCTTATTTTCTTTCTTTACATACGGGTCGTAAAATGCGATTTGATAAAGATCCAGCTGTTGTTTCTCGACGAACAGCTGCGAAAGCCGAACGGTTTTTCGGAGTAGGGGTCGTAATCGCGACTACGGCGCGGTAAATCTCAATGTTTTTAATGACTGAATTCTAAGAAGGAAAGACGAGGGAGAGGTATCTACGCAGATGGTACCGGTGGTACCACATCGCAGAACAATAGAACGATTTCGAATTCGATGGTTTCAGATAATCGCAAGCACGAGATAATCAGAGAACGGCAGGGCCTTGGCGTGTGCTATTCGCGAGAGTCAAAGCGTGGTTTATTATCGTAGCGGAGGACGATGTTCGAGGATTTAATTAGCATAGAATTATAAAATGTCAAAAGGTGGGCGTTTTCACGTGAGGAGAGATCTGACTCGGATCTCCGCGGAAATATTGCACCCGCGGGCAATAATCTGCCCGGTGGATTATCCAAGCGTTGGCTATCGTGGATGGTCGCGTGTATTTGCATACACGTTCGATATATACGTATGTATACTTGTCGATTACCTTTACAACGTTTTCTATCCGTGTTTACATCGTATTTCACCGGATACGAAAATACCGTCGTATCAATTACATGCGTGTACCTTGTGTAGAGGCGAAATTAACGAGGCACGTGCAAAAAGAAATCGAAGGGAGGGAAAGGAGAGAAAAAAGAAGAAAAAAGAGAGAGAGAGAGTGAAGAGAAAAGACGACTGGCTGGTAAAAATGTCGAAGTGGCGCCACGATGTTCTCGAAGCGGTCGATTCTCATGAAGTCGATCCACGAACGTGAATTCCACGTCCCACACGTTTCCATGGTTTTCAGTTTTGCCGGCGGTGGTCCCTGGCTACGTTTTTTCCGCAACATTTCTTCACCGTCTCTCTTCCTCTTCTTTCTATCGTTCCTTTACCTTCTCGCTTCTTACCTTATCCGAGGTTCTTTAATTCGCACGCGTGGGCGCGAATGGACCGCGAAGGACCATTCGGTCCTTCTTCACGTCTACAAACGCGGTGATCTTGTCTCTTTCTTCCCACGGCGGTTGCCGCGCGAGCGCCAAAAGCACGCGCTTTTAAACGCTATAATCGCGTGGCCCTTTGGAAGCTAATGCATTCGATCGTTGATTTATGCACTATCCACGTCGAATATATTGGGACTCACTTCGTGTATGAAATTAATTTCGTACATGCCCCGCTGGCCTCGCGGTCGTGTAACTATCAATAATAAAACCGTTGGAGCTTATACTCTTCTAAGGATCTTTCTTCGACGTCTCTTGCCCGTTTTCGTCTCGCCTTCTCGTTTCAATCTTATTTCCTCCTTTCTCCTATTCTTTGTGCCTCTCCTTTGTAGTTTCACTCGTATTTAATTACGATCGATCTTCTTTTTTTTAACTTCTACATCTTCCTATCGTAAAAATCAAGAGTTCATCGAGTACAGAACACACGAACGGAACGATGTTCGAGAACGTTTAAAACCTTCGTAAGTGGTACCTAAAAGAGGCATCGGCCGGTGATTAAGATTAGCGATTAGAAGGAACCTGGTAAAAATACCAGAACCTCGATAAGGATACCGTTGGCTTGCTTCCCACACAGGCGAGACAACGAGACACATAAAACCGAGTCGTGTAAAGGACGGTGGGAGAAAAGGTTGGGCGGCTCGCGCGGAAGCATCCAACTTCCACAGAGCCGATACACATGTCGCGTTATTAATATTGGCTACACCCCGGCACCGTCAGAATCCACGATCTCCCCGTTCCCGCTTCTTCTTTTTTTACGCCCTGGAATCTCGTCCCAAAGTGTATAATCTTGCACGCGAAGTTCGGGGACACGCTGCCACCCGGCAATCTGCATATGCTTATGCCGCTATACCCGGACAGCTGAAAACTCCGACAGCGAAAAAAACCAAACAGAGGAACCTAGTCGATAACGCGACCTGTCGTCGGCCTTTCTCCATTCTCGTAGAAAAGCCATACTTTTTGTTCTCCTCATTATTACGAGAATTCGCTCGGACGTTATTAGAAAGGTTTAGGTTGCATCGAACTACGGTTAAGTCGACCAGCGAAGGCGGTGTAGGTTGTAACATATTTACCGGTCAGAACTCGAGCACAGATCTGTAACGTTTAAAAGATACGCGCGAAACTATTCGCCCACTACGCACCTATGTATATATATATATCGGAGCACGAATCAACTTTTATTTTTTACGTGGCGTAGAAACTTTCAGATTGATTAATAGAATTCTATTCTCGTCTCGTGCCTGTCGTGACAAAACCTATAAGACTTCGAATATCATTCAGAAGTCGTTGTTCTTAGAGCCTTTCGAACAAAATTATTTCGATATTTATGTCGATCGTTTGCTTAGATCTAAGACAAGTGACAACCTTTCGATCCAATTTTATGCACGATAGCATGCAATTAGCGTCTGCGATACGTCGATCCTCTCGTGGCGTTTACCCGGTTACAGGTATCGCGTGTTATCGTCACGTTCGCGACGTGCGTTATAAAATACCTATTATCCTTCTTGGATGATCCGCGATTCGATCTTGCGATATCTCGAAAAGGGATATTCACGATCGAGCACCGGGCATCAGATCACGCGATACCCTGTCCTCTCCCGTCGTGGAAAAAGTTTCTCTCACGAGTATCCGGTAAGTGTCGATTACCCTTCGCACTCTTTACGTCATGTTCGAGATCGTGCCTGTCTTGTCTTCCATCCACACCCCCGTATTCGTCGTCAACGAGCAACATCTTCGACATCGAAATGCATCGCGGGGCGATTCTCAACGAATCTCGAACGACCATCCACCTCTGTCGTTTCCCCGAAACGTGGCCACGGTTATTACGCGAAAAACGAGCTCCCACGAGGTCTCGCGTTATTATTTTTCCCACCCTCGGCAGCCTCGGGACTCGGAGATGGATCAGAGGTCCGAGCACGGTGAAGTAGGATGTTTTTCTCATGAGCTCACGATGCATCGCGGAGACTCGTTTGGATCGCGTTTGGAAGACTTTACCTCCGCCTTCCATATATGTAATGACCGGGCACCAACGGAGACGAAGAAGCGAGAGAACAAGAGAAAGAGAAAGGGGGCCTGGACTCGGTGGAAGTGCGATCGAGAGAAGACGATAAAGAAACGGGCGAAGAAAGAAGGTGAAAGAAAAAGACAGACGCCGAAAGAAGAAGACGGAATGACGGAGAACACGAGCGGTGAGGCCCGGGAGTATGGGCCCCACCTAGACGCGTGGGACCGACACCCACGATCCTTGCATCAACGTACCGACTCTCATCGCGCACACGCGGCACTTACATATAGCAGGGTTTTACGACGGGGAGACAGCCTGTCGTAGTAATAAGAGGGGCCCTGGCCACGCGCGCCAAGCCTGCCAACCACTCGGAATAGAGGGCCGATCTCCTACGTTCGTACGAATGTTCCTCTTTCGTTTGTGATCTCGCCGATAAGAGAGTCGATCCGAGTACGGATCGGCCAGCCGCCGAGGAAGATGAATTGCTGCAGCGAGAGTCGCTCGATTTCTAGGGGAAATACGAGGGAGGCAATCGAGCAACCACACAGATGGTCGGAGAGGAGGAAGCCAGGTTTTCGAACGTTGGTTTCTCCTCTAAATTTCTTGTATAATGGATGACATGTACTCGATGTTGGATCGTAGAAAGAAATATGCGTTCGTATGTAGGTTTTGATAAATGACGAACTTGGAACCGTCATTGTTAGGACGTCGAGAGTTTTTGGAGTAGGAGAGACAGCGGTGAGTGGAGGCGAACGTTCGAAAGGTGATTTCGGTTGGCTACGTTACTCCTTCTTCCTTTATGTTATATCTAAAGGATCGAATTCGATTGATTTTTTTTGACTAATTTTTAGACGCGTGTTAGAAGTTACGCGGAACGTCGGTCACCGCGTCGAGGAGAATTTCAACTCGAAAGGATCGGAACGCGAAAGATCGAGGACAGAATGTATCGATTTTCAGTTCTCTGAAATTCCTGTGGTAATGTTCTACTTGACGCGTGCACTGTACCACTTATTATTCAAGTCTGAAAACCGATATTCTGGGTCTTACACATGTTACCTGTTAGCAACACGAGCTTCCTGATAGCCAAGACAGATCGTTTCGCGGAGAATCGGCGGTGAATTTACAGGAAACGAGTAGGTGTCAGACAGTGGTTGCGGACATTAGAGAGGAACGATTTCGCGAAATAACATCTTGCCTGTTAACCGCACGGTGAATAATCGCGTTAAGGAAATTGCCTGTTAATTAGAGGATAAAGGGGTGTAGTGATTAATGGTACGGAGGTGTTAAATCTCATCGGTACGCATCGAGGTTCGATGGTACTTTGTTTCGTTATCGACGTGTCATTGTTTCAGTTCATTTTTACAAGCAGTAACGAGTTAACGTGTAGACAAAGCTCCCTTTGGAAAGCATAATTATGCCGTTTGATGGACACGTCGATAAAAAAGCCACATTAATCACGAATCGTATTCCACGCGAGCGACTCTAACCGGCCGTCGAAGATTTATTTTGAGCTCCTAAATGCACACGGCTGATTGATCTTAATCCTGATCCCTCGTATTTTGTTGTCCTTATCTACTTTGGAATATCTTCCGACCGTCCAGCCATGCCATCGTTTGGACAACTAAATTTGTGCTCGGAGAACAATTTGACGTTACGAGATGGCGTAGCTGCGCGAGTTTCGGAAGAAACTTACTACGCTTCTTGTTCAGGGCCGAAGGTCTTGAAACGTATCACCCCAACGAGGCTTCTACGGATGTAACGTATCAGTAATAAATCCGGGCGAGTCAGTATTTTTCCATGTAAAGCCAACAATTTATGGAAAGGGGTACACGAAACGTACAGGTACGACCGTTCATATATCATAATTAAACGCCACGGAAATGCGCCGAACTCGGACATTTATAACTCTCCCCGTGACTTCGAAAAGCGAGCGACTTGTTCGCTCCACCTCCGCAATCGTGTTTTCGTGTCGCTCCGATCTTAGAAAATTATTAGATATCGATGTATCGTTTGCTCGATGAATCGTAACGGTGCAACGTCTAGATAGCACTTTTCTATTGCGCGAGACACGCGAAACAAATCCTTTGAATTCCCAAGCAACACTAAAAAGAAGGATACGAACGAATGGAAAGAATTTGGTCGAGATAAAAAGACGGTTGTTCGTAAAAAAGGGAATGCTATGCGGCGTGTAAACAGTAGGCACCGGTGCTTGGAACTCGTAACAAAGATGCAACCGGTGTTCCTCAAGGTCGTTCTTACAAATTCTAACACCAGCGCGGACCAACCAGAAGGGAGGGACTGATTCACGCCTGTAGATCTTACGGTCAGATTATTCATACGTTCCGTTTCAAACCCCGAAGAAGCATCTCGATACCACGTTAATAAATCTGCCTAATACAAGGGGCGCGGCCCTCCGAGTTCCACGGTTAAGGGTTCGTTCACACCGCGGATCTCGGTGCGTGCGTTTTATCGTGCAAGCTCGAATAAATCTCGGTGTGCCCGTCGATTGTGTCTTCTTCTTTTCATCCTGAATCTTTTTATTCTCGTCTCTTTCCGTTGTTGCCGTTCTCCTTCGTTCTTTCTCATTCTGCTTCTGTTTCCTCCTCTTCTTTCCATTCCGTCTTCATCTTCTTTTTAAGGCTACTCATTGGACAAGATCTTGGCTCGTTGTTGCCGAAGATGCGCCACTTGGTGCATCGGCTCGAGTTTCCGGTTCCCCATTGTGCACGCCTTTGCGTGCCCCTCCTTTTCCCTTGTTCTGCCATCCTTCCGTCTTTCCTACTCCTCCACCTTTGTCTTTGTCCTTCCATCTTCTCTTCAGCTCCGAACGGAGGATTCTATAAAGACTAGATTGTAAGCGAGACGGCTCTCTTGTATCAAGTTGTTCTTCCAGGCGTGGGCGCATCCCTTGTTCTTTCGCTTTGGCCCTAGAACAGTGTTTCCCAAAGTGCGTCCTGTCGGGTATCCTGTTACCGCCGCTTTTTCGTCGTTTAGGGCCAATTTATACGTGTAACGCCATTTCCACTAGATCCTCGTCAATCGTGCAGAAATTGATTCTGGTGATTACACTGGAAAAACCGATATTGAGTTGCGAAGCGATACGAATACAAATTTTACGCGGACTCCAATTGTTTGGAGCAGAAATCGATGTGAGAGATGTACAGATTTATCTTTACGTTGGGAAAGCTATTAACAGTAACATTCTGTGATTTAAAAATATTTAAAATCGATTTCCTGATATTTTATTTGGCAAGGCGAATGCCCAAAGGAACAAGAAGTTCGATGTTAAGGAACGAAATCGTATTTGCTGAAATACGTGTCCTCACGTTGGTCCAAATAAGAGTACAAGGTAGTCGAACGATACTCGTTTATCTTGAAATACTTCGGACTGAACACCGTATGTCCGCTACCTCGTTTCTCAAAGTCTTATCCTTTTGTTTCTCGATAAAATATCGACGAAGTCCGAAGAAACTATTTACAATCCCAATTATAATACAGGTTCCTTCTATTATAATTTTAATAAAAAATTTCAACGGCAAAAATACATTTCGAAGATGTAATGTTAAACTTTAATAATTATTCTACGTTGAAACTCTTTCATAGATATTCGTTTCGTCGAGGCAATACGTATACTGCCTTTGTAAGTCCTTCAATTTATCGCTGATCCTCCAGTGGCTCTCGAAGAAACGATCTTAAAATATAATACCGCTGTTCGTTCGAATACGTCCTCAGGCATGACGTATTTTCCGAAAATCAATTTCGTCCGTCCCTTCTGGGCAGTGCAGTGGCGTTATTATCTGCCAAATTTCTTTTCCACGTCGGCCACGAAATCGTCCTCTTTCCAGAATCCTTTTAGCCTGTTAGCGCGAATAACCTGTAATCTGTACGTACGAAGATGGGTTAGGTTTCTTGCACGATGGCCAATAAATATCGCGCCCACTCTTCTTATTAGCGTGATCCAACATTTTCGGCTTCCTCTTTCGCACGAGGGATTATTATATAAATTTAGAAGGAGGAAGAAGGAAGAAATTTTCTAATCAGTTCAATTAACTTTCATAGGCTGTACCTCTGAGTAAATGTCCAATGAATGGAATTGAAGTGATTTATAGGCACGGTCGTTCCAAATTATGCTACCGTAATTTTTCATGACGGTCATTCGCAGAAACTCGATGTCATAAATCTCTGACCTAGTGACACGGTATGGATGAAAGCTGAATTTGTGAAATCGAAATTTCAGTTTGATGAATCTACGTTCGGAATAATCGAGGGAATCGATGGAAAAGTGGAAGAAGGATATTTTTTTTTAAGACAACGATTGAGATAACTTCGATTTAACAACGTTAATTCTGTTTCTCGACGACATGGCGAATGAAACATTTGGATTCTTTCGCGTGGAGCGATTGAACGACGAAGGCAATGCCGTGACGAGTCGAAGTCGCCTCGCCGCACATTTGCGACGAATATCGAGCGGCTCGAGGCACGAAGACGATACCGTGGTAAGAAAAAGTAGAGGGTGAGAGAGAGAGAAAGAAGGTGAATAAATAAAGAGAGGTGCGGCGTCGTTCGCAATATGATTAATGTGGCCGATCGACGGCGAGAGAGAAACAGAACCAGTCGGTCCAGAAAGCCGCCTTCGGCTCGGTTCTTCATGGTGGCTTTCAGTCGAACAGGGAACGGAGGAATCGATCGATTGGGCGCCAATCGGTTTCTCGGTTCTTCAAACCGGTGTGTACGTATACCGTGCGCTCTTGTTGCATGGAAACGACACGGATGGACGTGCAAATATGCGATCAATTTTTAGCTGTTATTCGATATCGTCGAGTTTACCGTACCGCCTTTAAAGCCATGTGTGTGGTTTAGTTGGAAAGAAACATAATTTTACATCTCTGTACAATGTTTTTGACAAGAGAAAGTGACAAGAGAAAATCATCTTTTTAAAAGAATCGCTAGTCATCGTTTCGCGGATTCTAAATTACTTAAAACGTTGTCGCAATAGTTTCGAAATTTCCTAGCTAATTAAATTCCGCTATTCAGTAGCGTATACCCAACTATGGTAGTTGTATTTGTTGGCTTTCTCACAGTTCGTCACGTTTACTTCTCGTAACTGGCTTTTATTTGGACGATGGATCAGCACGTTCCTCTTTCTCCTAATCCTCTCTGTCCTCATGCTCCGGCTCGTTTGTTCGCATCATTAGAGGTTCGCGTGCTGCAATTTGCCACGCCCAGATACAAGAATTCGCACCTTCGACCAGCACGGGTGGACTAAAAAGAAAGAAACCGAGCGCCGGCTCTTTTCTTATCAATCGTTGAGAAAGCTCCCCTTGTACTTACCTCTCCTAAGTTCTTCATTTGGAACAGCCTTGAATAATGTGCCAGGGATGTCCCTTGACCTTCTTGCCGCGGAACGAACTGACAATGAGATCTTTTTTCGAGTCACGCGAGCCAAGTGTTTCAGAATAACGTATTGAAGAGATGCCAGGCAACGATACACGGTCTCGTGTCGGAAGGTTATAATTTCGTTGTCGTTCGAACCGGGCCATTCTGCTCGTCTTGTGGCGTCGCTCGATTGAAATTGAATGGCGGCAACATCGAAATATCATTTTCTACCAAGACAAAGAGTAATGGGTTTTCTTCGACGTTTTCTTCTTATACGGCATGTCGGATATTTCCGTTACCTTTTCGTGGACCGATGATTCGGCCGGTTGAATTTCACCGTCGAGTTCGTGCCACCCACGTCAGTTTCACGAGAGAAGCAATTATCCCGTGTAATTTCTCTACCATAGTTGGTATTTCACCGTTCGTCACAGACGTTCAACGGTCAAATATCAATATTTTAACAGCTAGCGTACATCGTGTTCGACTAAGCGATATAAATGTTCAACAGTCTGGCATAATAAATAAGCTTCGTTCGAGTTTGCGATTCGATCGATTCTTCCGTTCGCATCAATCGACTCGTACTTTCGCTGGCGCTAATGAATTTTGAGCGGCATAAAAATTGGGCATACCTTTGGCCCTTGACGTCGATCGAAACCTGTTCCGTAAAGTAATATCGTTGGTTAATTAATTCGTAAGCTTTATCTGTCACAAAAGACACATTAACGATAAAATGCCTGTTCTCAATATTTTCTTATCGCCGGTCAGATTGAATATTAATTGGACTTGGGTTTGATGGCGGGTCGGTTCGAAGAAACAGCAGACCGGATCGAAGATGGGTTCGATCGAGTTCGAACCTCGTGAACTCTGGATCGTGCGAATTGGATTATCGTGTTTCTACGAGAATTGTCCATTTGCATAAGTATACGATATAACTTTCAACTGCTGTTTCATCGATGAAAGCAGAGAGGTATCCGAACTTGTAGACAGAGGAATATCGTAAAAGATAAAAGCAGCTCGGTTGCGAATTGTTCCAGCGTCTTATAACTCGATAGTCGTGGTAGAGTTTTAAGATATTTAGGAAACACTCGAATACGATCCGAAAATCTGCGTCTGGAGAATGGTCTGACTTCTTCCTTTGGTTTTGTATATCTAAGGACGAGCGTGCAAATATTTGACCACGAAAGCAGGATATACTCCTGGCAAGAACATACCGAACGCGGTATGGCGAAACCAACGAACGGACCAGAAAGAACAAGGAGCCGCGTCTCTTCGTCGTTCTCCTCGATGCGACTGTAAGAGACGATGAAAAATTTGTCGAGATGAAAATACGAAAAGAGCGACAGCGCGCACCGCTAAATGGGAACACGCGATTTACGGATCGCGACGTGAAGTGACACGAACACTGGTTTCGAATGGTCAGTCGGGGCATTTACCGCCATTCCTGATGTTTGTATTTCTCATCTACCAGTTTCGCCACCCACACTCCGTGACGTTGGAATTCCTCGCCCTTTTTCTCATGTTTCGTTCACCGGTGACTAACGTGCCGTGACGAAATGAAATATCTGATTTACACATCTGATGTTACAGCCTGTCTGGATATTCCGCGTTAATGACTCCTCCCCGATGGCTGACGGGAAGACCAATTCGAGTATTTGACCGATTTACGCGTATAAATTGCTTCGATCAACATCGTACATCGACATTACTAATCGCGGGGAGTTATCGTTTCCTTGGAACGGACCTTCGTTTAAATAACGTTTCTCGATTCGAATAACGGAGTTGCGTCGTCAAAATTTTTGCGAGATGTCGGGAAATTCTAGGCCAGCAAAATGGTTTCTGTAGCAAGCTCTCTATATGCCAGCGAAATCACAGGAAACAGGATCGCGTTACGTTCACGCTGCACTCGCAAATTCACAGCGTCCTTGCCTTTTGTGCCTTTACTACTTTACTACCTTCCTACTGGCATTCCCGAAGCAATGCTAGAGAAGGTGCTATCCCACCGAGCGTAACAAATGTTCGCGATTAAAAGTCGGCGTGGCGTAGAAGCGCGAATGACGTTATTCGATACTCATGTTCAAGCCCAGGTTTTATGGTTTCACGGTGCGAGAGAGGTTTTCCTCGGTGATCCCAATTAAATCTCGTCGCGACTCACCGATACGAATCTTTTAATCAACGATGCTCGCTTTGCCGAAATCAAAAGATAATTGCTCAAGACGATCATTGTTGGATAACGATAGACAGAATTAGAAACATGAATAATGGAAATAAAAGGAATAGCACGTAAAACAGGTTATAATATTATTTATGTATCATTCGCAGTATCCTTCATCGAAATTTACAGCCTTGTCGATGTCCTGAATCTTTCTTTTCCGATAGATACTCAGCATCTACCTGTTTGCTGTACTACCATCGGACTTGCACCGCCTCCGTTCTAAGTACGAGAGAATGATTCATACTCTTTCGATTACTATCCTATATGAAATTTACGTCTACCTTCTATTCTATCTAACTAAACTTCTATTTTATCCTTCCTTGGAACCTCGGTCCGTGGCCTTGGAAATCTTTGCAGCAAATCGTTTGGCTTCAAAATCGGACGATCCCATTGTCGTAAGTGGGAAATTTATTTACTTTTACCATTTTTTAACCGCTATTTTTCTTTACCAACCGTGGAGCGTCCCCAAACGAAAAGAATACATACGGTAGGTGAATTTGCTTTATACGTGGCCGCGAAATGCTGCGAGGATAGCGATACATTATTTTGACAAGGCACGCGCGCTGGCACGACGGTGTTGCGCGTGGACGTCCGGAAGAGCGTGAATATTCAAATGCCCGTTGCCGTGGTATACCCCGCGCGACTCGCTCGTCTCTTGGTCCGTAGAAGCCACGAAGCAGCCGTAGCTCGAAGGAGTAGACACGAAGAAACCCGTTCGGTCGCGTGGCTCGCCCACGCGTTGCGTGTGTGTACGCCGCCTTACGCCGCTTCCCTCTGACGCCAGTGCGCTGGATAACTCGCAAGGTCTTCGATCTTAACGATGAACCACCGACAGCAACGTGTCGATGTCTCTCGTCGTCGTGGTCCGCCCCACGGTGTACCCTTATCTCTGTAACGTCGATGGACCTTATTATCGGCCGACTGCTACGAGGAGCTGTCTATGCACTGGCCGATTGCCACTTGCGTTTCGCAGCCGTCTATACGGCCAAGGTGCGATAATACGGTAGGCGGTATTCGACCGATAGAGTTGTATTCACGGTCGTGCCCTGACGCGCTCATTTGAATCGGCTTCTCTATTCCTTTCCCTGAAGCCTCTCATCTTACTTGCTCGGACAGTGTTGGACGAACACGCGATCAGAACAGAGATTCATCATGTGGTTAATTAAGGAGGTATAAGGTGGATTTTTTTAGTGTTGACAGGGTTAATTATCGTGGAAGGTAGTTGATCGAGTGATGAAATCCTGGATGAGAAAATTTGTCGATATCTTGGACATGTTGTAAGGAATGCTGTTTTATCGGTCTCGTTATAATATACGGTTCCGAGTCACGGGATCTACGTGAGAATCGTCGTGTATACTCGACAAAACATATCACAGGATTAGCCTAGTGTCAAGCTAATTATACGAACATTTGTCTTTTCAAACAATTACCTTCTCTTTGTCCAAATAGTATAAATGTGGTGTCGCGTTACACGCTTGGACTTGGGTTCAACGTGTTCGCCGATCGTTTATTCTACCTTTTACAAAATATATGGAAATAATCATTGCGCATGGGGGATAATGAGCAATCACCTTGGCGTGAATCGAGTTGCGACAAATAGGTACGACAAGTCGTTGCTATGTGACACTTACTGCTGGAATTCATCGTTCCTCAATAGGAGATCGCGACATCGGGAACCGGAGAATTCGCCCGAGGTGCGTTCGCGCCAGTAAACGACAGAAGGGCTCGTCGATAGTTATACGGACTAGGCTCTCTCGTTGCTCCATATAGGAAAACGACAAACAGCCATCGTCGCGTTGGCAATAAAATCCGGCAATATGCACGTCGTACCAAGACGATCATTTTCGCGGTGCTGATATATACTGGTACGCTTTACTACCATGGTAGCAATATTATAGCTTATAAATTCCTACGTGTACACTGCTATGCCTCCCGAGATATAAATGGGGCACTTAAGCGGGGATGTCGTTCGCACGTAATGACGCCTTCAAAGCTTACCTACCAGAGCATAATCGACGATGTGTCACTCAAAGGATCGTCGATGATTTTTCCACGTTTTCCGAACAAACTTCGTCTTACGGTCGTGCGTCTCGAGTTCGACTTTCTCTTTTCGTAAGCGTAAATCGTTTTACGTAAACGGAATTCCGCAGAAACGGTCTATCGGTTAACAATGGTTAAAATGTCATCTTATTGGTCGTTTCGTTTTAATCTCGAACTTCATCGTTCAGCGTGGAATAACAAACATCGTTCGGCCGGCCGATGGTATACGACGGTGTTTTTACGAGTATTGCTCTGTGCTTAACCAAAGACAATTGATGCAACCCTTCAGGGCAAAAGAGTTAGCTTTACGATGGATGTAGGATGTAGATGCGCTTCTGTCGAGCACATTCGCCTACAGATTATGATTTCTGGCAACAAATGGGCTCGAGTTGGTGGCCGTGGAATTGTACGGAACGAGGATAGCGTTCCCTGTAACGAAAACGAATGAGAAAGAGGTGGGAGAAAGAAAGCGAAAAGCAACATGCGGGGTCCGTTATCCAAGAGTTGCGTCGTAAAAGATACAGGAGTTACGACGCGAGCTCGTATCCAACGACTGGCCAATTGGAAAACTTCTTTTTCGGCTCTCTTTGTCCTTCTTGCTCCGCGACTTTCCTTTTGCCCGTCACGTTGTTTTATGCTCGTTGCTTCCACCCACGAACGATTTATGAGCGAAGTGAAAGACACTCGTCTGCCCGTTGCCAGTTTTATACCAAAATAACCAGAGACTTCGCGTTACTTTACACGCTTAATAGAATTCCACGGAAGGATTTTTTTTCACCTTCGATCAGCCACCTAACCTACACGAAATCTGGCTCCCCCACGGGCCCATGGAAAAACGTCGCATCGTTTTACACGTTTCCGTTTCGGTCTGCCACTTTTGTAGCTTAATAAGCCGTAAAATCGTATCGTGGCGGCGGATGATCGCATGCCTTCTCTATTGTTCGGTCTGCGGTTCGTAAAACAGGATACCAAAACCGGGGGATCCAGGGTCGATCCAGAAATTATTCGCGGTCGCGATCGTATCTGCCGCTCCTGGGAAATTTACGGGACGATCGCTCGGACGGCCGAGCTTGAATGTCTTCATCGTGCGGGGAAGGCAATCGGCGCGGCATGAGACGATACTCGATCTCCGCGATGCAACGGTTTCTCGTTCTCTTGTATTGCCGAGAATAAACGACCGGTAGTATCGTAGGACGCGTTGATAAACGAGACGCTCGGTCCAAATGCGACTGTTAGTTTGCTAGCTGTTCTCCATATCGGGTAGACACGCGTCGTTTACCGATGCAATTTCGAAAACGTTCACTGGCGGATGTTGCGACGCGAATGCGATTGGACTTCGTAAAAGTTCACCGCCGGATCGATCCCGCGTGATAGGCGTTTGTGCATGTTTTTTTTAAACAAACAGAGAGCGTAAAATTTTGTGGAATCGCGGAGAATCCTGGCATGTTGTTTACTCGGTCGATCGTTTTAATTTTATGTGGTCCGTATGCCGGATGAAATTAAGGGTGGCGAGATTCCTACCGGATAGGTACTTGTGCGACCACAACGATTGTAATAAATTGAATCGCGAAGGGCAACTTTCTCCGCGGGGGTACGCGTAGGTGGTTGTCGAATATTGCTTCGATACTGGTTTGAAGCGAGCAGGAAGCATTCGTTTCGAATACGATACTCGATTTAAGTTTCTTTTTCGAATAGCACCGCGGCAACATCCGAGGACACCGCTTCTTTCCGTTTCGGTCGAACACGAACAGCGCGAAAAAAACCAATCAGGGGAGTCGAAAAAGGAAAGGAAAAAATAAACCAGATATAGATACGCTCGCATTTTCATAAATTTCTCGACGATTCGTGTTCGTTCGAAAATTTAACTGGACTCTTTCGGGAGTCAAATACGAGCGTTTCAACGATGCTCGTAAGAAATCGTTCGGATGAGCAAGGTCTTCCGGGCATCCGGTTCGTGAGTCCACGAATCAGATAATTTCGCGCGGTAATTACGTTATCGTGCAAGGAGGGGACGAGAAAAATCGAATGAAATCAGATAAGGATAAAAGGGTGAAGTTGAGAACTTCATCGGTGTGGCAGAAAAATTAGCGATGAAAAAATGCTGGAAGATAGCCACAGAGTAATAGAGTTGTGTACTCGTCGCAGACATTATCTGATGGGAACCCCCTCTTCCCTCCCGCTATAAATACTCGACATACATTGCCGCTTTGCCGATGAACCGACTGAATTCGCCTGGACTGGCTTCCCCTCGATTCGAGCGGAGTTTACAGAGCTC
Organism: Bombus terrestris; assembly: GCF_910591885.1. Taxonomy (NCBI): domain Eukaryota; kingdom Metazoa; phylum Arthropoda; class Insecta; order Hymenoptera; family Apidae; genus Bombus; species Bombus terrestris. The sequence continues at coordinate 5,697,865 of NC_063280.1, read as the reverse complement.
GACTTTGACTCGGCGATTCGACTAGACTCTGCTTTCCAATCGAGTCGAGTGCCTCGACACGTTGTTGTCCGCGAGTGGGACGCCGCACCACGCGGAACGCGTCGGCATTGTACTCCTTTTTCCACGTGCACTTTTAGCCAATGCGGCTGCGCACTCGAGCGCTCGCGCGCCGCAGCGCACGGCCGCGCAAACGACAAATTATGTATTCGCATTTGCATATTTGATACGTGGTTACAACGTCCTGGAGGAAACGGTCCTGGTACTGAGTTACGTTATGATGCCGCCGCCGGCTCGGTTCGTAGCTTTTCGTTTCTCTCGTTGCGTCTCGTTTTCTGTTTGCTCGTCGCCATTCGAGCGTACGCTACGCTTCTCGTGCATGACTTTCCAGGCAGATCGGGCTCGTTAGTCTCGGTAGAATCGAAAAATCCAACGATCACGTTTGAAACGCGGTCTGCTGTTAATAAACCTCGCAAACCAGTAGGTTTATCGTCGGCTAACAACTCGACGAAATTATTGAAATTGCGACGGAGAATAAGTTATGTAACTGCCGAGGAACGATTGAAAAGTTTCGTTCGATCGGTAGATACCGTATCTACACGTGTTTCGCTTGTCGCACTCGCCGCGAATCTGGTACAGATTAATTTTCGTCCGAGTCTCTCGGTTCCAGTTAATCTAGCTTTCTAGCACCACGTAAATACGGACGGTTTTCTCATCTCATTATGGCTGCGATCGCGCGATTACATAAGTGGCGAAGTTCTCGCTTGTTTTAAAGGGAATATCGCGTCGAACGCAGTTAATCTGCGCCGTTTACGAGCACGCCGATCACGCAGAGAGATTATAATATCGACGCGGAATCGGACCTGTAATTCAGGTAGCGACCCGTGGAAGTGTGTATCTTAAGTCGATCGACGTCGTTTCGCGTCACGTTTTACGAATGGACTACGTCTTGGCTCGCGTTTCCCACTCGGGCATCGCTGATCGCGATACACGGCCATTTTTTCGCTCGTTGAGGATCTTGCCGATATTAACTGACAGCGATCGCGGGGAGCGACAAATTGTACGCTCGTATTTACATGCATTGAACGCGTGGCTGGTCTCTGCCCTATGGGACAAACGGTGAAACGTGAATTGCAACCGTTCAACCGGATTAGATCATATTTGGAAAACCGGTATGAACGGTGGACGAGCGTTATACGCTTGGTAGAAAAAAACGCGGTTCCCGCGAGATACGAGTTATGTATTCGCCTCGTGCGCATAACGTTCGACACGTGGGACGTAGGGTTAAAATACGGACGACTTTTGAGCCGTGCCATTGTGTTCTCTCTTTCTCTTATACGTTTGGAATATAAGCCGTAAAAAGGATAGATCATATAACCGCGTTTGCATAATTCGCACGTGGGTACAGGATGAGTGCACTCGCGAGAGGGTCCAATATTATTTTTCTCGTTTACCCGGCCGCTCTCGTGCCTCATTTTTTTTCTTTATTCCCCGTGTACTTTGTATTGTTTTAACATTGCCAATATCTCCTCTTCGATACACCGACCGAAGAACTTGTTTGATTCGATCGCTGCAACTCCGAAGCCCGTCGTGTCGAATACGAAGCCATCAAATATTCCAGGTGGTAGCGAGTCGTCGGATAGCCGCCCTTCGAATAATCGATATCCGATATCACGAAGAAATTCGCGTGGTCGTTAAGGCGCGAGATTATCCTTCTTATCTCTTGTTATCGTCCGACCGTTGCTCCATTATTGCCCGGATCGTTGTTACGATCGACATTATTAATATCTGCGATACCGCGTAATATTCATACTCGTTAAGTTCGGATTAGAGGCGGGCTGCAAGCGGCGGGGTATGTTCTTCGATGTAGCGTGAATACTCAGATAAATTCAATCTCCAGAATCCATTAAGTACGACGCACTTCTTGAGGCCCGCGTTACCCTACCGTGCGTGGGTGCCCGGTAATGGGAAGTGCACATAGAAACCGTCCTGCCCATATTTGTCTACCATTCGTCTTTTTCAACCTCGGTCTCCTTCGTCTTCGTGTGTTCGCCACGAACCAAGGATTTTCTGTTCACCTATGTATACGTGTATACGGGAGCGGTGAGACGTAGCTCGTATGCGTAGGTCGTGCATTCCTGAATGTCCTTCGGGAATCACAGTGGCATTAGTCCTCTGGGATTCTCTAGGCTGACACAGACCGCGCACACTCGTCACGTTGGTAAGACGTGACGAATGGATACTAGCGATCCTGGCATTCGATAAACATATTAAGTCGCGTTAAGCCTGCTTACGAGTAAACTGGGTAAGATCCGAATCGATTTCACCACACTCCCATCACCTTGATGTTGGATTTTATTCGATTTTTCTTCAGCGTAATCTGGCTGGTTGGACATCGTATAACTTACTCGAGCGTCTATGCACTGTCGTGTACGATCGATCGTATCGGTCAAATTAATACCGTGTAATTTTAGACACGGTCGGCAGAACATCTGCCGTGACATGTATATTAGCTTGGTGAAATCCTTGTTGGAGCACGAGTGTACGCGCGTTCCTCAGCCTTTTTCTTCCTTTTCAATGAGATTCTCGGGCTTTTATTAAGTCCTCTTACGATCGATGTGAATTTAAAGTGGCGATGAAGGAGTGTCATACGCGAGTCACTATAAATATTGGCTCGGGCTCCAAACTATGCCTGCCGTACGTAAACGTTTGCGATTCGAACATGGCCGACGGTATGCCACGACGTGGCAGTAAATTTCACGTTAAGCCGAAGTCAAGGTAGGTGATTTACGTGAGTACGAATCGAGAAAGAGAGAAAGAAAGAGAGAGAGAGAGAGAGAGAAGAGGAACGGCTCCTTTGCTTTGAACCATCCGTGTCCAAATCTTATTGGCCATCCGATAGTTTTATGAATTTCGGTTGCCATACGTTCCGATGTCTACATATTTCAGTCAAATTAAAACTCCATTTTTTAGCTCTATCGTATATCTATGTAACAAAATATAGCCTGTCGAGGGTAAGCGATAGGATCGGTATAACTCCGATTTCGAGGATCGTGAATTTAAAATACAAAATTTAATCCTTTTTCCGCTGCATAATTATGTTAAGAATATTGTATATAAATTTATTAAAAATTATTAGTTTTGATATCTCAAAGTCCAAGTTTTCACCGAATCCCCATCCTTTTCGTAAAAAATTTAAATTTGTAATTTCTGTATTTCGACTGTCATTCGACCAATTTGCCAACATTAAGACGCTCCGTTTCTACCGAAATTCAACAAGTCCGATTGTCTTCGTCGTTGGTGGGTAATGTTTTGTAGCATTTCGTGAAACACGAGGAAGTAAGGAATATGGATAAAGGTGCTAGAACATTTGCCACGCAGCACGCGACGCCTTCGTAACAATAGGATTTTAGGGTGCGTGGGTGGGCTTCACGTTCATTTCGCTCAGAACAGAGCGAGAAATCTCTTGTTTACAGCCGGTTGGTCTTGGACAATCGTGTCTCGTGAGCGTCCCTTCTGTTGCATTCGGTTCTTGATCATTATTTCCACCCGTCAACATCTTCAAATTTTTTCTCAACGACACAACTACAGTTGCCCCAACGTTGAGATCAGTAACGAAGTAGGATAGAGAACTAGAATTGAAACTTTGACATAAATCAGCTACCAATGTCACTAAAAAACTGGATAAAAGAAATAAGAACAATGTCACAGTTAAACCTTGCTATCATGTATCTTTCTTAATGGATCCGCGTAAGCAGGATCATCATAATTTTCTGTGACTGTAGCGCTTGCCTAAACCGGAAACGTGTCTCTAATCTTGGAAACGCTACGTTGCTCACGCATGCGATTTCTCTGAATGCCCAAAGAAGTCTAATTCGACAAACATCCTGGTATAAATCCTCCGAAACGTTTCGTGTTTTCTCCGTATCTGCTTAAAAATTGTTCTTTGAATTCCATCGTTGCACGGACAACGCCTGACAGATACTTTTATGCTCGTTGGATAAATTGACAACGATGGAGTTCGACGATATTTGATCGCATCTGATCGTCAGTCCCCGTTAGTTTACGATGATTCGAGGGCCGATTGATTTTCTTTTGCAGCTTGGAAACCGGCGTGTCTGGCTACGCGCCACAACCTCGGAGCCGTTCGATCCTCGAAGAAGTGGCGGGCAATCCGAGTCCCCGTGCTCGCTCCACTTCACCTACGAACGATCTTCTTATGAATGCCGCTTACTGTTTGTAACAAGTGCATAATCAGTGGGCATTTGAAAACGACCTCGTTATCGTTGAATCGTTCCGCGTCGTGTTTCGATCAGATTCGAGGACACGCCTCGATTCGTCATCGTCTGAGCATACCGGTTCTTAGTGTCGTCCTAAGGTTGATTCATGCTGTTGCAACAAGCTACATTTCGATGCTTATTTTTGTTCCAATGAGAATCGAGGAAAACGATAGTAACGTATAAACTGCAAAAGAACGAAGCAACCAAAGTACTTACGTATGACGCTATGCTAACGATCTTTGCCCTCGAAGATGTATTCATCCTAAATGTCCAGTTTAATACGTCGATATACACACGTAATTTCTCCTTGTACTATCAGCGTACCTTGCGTAGGAACAAACGAAAAGATTCGTAACAACAGTGGGATCATCGGAGATGTACGAAATTTTATCACGCAGTTGGAGGATTTTACAGCTTCGCGAGGTCCGGCTCACTTACAATATGTTGGTGCGCGATGTCGTTCTCCGCGACGTGATTTAAATAAATTGTCTTCGATGGAGCGTCGAAGATCTTTTCCCTACATTACGACGACTTTACTCCACATTTATTCAATTGCCGCGCTAAAACTGCGAGGCTAGACACGAGGTTCCGCGCATTGCCTCCGCGACCCTGCCTTTCCTTGTGAATTCCCGACATCGGGTAATATCAATATTTTACGGTAATAACGCAGTTGTCCTTCGTCGAAATGACGCGTTTCTCATGCGCGGACACGTGTATATTTTTTTATTATCGCGAAACGGATCGTGATAAATATTTTTCAGCGACGAGGGTGTGCACACGTGCTGTTATAACGTAGCAATGGTCGTCGCACTGATCTATATTTTCACGTATATACGAATCATTTCCGTCGAGGTTTACGTTCTGCCAGCGTATTTATTAAGGAAAGGATAATCATTGTACGAATGAGCGGATATCGTGTCGCGTTATAAGCGACTTCGACGCAAGAAAATTGTCTCTCGGTGTGCACCTGAAAACCGGTCGCATTCTGCTAATTGGCTAAACAGTGTAACTATCTCGACTTATAGATCGGTTTACACCGTCCATAAGAAATTTGTTGCACCGATACTTGCCATGATGGTCATAACGTAAGCTATTACTTTAATAGAATATCGCCGAGCGAAAGGGCCATTTTTTGGTGTACTCTCGATAGTTAGGCAGGCATTCGCTGTTTCGATTTCGATACGTCAATCGTTAAATGAACGCGTTTCCAATCCACTAACGACGCGACATCGGTGCCTTTGAACGACCCTGCCACTGCTCTACGACTACTCCCTTACTCGCAGCTCGTTTTACCATAATCTCGCTCCTTATACAGCCGTTTATTAGTTTTCCAATAATATCGAGCTACTTAAGGCAATTTGTAGACTCAGCGCTGGTTTTTGGTACTTCCACTATTGGTTCGGTACTTGCTATTAAACAGATAGTGCATTTTGCCTAATGAGATAGGAAACAGTTTTAATATCGTACCGACGTAATCTAAAATTATACCGAAGAATATAAATCCTATTTTATTATTCAATTCTCTTTTTGCAATCGTTATTCGCGCAGAATTTAAATTCTCAGAAATAGTAAAGAACGCCGAGCGTTATAAATCCAAGAGCTGTCAATTGCTGTTCGTCGGAAGTTTCGATTGTTCGTGTATTCCTGCTTGCAAGTTGTTAGAAGGATTTATGGATCCCCGAAGCTTCGACTTCTAGACGTATATTGTTAGTTCTAATGAAGATCTAATCCAACGATGCAAAAGGAACGCGAAGGGTGTAGGATTAGTTCATCGCTCAGGGCTGACGCAGTCGACCCTCTAAGGATAACACTATCCTATTAATTAATCGTGTCGAAGCGTCGAGACCGATTAAATCGAAATAGCGAGCCCGTTTCGCGGGGGCGTTTCTTCAGTCTGTTTAAGGCCGCATTAATTGCCCGTGAAAACGCCTCCGCGCATACACGAGACTCGGTTTCGCCACAGTTCATTAGGGTTTACGCCGGGTAACTCCGGTTGAATCTGATGCCGCGAAAATAAATCCTCGCGGATGGACGCCTCTGTTCGTTCGTTCAACAAGGCGCCATCTTGAAGAGCAAAGAGAGACCCACGCGGAAGTTTACAGTGTTCCGCTACCATTGCCGTCCTGCTCCGCTCCATTGCCACCATTCACCTTCATCTCCTTTTCGCCGTATTATCACCGCCCATTCGATCCATGCGAGAGATCGATTCTCGTCAACGGTTTCTTTGATACTTCAATTTTCGTCCAATGGCGTAGGATCGAACACGACCAGTTTAATCCGATCAATTCGACTTTTCAACATTTGAGAAAACGAAATTCATTCGTTTGTTTCTTCCAAGTTTACGTACCTACAGCTGTTATCGTACAAGTTGGAATATCGTACGCGTACTTTCGTTAACGTCGCACGAGAATTGCATTTTGAATATTGATAACGTATCGCTGGTTCGACAGAAAAAAAGATTGAGCGATTTAAATTAATAACGCCTTTTAAACATTGGTTCAAAACATTTTGATTCTAGGTCTGACAACGCAGTGTGAAATAACATATTCGAATCCTTTGATGCTGGTACGCGGTCCCTGCTTTATCGCATTCCGATCACAATAAATTAATAAGCGTCCTTTTTTTCCGTTTGCTCGCGCCACGGAGATCGTTCGACTGCGATATTAGAGGTTTATTAATTTATTTTTTCTTTATTAGGCGGATGAGTCGCGCCCACCGGTAATCAGGGATCTGTAATTAGTCGAACATGCTGTCTGTCCATAGCGATTTATGCCGTGCCCCCGGGGATAACTTCCTCTTTCCTCCTCACCTTTCGTTTGGTGGTTCGTTCGTTCTCTCTACCAACGCTTCTTCTTCTCCGATTCTTTCGCGACCGAGGTTTGGGCTTTTTTCGTCATCTTCGAATCTTCCTCCGAGGAAAGACGAATTCCTTACCTTCCACGTATCGGCCGGACTTATCCCGGAACTCCGTAATTGTTGGTTTAGACCAGGAAACACGAAACACCCTCGCCTCACTGTGTTGGCTGATCGATCACTCGGTTCTTGAATTTTGTTGCCGTGAGATATTCTTCGTTAACGCGAACGATGCTGCATAATGTGTTCTGAAATTACACGCTTACTCTGTTTGAATATATATTATATCCGGTCGTTTAACGATTATGTATTTTGTATTTTTTATCGCGTGAAACGCTCCACGTTCGATAAGAAGACGTCTGACGATCGATCGCGTAGGCTCTTGTAACCTGTTACTCATCCAGATCGGATGAAACAACATAGATGCGATCGTTTGTCCAGGAAGCTTTACAATTTTTGCGTACACTTCGGTGTTTCTTTTCCGCTTTTCGGCTACCGTTATCAGGCACAGTCGCTGCGATAAAGATAAGAATTTCTTTGCGGCACCGTATTAATCTCTCGACAAAGTCGCGGGAAACGAGAAACACGAACGCTTGGTCCGCGCTGGGTGGATTTAATACGTCCAGACTGTCTGTCAATGACCACATCTTCTCTTTCCTCGACGTCTCGTTTGTTCTTCACGGTCGGATCCCCCAGAGATTCAATCGCTTTCAACGAAAATCAGCGCTTTGGAGGAAAGAATGTTGTCGTCGAGCGATCGTAATAATGGACGGTGGTTGGAAAGCCGAGAAAAATGCCGCGTAATTATATGCGATCGAGCGGATCTCCAGGCGATGCGATGGTAAGGTTCGAGGTATCCCGTGGCGAGAGTGTTCGATCGTTCAGCAACGGGATCGTCTTGAGAAAAGTTCTTTCGGGTTGGTATTTACATTTCTGGTCGCACGTACCTCATCGACCGCAATAAAGGTTCGTACAATTACGTCTGTACATTTTTCTTCGTGAAAGTTTAATTCCATCTTGTCCACGTTTCCCGCGCCGTTTACGGTTCACCGTGGCTGTAGTCGCGGCTTATCGTCGGAATGACTTATCGCTTAAACAGTACCCTTTTGGCGAGAGCCAGTGTACCGGGTCCCTCGTAACAACCTAAATTAAGTCTGCGCCTTCGTCTCTCATCCGTATTTCATTTCCATCGGTACGCGCGTGCACGCTCGTTTTCTCGGTTTAAGATTACCGCCATGGCTACCTTGGCGAGCGGTCGCCATTAAAGAGGACCCCTTGACCACCTTACGACTATGTCCAACCACGGACATACTCGCGATCACGCGCACGTCGAAATCCGTTATTGGCCTGGACGTCAATTCTAAAGCGCCAGATTGTCCGGTTTCAGTGATGATTTTTGGTCAATCATTTACGAGGTACCCTTGTTCCCCTTTGTTTATACGACAACGCTCGCCTCGTAAAACGAGGGGATCCAGTCGGGATCGTGGACTCTGAATACAACCGTCAACGTTTCACAGGTTCGATAACGCGACAGAACAGTCGCAGCCGCGATATATTTCTCGCGGAATCGCATTAACATTGAATCGTAGAACGAACGATCGGGATTTACGATCAATATACGACTCATTAAGGTGAGAAGTAACCGTTTACGACAACCATGAAACGTATCTGAGTTAGAGTTATTTATGATATCGGCGATCTGTGTTGAACTAACGCGCTTAGGACATTTTTCGATCCTATCCGATCAAGCTTCATTTGCGCGGTATTCTGTGCAGATTTATGCAAGCGTCCGTTTAATTTCGAGGAACGCTGGCTCCGTGTCCGTTCGAGGGAGTCGCGCACGTAAGTAAGTACTTACAAGTCCTGCCTCGTGCCAGAGTACAAGTACTATTATCCACTCGATAACGGTACAACGTAGGAAGCGGCGCGACGAGCAGAATCGCGGACTTAATTTAGGCTATTACGACGTCCGGGCTCGACGCGTTGCGTTTCGTCGTGATAAGTCGTTTTGCCTGGTAGGATGTAAATACTTTGGCCATGGCCGATTAAACAGGAAGACGTTCTTCACGAACTACATTAATCCAGCTTAAAAAACGTTCTAAGACACGCATAAATCTTCGTACGGTTTGGTAAGAGCGAGATCGCCACGATTGTCGTAACTGGTTGCTGTCTCTGTGTCTACGAGCTTATATTGAGTACTTCCTAATATATGAAGAATGGTTTGAAAAAGGGCTCGGACGATACGACTAATGGAAGATGAAAGCCAAAAATGACTTTCTTTCGTCGGAAACCGAATATCCATTTATTAGATAAAGATTCATTTTCTAACTTGTCGATCCGCCTGTAATACCATATCGACAGACAATTTCCAGTTTATACCCTGTACCTAAATTATTTAGTCTTTTTCTCGGGCCACTCTATACATATACTCGCGTATCGAGTAGACGTAAGACGATACAGCCCTATTCATCGCGAATGTACCGCGTATACCGTTCACACTCTATAAGTTTGAAGAGGTGTTACCAGCGATGTCTATCAGCTGCGTGGCTATGGCACGCGAATCTCGGGTCTCAACTACGTCGTTCGTACCGCGAATAGACCGTTAATTCTATAATAAGGTAGAAGTGATCGGCAATTCGCGCGACGTGTATAGCTGTCGCGTGCGATAATTCGCGGACACCCGAGATCATAATCGACTGGTTGCACGGTCGCGCGCGAACTTTGCGCCCCGTCGAACCTTGCAACGCCAAGTACGTCTTTCCTGCAATTTGTTCGTTATCCCAATGCCGAGTCTTTTCTATTCGACGCGTTTCGTCGTGTACCCGGAACGGTGAAAATGAAAATGACCAGGAAGAAATAGGAGACAGAATCGACGAAGGAAGCAGAACGAGAGGCGGTCTTTCTTCTCGGCGCGCGTATAAGCATAGCCAGCATGAAATACGATGAGAGAGTGCCTCGGGTGCGAGACTTATGCTAAGTACGCGCACACCAGGACGTTGCGTGTGTGTTTAATGCTCGTACTCGTGCCACAGTCCTCGCGTTCCATCTTCGTTCCGCCACAGGTATCCTCGTGGCTACAATGTAGGGTACGATCGTGTGCGTGCGTGGTCGCGTGTTTCGCGCGTTTGCGTTCCGCTCGCCACGGCTCCCGCGTTCTACCTGTGCCCGGCCTTTATATGGGATTCTGCTCGCCGTGCTGGACCACGGATACCACCGCCGCCACGGCCGACGGATCATCCACCTCGAGCACGCTCGACGTTCGGTTCAATGTCGTGGGAGTTCTTCCAGGTGGCAGATTATCCAACTAGTTTACGGTCAGGCTCGTTTAAGGTGATGCTAGCTAATGACAGCGTTGTTCAGAACTTCGTTCAAAAGCCACATTGATCAACGCCATAAATTGGAATATACAGGAAAGTAATGATATTACAGGCATGGTTTTTTAAATTTGTCTTAGAGTTTACTACTGTTTATGTCATCTTGTTGCGACAAGCGAACATAAGGGTGCCGAGGGGCTCAATTATCGTTATACCAACGAGCGTAATATTTGAGTCGTGATATTAGTAAGAGAAATTAGTAAGAAAAGTTCATCCTTGCACTAAATCGTGATCAATTCGACGTCATGAACGGCCGATCTGTATAGCTTTTCAAATGGCAAACGCACGTATCGCCGTCCAACGATATTACTCAACATAGCCCTTGACAAACATACAAAAGGCTAACGACGTCGGCATTACGGCGAAGACGCACGCGAGCATTTATAAGTTGCCGGTGGAACAACGCGGCGGCCGAGGGTGGTTCGAGATTGTAACGCGGAGAAGCCAGAGGCGACGGTCGTCATAACTCATCTCCGTCGTACCGTCATCGGGTCGGTTTCTTGGCCGATCTAGGGCCCGCCACGACGAGATATGTATATTCTCCGGTTTGGTAAATAAATTCTGCCGAACCGCGTGAATAAACGATAAACTGAACGCGGTTTCTTCGTCGAGTTTGTCCACTTCGAGCAGCACGATGTGACAAATCCGTGCCGTGCGATAACTTTCGATGCTACCGCTGCTTGTAAGATGGGAGAGCTTATAAGATTAGTTTAATCAAGGCTACACGTACTTAGCGTCTCGATGGAACAAGGATAATCGAGCGGAGGGTTGGGTTCGGGGGCGACAAGGACGAACTTAGGTCGAACTGGCGAGTTCCAAGGGACAGACGGAGCTACGAGAGATCTGGTTCTCTCTTTTTATTCGTCCGCGACAGCCTCATCGCAGCGAGGTCGTCCGAAACAAAGTGGCGCATTAGCGTTCCTTACGTGTATTGTTAACGAGCCACGCAAATCGATCCATTCGTTAGCTGGTGGATCAGTCGGCGCGGTAGCTTGTCTCGTCTTTCCATCGCCATATTTTACTCCCATCGACCAACGATTTGTCTACTGTGCGGCCCGTGTAACCTGTCTATATACAAACGGGTTGCCTTCGAAAAAGCGAATCGTTTAACGATCGGTTAACACGGACTTCTTTAACGCTCTCCTCGATACATGCAACGAAATTTCAAAATTGATTGCCCTTCTAAAATTATTCTACACATTTTACGGATTATTCAATACACCGCAATGTCTTTATCAGTTAGCGTTGTTCACCAGGCGTACTTCGACAGGAGACACGTAGATTTTATTGATGCGAACAGATCGATACCGATCGAAAAATCGCAAACGGCGCTAGGCGTGAAAACAGCTCAACGGCGTTATAACTAAATCCATAACTGTAACGAACAATGTGATATATTCCAGTTGGGAATTACGCCATTAGCACTTCGCAGGATATTACGCGCGTGGAAGGTGACAATTCAGATGGAAGATACGAGACAATCTGAGACGTAACGTCGACATCACACCCTCAAGGATAAGATTCGCAGATATTCGCGGTAAGGACATACAGACAAGGACACTTGGAGCGAACGATCCACGGTGATACGTTGCGCGAGCGTGGGCATCGGGGCAATTCGCTTTGCTCGTCGGTGATCGTGCCACGCCGTGTATTGGAGACTTAATGTCCCATAGAAGCGATTCTAGGGCTGTTCCTTTCGAAAACGATCGCGTGCCTGCTGTGGATCCGGACCGTTGAACCGGGCGAGAAATCTCGTTTAATCGGCGGCGATACGGTACGGATCTCGCTATAAGGCATTCATTAACGTCACCGGTGTGCCTATTACTATCGATGCATATTCCTGCAACAATGCCACTAGCCGGGCCTGCATTCCTTCCCGTCCACGTGGGCGAACATCGACCAGATACGGATCTGTGTTTCATTATCGCATCACGATAACTGGTCCGACCGTGTGTCTTGACGTTATTCAGGATTCCTGACCTATCGAAATGCCCACGTTTCCTGACGTCTTGCGGCAGTACAGTCGCGTATTAGTTCGATTTAATGAACGAAAAGAAAGAAAGCGAATCGTTGTGTCGATGGGTCGGGAAAATTGATCAATTAGAGGGAACGGTCTCAGAATCGTTTCGCGGAATGGTAAGAGAACGCGTAGGTGTCTTGGGGTTTTTCTCGTCAAAACGGACGGTTCTAGTATCTACTTGGAGGATCGTTTTCTGCGAACAGTTCGAAACTCGAGACCATATCTGGTTGGCAGTGCAAGACAAGAATCTCATTCCTTCCACGCCCAAGCTCTGGTGCTGCATAACATTGTACGCGAGCATATAAATATCCGCGGAAATTATGATGTACCATAACTGACGACACCGTAGATCAGTCTCGGTCCGTTCAGCTTCACGCAAAGGAAACTATTATCATAAATAAGCGAACAAGAGCTTGTCTCTTCCCTTGTATGTTGTCCCGACGAAGTCGACCCATTAACTTCTTCGACGGACTCGTTAAAGAGGTTTCCCAACGTTTCGTGGGTGATGCGGTGAACTAACCACCGAACATGCGGTCATCGCATCAATGGAACTCGGCATTATCGGTATTATCGGTCGCCATCAATTACAAACCGCGCGAGATTGTAGCTCGTTAGAGTCGATATAGATTAGATCGTTTCATCTCGACCGTCCATTTTTTCTCTTTTTTTTTTTGCCAGCTGTCACCCACGTTTTTGAAATCCCAGGCGTCGAGGTGTTAAAACGTGGCTTGCACGCAACGCCAACGTTGCTCGATTTAAGAGTTGGTATCCTAATATTTCTTCCGTCGAACGTTCGACGTTGATCTATATACTCAAGTTTTCCATCGATTCTCCGATTTCAGACGAAAGAGCACCGATCCATTTTCACGTGCATCGATCTTCCTTCGTGCATTTCGTGTGCGGTGCACGTACGAGAAAATCCTGCATCGGTGTAGGTATAAGTGTGTCAATAGCAACCACATATAGTACGCATCTTTGGATGCTCACGTGGTAGACACGGAGGAAGCGTACATGTCTTGGTAAGATTTCTCTCATCTCTGTCTCTCTCTTGTTCACTCCCCTCCGTTTTCCTCGCGAGCTCGCACGAATACACGAGTGTGCACCGAAAGAGGCGGGAGCATGTATCTGTTTGATATACGTGTGTGCGAGCGACGTGTGCACACACCGAGCCGGTCATCTCTCTCTCCCTCTTGGTCCCTTGGTCTAAGGCGACTTACGCCTACACGTTGTAGTTGCAGCATCCACACTTAGCCCTCCTCAGTCCAGCGCGTGCCTCCACGCGACCAACCACCACCTCAACCACTGCTCTCTCACTCTCGCGCAGGATCGCGGATAGTCGTCGAGGTAGCACGAATGTCGAGCGCGCCGCTAACTTCGCGTTGACAGTGCTTTTGGTAGCGCTTAATCTCGTGTCTACGGTTCGTTGCATCTGTCAGCCGAACATCCACGATCGTCCAATAATCGACTCGGACCAAGTCGGTAGCGTCGATTGTTTTTTCTTTTTCTCTCGTTCTACGTTTCGACAGCATTTTCGACGTCGTTCGATCATCATCGACGATTCGACGATTTGCCCGATACTCGATTCGATCACATTCGTCAATCATTTACGAACAAACGGATCGTACGACTCGCGCATTATAATGTTCATTTTGTCAGTGATCAGTGACAGTCGTCGTCTAGTGAACTACCGAACGTTTTGGAAACCTCAGTGCGGTTTCTAGTGTCTCGCGAGTGTAACGGAGTGGGTTTATCGATTCTTTCCTTCTTCTTTCAAGGATGATCGAACAAATCAGAATCGACGGCGAGGAAGTATGATTTAAGTGAAAGTCGATCGACCGTTTTCGCGGACTTTCGCGCGAAATCGTTTTTTCCGAGTCTGCTATTTGAATAATCTGGTTGTCGTCTATTATCGAGTCGAACGTATTGAATCTTATAGAGATCAAGCCGCACGAACAGAGGAATCGCGAATCGGTGGACATAAAGTGCAGGTTATTGCGCGTTCGTTGGCGCTCGATGTTCCAGTAGGACGGGTAAAATTGTCGAAGATCGTACATTCCGTAACAATATCGCGTGGAATCGGCTCCTAGTCCCATCGAGCAGGTGATAAAACGTAGTGACTACGAGGGAGCGAGCTGCCGAATCGACAGTTTATCGATCACGCGATCGAATCTCGCGGAGTTTCGCACTTGCCACTTGGTAGAACGGGAAACGAGTCACGCGGATTGGAAATCGGCGAGCGTGGGTCGACACACGGCGCCAACCTGTTGCTCAAGATCACACGCTTCGTAAGATCGGACTCGTTTCCATTTAGAGGACTCAGCTCGAGTGGCCAGGTATCTCTCGACGAACGATGCTTCGATCGACAACTGGGAACTAATCAAACCGAGATCAGGATCGAAGCAGAGAAATCCTCTTTCGATCGACATAGTCGTGGTGGTCGTTTGTCTCGCGACTGTTTCGGGATATCAGTTTCCAGGTATTACAGGGACTTTTCGAGCGCCATCCATCATTTTCGTTCGTAGATACTCGATACCGATTACGTTATGCGGACAAGGCAGGATTTTAACGCGGATCGACCGAAATAATCGATCGAGCCACCGCTAATTGAAGCATGAATTTAAAGAGTGCGATGGTGTGTGAATAATTACGAACAATCTACTACATTGACCAAAGATCGCGTGAACGTATGTTGCAGAGTGATGAAGTGATAGCCAGAAAGGTGTGAAAAGAAGGTGTAAGAAAATGGATGTCAACTTGAAAATCAGTTTTCTGGTAATATGTGCCAGCATCATGGTACCTTTGGTCGTCTCATCCACCAGGGAACTTCTCGACTGTCGAGCGAACTTAACGGCGGCGATCAGAAACGACACCACCTTTATGAGGAAGGTTCGTCAGGCGGATTACATCTTCACGGGGAAAATCAAGGATCTGAGGAACGGCCAGTTGCACGTGCGCGTTAAGAGAGCGATCAAGGGTGTACTAAACGCCACCCTCGATCTCATGCTGAATGATACATGTGACCAATACATACGTCGCAGTTACACGGGTATTTTCATGGCTCGTCGCGATCCTGAAATCGGCGATCTTCGACACGTGGACAAGATAGTGATGCACTTTGGTCCGGTGCCTCTTACTCTCGCGAATTTGGATAGACTCAACGCCGCTGTCAAAGGTGAGTGTTGTATCTATTTCGCACTTTCGAAAGACGACGCATTGCGCGCAGTTCCACTGCTTGACAATTGAATAAGTCGCGACGATGCGACTGGGACGGAAAACACGCGTAAGGTATGCGCATAAGTATATACGTAAAAGTGCACGTGTATTTAAATAACGGCAAAGCATATTCGAAAAAAGTAATTTTACGACTCCTTTAATTCTTACGAAAAATGTGTTCGTGGCTCGTGACTTCAGCCTTTAAGGTAGCAACGGTACCGTTCGTACGACGTTTTCGCGTTCCTGAGGATTTGTATCCGGCCAACGTTTATTCTTGTTCGCTGTCTTGTTTGAGATTGTTCAGCAAGCGTAGGGCAACCGCGCTAACACAATGTGTGCATCGTCGAGCGACAAGTAGGTATCGCTGCGTTCAAGGTCTACCAGACGGTACCTCGAGACTAGTTGTCGAATCACACAAAAATGTGCCGTTTTATTATTAAACCGTTACGAGTACGATCGTTTTTATCGATAATTTACGACGATCGTGACTGTGTTTAAAGTTTATCGATAGGAGAGGTAATGCCGGTTTCGTGTGTCGCACCTTGGAAGACAAAGCGGTGTCCAAGACTATTAGAGAAATTAATGTAGGAGTTATAAGATGAGACTCTGAGATATTGGCTGGGCGGCGTAAAGGGACGAATGATTTATTTCATAAGAAGGGGTTAAATGCGGAGCCGACGGAGCGCCTGTGGTTTTATTCTTTTTCGAAGATCGGCTTACAAGCGAAAGACTCGACGATGTCAACGACGATGGTATCCTAGGGATTTTGACGAATAAAAGTGGTCGTCGTTCCGGCGGGTCCTAAGTGTTAGAGATAATCGTTCGGTTCGATAACTTACAATACCGCCTACCGACAACGATATCACTGTTCTCTCTTGGTTCGTTTCTTTTTCCACGTCATTTGCAAGTCGATCGCACGTCCATATAGCAGTCGTTGTAAAATGTCGCCGATATTTCTCCGAAAGGCGTCGTGTGTAATTAGGAGCTTTTCTCGAGAACGTGCCGCCGGCTAAAATTCAAATTGGTTGGAGGCTTAGTTCGCGCCAAACGCCAATCAACCGATACGGAAGCGTTCGGTCGAAATAATGAAAGGGTTCGAGCCGCTAGGAAAATCGCCACTCTCGTACGGAATGTTGAGGAGCGGACAGGATTGATTAATACGGCTGCTCCTTTCCGCGCGTTTTTCTCCTCCGAACTCTATCGTTTTTCTCGCCGACCGCGTCAATCTGGCGCCTTTGCTAATCATAGCGTCGTTGTATTTCTGACACGGTGTGACTTGTAATAAAGCCTGTGACTCTCCGGTGACATATAAGGAGTAATACCTTCTGGGAAGATAAATTTAAGTAACGTTTAATTAGTGGTTCTCGGAAAGTACGCTCGGATAATTGAGAAAGTGCTGGAAAATTAGGTCGTTATCGATGATTATTAATATTCGCAGATTAAGTAAAAGATACTTGTTTCGCAATCTCGGTACGTTTCAGTACTTAGAATCGTCTCGTTTTAACCGAACAACGATTTCTGTCCATTTCTACGTTCGCAATGTTCTCCGAAGTTCGTCTTATCTATCATTGCAGTTACAATATTGCTCCTATCGTTTCCTGTTTCTCTTTACGTTATCTTCATCTTCTCTTGGAAGAAATATCATCGACGTATATTTCCCTTACTACATCATTCTTACATTCAGTGGATACCATTCAAACTTTTACGATATAGTCGGAAAGAGCAACCTTTATTTCTTCGACTGACAAGTTCTGGCTTACAAGTATATCAGGCTTTTAGTGTCTGTGAGCGAAGGAGTGTTATATCTTTTAGCCAGTATGATCCAATAAAACAAAATGATAAAACCACATTTCACCAAACACACGCTTCGAATGAGAAAAATCCAGTCGTGGGTTTTGACGCGGTGTTCACACATTCGCGCGTCCACATTCCCCGAACCGATTCGAACCGTGGGAACCCGCGTTGTCGTCGATTTTTCGCGGCAGGCTCTCGCGCGGAAAATGGCAACCGCTGGCTACCTGCGACACCTGGTCCTCCCGGTGCTCTATAGCGGTCGCCCACGTACCTATGTACGCGAGCACGTATGGCCGCGTCACTTGACGCGCGTTTTCAATGCGACAGGCCACGGTATTTCTGCGTGGACGCGGACGCGCGCGCGCGCCAGCCCTGAAAGTCAATTCAAGCCTCGCGCGCGAGTTCAGACCTCGGCGTATACCGAGTCACTCGGGGGATCAGCATAATACGCGGACGGCCTACGCATTTTGCCAAGCTGTAGCAACATCGACACGCCCTACCTATATAACGCGCGGCCCAGGTGTGCCCGATTTCGAGGATTTTTCATCCGACTCTTTCCCGTATCGGTCGTCAGGGTTGCTGCTTCTCCCACGCCGCGGATATTTTCCACGCTGCGTCGTGGAATGGCACTGTGCCGGGATTCGACTGAAATATACGCCAGGGACACGCAACGTCCTCGTTACGCGAATCGAAACGCGAATCGGAACGCGCGTTTTCTATGCACCTAGGAAACCCAACCGTGAAATAATTTATTATTCTATCAGCGATCGAGTGTTTTTCACGTTGCACGATGTATCGACAACTGTGTGGTGGTTGTAGAAAGTCGAGGTGTTGCACGGTTCGCTTGAAATTTAGAGCAAGGAAACGTGTGTGTGCGTGTTGTTGCCGCGAGAAGTCATTATCAACAGAACAGCGAGGTTCGTTTGGGAAGGTGCGTGAAAATGTTGTGCGTACATAGATTGGTAAATGCGACGTGTGGAAAGAGTATGATAAATAAGACTGATTAGGTCCGAGGTGATTGCTTACTAGAAAGCGAGGAATACCTTCGCGCGTTTCGGAACGCGGGAAATTTGTCGTGAAAGCTGTAGAATTTTGCTTCGGAGAAACGCCCGTCGTTACATGTACGATTTTACTTTAGCATACAGGCAAACCAATAGTACTCTTCGGATTTCCATTAATTCGATAATATATTATTCACCGTTCACATATATTATTCACCGTATTACAAAGTCACGAAGTAATTTTAATTAGATTTAAAGAAGAGGAGAAACGCGTTAATTCATAATCTAGATAATATTCGTTTAAATCTTAGAAACGTTTGGATCCCTGCAGCTACCGCATAAAGAATATTAGGCGGATCACACCTATATGCAACCATAGTTTCGTGCATAGTCATCCTTATACCTTATATAGGGGAGTATAAAGGAACAATGGTTTCGTATCTGTCCTTCTCATGTACCGTTTCTACGATTGAAAAGAAAGTCGATAATGAATCGTCGATCGGGTTTGTGACTATTGTTAAGACGCCGCAACTCTATCAATCTCCATACGTATACGATTTCAAAACGGTAATTATCTTGGCGCCCACGCGCCGCCGTGTGTATAAAATGGCCGGCATGCCGCTGATGATGATTTCCTCGATCGATATCTGGCTGAACGAAGGGACACGGACAGAAGCGAGATGAGTTGATCGAGTGTGTCTGCTCCCGTGGCCACGTTCCGTCAAGCTGTTACCTCGCAAACGCACCATGAAATTGCTGCGTTGTAGATTATGATATATAGTTTCTGGCTGATACGAAATGGGTAACCGAGTTTCACACGTGAAACAGCTAATTATGCGATAACCCGTACAGCGTTTGTATTGTTGCAAATATATATGTGTATATATATATGTCGCGTCGATTGGACACGACGTTAGAATTTCAATCGCGCTAATGGTTGTTCGATCGAAAATATCACTGTACATATAGCGAGATATTCTAGGCGTATCATTTCCCCTGTAATTCAAGCGGGACTTAAGTTTCATGCAGCTTAAATGTTCATCCTCGTGACACGGTTCTCCGTTGAATTATCTTTAACGCGATCGATAAATTTTAATGCCGATCGACCGTTTGAATCTCTCGATAATCCGGCCGATGGTTAGAGGCTACAAAGATGCGTGCACGCGGTTCAATTTCTTTTGACAGGCGCAACGACGAGGGAAAGCGTATTGGAGCGATGGCATTGCACGATCCGCGTAGATCGGTAATTGCAATTTATAACAGCGGCTTTTAATGGCGCGTGTCATTTGTCGTTCGGTGGTACACGTTCGTACGCGTTCGAGATCAAAGACCGCCGTGCTGGAACATAAAAATCGGGATCCGTTGCTAATCCGATAATCGAACAATCAGCCGTGACGGGGAATAAATGTATTACTTTCACCGGCAAGAAATAGCCGGCTATCTTTCCAGGTATAAATATTGTGATTTGTATTTACTCCAGTGGATTTCTGATCGAGACACTGCAGAGCAGAGGCTCTCTTTCGTGCATAACGCATATTGTTATTTTCTATCGATAGAAATCTTTAAAACATTCTTCTATTTCGGTTAATACTGAAGGTCGTATCTATACAGTGAGTCACTATATTCCTTATCACTTTATCGCACATATTTTTATGCATTCCGCCTTGCGAAATTTGTTCAGTCGCTAAGTGATTTTTTGTATTCTTCACTTTGAAAGTATTGCTAAATCTAAACAAGTATTTGGTAGCAATTGTATTCGGGATATTGATATACTTGAGCCTTTGACCAGAAATATCGTATTAATAACTTGTTAAGCTTTCGAAACGAGAGTTGCAAAATGTTATAGATATATATTTTTATTCAAATATACCTACCATATTTCGATTCAAATATACCTACAATGTACGTTTATCGATTTAACGATGACCAAATCTCGCGTGAAATGCACAGCTTGTTTTACAATAGCTGAAGAATCAAGCGTAATAAGTGGTTATCAAACGGGCACGGTAATTGGAAGGTTTATGAATAATATGTGTGATTTTCGCAATGGAAAAATATATCGTTGATTAACGTATGTGTTGACGTGTGAAAGCAACGCGGCTATAACAACGTTATTAGATCCGAATGATCGTTTCAAATTTCTCTAATAATTTCTTAAGCAGATTGCAACGTGTAATGCGCGGTTTAATGCATCTGTCACTGCGCGTCCGCCGCGAAGATATAGAGAGAAGAGAGTGTGTACAGAGGCTGATTCCAAGGGATTAGTCGTTGGGTCGTTGCTCAGTACGATTTACCAGTATTCGTTCGTGTTGCTCGTGGCTGAGGTAGGCGGTTGATTGCCAGAGCCACGAGTGTGCACCGAGGGCGCGTATTATGCACGCTTTGTAAGGCGAGCCGCTGAAAAATTAGTCGCGGCCTCGCTCCGTTTGGCCAGCTTGTCCATTCGGGTAACTTAATACGGGACGGTTGCCGCGTTCCTACGAAATTGAAAAAGAGGAGAAGCAGGCGCTCGTATCGGGACAAAATTAGGGTAATTTCGTTCGAGGAACACTATTTAAAGATGTCCGATCGGACGTCTTTATACAACTCATTTGCATAAGAATCCTACGTGGAAGATATCCCTTTTCTTTCTCTCGTGGTTCTCTTCGTGTTCCGTGCTCCTCGTTTAGTCAAAGAAATCGTTACTTATTACGTTTAACTCTGTTACACTAGCCGTTCCGTCGCCTTTCTTCAACTCGCACGTTTTCACCATTATTTTTTCAGCCGCGCGCGCTAGTTTAGGCGGGCGACGATTCTCGTTTTCCGTCGTCGCGGGAATAAAAAGAACGGCGAGGCCACGCGCTTCCGGATACGCCGGTGTCACCGTCCTCCCTTCACCTAACCGAGCGATAAAAGCTTTTAACGATGGTACCTCCACCATCCGAGGCACCGTTGAAGAACAAACAGGTCCGAAGAAAGAATTTCTCGTCCGAGCTCCGTGATATCGTAGTTGATTCCGAATCGCAGCAATAATAAATCTGAAATTGAATTTCCGTGAGCCACATTCGGCGCTGTCGGGAGTTAATGTTATTTACGGCCGTGAAAAATGAGTCGCACTGGCGTTTCCTTTTTTCGAAGGAGTTCCATTTCGACACCGGGTTCAATACGACGCCATAAATAGAAAAGATACGCATCGTTTCCTGCTGTATGGCCCGTGAAGAGGCGAGCCCAGCGTCAGGATCAACGAATTGCCTTAGGCCATGGACCCAATCTCTTCCAATTTGCCTGGACTCCAGAAGGACGAAGGGTAACTCATTTATTCAGGCACGCATGGCGATCCTCCACCCTCGAATTGGTCCTAATTAAAAGATTTCACTTGACGCCGTAGATATTCCTAGACTTTCTCACGGGCAGCTGTTCACACGTTTCTCTCTGAAACGTTCAGGCGCCAGTCTCCCGGTGAAAAAAAAGCTCTTGAGACACTCCTGTGAGCGTTACGTGTGCGTTTCTACGATAAGCTTCGTGTAGGCTCCTTATAAAGCTTCGTAGAATCATCGTAGCTTAATTTGTTACTTCCTGTGATTCGCGCACGTTAACGAAGTTGAGGGAACTCCCTTCACGTTGGTGCAGTATTTTAAAATAAATTTTTCAGTTATGAGAGTTGAGAAAATTAATCGACGCAAAGCGGTGTGCGTATGTCTTGATTTCTGCAATTATTATAATTCATATGTATTATACAAACAAGATTTAGTCGAATTACTGGTTTGGTTTAACTCGACGTATCATAACACCGTAGAAATTTCAATTTACTCGTTTCTCTTCGGTATACAGAGACCACCTATTAATTTGCGCGCGTGTCACGGTATTTAGCGGGGTTGCACCAACACGGATTCCTCTTCTTTTCCCGAGCCCCGCGTCAATTAGTCTCTCAACGTAACCAAGCTTGCCGGCGCTCTCTCGCTACTACCTATTCTTTTTCTTGACTCGGACGTCCTTCTTGGTTCGCCGCTTTCTTCTCCAGCTTCGAGCTGCCAGAGCGGCTCGTGTTTTATTTCAAGCGACCCTTTATCTTTCACGGAGTACGGCGTCGCTGGCTCATCGTGACACGAAAGACTTTTTTCGTTTTTCCAGTCACCTTCCAACCAGCGCAGACTACCGATCCCTTCGGTCTAAGATCGGCGATTACGTGCATCGGAGCCTGGTGATTTCTTAACCAGATTTCCAAAGGTCAAGGAGCCGTAACCTCCACTCGCTCGTTGCCTCTTCGGTTGCACATAAAAATATTACTGCTATTATTATTATTATTATTATTATTATTATTACTACTACTACTACTACTACTACAATTGTTATTATTATTATTATTATTATTATTGCCGTTATTATCGATATTATTGTCTCACCTCGAGCACAAGCTCGTGCCGCACGATTCAACGAGAGGAAGAATTCATGCCTCTCGCTCGACATCGATTGGTTGAACAGTTCTCGAACCTCTTCTCCGTGGATATCGTCAGCCCATTATCTAGTTCTATTAGAATTCCAGCCTCTTTATCTTTCTCGTTTCGCCGTCGCGAGATATTATTGGACGCGATCTAATTATCGAAGAGATTCACCGCGAGCAGTTTCCCTGCCATAATTCCGTTGAAGCGTGTGGCCCTTGTCCGGGAGGCAATTTAATTCCCGTTGGAAGCGATTCGCGCCGAGGAGAAGTAGGCGGTCACGGAAAAATACGTCGTGAGTTACGATTGAACGTTTGCCGTTGTTGTTGCTCACGGATCCAGAGTCTTTTCGTTGGCCGTGGTCGATCGGCAAGAACGATCCGTCGTTATTTACGAGCTCGAGGCTGAACGACCTTCCTATCGTGGCACGATTTCGATCGGAATTCTCGCTGCAGGTTTCGGACACCGCGGAGCGGCAATTAGACAGATCGGAATCTCGTTTTCGCGGCAAGGATCGTTAAGGATGCAACGATGCTTTGGCTACCGCCCGAGGGTGGTGGCCAACGGCGGCTTTAACGACGATTTTGATGAATTTAGTCGGATTTAATTAGGAGGCGCGTATTTTCGTGCCCCGTTACTTAAGACGGCCCCGTCCGCGTCGGAGGACCTTAAGAATCGAGTTTTGCATGCCTCGAGGACAAAGCCATAAAATACCAAGCGTAACAGCTTTCAATTACAGGTCCCCGTGCGCGTATGAGCCGCGTATACCGAGGCACCGCTCGTCTCGCCTGTCGAGGGACCAGGGAAAAAACGGGCAAGGGCGAAACGGGAAAAAACGAATACCAACTGAAGAATTCCGCGGGTCCCCTTCAAATTGCTCCGTCTACCGTATTCCGTCCAGTATTTGGTCCATCGTACGTGACTAGCACCAATTAATGACAAATACGATAATCGACTATCGCTTCGGATACCACTGTACCCCCCTATTACGACACGTGATCGAAACCGTCGAGAGATACGTGGCTTGAATTCGTTAATAATAGCGATATTTTTACATACAGTGTTACATTATTGCGAACCCCCATGATACTTTCTCACGGTATCATGCAACTATCAGGTGCAATTTCTCGAATAGTACAGTTTTCCTTACGCTTATTAAGAATAATAGCTCGCTGATTCTTTTCACAATTGTACTTGGGAATTGCCGGTTCGATAAGTAGATTCTGTCGGCACGAGTTCGTCTAATTGGGTACCGATTGTTCCGATGAATGTAAACAGCAGAATTCGTTGCCCGAAAGATTGCAGCGAATTTCACGAGGCAATAACTACGCTAAAGGAAATACACCGGTCGTATGGTTGGGAGTTCGCGCGTGATTACCGCATGATGAATCGTCGCTGGCGGCTATCGTATATTTTTCTAAGAATAGACGAAGATATTATACCGTGTAGAGCGTAGTCGAGCATGATTGGCGTCACCAAGGTTGCCGCGTAAAGGCGCTGGATGGGAAGCGTTCGAAAGGGGGATGGAAAAAGAAAGGCGTGAGTGACGGGTCGTATGGTAATTGGCGATTCATCACGCCGCGACAAGCCGCACAGTCCTGCTCACCGTGTTAGCCACTCGTGGAGACACGAGAACGCTTGGAGACTCCGGCCGGAGAACCCTTGGAGCACATTGCCGACGAAAACGTTTGATGAAGATAAAACGGCGAAAAAAGAACCGCGGCAGTCAGAGGTTGTTTTTGGTCGATGTTTACCTCGGAACATGACTCGCCGTTCCTTTTGCAACATCGTAATTATTTCGTAATTACACGTTCATTATGCGGAGCAAAGAGCCGGGGATGGACCGTCGAATTATGCGTGAAAAGAGAGTTACACACGCGGTACAACCGCGCCAGACATCTACGGATTTTGTTGAATAATAATAAATCAAGTCCTCGCGTCGAAAATTTATTCGTTTACCGGTACTCGTTAAGTTTTTCAACGGGTATCAGGGTGGAGTCGAGCCAGCATATTTTACATTTATTATACAAATTATAGAACGTGACTAGAAATCATCGCGGTGCTACGGATCGATCGATCATCGACAACTCACGAAAACCGTTCTTAACAAACCACTTCCTCGACCTTCCTCTTCGTGTTTGCCTTTGACACGTGTCGTTTCTTTTTTCACCGGGAACAAACCAAACAGTGGGTGGAATGTCATAGACGCGTTCGAGACTCTTCCTCGGCCGAACTTCGAGTGGGTGGAATGCCGTGGATGCACCCAACTCTCTCCCTCGCCGTCCGATTCTCTCTCTTCCTCTTTCGGTCTTGTCTCTTTCGGCGGTTCCTATAGCTGGAAGAACCAGTTTTTGTTTTCTCGAGAAAATTAAAATTCCTCTCGCTGGAATATAAAAAAGCGGCGGTTTTCATCTCGTGCAATCAAGATGTGACGTTTCCATAGCCTTTCTCTTTGTCGTCTGAAAACTGCGAACAACGGAAAGGCGAATCCAGGCCGCAAAGGTCCATTTGCTTCGCCAAGATTCTCTATATACCTACAATAGGCAGCGGCGTAATCTTGATTTAACCAACTTGAAATTCAAAATTCTCCGCCCTCTCCTTTTCTTACGGAAATATTACGTTTCTCAATCGGAGATCGAAGATAATGATGGTGCGCTTCGAAGGATTTATCGATCCTCAAATACGCTCGTGTTTCCACGAATTATTATAAATTTTTCGATCAAACGACGGTCAACGAAACTCTGTGGTCCGATGAAATCTGATGCAACGCGAAATGCGGCGATCATGGGAATGGGAAACCCGAGTCGTTTGACGATATTTAGTTATCTGATGGGGGAGGAGATCTCGCGGCGAATAAAAGAATCCTACTTACGCCACTGATAAATCATTTCCATATAAGGTCGGTGGAAGCGCCGGTACACGTTACAGATTCAAATTAAAAGCTTGCTCCTTAAAGGTAACCCGAGCTCCAAGCTCGATTCGGAGTCGGAACCGCCACGACTCGTGCGTGCCTTTCGAATCCCGAATGAGATATAAAACGTATACCTAATCGGATTCACAACTCGGCAGGATCAGTCGAACCGACCGCGCGAGACGATTAAGTGGCTCGCTGATAAGCGGCCCTTACCAATCAGCTTTGCCTATATCTCCAGATAAGCTAATCGGCGGTCCTTTTACTCCGGCTAAACGTTTCCTCTGTCGAAGACCCCTCTACCGATACCGGTTGTCGCGACTTATGGCCGCGTGTTGACATACGAACGAACCCCGTGGATCCTGCATTTGCGCCCGATTCCTCGGACGCCGGGACATGCTCAATTTCCGCTTAAGGCGAAACGCCATTGCGATAGTACGGGTACGTTGTTTCTATAGTTCGCGAACGAGCATTGTTCGAATTATCACGTGGTACGTTGTTACGTGGCGTGCCAGGTATGCGGAGGATTTCAACAAGTTCCTGTGAACGTGAGAAAATATTTGGCGAGACCTACGATTTTGGAGTTGGAATGTCCCGTTATGTAATGCAGAAAGATTACGAATAGAAATTTAGAAACGCCAAGTTATACTGACGGGAGTAAGAAACGAGTGGTGCACGCGTCTTGCGTAATTACTTCGATATTTTACTACGTTTAATGTTGCTCCGAAAGCTGCAGTTTCATTAGAAAGTTTCATTCCTTATTATCACTGCGATATCTTTCTTACATGCAATATAATGTATGCAAAGCTGGTGTTACCGAGTAGACATATAGATTACGTCTATCTTGTGCGATAAAGTAAACGCACTCGACATAAAGATTATAGAATATGGATTAAGGTAGGTGTCCATTTAAGAGTAAAACTACCGCGAATTGCTCTCGAGAGAATACCTCGCTAGTGGACACTCCTTTGAAAGCGACTATCCGTGTCATAATCTGATCAAATAATCACTGTCAACGCACTGTCCACTAGCAAGTGGTATTCTCTCGAGAGCAATCCGCGATAGTTTTACTCTCAAATGGACACCTACCTTTAGCAGTAAGTACTTGCTTACGACTCATTAAGAACCTAATAGTCAAGATATTCTTGTTTCGAACATTGGCCACGTAAGAAAAGGGCTTGTAGTGATTTATGAAATATAAATCTAAGCCAAACCAACCCCCGACAAATTTAACCACACCCCACCACGCCTTTTCACGTGGTGGTTTTGGCTCCGTCTGCTGCTCGCTCTTTTCCCGTTTCTCTTTTTCATTTCTTTTTCCCTTTTGATCGTCCGGCAATTTTCTGTGTCCACGCCGGTATAATAACAGACCTTTCTTTTGCCACGTTCACGGTCTCCTTTCGTCTCCGCCTCGACCCTTTATTTTCCCGTCTCCGGCTGTTTGCCCGACTCCGTTCGCGTCCTCGAGTTTGTGTGCCAGCAGGGTCATTAAAATGGCGGAGTCTCGGACTCGGACAAGCAGCAACGTTGAAAAGAAAACTGAGAGATCAACGGCTGTTGGAATGTGTAGCGCGTAACTGAGTCATTTGTTTGGTGAATCGATTTTCGAGTCTCAAGGCCCTTCCCCTCGGTTTGGGCCCCGCTTGTATCGAAACGTACCCTTTTTTCATTTCTTCGTCCACTAATTGCCTGCTGTCTTGCATTCCTCAGCTGCCCATTTTTAACTTATTCGGGATAACGCTTGTTATCGGGGATGACTTTATTTAGTTATCTCCATATCGGATAAACATTGAACGTTATGCTACGACGGTACAGATTTCGACATACGTACAGTTGGTACGATTTAACGCTATCGAACGTAAGCTGTGTCCAATAAGAATTAGATAAATCGTATACCACTTTGGGAATCGAATGATCGATATCAGCGTTTCATTCGATCGCCGAGGAAGCTTGCTGCAATGCCAGCGTATCGTCGAACAGTTCGTCTTTAAATATTTATTCGATCTTCGTGGTCGAGTAACGTGTACATTTTAATGCTTCTTAGATATTTCGTGTGTTTCGCGATTATTCTTCTATTAGGTGTTTAAACTGTGAATTAATAATAGTCGTTCTCAAATTTGTAATTATTTTCTGCGGTCGGGAAGAATCGAGTCTGGGTGGCGGCGCCTTCTTCGTAGGAGCGGTCATTAATTATTATACTGGACAGAAGAAGGGAGGCGCAGCAAAAGTAGGAGTGGGTGGAGAAGGACGGGCGGTCGAAGGTGAATAGAAACGAAAATAAGCACGTGGATGTAATGGACGGCCGTAAAAATATGCGAGGACAGATTTCGTATTAGATCCTTTTTGTGTTTGTTCCTAAATTCTTTCATGGCTGCGATGGACGACCGTGACATCGAGGCGACGTTCGATCACGAAATTCATGGGCGTACCGTTGGAAATTAATTGAACGTTTCACGGGATGCTACGAAGGATCAAGGAAGATGTTTTTATTTTCCTTGACACCCTTTTCTACGCTGCAACGCAAATATCTAGGATCGTGTTCCGACAAAAGGCACTCGGAGGCTGATATTTTGACAGACATAATTATACGGTCCAACAAACAGCCATAATCAAATTCAATTCTCTCTATCGCGGTATCTAATACCAGGAATCTCATACCATTTCCTGGTTCTGATCACCTATTGATCGGTTCGTGCAACACGTAGCTTAAAATCCTTTGGAAAATTCTAAGTACGTCATAGATCATCAAGACAATTAACTTGATATCGTTCGAAAAAGAATTGTATTTCACGTACAAAAAATCTAATCGATGCTTTTTCTCTACAAATTTTAACGAATCCTATCGCGTAAATCGTTCTCCGTATAACCTATTACTCCTATTAAATTTGCTGCATTATACGAGATAATAATTCGTAGTGTCATCGATTCAGCCTGATAGAAGACGGCCCGATAATATTGCTATCAATCTAACTGTCATTCGATTTCCAATCGAGTACGGATGGAGTGCATACGTGGGCTACGAGTTTACGTAGTGTTAGCAGCGTTGGCGAGAAATGGAACGCGCGGTATCTTGATTCTCCGGCGGATTGATGGATCGACAGGTGAATATACAGATTACAAATAGTCCGCAACGAAGTTATCGATGAATCCGACATTCACGGTGGCCAACGATATCGCCGAAAACCATCGACAAGAGGACCCACCTCCCTTTCATGAAGAGATCAGACGAAACCAGTTGACCGAACCGAAGTGAATCACGAGCAGCCATGCGTTTCTTCTTCGTTGTTTTTTCATCTTTTTCTCATTCCTCTCTTCCTTTGAATACGTGTTTACCAATATGTCTGTCCGATTTATTTTCAAGTAGCCTCCTTTCAGAGCTGTTCGAACGTATTGATTAACGACGATAACGCGCGGGGATACTTAAGCTCTGTGACATCCCTCCTTTTATTTGTGTCCTTTGTAGATGGAATAATGGAAAACTAGTCGGCGACGGTGATCTCGTTATCCAAATCGAATGATGAATTTCAACATCGACCACTGTGAATACACGGTGGCGAAAGACGAAAGATCGGATACGGAGAAAGGGAGGGAGGAAGTGGAGAATTTATCACGAGAGAAGCGAGCACAAAAACCGCGAAGGAATATGTTAACGGCGGACACTTTAAACGAGAAACAGGACCGCTTTTAGCCTTATCGTTCTAATAGGACACGTAAGGCGGTCGTTTAACGCTCGAAGGCTGAAACTTTCGAGATAAGCGAACGGGGGGATAAGGGATTCGTGTTCGCCACGAATTTTTGAATAATTATCGCGCGAGCGCGTGGTTAGCCAACGGAACGATGGCGAGGAAAGGAGCATCGCCGTTAAAATTCGATGAAACCATCTTTGCCAAATGTTCGTTTTCGAGGTTCGTTTCATTCCCGCGGCAGTTCTTTTTCTTCGTTCTCCACTGGTCGACCGATAATGACGTGCTTTTCGACGACTCATTTCTCCGTGATGATACACGCGAAGAGTGGGGACAAAGGACGCGAGCAGCCACCAAGGACGAGCGAGGTCCTTTACACGTGGAACGGGACAATCTGCCCCGTATGCAAATGCAATTTTGAGGCTCGCGACGGTGCGCGCACGTCTCTTACGATTGGCAATATTTCGGGTGTAAGAAATGAGAGGCAATCTATATGTAAGTAAGGCCCAGAAACTATAACGGGGAGAGCATCCTCGGGGCCACTCTCTTTTCTCTTGTCCAGTGGAAAGATACGAAAAGGAATGAGAGGCAGCCATTGCCAGATAAGATCTGTGGGATCGGTAGCCGGCAGAAGCACAGATATAGATCATACTAATGGCACTTGGCTGGCGCAACGCACGCTCTATGCACCCGTCGATCTTTATCGATAGATCGTTTGTACTTATGCGTGCATCGGTTAGATCCTTTCTGTTCTGACGTTTCGTGCTCGCTAGATCTTCTTGGACGACTACGAGGTTCTGTCGTATTTAGATCGATGATCGGAACTTCCTGTCAATTTCGATATTCCCAATCGATCCCGAGTCGAGCTTCCGCGTGACCGGCTTTCCTAATGCTATCTGACAAACAGCGTAATGCGATTACGGATTATGTAAATGGATAATCCGCCTGTAAAAATGGTGATTTTATGATCGATTATACGGCGCTCCGTGTAATTGTTCCATTCTTTTCGCCTTGGACAAAAGGGCGAGTCAGCGTGTGTATATCCAGCCGGGATCGGGCTCTTCCATCAGTCAGATCGGGCGACGAAATTGCCGGTGTTCAGCGGCATTCGATTATGACATTACCGTCCATTTGTTACGACTGTCATTAAGCTCGGACCTTCGACCTCAACGAGGCGTCGAAGGGGCCGGATCGATCAACTTCGATGCCTGTCCAGAATTCCAGCATGCCAATACCTCCCTTCAGGCTGCCAGCTTGGAGTAGAGTGTGAGGGTCTTCTTGAGGGAGGCCGTAACAAATCTCGAAACAAACAGTCGCCGGTAGATTCGCCATTTAAAATCACAGCATGAACGACCCTGCGACCCGTTCGCTGGCCCTTAATTTGGAAATATGTCGAGCGATTAGAGTTCTCAGAGGGGGGTGGCTGTGCGCTATTCAACGCCCTACGCACCCATCCCATTCCATTCGCTTCCCTGGAAGAGTAATTTATACGTCTTGGGATTTTGGCCTTTAAACGCGAGCTTAATAACAGACTAAACTGCTTGTTAACCATAATTAACTGTAAATCAACCGGCTAACTTATGTCCCATTCTACTCGCGATTCTTAAGCAAGATTAACAGCAGCGTGTAGAATTTCTACCGATGATGTACTCCGACCAGTCGAACAACAACTGCAGGTTTACGGTAGAAAGATTTTTAGAAATCGCTTTTCTATTGAAGCTTTCGCGCAAAGATTCCGTTCAGTTTTATCGCTTAATCTCGAAATTGCATGCATCGTCTGAAAACGAAGGTGTAACGTTTCGTAACGATAGCGCGAAGCGAAAAGAATGATAAAGTATTCTGGGACGTTCTCGGCAACGCCATGGCGTGCGGTGTCGTTTATCGATGTCGTAGAAAATTTTTGCTTCGTTTTCTCTTCGATTATGGCGGAATCTGGGACGCAGGAGGTAGGATTTCAACGATCTTGCTTGACCAGAAAATGCAACACAATTATGGGTCGATGACCGTATTATTCATGTCCTGTCTTACAGCTACGGACCTGTAGTTAACTTATCTCATCTACATAACCTCTTCCCCAGCACCTTGTTCGCAAATTTCACTCGCGCAGATCAAAAACGTGCGTGCACGCACACTCTGCGCGATCACGCTTCACGACATTATAAATTCATCGAAAGTTGAAGGCTTTATTTGTCCGCGGAATGCTCGAAATGCCACGTTCCACGCGTGTACGTACCGTGCACGCCCGATTATATTTACACTTTAACGCAAATCTTTCATCAAAAGCGAATACGATAAATCTGTTCTTTGTCGAGTTGATCACCTCGGTGCGAAAACAAACAAAACTGTTAATTGCAGGCGCAAAGTGAAAGCAACGCGATAAGAATGCAAGCTCGCGCGTTCCGCGCGATATATGGCAACGTTAAAGTTAATACTCTAATAACACAACCGCGTTTTTAATCTTGTCGCAGGTGCTTCTAATATTATTCGCATTATCTGCTCGTAATTACTTTGCGACCTTCGTCGTTTGCTATTTGGTTCGATTATTATATCATTATACTCTTTCGCTTCATGTTTATTCAGATTTTCGCTTGTACGATGAGAAAACAGGACACATTATATCGAGAGAAACGCGTGGCTAATTTACATGTTTGAGCGTAAAGTAATCGACTCGAAAAATAATATATTATCCTACATTCTTCTTTTAACTCCTTACAACGCCATACGACTCGGTACATATTCATGTTCGCCATACGCCTGTATTCTTTATATTTTATTTTATATGCTCATCGCCGTACTATCATATTATATTCTAGTAACGGTAACTCTTACTTATTAATTTTCCAATTAAAATGAAGGATCGTAATCAAGCACGCGATATAATATTTTTCTCGTAGCAACTCTGCGCTGTAACTTCTCTTCTTGAATCTCGCTTCCTCGGTCATCAACGTACACGTTTGATTACAAAATGAAAATCGCGAACTTGTCGGATCAACGAGCATTTCCTTCAGCCGCGTTCGACTCACATCGTAAGTGGGTGCTATAATAAAGTATCACTGATACATTGGTGATGGGTGGCGCGTATGGAAAAGGTCACCGCGAACCGCTCCTCCGACGCAGCGCAAATTGTGATAAATAAGGAGCTGCGTTGGAATACGCTGCCCTTTCGTCGTACGTCAGCCAGGGGGGTCTAGTTAGCTTATCGCGTCTGTAGGTTGTAGAGTCTCTGGCGAATCGCGAGCGGTCCGACGCGTCATGATAAATTCCGTGGTATTCGTATGAGCATCGCAATGGGTATCGCAATGGGTATCACGATGCGATCGTGCAGCACGCCATAAATGCCCCATGGAGGTCTACTACGGGCGAAGAACCGATGTCGGCGCCAGCCTGGCTATTACAGGTTATACAAGCATTGTGCGGATCGGCAGCAACTTTTAACCACTTTTACCGAAGAGTGCGCGCCTCTTTGATTATGTATCGCGTCGTGCGTTATTACACGCTTCCACATAACTATAAAGGCGTGATTGCGTGCGTAATCGAGGCTTTAAATACGCATCGAAGCCACGTAAAAGCACCGCCGCGGGCAAATTGCACAAAACGTGGAACATTACGCTTTTCTACTTCTTCCTACTTCATCCTTCTGCTCTTTCTCTTCTTTTACGGAATGATTCTTGTAATCTTGACCGTGCCGTGGAATCGCGTTCGCGCGTTTGATACGCTTCGTTTCACGAACGGGTTACGCCCGCGGTTTACATATAATTGATAGGAGAGAAGTTTTTGCGGTACGCCATTCGATACGGTCGCTTTAAGCGAAAGTGATTAGAAGGGCTGGAAGGGTGGAAGCGGAATGAAGATAGCGTGGAGAACGAGCGGCCGCTTTGGCGGCGCGTTCGAGCAGCGCCTCGGAGGAAATACAATTATATTGTCGCGTTAAACCACCGTGGAATTCGTTTTGTTGCTTCTAATCCCCCATGGAAAGTTACGAGGGGTGACGCATCTGTCGCGTGCGATCCAATGTTCGAGGATACCTGTCTTTAGCGTGAAAGCTTCGATATGGATGAAATGGAATTTCATGTCCCATTACCGGATGCATCAAGGGTGTCGTTCGATACACCATACGGAATTTCCTGTCCGCTATTAAACTTGGCTGGATGTAGTAATCGAATATCGATCGTCCGAAAAGTACTTAAAACCATTACCATCGGTGTGTTAGGCTCGGATGGACACAACCGATATTTTTTGCTTTTTAATTATTAGATGATGTATAATTAACTCACTGTTGTAGATGTTTAAAAAATTTCGAAAGATTCTGGAATACATAGCATAGTCTCACCGCTATTTTATTGTCCAACTTTCTGACGGTGTACGCAATTTACATTCTGCAATTAGAATGCAAACACGCAAACTAATAATCGTGTAAAATGTGACGATTTACAATACCCACGCAAATTTTACGTGCGCAAGGTATAAATTTCTGCATCGCGTACGAGAAAATTGAGGCGTCCTTGGCGTTACGGACAGTGCCGACCAGTTCATGAATATTACTACGATCGTTACTGCCCGAACAGTGCACTGATACATGGTGCTCGTATACTCGTCCAGTCGTGGATGACGTTGTCAAGTGGACCGATTGTATGTTTTTAATAAAAGTAATTAGAGTAATCGTGCGTATTGGATCGTTCGGAAGAAGCCAGCTATACAAACGTTCGCTAATTATCGACCGGTCTTACACCCAAAGGGTTCGCGTCCATCGAAGACGCTTCAACTCTTGTCAGCTTCCGCCTATAAGCGATAGCAAAACCCGTACGATCGTCGTATTACACGGTCCGTGTTTGGCTACCAATAACTTGTTTGGTGCATCGTGCTTTCAAGCTTTCAGGATTGGTACATTTCGATATTAGACAGCTCGTTACTTGGTTGCCTTATGTCGACTGACAATTAGCGTGATGTACACGGTTGATTGAGTCGGTCGGAAAAATCCCGTAATATGTCCGCTTGACTAATTAATTATCCACTTATTTTCGTCCCTCAGGCTTAACCATTCGACTTTTATTGGCTGCCTTTCCCGAGGCACAATGGTAAATAGGCCCGGTCGTGAAAAGACAACAAGCAAGACGCGATTATTCCGAGTAAAATACCGGCAGTTGTCGGTCGAACCGTACGCGTATAGCGCGGGTGGACGATCAAACGAAACGCCGGTTAGTCAGCGTAGCCGCTTCGAATCGGAATTTAGGTCGTTGTCGCGGTCTTATTGTTTCCAATTAATTATGAACGCGAGGGGAACGGTATCCTTTGGAGCAAAGATTTTTAAAAGGGGAGTTGCTTGCACGAGAAAGAAGCATAAAGATAACGCGACACCAGAGCGTTTCTTTAATTCGTCGAAGAAGTCGTTAATACGGACCAGCTCCGGCAGAAAATCGGTCTTAAAAATTTTCAGTGGCGATTATCGTGTGTTTATCGCGCGCGATCTCGTCCGAGTTCGTCGCGGCGGCTCGGCGACAACATAATCGCCACGATAACCGAGATATCCCAACGGAATTGCTCGT
The DNA here is from genome assembly GCF_910591885.1 of Bombus terrestris. NCBI lineage: Eukaryota > Metazoa > Arthropoda > Insecta > Hymenoptera > Apidae > Bombus > Bombus terrestris. The sequence goes on along the minus strand of NC_063280.1, from coordinate 5,662,778 downwards.
TTTGCAATTAACAGATATATCTACGTCGAGCCGATCCCGGCCGGCGTATCCTCCCGGCCGCTTGTTTATTCACCGCGGGAGAAAAATCGTTCGAAATTCCGCGCCACGTGTATATTTAACTGGACATAAATCTTTCGAGCAGGCAGAACTTTCGTATAATTCTCCCGTTCGTCGGTTCGGTTTTTAAACTATACGCATTGCCGACCATTTATCTACTCGTTAGTAGTCGCTACGTTTCTGTTTGTTACCGTTAACGACGCGGCTATTATGAATTCTATAAAATGTATCACCGACTGTCCCGCCACGATAACTGAAACACCGATATCCGCGCGGATGGTGCCTCTATGTAAATGAGGGGCTGCAATTAACCGGGAGACAAGGTGAGAGGAACGCCACCAGGAATCGGTAGAAAGTAGCGAGTCTGTTCGCGGAATTTATCACGGCGAGCTCTGTTCGTTTTTTAATCGGTCTGCCAATCCTTCGGTTTGTTTTTATCCTATCCTCTTGTGCTTTACCTTTAGCGGACGTTCTTTCGAACTTACTTATGGTGGAACTGAGGTACGAACATCGTTCGAAATGTCCTAGCTTTCGTTAATGGACAAAAAGACACGCGCGTGTATGTGAAGGGTGTCGAGAGTCAGGAGGTTCTTTAAAGGATTCGTCCGAGCGTAGAAGCGAAATCACACGTTCGTTCTCGTGTTCTTAGAAAAATGATCTGGCTGGAACGATTAAAACGGCAATGAAATGACTCGATATGCAAATATATGATAATTAGTGGCATCGAAACGTACACGATGATCAGCGATAATTTATTACTGTTTTTCAGTCGTTTTGAAATGGCTGTTCGGTTCCGCGTCAGGAAATTGGTTTTTACATCCTCTACAATCGTCTATGCTAATTGCAGGGTTAATGTCCGGTCTTCGATAACCTAGATACGCCGCGTGCTTACATCTGGACATTGCGTTTTAATTGAAATATCAGCGTGCAGCAGAAGGACGGTAGATGCGAAGACGGCGCGAATACCTTTCGCGCGTGCATCAATTATGAATAGCTACGGGAACGATACAACGTGGATGCGTCCAATTACGGCACGATTGTCTTTACACGCACGATCTGCGCTCACGTGCAGGTATACGCATATACAGCTTGTTAAATGACTGTGTTATTATCGTGGCAGTAATTGCGAACGCTCGCAAAAGTCACAGAGAACCTGCCGATGGTCGCATGTAATTAAGATCTGACTTGTCAGAGGTCCTCGCTTGATTCTTGTTCCCTTCTACGTGTGCATAAACGCGCCGCTAACACATGATCCTTTCACGTTCCACGCGTGCTTACTTGCTCCTTCCACGATTACGGTGCACCCACCGTGCATTGCTCGACGTTGCTTAATCAATTTCCGAGTCTGAATTCCCGGAGTTCACTCCTCGAGTTTCCGAGTAGCTACTCGCGCGTATAATCGTCGATTCGATTGACTCTTCGCAACGTATTATACAATTGACAATATGAGTGGATTTTTATTATCGAGTATTATTTCTTCGAAATCGTATTTCTTTTCTATCGTTCTACGTATGTTTACAATGTATTTATACAAAACGACTTCTCTCCTGTCAGGATTACAAGTAGCATTATTCAAGCATCATCTGAACTATATCAATATTTACATACTTCGCATTCGGATCAAGCAGTCAGGTTCTCAGGTTCCCGTTGTTCACGGCTGAAGCCGATCGCGATGTCATGCCATGACTCTGCAGCATAGTCGAGGAAGGGTGACGCGGCACGGGACTGTAACCGTCTGTAACCACCTTTAACCTGCTGCGGGTGCGACCATACCTGTTGTCGGTCCTGTTACTACCGATCGGCACCGATTTCGTCCGAACCTTCTTCGTGCCTCCTACCAATCCTTTAGTTTCCCCACCTGAGATGCCCGTCGGCCACGCCAACCACGCTCTACCTACCACGGTGGCAACTACCACGCTTACTTCGGCTCACTTAACACCGTGGTCGCAGCTTCCATTTGTATCTGATCTGTTACAGATACCGAATACTGCTTACACGCGTGTGAGACACTTAACTCACGGCCTACCTGACGATCTCGTTTCGCTCCTTTCATCGTGTACTCGCAATAAATCGTGCCTATGTCCTAAGTCCTATCGAAACCTCCCCGACCATTTCTCTAAGGATTCATTGGTCTTTATCGATCTTTCAAGTTGAGATACGTATACCAAATTGGTAATGTACCGCTTATGGACAGTAGCGTAATTGCTTAAAATCCAATTTCACTCGCAATACGAGAACACTCGTATTAGATTACTTGTTGGATAACCGTCGAACACGATTTAACGTTAAAATCGAAGTGGGACCACTAATGAATCATTTCCAAGAATAGCAAGACCAGTTTGTCTTCTTCGCCACTAGGAATCTCTGACAAGATTTCTCATTTGAAATATTCTCACCGGTACGTGTCGTTCCACGAACATTCATGTTCGAATTCCGACGTACCGCTCGTATCGCTCGATCATTCGTCTCTTTACAAGAATCGAAACCGATTTAACAAAATAGGAAGCGAATGATAAAACGAGGCGCCGCTCGAACCGTCGCGCCGATGGATCTTCTCGTTGAAGGATTTAAAAGGTACAAATTATTTGGATGGAATGCGAAGGATGGGCATACCTCGAACGCAAATACGAGAACGGCGACGTTGCTGAATGGTTTCGAGGAGAAACGTTTCTCCGCTTCGTGACACTGAAGTAGACTATCGTTTCGTGACCGAGTGGCTGTTTACTCAGGAGGCGAGTTCGTGGTTAAACACTTCAGTAATGGCGCAGCATTAATGCACGTTATACCGGCAGATGTCCGAGCGACAGAACGAACCGTGTTCAACGCCTTACGATGCGATGCGGCTTGCTTACGACGTAATCGTGGCCGAGAAGAGGAATTTCACTTCCATAAATTTCTTCCTATAGTTATCGACCATGTCGCACCGTGAACAATGCTCGTACTACCTTCGACGGTCTCGTCCAACAATCGCCGATTTTTTTGATGCGACCCCAGCCAAGTACCTATAGCTCGTACGTGTCGAAGCGTGGTTGATGACTCAATGACGAACACGATTGATGTCTCAATAGGGCTGTCCGTGGCCAGACTGCAGTATTTAAAGCGTTCGAGGGCGATCGTTCGATGGTTTATGGCTTTATGGAACTTGGTTATCGTCGAAAGATTTAGCGTCGAAATATATTTATTATCGTAATAAACTCGGATCTGGAGTCTGTCTCATGGATTATCGAAGCTTGTAACGTTAGCAAATGACAATGTTGAAAAATTAATTTGTTCGAAGAAGATAGCAATCAATCGCTCTTCCAAGTAATCGAGAACATCTGTTTTGACAGGTTACTAAGAAATAAACGACATTAGGGAAACGTAGCGGTCCAATGACCAGAGCCGAACAAAGATTTAGTCTTCAAACGTTAATAACATACAGATTCTTTCTCTGATGGAGAGAAGCGCAGACTTCTGGACGAGTTAGGATAGGAATCACGATAAGAAGAAGACATTGGTCGCGGGTTGTAGAAGCAGTGGAAGAGTTTGACGTAGAGAGAAAGGGGGGGGGCGAAAAATATAACGTCGTCGTAGTAGTTGGCAATGGAACAGGTTTCCACACGCGTGTCATAAAAATATATCCACGACGCGCAGGCTGCATTGGGCCGAGTCGTGACTAATGGCGGGATCCAGGGGTTGCTTTTATCCTTTTACGGCGAAAAGCCGAAGTAAAAAATCGTGTACCCGCCGGGGATTAAAGGTCCTTACGTGCCCTAATAGCCCGTAATTGAAAGGGCCAACGTGGTAGGGAAGATTCTTATTCGACATCTTTATGCAGCGTAACGTGACATGCTAACGCGTATAGGAACTTCTTCTTTTTTCATTCGTAATTGTTCCGTGGAGAAATCGTCGGCAGCGAGTAAAAAAGGTGGAAAACGCGAGTAGACAAATATGTAAATGAAGGAAACCGAAATAACGATCGGTCTGGTAATGACTCACGATTAAACTCTGTTAGCGATATCTCGAGTGTCCGTCGTGGTCGAACTGGTAGGCTGCGATGGCCACGTTTAATTTCCTGATTATAAGTTGCCATTAATTTGACGAGCAGTAAATCAATTCGCTTCTTCTTCGCTTGGTTGGCGTCTCGGGGCATACCGCGCAATAGGAAGCGCGTTTGAATCAGCCGTCAGAGGGCGAGGAAGGAGGGGAGACAAGAATGATTCCGTGAATAAATCTTCCTGCCACCGTGCACTCAAAGCCTACCGTCCGTCGTGATTTATGAATCAATCATTATCACTTTCGAGATTTACGCTTAACACTAGCGTAAAAGCCCCGACGAGGTCGATCGACGTTCGAACGATTTCGCTGCTACATGCTGGACCTATCCGATGTCTCCTTTCTCTGTGAATGTCATTATGAAAACGAGCGTTCCCAACGTGACTCACTGGCGACGCGACGTATTATTCATTCGCTCTATCAAACCACTCGAGATATCGGCGAACTCTGTCCGGTGAAATTTGCCTTCCGTCGTGTTCTTCGAGTTTACACGCGAAACCACGATTACTTTGAGAAGCAAAGAAACGAATCGCGAAATTTTAGTCGGTCGTAGGAAATGGAATCTTGTCTCTGTTGTAGATTTCGCTTATTTCTCACGACTCGACGATATTTAACGTCTAATTCCATTCACATTTCTCATTCGTTTCTTAACCACTTATCTCGCCCGTTTTCTCCTCCATTTGTCCCGTTCAACGTTACGAGCGTACATTACTCAAAGTTCAGTCTCGTTAAAACGCACGCGTGGCACACCTTGGAAATAGGAGTAACGCAAATTGGGAACTTAAACAGTTCCGTGTAACGATACTGTAAACACGAGGTTGGAACGCGCATCTCCAATGGCTTAATTAGCAAAGTACGTATGTACCTATTTCAGAAGCGATAGCACCGAAACCCGTCTCGAGTTTTAAAGCTGGAGATCCATCGAGGCTAACCTAACCCATGGACCCTGCACGAACGAAACACTTTCGTTTCCCATCTGTTCGTTAAGAATTCTCCTCGCGTGCTCTTCTCATAATCTCGACGATAGAAGTGTTTTCTCGGCAGACGTTGGCATAAAAAAGCGCTTTGATATTTTCTTCGACACGTCGTACGGTAGAAAGCGCGATTGTTCGTTCAGCATGCCGAGGGAGGAAGGCAAGGAGGATACGCGCGATAAAGAACCGTTTTAGAAACACACGTCGCGTCGATTCCAGGATGTCTGTGAAGTAGCCGCTCGACGATCGGATTTTAATGTAGCTTTTACGATCTGTTAATTTCAAGCGCGTCTTAAACGCTGCATCTCCGCATTAACATATTAAACGGTGGATTACTTAGCGACGTTGATCTCGCTGCGTTCGCCATTCCGGACGAGTTTGCACGGCTCGTATTTCAAAATTCATTACCAGAAAAGTGCAAGAGCCGCGCTAATAAGAACGCATTGCCAATAACGAAATTGCATATCAGCGCGTTTGAATGTGTCCGGCAGAGATCTAAACATGCTCGAGTAATCGTTTTAATGCACGATCGTAATCACACGGCCAGTGTAAACGGAAAAACGTCGTTATCGTAGAGGGAGAAATTCTTTCTGGTTCAGGCTCTTTTCCACGAATAAACTCGAATCGAGAAACGGCGGTTGAAGCAGGTGCGCGTTCTCCATCGGCGAGGAAATCGGCCTGAAAGTATTCATGGTTAGCATCGGCGCGTTGATATCCCCGGTTCGCCGACAAAAGCGGTAGTATCGCCAGGACGATATGCTATTATTGCCTCCATTAGTCGTTAATATATGCAAAATATCCTTATTATGTCGGCCGGCTGTGTGCGAGCCGGAACGTAGAAAGCGCGCGCTTCCCCTCACATACGCGATACGAATCTGTCTGTTAAGCACCGCGGCGTTCGTATCACCGACCGCGTCAGCTTTGATCGAGTTAAGGCTCGTCTTTTCTAATTATTTCGTGCTCGCCGAGCTCGTTGCTTATCTGTGAAATTCCCATTGCCACGATAATTTAACGAGCCACGTTGCTTTCTGCGGTTCGTTTTCCTCCATTAGATTCGTCGTTGTCGCGATTCGATTTAAATCCTTTTTCCATGAGCCGCAAAACGATTCGCGAGTATTATCGCGGCTTCTATAAGCGTACGGCTTTCTTAAACGAGATTATCCGCTTCACGAGCTCGGCCGCGAGCATTTTAATTAAGCTGTGACACTTTGCGCCAACGTGCCGTCGTAATAATTTGTTCTTATCTTGAGGTAAATGCGGCTGAGCTTTGCAGGTGGTGCGAGAACGCTAGGCGAATGAATAGCGAAACCTTCGACTTCCGGATTGAACAAAGGCAACGCGGTGTCGTACAAGAATGTACTCTATCGTATCTATGAAAGAGAAGTTTCAATGGCACGTGCTGAATGTAACAAGACGTTACGCGTTTACGACTTAATTACTGGCGTGCGTAGAATACAGCCAGATAGTAGAGTAATAAAATAAAATTACAAACGTGAGTGTATCATTGCGCATCCGACTGAAATAATCATTAATTTTATAATGATCGTTTTAATCACGAATAAACTGATCCGGAATAAGCACACAGATGATCCGAAATATCATCTCCATTGAAGTGGCTTTGTTTCAAGATTAGACGCGCATTTAGAGCATTATGCGATCTACCTGTACGTTATCTGTACGCTATAACTTCGTATTTCCAACTACGTGGCGATGTTGTAACTACCTGAAAGAAATTCCAGCCGGAGCTCATCGTTTTATAGGTTTTGATATATCGTGTTCTTCCTGCGTTTACACGAGAAACGTCGGTATTACGCGGGTGCAGTTTCCTATAAACGTCTTCGTCGAGGTGGACACGGGAGGGCCGGGAATTCGGGAGTGCCCCCGCGGTGCGATACAAATACATGAAATACCACGGCGGCTCGGTTGAATAGAATTTGATTTCGTGGTTCCTACGCGGTGTCCGAGACCTCGGTACACGCTGGACGAAGCGAGTGGAGAAGAAGACGGTGGCCACGTATCGCTGGAAAAATTACGACCCTCCAGTTTAGGGTGTGCGAGAGAAATTACGAGCGGTCTGAACGCGCGATCGGCTCACCTCGAAGCGCGGAAACGGACACCGGAATATTTGTGACCGCGCCACTGTCCTCCTACGTGCCACCGTTCGAACAAATGTCTTCCTCGCGACCGCCATTAACGCGGTGGACGCAACGATGTGGTAGAGCTACTTTGTTTTCTTTGTCTCTTTCGCTCGATGATTTCCACGCCTTTGTTATATAGATGACCAAGAGAGACCGTAAAACATCGCCGTGATAGATCGTGCCGCCGTCAAATGGTCTTGCCTCGAAGCACGCGTTTCGCTCTCAGCGGCGCACTATATCAGTGGTGCTACATGGTAAACGTGTAAAAATTGGTCTACGTTTTCTCTTTCTCCATCTTTTGCTTTTGTTGTATTTCGGAATACAATGGACGACAGACCGTCGCCAGTGTCGTAATTCATACCCGTAACGTTGTTAATTCGCTGTGAACGTACAGAAGAGTATAATTAAATTATTAAAGCGGTGATTACGTGCGGAGTAGCGTGGGCTATTGTATGCTACTCCACCGAGAGTAGAGAGAAATCACAGATACAATCTACCAAGTATCAGCGGAATGGTCACGCGCACTTTCGTAAGAAATCTTTTAAGCTACTAAATTCTCATAAAGCGATTCGTTTATCGACTCGCCAAGCGGTGGTCCAACATTTATGATCAATAGCGTAAACGCATCGGAAGCAACTTTGCATCTACGTATACGCGAGCTGCTCCGGTCTGCTGTAACCTTCTATATATGGCGGTTCGTAAAAGCGGCCGTGCAATAAGTCGGTCGAACGTTTAAGGCTTCGAGAGCTTATTGACATAACAGCGTACGAATCCTTGTTGTCCCTAAAAGGCTTAGTCAGAAATAACCTACGATCGCTAATTGCCGTTTTTCGTTCGTTTTATTCTCATCGTCTCGACGGTGAAACGACGATTTCGACTTACCGATTTGCGATTTTGCTCTTCTACTTGTCTGGACGTTACTGGGATTGATAATGGATTGGAAAGGGCGGCGTTAAAGAACTTTTCGCGTGAAATCAGAGCCACGATATATCTTGGTAGAACGAAAGAAGAAAAAGGGGAGGCAAAAGAAAAAATGGAGCAGGTAGCGAAGTTGGTATGTGGCCAGCGGAAGGAGAAGGTAAAACGGCAGAGGGAGAAAAAGATGAGTGGAACGAGAGAGGCTATCTACCGACTATACGGTTCGCCCTCGCAAATCACATCGGTGTATGCATTGAAATGCGAAATGGTGCAGACCGCCCAGCTACCATAACTCCGATTAGTTAAGACGCGCTTCGGCAATGTAATGCATGTGCGGCCCAGCCGGCAACATGTGTTATATCCTGTGTCGTCACATATTTACGAGGGCAACGCGTTTGCAGCAGTAATTCGAAACGTGGAGCGATTTTTTTTTTCGGACCAGTTACCTTGTCGTTTAATTAATCGTAGTTTCCATTTAATATACGACAAATATTTACATACATATCGTAAAGCATATTGCAATTTTGTGATAACTTCGATATCCTTTAATGTTATTCCATCCTTACGATCATTGGAAATGTTATTGCATGCATCGGGAATGCTCGTATAATTGCGCCGTTATCGGAGTTATGGATGTTTAGTTTAATGGAATTCTTGATAATTATTACGATAATCCGAAAGTATCTAAAAAAATATATGAAAAGTGTTGCTACAGACAATTAGGGAATCTCGTTCTCTTTTTATTTAGGACAACCGAATAATTTTGAAGGCTAAAAGATCGCGATGTGCTAATCTTATTGGTGAACGTCCAATTTGTACAATAAACCAAACGTTATGACATCATTCTGTAAATGATGCATCGATTTTATCAAATACTAATAATAACGACCGGTAATTGCTAGCAATAAATTACATCGTAATAACGCAATAGCGATCGTGATAGTGACACAATGATAAAATACGTAACTTTCAATCAGATATATATCGCGATGTTGCTAAGTCAATTAGGAAAATCAATTTTCAAAGACAGAACATTCAATTATTATCTGTACTGTACCTCTGATAATCCGCAGATCTTTCGATGATAATGGACGATGATTTTTTTGAAAGGCAGCGCGTAGAAGAAAGCTTCGAGACATTTTTCGAAGCAACTTATAGCCTCCTGTGCAGTCTCTCATCTTCTGCGGCTCGTCCACCTCCTGCCTTGCCGCTTTTAATGTTTCGTAATTGCTTTCCGTTTGCGGCCTGCGGCGAAATATTTCATACCGCACTCAAAGTCACAGTGGTTAGTCTGCCGTGTGAATCGCGAGGAATGAAGCTTTTAAATGATTTTTCGTTCGTACTTAACACGTCTCTAGAGCTCTGTATTTTCATCACCGGAACGTAAATTCTTTCGAGTTCGCGATACGCTCGACGATACTCGCGATAATATCGTGAGCTGCTATCTGAAATTTTTGCCAGCTTCTGGCAATTCGTTCGTTTCGCTCTGCACGAGAACACGTTGCGTCGTTCCTTCCTCGTGATAACGTAATTTCGCCGTGGGGTTATCTTTATCCGCGACAAAAATTTGTTTAAACTCGTACAGCAACGTAGCTGAGAAATACACGTGTTTATACGTACGTTTACGGTTTCATCGGCAAATTACTCGGGGACTACGCGACTTTGGTTATTCCTGATTCGGCAGTTGTCCCATTCACGCGCGTCATTATCTAAAAATACCTGTATCGTTTCGTTGTCGCCGATAACATAATTTTGCCAGAAGTTAGCTATATTGACGGCAAAAATTTCTGTAATCTGGGCTATAAATTTGATCGGCGCATCGTCGTCTCTCCTCACCCTGTCATCCCTAGCGTTGTTGGTACACGCGAGAGGACACACGGGTTTATCAAATATTTCGTGAATGCCTGTTTTATCTGTCGGTTATCCAGGATTCACGGGACAACAGCCGGAAAGATAAAGGTGGACCGCGGAAGGGACAGGGGTGCACGTTTTTCCTGGTATAAAGATTCCGAGGCTGGTTGACTCGCCTTCTCGAGCGGCGCTCGAAATGTGGGTTGCGGGGATACTTATGCGACATAGTCCGTTTATAAGGACGCGTGGTCGTTGTCGAATTGTCTCTGGACTGGAGATAAAAAGTTGATATGTGTACGTTCCAGGCGAGGGGACGCAGATAAAAGGAACCCCGAGGAACGTCGTCCCGTGACCGTTGCACGTTTCGTGTACCGCGATCTTAAATTGGTTTTACAAATTTATCACCTTGACCCGGCCCTCTATCCGATCCTTCCTACTTGTTGCTACCCATTGGATTTCCTAGGAAAGGGTAATTTTCTATCAGGTCTGGTTCGCGAGATAGGAAACAGCCGGATTTACGATGCGATCACTGATATCGTTGTATCTGTAGCTACATGTAGATCTTTGGAAACTAGTTTGAATGCGCGACAGTGTCGTCGATGAACGTAATTTATTCGAGCAAGAATAATTGAGAATAAAAGAAAAAAACAGCCGCTTGATACGGCTTGTATAATTTCCTGGCATATCTTTTTCACGTGATACGATGATATGAAATATTTGAAGGATGTCTTCATCGGTTATGCGAGATGGTTCGTCGCGGATTTGTTAGGCGGGGCTCGTTTATAGGAGATTTGCTCGGTCGATCGGTTTCGAGATTAATAAAGTCATTCTGTAACTGGTTCCGCGTCAGATTGATGTCGATCTGACATCGAGATCCTTGTTGGCGGGCGAAAAGGAGGGCACGATGAGCCTCGAGCCAAATTCGGCGACACATCGATTTCGCCGGATGTGAAAAAAGAGAGTATCGAGAGGACACGGTGTCGCGAGGTGAGTGGAGGATGCGTACAGTGTGATTGGAACGGTTGATCGGATGGTTGGTCGAGACCATCGCATCGGTTCAAAATTCAACGGGACATAAATATCGTCCGAGTGGCGCGATGTCGAACCTTTGCACGGAAGCGACCGAATCTTTTTCCATCCGTTTCACGGAAAGTTCTCGATTTCGCCGGCGTTCTCGACACGTAAAGCGATCATCTATAACGCGATAGCAAATTTGATGGTACGTCCAGATCGGAAAATATTCGACGTTCGAAGTTCTCGCGGTCGAGAAGAAGAAACGAGGAGAAAATCGAGATGGCACGGATTCCCGTGTAGCGGTGCGAATATGAGAAAAAGGACTAACAAGTGGTCAGACGAAGCGGGCATAAATACTGTCCACGCCCAACTGGCGAATTCGCAGCCTTGCTGAGAATTCTCTCCTTCCATCGCGACTTTCTTTCCACGGGAGAAGACCCGTCGTCCACCACTACCAGTACCGTGTTCGACCACCGCCACCTTCCTCGTCGTCGTATCGCCATCACCGATGTCCACCGGTGTCTACCACCACTACTGGTGTGCCGATCGTCATCGCCACCATCGCGGGCCAGAGCAATCGCCATTGCGGCGAAAACTAAATAAAACGAAAGGAAAACGATGCCGCGCTGGACTGACGTCGATGAACAGTGCCGAGGGACGGGGGAAAAGAGAAAGGCCCTCCATGTGAAAGAGAAAAATCGAAAGAAAGGGAAAGAGAAAGGGAAAGAATATACGTAGGGAGGAAAGAGATCGAAAGAGGTGGAGAGGGAAGAATTCTACGGCGGTTGGGGACGAGCGCTCCTTCCGTTGGCGTGGTCCTATTGAAAGGCGAAGGTAAATTTACAACTCGGGTGGGAAGGGTGAAAATTTACTACTGGTCGTGGACGCTCGTCTACGGGCCCGCGAACCGAGCAACGGACGGTAAAACTTCGCCGAAAATCGAATAATGACGCTCCTCGGACGCGGCGAGAAACAGCTCCGTTTGTATTAAGTGAATAAATAACCGTTCGCGCGGCCGAACCCTTCGTCGGCGATAGAACCGCCAGTCCACGGCGCGCCTTGCCACGGGGGGAAGAAATTTATTTAAATTTTTACTACCCTATAAATAAGGGCTCCGGTATTGTACGGTCGTTACTGTACGATCGGCGCCGGAGATCGACGTGCGATCCATACGCGCGGCAGCTAAATCGCGAATCCACGGATTCACGTATGAAACGAGGATTATGACGTTCCGTTTAAGACTACAACCATATGCATAGATTTTCTTACATGGTATAATAAGTTTCAGACGATTTTCACTGCGAGCCTTATGAATGACTTCGATGCAAACATCCAAGAACCTTAATAGCGTCGCGATAATAATAGTTATGTCTCGTTATCTTATACAGTATCGAGGGAATTTCATAGCGATGGTTATCCTTGCTACTACGGTATAAGGAAATCGTAAACGTTCTTACATAGCTGTGGCAATAGTCGAATGATTTAGTTACTTTTCTACTATGTTAAAGACTAATCTAAACGTCGATAGTGAATTTATCGAGAGGCATACTGGTTAGGGTTAGGTTTATAGATTTATCGACTCGAAGTCGCGCGTAGATTATAATTTTTAATAAATCCGGTCTACGAAACTTGCCTGTAACTCGCGCGTCGCTGTTTGTCTTCCAGCTTAATTATATTTTAATCGTCGCATTGGACTCGACAATGGCTGTTTAATAAATTGCGCCACTCGCGTGAATTCGACGTGGAAAACGGTCGTTCGGATTAGATGGCAGGATATCTTTTTACTTTTAAAATCACTAGCTGATCGGTATCGAGAATACATCCGATACGAAGGGGCGCATACAGCATCGATTACCTAATTGGGTAAAAGTTAAACGCGAGTGGAAAGATCACGCGATGTCCCGGAGATCTTAACGATCGAGTCGCTAACGAGATAGGCCAGTTCTAGGTAGTGGCGCGTTAACGATGGGCCCCCACCGTCCGAAATATTTTATATCCGAGATACCTTGGCGCAGCGGATCCACCATTAATTTCCAAGGCACCGTCGTTTCGCGCCTAATAAATGTTCCCTTGAAAGAGTTTTGGGATCGTCAACGCGCAGTCGATTCGATAATTTACTATTTTAGCCGCCGTAAATAAGCGCATCAGTTCGCGTTTATAGGAGGCAACCCAGTGTGGATGCTCGCGGCGCTCGAAAGGATTATTGTAAAATAACCTGGAATAAAAGTTAGAACGAGGCGCCATCCGATTATGTCGGCCCCTTTTATGCCATTTTCCTCGTCGTCGCCTTCTTTCGTTACGTTTCTGCCATCTTCCCTTTCCTCCTCTTTTTTACTTAGAAACAAAATGTCCAAGACAACGTAAAGGATGACCCGACGATACCATCTTCGTTACAGCAGTTAACAATGAAAATGGTAATAAAGTGCGCGCTAGATTCTTTCGTAATTTCGCGACTGGTTTATAGGTAGGTCGATCATAAAATATAAAGCTAGCCAGTTGGAACAATAATAACTTTTGATCTAGATTTCGTCTGGTGATGTACGTGGTGATTTCTGCGCGGATCTAATTAATATCGATTTAATAGTCTTTATAGCGTTAAATTTATGTTAACGATCGATGGTCGCGGGTGGAACAGATTGGTATCAAGCGCAAGTCGAACACGATTATTCAGAAAGTTGGTTCGAATAAAATGAGACTGAAGTTCTAGCTTTTTAAATCTATGAAACTGCTGCTCTTTATGGACACAATCGTTATTCCTGTATCGTTGGTAATCATTAATACTAATGCACGCAATAAATCAAATAGTGCCTCGTATCTACCTCGACTCTACCTTCTATCAAATATTTGCAAACCGTTATTCGAAGGGATATAACAGTATTACTGGCTCTAACTTTATTATCCTTTAATTATGTCGCCCACAACGACGATCGTAAATTTGAAGTTGCAGATCTGGTCGCACTTGAATAAATGTTTAACAAGTAAATCTGGCCATACTGGTTTCTGAAAACCACTTAATAAATGAATTACATTGCCGTTCGGTGTTCATTTATTTCTCGTTTAATCTTTACGAGCTTTGGCGAGGGTTCACCTGAAATAGTTGAGTTGTTATCGGCGGGGAACGCGGTTCGCTGATTTCTTGATATGTAGATTATCATGAAAATGGGGAAACTAGTTATCGTCGGATGTTGAACTCGGTAACAAAGTTTCTTGCGATGCTCGTCGACTTTCATAAGTATCCGCCGCCCGTAACGTAGCGGTCTTCAGGCGGTAATGTAGTTGGCGTCTTTGCCACCAATGGGATAGCGGCACTTGATATGTGCTCCGATCTGAAAAAAGTATTTTTTTACTTCACTGAATTTTTGAAACATTACAGTTACAATTCTACTGACATTTATTCTTGTTACTCTTGCAAAAATAATGTACTTTTATTTCATCATGTAACGTCGTGTCAGTTGCATTATTCAGCATTAAATTAAAATTAAAATTATGCGAGAACTACCATGTGAAAGAGGTACACGAATTTTCTTATACAGTAAAACGTAAAATAAATTTAAAGATTATATATTCACATTGTTTACTCAAATTTGTTTTATTCAATTTTTCGTCAACACCAAACGCCATAGCGCAAACCACGTGACGCGTTTGAATATGCGTGCGTATCGACACTATCGATAGTTACTAGTCGATGTTGCGTTCGATTGAATTTCGATAATCTAAACTTCAACGCAGTTTGGAATACGTGACGGTTGCGTGTGTTTGCTTTTCGTTCAGATCCTTCAAAATAATTGGATATTGCGTGTTAGTTCAGTTTGTTCAGGAGTAATTTCGATATTTAAGTAAGATAATATTAGAATATTCAAATAAGATGTTTACATACGTCAGTGTGTCAATATGTTTCGCATCGAAGAGGAGCATTCGTCATGTAATATGTATGTATATGAATTTCATCGTACGATTTAACTGATTTCTTAATAAACTTGTAAAATTAATGTAGCGTTGTTTGACGTTTTAACGAATTTTAGCGTGACATGTCTTGGATATACAATTATAAATTAACCAACAATTGTAAATAATTATTCTCAGTTTATTCTCAGATTTTAAGTGTGGTTATGAATTGACAAATGGCGTTTAACTTTGCATTACATTTTCAATAAGCTGCATGTATTTTGATTACAAATATTTTAAGCGAATTTGGTAAATTTTTGTTGAGATATTTTATCGAACCAAATATTCTATATGTCTATTATTCATATACATATAGAATATTTCAATTATCTCTTTCACGTTCGTATCTTCATTATTTTCCGTGATATAAATATATGTATGTTGATGTTGAAATGATTTTAATTTTTTTATGAAAATCACACAAACGAAATGAAACTAAAATTCTTATTTAAACATTACGAATCGTCGAATTCGAAAAAGAATCGAAAGAGACGCGTTGAATCGGGGTATACCATCTCCCGAAGATAAATCGTTTTGAAAGCGTCCCTTTCTCTTACAAATCCGATTCGCCATCTCTTCTGAATACCCGACGAGTATCACCCACTGTTCTCGATTTTATTAGATTTTGACGAGCAGAGGTACTGCAATCGTAATATGGCGTAGCGAGATTTCAAGAATTTCTAGTTATTTCTAGAATTTCGTGGAAATTATCTACGAATCTCCCAGCCACAAATTTATTTATCACTTTCCAGTGAAGTTGCAATTATAAATTATGACAGAATTTTCTATGTAATCACAGCGCAATTTTGCAATTTTCATATTATTGTGCGTGCGTCTCAAGAGGGAAAGAAGATGTTTAATCTGAACGCGTCACCCTTAATCCATCAAGCTTTTATGGCGTATCCTATTCAAAGAGAAGGCAATATTCTTAGGTAGAGCAGCATGGCTTATACCGGCGACGACGAATAAAATTTCTGCCGGAACGAAGTATCTTGCGGGGAGAAGAAGTCCAATGTCTTGCGTTGGATCATCGATCACGTCTCCCGCAAGGGAACCCTTTCTGATTTCATACACCACCCACTTGCTCATTTTCAGACAATTTTTCTCCCCCTTCTCTTCTACCTTTTCCTCGTGGCCGGTTCTAAGCAACGTTGACATTCGTGCGAAACGGATAACCCGACCGTGATGAACCTTATTATGGATCTCTTCGTTTCACGGTAGAGACATCGTATCATTCACAGTCTGCGTTCAATCATGGCGAACGAAAATTCGAGATAATTCTTCCGTCGCGTGGCGTTTTCGGAAAGTATCGACGTTTAGAATTCATCGAGCGCGCGTATCTATGCTTTGTTAATTTATTTTCGCGTAACATTTATTTCACATTACGCTTTTACTCGCAAACGATAAAACAGTAGGACACAATGCAAAATTGGTCGCATGATTTGTTCGTCGGAAAGTGTAATAATTTTTTACTGTATTGCAGTCACGTACGTAATTTCGTGTAATATATTGAGGATGTTTCGCTTTAAATGTAAATGTTACAGTTTTTAGCGTTTTAGATATTTTCTCCTTTAATTGTTCCCCCTTCCACTCGTTTCCTTTGTGTATGGAACATCCAGAAACTATAGAAACATTGATACTAGAAATCTATCGCATCCATTATTCATCGAATCAGTGTACCTTGCGATACTATACAGTATTATCCTTTAAACTCGATAAAACCCGTGGGTAAAGGTAGATAATAGAATTCATGGAAAAGAAGCTGCGTTTCTACTGTTGTTTGTAAACGCAAACAGATATAAGGAGTTAATCATTAAACGTAGCTGGTTACGTTAGGTTCGTACGCTTGACAAACCTTTGAACTCGGTGTATCGTATCGGAAGACTCGTGCAACAATAGCAGAGACATACGTCGCTCTTGTGATATTTTCGTAGTCTCATAAATTTCAATTATCGTACGAATTCAAATACAAGAATCGACCGAGAATTTCTATACTATGTATCGCGAAGCAATCTCCAAACATTCGATTTCATCGAGTTGTATTCTCCGCTATTCTTATCCCATGCTTTCTCAACCGATATCTGCCTCGTTCTTCGGTGTATTTCATGAAGCAAACAGCAGACAGGAAATAAGATTTATAAGGTCGATTGATATAAAGTCTCTAAACCGGATAACGTGCTTATTTTCCTCGGTTTCGATTGATCACAATGTACCAACGCAATTCCACGTTGGTGTTCGCTGTATTCTCGTTTTCTTCCCGTCGCGAAATAACATTGTCTGTACCGCTATATAGCCATTAAGTTTTTATTTCCTATATGTCGGGTTTTCCGCGGTCGTTGCGTACCTCTAACTACCACGAGTACGTTAAAACCACTACCCCTCTTTTCATCTCTTTCCCCTTTCGCTATCCTTTGTCCGCGTTCTTCGACGCTTTCTCCGAATGGCCAGAGGAAAGGTAGAAAGACAAAGTCGCGTGATGGCATCCTCTACGCTCGGTAAATAAATTGTCTCGATCTTATCAGGAGTAATAGGTGCGCGCACGACACAGATTGGTCGGCGTCGGGCACGCGAATTAAAAGTTACTGTCCTGCCTTGGCGCGCGCCTCGTGGAAAAATCCAAACCACAAGGAGAAACGCGTTTTATGTCGTTCACCATCATACAGCTAATCTATCGTGCATGGTATTTTGTTGGATTTCAAACGGTCTTGGGTCTTGCTCTGATTTTACCGCGATGTTAATTATCCCGGACTTTACCGTAGATACGAGATTTTCCTAAGTTTCTTACCTAAAACTAAGTTTGCGAGTTCCAACCTGCGTCATCGTACTTCCAACTTGTCAGACTGGTCGAAGTTCGTAGCCGGATAGACCTTCTACGTAGTAAATATCTGTCATCAAGGTCCGATTGCTGATGTAACTGGACAAAGTATATCTTACCGCCTGCCAATCTTGTTTTCGTTTTATATTTAAAACCGGATATTTGCGCCGTGAGAAAAATAAGCAATCCGTACACATGCAGGAAGCATCCGTTGTTCTCTCTCTCTTTCTATACGTCAATCATCATTTCCTCGCGTTAGACAACGACGCGCTCGTGAAATCTTTTTCCCATAAAGGAAATCGAAGCGGTCGCCTTTTCGATTCGTCGCTCCCGATTTCCTGCGGATATATTTTACCGTTGGAGCTCTTATACAGCAACATAGTCGGTAAATGTCTTACGTGAAAGAAGTACGCTCGCTCGAACCACCAAGCTTTTCTACCCTCTGGTTTATCTTTTTCGTTTCTTTGCCTCCTTTCCGTTTCTCGTTCGTCATTTCCCTAGTCGTCTCAAGAGACGAGGGTCTGCTTCAAAATTTTTTCACGCCTCGTCTCTTTCTCTTTCCTCCTGCCTTTTGTTTCATTCCGTTTTCATCCACCGCGTTTCTAGCTTCACTCGCGCGAAAACATCTGCTTTCAACACGGGCTAGCCAGTTTCCTCTAACTTCCAAAACCGAGCTACAAGGACCCGTTGACCGAACGAGAGATTAATAGAAGATCTACATCTCGTTTATTTCTATCCGATTGATACGATTTTATTGGCCCTCTAAGATTTATCGACACGCTGTTTTGCATATGATTGATTCGCGTCGATTCTCTCGTTTCCTCGACGATACCGTGTCCTCTTTAGCTTCTCTTCCTTCCATCCTGTCCCGCGTTTGTTCCATTATCGGTACTGATGCTATTGTACCGTTCTGTCGCAGAAGCGAATATTGGCTACGAAATAGTAAGACGTATCCCTTGGATTCTACCTCCCTTTCCATACTATCGCCTCGACGCTATATTTTTCAAAGCATCCCGCGAGAAAATGGAACCTGCTTATTGAATCCTCTTTTCGCATCCTCGTATCGTAGTTGATGAAAATGTAGAAGATCGTATAGTCGAAGATTGACGTATTACGATTCGTAGAATTTCATGTTTCTCGAACGATTGATTTTTAGAAAATTCTGAAATATTGGTTGAACGGTTTTTAACTTACTTTATTTATTTATTTATTAAGCCTTCAACAGAGGAGTTTGAAAAACTGTAATCTCATCGTTTAGTGGCCCATGGGAATAAGCAAAAAAGGCTTTCATTAGTAGAGGGAGATATTTTTTCTGGAAATTCTCGAGTGCTGGTCGCAAAGGCTCAAGGTTCAAACGCTCCGTTCTCGAAAACCTAATTTTGAGAATTTAAGGTCGTATAACTCTGATTTCGAAAGTTCGAAACATAAAAGCTTTTACCTAGGAAATTGAAGCAAAATGAAAGTTGTTCTAAGACAAACCGATAAGAGAGGAATCGAGTAAAACGTTCTATTACTTTATGTCGCCTACGATCCGATATCGTCGATTTATTACCGACGAAACTTGATGCAAATTACAGTAAAAAATGGCTAATTAGTAGCGAAAGAACTCAGAGTCGCGATGATTAATTTCAGCGAAATGTAAATGTTCGTTCTTTTCTGTTTCAGGTGAGTTGGTAAAACAATCATATTTGTCATCCATGAATTTTTCCGGGACTAATGGAAACTCTTGCGGTAAGACCTCTCCTTGATTTACGAGCTCGGGATATGAATGTGCAGGTGGGAGGTTCGGTAGAAGTGTCTGGTGTGAGTTATTAGCTGAAAAATATGTTTTCGCGGAAACTTCGGATTAAATTGACAAAGGGGCCAAGTTTTCAGCGTTGCGAATTCCGCCGGCCCAAAGACGTGATTTATATTCGCATTAAGAGATTTTAAAAAAGGCTTCGACGGATTTCGAACAAATTTGTCTACTATGATCGAATTCGATCTCCTCTTCGTAATACCGCCAAATCAAATTATTTCGTCCTCGTGTTTGCTCGTTTACAAGTGGCAGCTAATATTTATATTTGTACACCGTTATATTTCGTTATGATGCACTATACTTTCGTTATAAACATTCTATCGCGTTTAATCTGTCGCATTGAAACTTATAAATTCTCTATTATTTAACAAAGTTAATCAACGCGATAAACGTTGAAACGTAGATATACACGAATAACAGCATATCCCAGTTTCAGTGGCATACGCGTTATAGACGCTTTAATTTCGGTTTCTCCGAGAAATTCATATCCCGAGTTAAACGACCACCCAGAAAGTGCTCACCGACGGTCGTTCTCCAGACGTTATTTTTGTTTTTGCTGGCCTCTTATTCGTCCCTTTCCTTCTCGTAAATAACTACAATTAATCCCGGATTGATATACCGAATTCTATTATAATTGGATTAGATTAAACGGAAAGTTGTAGTAGTAGGTACGATGGTCGCTAACGAGTGGTACACCTGCAAGACTAGCTTCTCTACCTTAAACACAAATTGAATATCTTCCGCTCTGGCTTTACCGGACAAATTAAATCGTATCTTTCCCCGGTGGAAAATTTAACGACGAAATTAATTTGGTCCCCTTTCGTGGCACCATCCTGGGCCCTGGAGGTGGTAGCTGCAGCCTTCCGCCAACGTCAGTCATATTTAATTGTACGTTTAACGTACAGTCAGTCTCGCTAATTATCCGCGTATTGTCGAGAGGCTAGGTCAGTCGAAACCGTGCAAATGTTTATCTTTAATTGTCAGTGTACACTGGCGTTGCGATATACGAAGAAATAACCGGCCGTTTTCATCCACGCGGTCGTTGACTGTTGAAGTTGCGGTCGCCGGTTGTAAAAGGAGTAAAGGGCGTCGTGGCAGTGGAGTAGGGAATATCTAGGAGATTCTGGGAAACTTTCAGTAGGATGGTAGGACACTAACCTGGTTCGACTAATACTGGTGAGGTTTCGTCTACTTTAACCCAACCTAACTTAGCCTTAGATTAGACCAACGGACCATGTACTTGTTCACTTGCGCACCGTCTTTACCGACACGGTCCTCGACATAACCGTACCTTTCCGGTAGCTGCACTTTATACACGCCGTTCGCTGGGATTGCGAAGCAAAGATACATGAAAACTTTCCTTCAAGGAATTTATCCTCGTGTTACTCTCTCAGTCCCTTTTTCCTTCTCTTCCTCTTCGATTCTTCCTCCTTTCTTCCACCTCTGTTTGCCGCTTCTGTTTTCGAGAATTTTTTGTCATTTATCAAATAATAATCCTAGAGGGGAACGTCGATCGGAACTATCGTTTTATAAACTAGTTTAGCCTCAAATAGATTTTCGAATACATCGTAACGCATGACGATATTTGCGCACGAACGTTTTGTTCAGTGCTCATTGAAATTTCAACTATACGTACGAAAGTACGTTCGAAAGTACATTCACGAGCGAAATCTGTGGTCGTTTAATTTTTATTATTTCGGATCCGTGATTGCTCGGTATCAAAATTAATTTCCACTCGTCTATATTCGTGTTGTTGTTGGTGGACTCAGCGGTCCACCCTTAGGCTCGAGCAGTATATAACGTTCGTTTGACGGACGCAGGATCTGTAGCGAATCCGACTGTGTGTACTTAAGGAATCGACGCCAAACATAATTACAGGTTTCGCTCGTTTGCTTCTGACAAACACACCTCTCTAGCTAATACGGTCAAATACATTCCTGTGTTTCCCTCCAAGTTCGGAACTCGATCGCCGGTAGCACGCAGCCGCGACTATCGTTAAATCGCTTTCGTATCGTTTTACTCCCCTATCGGAATTTCTACGGGTCATTTACGAATTAACATAACGTATGACACTGGAATAGTTGATTTTACTGTTTCCTTGAGAACTTCCTACGGGGAAGTTCGAACTTCTCCAGCTCCTGTGTACTTGGCGTAGTTTCTCGTTAATCCTGCTTCACGCATGGCCATGAAAGCGAAGAAAGCAGGCCAGGTTTGGCTTGACACGCGTAAATCTCCCGCAGGTTAGTTAGCGTACGATATTTACGTTGAACCAGTAGATTTGCAGAATTCTCTTTGGAGACAGCCGCATAATTAGGTCCTGGGAGGACAGTTCCAGAAAGTCGCGTAACTTTGTAACAGAATTAAGCTACCATATCTCATTCTATCTTTCCGCATACTCCCCCGTTCGTTCATCCGGTTAGGTTCAAACCCCTTTCTCCCTTGTAGAATCGCATAGTCCCGCGTGATGTGATGTGGCGTTTCTACTACATCCGGACCGGCATATTAAATTCCTCCAAGTTTCTTCTCATTTGACACGTTAGCACCTCGTATCTTTACGGCCTGTAGTTGCGTTTCCTACGATTCGCGTTCCTATCTTCCTTCATCTTCCCCCCCCTCTCTCTCTTTCTCTTTCTTTCTCGTTTACCTTCTCGATTCATAACCCTCCTTCGTTGTTCTACGAACTGTGACCTTCGAGCACGTGCTTGACTTAAGCGCAATTTAATATGGTATAAGTTTGTGTAAGGAGTCAGGATGGAAACACAAGTTGCCGCGCCTAATCAAGCCTCGCTTTAACCCCGAGAACCGCTCCCCAGAGATGTTGGAAACTACTTGTATAACTAATAACCGCGGTGGATTTCCAATCTGAAACTTGGCACGCGAAGAGTGCTGGACCTGCAAATACACTTGGCTTTTCCAATAACCGATGACGAGTATCAATTTTCTGGAAACCTCTATTACGAGAAAATCGTTACCGCGTTCTTGATTAATTCAAGTAATTTTCCTTTATCGTCGTTATTACTATTATTATGATTTTTATTGGGAAACGCCAGCAACAGTTTCACGTTCGGAAGATAACATCCTTTTGCAGAGACATCGATAGTCTTCATCTGATGTAATTAATGTCCACTCGACTTCACGGTCGTTAGGAAGTTTAACGCGAAATTATGGAGAATCCAATCGTGGCTGAGCTTCCCCGTCGACAGTGGTGTATATATACATACCTTATCCGTGATATTTACTCCATAAATCTGACTTAATTAAAGTCGTACCTCGATATCTCGCGATTCAGACACCGGCAACAACGTTACCGTCTGGCATTCTACGTAATCAAGTGCATAGAACAAACTTGATAGAACGCTCTTTGATTAGAGAGTTCGCGAGCAATCGTTCCGCTTTATCTGTCACGCGGGGATAGCGCGGAAGCGAATCCTCGAGAGCCGCGCGTGAGACTTTCGTTAAACTTATTTGCGCTACCTTTCTGTTCAATGGATTATTGATTTACAGCGTCTCGGTTCTAAAGTGTTTGATTCGTTGCGCGGAAATCCTGGTACTCTTGCTATTTCTCCATCTTCCCTTGATCGAAAACCATATAATACCGTTCAAAAGCGCGCGATTACGTCTATAACGTCTACGAAATGGAGTGAAAATCGTAATATACTCGGTAAGGAATTGATTCCACGTTAGCCACGGCAAGGAAATTTCATATTAAATTTTTTATGCATTTTTTTACGAAGAATCAGCCATTTCGTTTTCTACGCCATATACATGTGCGGCTCAATAGGATATATACGGTCCTCAGCTATTTTCCTTTTTTATCGTTCAATATCTTGACTGGACAATTTGTACGAGTTTGGCGACGTGAATCGTTCCGTGGCGCATTAAAAGTGCAACGGATAAGTGTCGTTGTATTCGGTTAAAAGTTTCACAGGAACTGGTTGTACGAAAGGGTAATATATTTCAGTTGCGATTTATGACTTCCGACAAATTTAAACGCACTTCATACTTCTCCGCCGATAGGTATCGATTTCTGGGCGCACGGCTGGTGCCACGACTTCGATATAATCGCGTTATTCCGGAAGCAGTGTCGTCGTGTGCTCCTCCCGGCTCTTCGTTTTCCGTATTTGTCTTGTCTTCCGTTCTGTTCACAAAAGAGAGCAACCGACGACAGAGAACTGAATATCCTTGCTGCTAGCGAGGCGTGCGAGGCAGAGACGGAGAAATGGTCGGATAGAGAGGCAGAGAAGATCAAGGACGAACGTCTATGTGAAATACAGCGTGCGAGACCGCCAGGCAAAGGGTACTGACGGAGAAAGAGAAGGGGAAAGGAGGCAATGGAATTTGATATCGTGCGCAAGACCAGGAAAATAAAGTGGAAAAATTCCATCTGGTCAGACGTATCAACCTCTATGTCCTTCTGGCGGAAAGAAGAGAAAGTAGGATGAAGGTACACGAGGACAACTCGACCAGACACTCAATACACCCTTGCTCGATTCGCGGGAAAAGCACCGCTGCAATACCGGGGGATGAAGATTCATAGCGCCGACCAAGAAATTTATTACATTTTCGGTGTATAGCCGGGTGTAAAGAATTCGAACGATCCAACGTTTTGGTTTCTTTTACCCTTACCTTGCATCCAAGAGACAAGTTTTGTCTCTTACACGAATAATCTTTTTCGCAAGGTTTGCTGTCCAGAAAAGTGAACAAGAATTCATTACAACGGAAAAACTGTTTTCCGACGGTATTCGTTCTTCATCGAGATTCTATCACGTGTACCTCTCTTAGTTATATCTACGAATGACTATGAGACTCGTTTTATCTTAAACAATCTTAAATATTTGCTAGAAAATTTACTTAATCTCTTATCGTAATCGATCGATCTTTTCAAATTTGAAGACGAATCTCGACGTATTTTTATCCAACTCCTACGGTATTTAGAAGGTTTAGACGTCGTTGATTTCGCTGTGCCCTCATCGTGTTTCCTTTCGTCGTTCTTCCCTCTCACGACTCGTTAACTTTCGCGACGGCAAAAAGCGTTGAACGACGAAACTGGCTGGTACAGTCCGGGCTGCTTGGCGACGAACCTCTGGTCCGGGTGTTGGCAAGCACCGCGACGCGTCTCGTCGCGTCGTTCATGTTCACTGTTTTCGTGTGCCATCCCTCTGTCCATTCGTTTGCGAAAGTGGAGGACGTCGGGCCTGGCGAAATTAAAAACATTTACTTCCACGAAAGAAACACGAGAGGCGAGGGTCGCCGCTCTCATAAGCCGGTGACACATCTTGCAGCCAAGGGAAGGAGTAGGATGAGCGGAAAGCTCGTGAAACAGGCCGGAGCAACGGAGGGGGTAAGTGGAAACCTCCTACTCACTTTCGAGATG
This sequence comes from Bombus terrestris, assembly GCF_910591885.1. Classification (NCBI taxonomy): domain Eukaryota; kingdom Metazoa; phylum Arthropoda; class Insecta; order Hymenoptera; family Apidae; genus Bombus; species Bombus terrestris. The sequence goes on along the minus strand of NC_063280.1, from coordinate 5,637,859 downwards.
TACACAGGCTCGTGCCAACGTCGGGCGAAAGGAAGCAAGGGAGATGGGGAAGGATGAGAGAAAGGACAAGTCGGGAATACCAGACAACTACGACGGTGAGAATTAATTTGAGATATTGCGCTTACCTGGAGAATTGGATCTGGATATCGGGGATTTTGAACGTGTTCGTGAGATCATTTATATCCCGTGCAACGAACGTCTCAATTGATACGAGATACAAAGGAAAAATTTATAAATAGTTAAAAGTCCCTTCTCGCGAATGCTGCTTTAAATTCTTACGATTGTCTGAACGCTGTGACGATAGATATTAGAAGCGTCAATTCGTGTTTAATGCTACTCGTTGATAAAAAAGATACATACTTTGTGCTATAGATTCGCACGATCAAAAAGCGAATGAATTTCCTTGTTGTTATCGGGGACGAAAACGGTTGTTTCCACCAACTCAAAGAGTCTTGCTTCTCGAGAGGCGGTTAGTTGCAGAATCGAACGAAACTTTACGCCGTTGCTCGTGATTCTCCGTTAATCGGAGTCTCTCGTCAAAGCTGGAACAGCATCGAATCCAATTTCTGAGTGGCGACGAGCACCGTGATACAGTCCACGTGACGTGAAACGGGGATAGCTCTGGCTAGAGGAAGCTCGGTGATGGAGGCTGCGTAAGCAGATTACGCAACTGTGTAATTGAATGGGCACTCTAAATACCTCGGCCGCTAATTAAGAAGGCGATCAATCGATTATCCCAACCGGCATCGATACACGTTCCTCCTTCCACCTGGCCCTCCTGATCCGCTCTTCTAGCAATGTAGCCGTGACGCCGACCAGAGATTCGGAACATGGTTGGCTGTTACCGGAGGGGGTTTTAACCCTCCTCCACACCCCCTGCTGCGCCACTTGCCACCCCTGCTAAGTCTGTTATCAGCAAACCCCAGCCTCATCGGAGACTGGTGCTCGGCTAACTGCCGATTATTGCCGGCGGCATAACCTTCGATTAAAATCAAAACCCGCCCAGCTCGTTTAACGGTCTCTTTAGGTTTCCCAATAAACGAGCTGCACAAGAGACGTATACTTCCATCTCGTTTCCCTTTACGTTTCGACGATAGAAAGAAATTTCTATGTTGTCCGATTTCTCTCTTATCCAGCAGGTGTCATAGATAAAGTAGAGGGCGCGATAATAGGTATCCGTTTGAATTTTTCGAAATGATCCATGGCGGAAGATTGTTAACGAAGTCGGTGAACGGTGGTTATTCGTGCCATGGTTGATAATATCTGAAATATTGAAGCGTTAAGTTGAACGGTTAGCATTTTTCATAGAAGATTATGCTTGAAGGTGAATCGTTGATCTTGGCGACGCGGTGTGGTGGAGGGCGAGCTTTCGAGGGATTTAAGAGCCGGATGATAAATATTAAAATAACAATTTGAATTCCACTTTCGTTCAAGCTCTGTCGGAATCCCATAGCACCGGGAGAAGGTTTTGCAAGAAGGAAGGAAGGAAGGAGGTAAACTCTAGAGCGTGCGGATACTGTAGATTCATGCAATAATCATTCTGCGTGCTTAGTCTACGCTTTGGCGCGATCCATTATCTTTTTCCCCGCTTTGTTTCTGCATCGTGAGACGTTCTTCGCGTCGAGAATCAAACACAACGCGAATTTCATTGGGTTAAACGTATATTTTTTGCGTTTCGTGAATTGAACACGTGGAAGATAGATAGACCGATGTTTCGATAGAATCTTCAATTCCACCGCGCAGAAGAAGAACCGCACAAGGTAGACGTTCGCCACGGGTAAATTCGAGCTATGATTGGAGATACGGCGATAGAGAAGATCGGTGTATCTATGAATTCGCTGTTCTATTATACGAAATCGATCAGTCAGCGCGCAAAAGTTGCCGAGCATAGTTGTAGGTTCGAATACGAATCTCTTTCTCCTATCCTGTCTATGTAGGTTATATCGTAGATACATTCTTGTATTTGATGCGCATCATTGCTCGCTTTGAGCCATTATTGTACGAACATGTGGCACGCGAAAGTCCATTCAAAACTAACCTGACGAGCAACCTAATATCGAAAGTGATCGTTCGCTTCTAAATTCGGAATTCCCATCATCGAAATTACCTTCCGTTTATACGAGTGAAATCGCGTTTAATCTGTAATTTCGTCCAACTGTGAACGCTAACGATAAGTAAATTCGAGCCATAAATTTCACGACGCGAAAAATCTTGGAACTTTGGTTATTTTGCTGAGAGGAAGGGGAAACCAAAGCGCGAAAATTGATATAAATTTTCCATTTTACTGAAAGTCCGATAACACGGTTGTGCACGTTAAAGCGGTTGCTTAGACGCTTGGATATTAGCGTATCCCGAGAGGGTGGCGAAGATAGAAGGACGTTGCGGAGGTTTTCAAGGGTTGTAGAGGCCGAGGGGGAGGAGATGGTTGGTCGGGCATTCGCGACAAAGGCTAATTGCAAAGCACGGGAGAACCGCGTCGCAAACGGGAACAAGCCCATATTACGTCGGAACACACAACCAGCCATCGTTACCCCATGTCCCTTCTCTTTATCTCTCTCTTGTAGTAGCTTTTGACGTCTTTCTCGCGCGTTTCCCCTCTGTCGATCCTTGCTTTCTACCTTCGCCAGCCCCGTGACTCGGCTCTTTCACGTAACACGTTACCTGCATGCACTGACCGGATACGGTGACATCGAGGACGAGCTCGAGGTCAGGTGACACCTCGAACTATGCGTACGCCGTAGAGGAACGATCTACTAGTATGGTCGACCATGGCTGAACTATGGTCCATCAGCTCGCTAACTCGGGGTTGGTATGATACACGCGCAAAGCATCCCTACAGAGTGGTGCGACCAGGTAAACCTCGACCTCGAGACCGCATCGCATACAATTCCCTCTACCCCTACCGACGGACCCTTTCACAGTGAATTCAACCTTCGACCGTATCCAACCTTCCTCTTCCCGTGTCCTCTGTCCGTCTCTCTTTCGCTCCGTCTTTATCATCGACGCTTTCCTCGCTCCTCTGTGTTATGTATCGTTCTATGCTCGGTCACGTGTGTCCGCATTCACGCTTGTACACGCGTCGTTGTGTGTACAGAAGCTCTTTCGGTCGACGATGATAGGCAGTAGCGTGCTTTCTCTCTCTCTCTCCCTCTGGACCGGTACAAAGGTGCTAATTGACAATATCGCGAGAATGCAGGAAAATTGGCCGGAACAACGTTTAACGACGTTAGAAAATTCGTTAACGCCAGGCAAAAATGATCGATCATAAGCGGCCGGTGCCTTTCGGTGTCGCGCCACATCGCGTCGCGTTTCATGCACTTTGCTTCCCCGTGAAATTTCGCGCCGCGTCGATGCACGCGACTAATTCGATCACAATGGAAGCTTTAAACGGGACTTAATCGAATTGAACTAAATGAAGGTTATTTAGTTGGAATATCGTGTCTGGCACGTGAAATTGATACGAACGCTTGGTACGGCAGGCAATTAGCATGGAACGACGTTCCTTTCTCCTGTACATCCACCGGCCAGGGAGAAGACAAGAGAAATCTTCGGATCGAGCTTCCTAAGGCATTTGACGATTATGGATCGCCGCTCGTAATTGAATGGATAATTGAAGCGATCCTTATCAAAGCTACGAACGTTATGGAGCACGGACACGGCAAACACGAGCTCGTTTGGCTGTAACTCCGTCGACCGGGCTCTTTCACCTTCACTTTGAATGCGCCAAGAACATTCTACGGATTGGTAAACCAACCGCTAATTAATTGGTTAAATATTGATCGAAGAGTAAAATTCCGTGTCCCGAATGAAATTTGCTCGATCGTTCGCGCGAAAGACGATCGCAAGAACGAAACAAATATCCCGTTGCTGAAATATCAATCGATTCGCGAAATACGAGACTGATAACGCGGCGTTACGTTTAAGTTTAGAAATAGGATATCGACGCTATGAAAATGTCAAACGTTTCGATGGCAACATTGTATTTTTGATACAGGATACGTTTATCGACGTGTTCTGAACTCGATGTCGAGATATAAATGCTGGTACAAACGTGGACATAAAAGACGATCAGTGCGAAATTGAATTCCTTTTGCTCTTGGTCCTTCGGTTTGCCCCTGACGGCCATCTTGAAATTCCATGATGTTCCATAGAATCGCAATATCCCGTAGCATCATGACACGGCATTGTGAGCAGAGGGTTGCGAATGACGGCTTTCACGGCTATGGATATCCAACGATGCATTGTATGTGCAATTTGTGACGTTGAACAGATTGACGCATTAACCATTGTTAACAAACTTGTTGTTCGTTACTCGTATACCAAAAAATTGTTAGAAAATCACATTCGGTATACATTCGACGACAAAATAGTATTCTTTAAATTCTTCAATCGATCACTATTAAAATTTTCAATTCGTAGAATCTCCGCGTTTCGATGTCAATATCCAATTTCAAAATCGATTATCGTCATCTAGCGAGCCTTATACTCGAAGAAACGCGGATTTTTAGCAAGAGGCAGAGAAGGCTGAAAAAGCGTAAGGTGAGCGACTTACTTGGCATGCAGGACGAGGATAGTCGGGGCAGGAATTCCGTATGGATTAAGTAACCCCGTGCGCATAAGCCCGGATAGAATCGTGTACACGTACACAGGCTGCACGCTCGAAGCTTTAAGCGTACATTTTTAAACACCGTGCTGCGACTCCGTGAAAAAGCTCGATTTATTCGTCGTTTAACGAAACTTGATTTAGCGCGAGCCACGTCGCCTTTCCTATCCACGTGCACGGATTAAAATCGTCGTAACGATGTTTCCCAGTAATTTCGTCCGCACTGCTGTGTTTTCCATAAAAATGTTGTTCTCAAGGCTGCGTTTAAAACGTTTTTACGATGCCAAGTGCCGCCGCTACTATCTCTGGATAGTATGGAAAAAGAGACGTACCAAACTGAAACTCAAATTTCAAATTTTGAATGTTAGAATTCAGAGAATATCAAAATCTTAGTGACACGATCGTGTTCCTTATCTCTGTAGGTATATCTATAATTTACACGTATAATAACACGAGCAATATATTTGGCAAGATACGAGGACGTCAGACTGATGTCAAAATTTTCGGTCTCATTTTACACGGCGTGTTTTTTCATGCTTTCTATATATCGTGGCTCGTTTTCGACATTTTTTCGCCCGGGACATCCTCTCCCTGTATCATGGAGGCGAATGGAGAAAAGACTGGACGAAGATGCAGGGTGACAACGCAATTTCGCGGTGAAAACACTGCGGGGAACGTATAAAGAGATTGTCTTTCGCTGTAGCCCGCTTAAAAATTTGCCGAGCACGGAATAAAAGTACCCTGGCTGACGTCGAGCGGGTTTACGTTTACGGACGAGTGTGCTAGAATTACCGGAGTCGGTTCGACGTTCCCTTATGTTTGCACGCCAACCAACAAGGAGTAACGGCGTCCCTTGTTATGCCGCGCACGAGATAATAAACCTTTCGTCGGGGCAACCATAACCGGTACGTTGTTTCGCGTGGCACGGTTATAAACGTGTCCGCTATTCACGATCCTGTTCGATGAAAGAACGCACCGATAAACAGCCGTGTTATCGTCCTGCGATTAAATTTTCCTCGACATCCACCGAGTTAAATTCTTGTCAAAATTGTACAGATTTCTCCGTTAATGGCGTCGATACGTTTTACGAGAGGAATGGCTCTACGGAGTACGGACGGTGATTTGCAAGGTAGCGAGGAGCACGCGATGGCACCGAGTCGAAAATTTTCGCGAAAGCGAACGTTCACCAAGCCGCGTTAAATCCAGCCTCGAGGCTCTGTTGTAAATATAATCAATGCTTTCTCGTTTATCCGCTTTCGCGAAAACCGCAAAATAAACGTCGACCAACAAACGAGAAAGGCAAAGAGGAGCGGTGCTACAAGAAGACACGCCATGCTCATAGCAGCGGCAATCTTTTTGAACGTATCGGCTTTGCTTTACGTATATTTCGCATACGCTGGCTCGTACATTTTCCTATTTTACACCGCTGCTCTGTTTTAGCCAGCGGACGAGCTTTACGAACTGGTTACACGTATATTCGCTGGGAAGCGACGTTTGAGTTTGCGGCACGTTAGTTGGCTGGAAAATTTCCGAAATAGATAACACGACGATGAGATTCGAGGCTCGAGAACAGTTTTATTTAAACGGGTGGTTAACTTTCGTCGCAAGAAGTCAAAGCGACGGCTTCCATGGTTACAAATGAAATCTGTTGACGCGCCAACTTCTCAATTGATATTATGCGCGGCCGAGGTCGAGCATCGTCGTGATCACTTTTCAACTCCGATTGTTTGCCACCGACTAGTCGATGCGTCGCGATTCTAAGCCGATTCTTCGCCAACTTGCGAACTTTCAAGAATATTCGCATTGTTTACCGTTTCAGCGTTTCGCTCGCCGTTGAAGTCGCGTCGATCGGTTTAATTGAAAAGTAACAGGCTGCTTTTCACCGATAGGAGGTTTCACAGATAAAGGCTATATTTTATAGCTTAAGTTCCGGTAGACGGTATAATTAAAACGGAGCCCGAAATAATCGGCGTATCAACACTGTAACCAATTTCTCTTCGTCAGGTTTTCTGATGCCACCGATTAAATTCCCGAGTCGAGTTCCGAGAAAATTACCGAGTCTTCCCCGTCTATTTCGGTTGTTCGTTAACGACGTTGTTAGCAAGTGGAAATTGTCTTATCGTTAATGATTTCGCGAGCGAATTAAAAGTAGGAGAATATCGACCGCTGCGCCAATTCAAACAGCTCTCTGCCTATAGTTGGAATTCACGAAGGGACATTGATTTATGTTCGACTCTCTGCGACATGACACCATGAAAAATTAACGCGTCCATGAATGTACAAACGGAATTTCGAATCTCGCTGAGAGATCGCAACATTTGACATCGACCATGCGTCCCGATGTATGCGATGCATTTTGCAGCGCGCTCAACAGCGGCCCGTGGAATGTTCGCTAATCGCGTAGAACGACATCGATCGAATTAATCTGTTTCGCGTTTATTAATAATGTCGCAACGCACGACGCGCTCGCCCAGCTCGAAATAAACCGGTCACGTTCGGTGCGGTGCGGCGTCGTCGGAGTTGCGTCGTGCCTGATAGGAAACGATTCTGGGGGTAACATCGAGCGATCGACATTTCGCTGCTACCTACGGCCATTAATTAACACATCGCGACTGGCTGATTAACATATTATCGCGGCAAGACAGCCGTTGGTGTCGGAAGCAAAGCCGTCTTGGTTGTAAGTACGGAAGCGGTGAGATTGCGTTGCCCGGGAGGAGAAGGTGAAGGTGGAGGTGAAGGATGAAGGGGAAGAGGAGAGGTTGAAGGAATGGTATGAGAAAGCAAAGGAAAGGAGGAAGTAGGAGACTGAATGCTGAGATTCAGCCTTTCAGAAACGAACAATAATGGCATGGCGGTGGTGGGGATAAGGGTGGCAGGGAAATGGCAGGGATGGCGGAGCCAGCGCTGGAGAATCCCTCCAGGCACGTTCGACTATTAACCCCGCCGAGATTCGGAAACGCTCGGCGACTGAAACCACCGTCTCTACATCCAACCCCTTCTAGGACGTTTGAACGAGACTTCTACCCAGCCGCAGTGTCACCGTAACAAGGGTGAACTCAATCCTCGAACAGGCAGACACTATCGGGGGACCCTGAATCAGTCTTCTCCGCCTTCATCTCGCCCGTTTCGTTCCATCTCTATTTTTCTGACCCTGGCGAGTTGGCATGATTAAAACAAAATCGTCATCGTTGCCTTCGTCAGGGTTACGATTTTCAGGCAAGGGTGGTCTAGCGATTTACGAAGGAAACGCAGTCGAGCACGTAGCAACGTCTGGAACGTTCAGATCGCCTCGGTCTCCTTTGTCCCTGAATAGAACCATCGATAACGTCACCGGGAATGGCGAAAGCGTTCGACTATACGGGTTTCGAGATTAAAGAAGAGACATCGTGGTATCGAAGCAACGCGTTTGAAAGTTTCATAAGTCGTCGCTCAGACGATAGAAAAAGAATTGCTTTCGGTTAGAGAATGAGATAGATCAAGCAAACCACCGGAACAGGATCTCGTTAAGGATAGAATCGTCGAAACGATTATTCAGCGTAACAACTCACTCGGCTGCTTGCTACGATTTTAAACCGGAGCCTATCGTTCTAAGAGTGCTGAAGTTTCCCAGATGTAGATAGTAAATAATTAGACGCCAGGATAAATAAATTACTCTAATGGATTCGTGGCATGTACCGTCGACGGAAGATCGGGCACATGATTTCTAAGACGGTTTATTAATGATCGCCGGATGTCGTATCATTGTATATTCATTTCTGCGTTCGTTCCATCACGTCTTCTCCATGGAGTTAGATAAAAGCGAAACAATTTGTTATCAAGCGCGGCGATACCACCGCGAAATATATCTTTACGACATAAATAGCCATGTGTAGCTCCCCTCCACGCATAAATCACTCCGTGACGGTTTTAAGACTGATTCGTGAATAATTGTCGTATTTTTGAGAGGCTTATATCTCGGCGATATTTCAAAAATCTCTTTATCACGCTGTTGTGTCGCGTCGCCGCAAGTGCTATTCTTTTCGTACACGCGTGCACTGGTCAATATTCAAACGTTTTCCGTATATAACAATGCGGACGTTTTTATGCAGCAGTGATATCTGCAGTGACCCAGAAAGATATCGAATGATACACGTTTTCGTACGATATCGAAAGTCATTGGAAATTTATGCATCGACTATGTGTGAAATTCCCGTTATCGTGTACGATCGAGTACAGCCACGACGTTGATTGAGAAATCGTATGAGCGAATAGTAAATAACGTGACCACGAACTTTACGCAGTTCTGATAGAGGTTCGTATTCGTAAGATCATGTTGCAGACTCAATGGGCGCCATTGGCGATACCCATATTTCAGACTTAGCGTATTATCGGGGTATTACGTGTACAAGCATGTTACTGCTATCTACAGGTACCTACATATGGATATTTACGGGTATGTGTGCCCCTAAATGAGGTTCGTATTCCCATTATCCCTAGGCGAAGTTCAAAAGTTCAACAATACGTAAGGAAAGGTTTTACCCTATTCCAATTTCCATTTGCAAATAACTCACAACGAAAGATCGTAATTCACATATAGCATTCTTTGCGACACTAACTTTTATTGAACAAATTTTGACAATCATATACAGAGAGAATATCATTGTTCTTAGCGACGTTTCTCATTACATTATATATATGTCGTATACAAGCACTAAAAATCTGAACAAGTATGGCCCATGAATGGGAACGTTGCTCGCGTAACGCTCTTAAGGTGATTGAACGGTTCAAGTTGGGACATCGTTGTAGACGCGTTATCGACGATTCAGCGGCATTTACCTCTCGAATTTACTAGCTGTATCCGCGGTGTAACAGTCTCGTAACTCAGCACAAACGTTTGGATGTTGGGTGCGAAGTCGTTTCGAAACTTCTCCGAACGCCACTGTGCCGGAATACATATTTCGAGTCAGTTGCTTTTCCTTTCTCCGCCAGCCGTTCCATTCACTTTTCTCCGCATTCGCGGACTGGCAGCGTCAGCTTTCCACGCGAGGTTACGTTTAGAGTTCGGCCAAGTTGGAATTTACCGTATGCTTACGCGAACAACGGCGCATCTGGCCGCGCGGCATCGAACACGTTTCCACTATGGTGAGCGAAGGAGACAAATGGGACGAGTCACCGACGAACGCGTCGATGAAAGCGAGACGGAGCGAAAAGAGACCGCCACGCCGCCGACATAGCGAACCGGGTCGCCAGAGGGGTCGCGCAGTATGTAGGCTAGTTGGTAAAGGCAAACCCGAACAATTTGCCGTAATAATCCGATAACTGATAATACTGGCAATTTGGTTGTAGCTAAACGGATCTCGCGGCGTTGCGTTGCGTGCGTTATCTCGGTTATTGTTATTGTTCCTACTGGATGACCGTTGAAGCTCGCAAGTTGACGAATTCACTGCGTCGCGTATCGATATGCCGAGTCTATTCTGAGCCTTTCCTTCCACGTTTTCTTGATAAGATAACGATAATGATCGATCGAATTTATCGTTATTTATTTATTTGCAGTAACATTGTTTCTTCAAATCATACGTAGCTATTTACAAGTGTAACATTCTACACGTGATGCGAGATAGTGAGATTTCAGGAAATACCTCGTGTGGATATATGTATTAGCTTATTCTATAAATAACGCGGTTTTTTCATTTACGTAGATTAGGTGAAAATAAACAACTATCCGTTGGTAATTAATCAGTGACTTTCCTCTCCCCTCCTCTTTTATAATCGTTTGTTATCTTCGTACTGAGTTTCCCGTTCTATTTTTGGTAAAACTCTTATCGTGATGAATTCCATTGTTTTAAATTCAGCTTCCGGAAGGTGTTATTTATGGAATGACATAATATAAATCTGTAGTATTTATGGAAGATACGCGCCAGCTTAATTAATGCAATTCAACACAATTCTGGTCTTTACAACTTCCAGATGTAACCAAATCTCTCGAGGATCTAAACTTCCATCTCAAATCTCATTCAGTTTCTTTGCTCTTTCGACTTTAATCTTGCCTTGTATTTTTCTTGACATACGGACGATAAGTTTAATCATACTTACTAATCGTACTTGTGAAAGATTCCTATTCCAAATTTCAAATATATTTTGTACTACTTAAAAGCTACCATTTAATGATTAGACTATAATCCGGATGATATGTCAAGTGTCATAAACTATGTTATGCTACGATCAATCTCAGATTTCGGTAACAAAGCGTGAAATATGATCGACGGTAAAAGTGAGAAAGTTTTCCAGCTTTAAGTTGGAAACGTAACTCGAATTCGACATATAACCGAAAAGACCCGTGTCACTTTAACCGAGCGAGTCAAAGAGGGCTGGAACGTGGACGAATCGCTACTCGGAAGACTCTTGAACCGACGTCAAGCGGCGAAACGCGCTTGCTAAGTTTCTCGGAAGTGGTTTTAGGACTGATTGATTTCTCACATCGAATCGTCGATACCGACTTTGAAAGCGGAATCGGAGGAACGCGAAAAAGGGACAGACAGTGGAGCAGACGCAGATGGTGCAACGGAGAAGGTAAAGGCACTGGGACAAGAACAGAGAGCAAATCTGAAATTCCATGGGTTAACCACGGAAAACCGTTGACTGTGTCGAGAACAACAATTCGATTGATTTATCGTGGTTTACGTTAATTAATCGATGCGAACGTTCGTGAATCGCAACATCGTCCTCCGGTACTGTTCGTGCTTACGTTACATCGACTGATTTTGCGACAATATCATCGGCCGTTGGCTTTGTTCTCTTTTGTTCCTTCATAGAACGTTCATCCGTTTATTTGTTTCATCTTACCCAATAGAACAAAATGCTACAGAATTACACGCAAACTGTCGATTAACCTGCTTTACCCTATAATACCGAAGCGTATTAATCGTAAAATTTCATTGCAAATAGAATTCATCTATACATTATCGGATTTAAATGTAACTTATAGCATCGGAAACTAATGCGAACTATATCCAGTATTTAATGTTCTATAGCGAGAATTTCATTTTCGTAGAAGAAGAAAGAAATTACGTCGAAGCGCTCCGTGAGAAAGCGCAGTATCTAAGCGCTGAATTGTAACACGTATAGTTCGAAGGAAAAGATAAAGGAGGAAGAAGAGAATGTAAGGCATGGGGTTAATTCCCCGATCGATTAGGTCGTTTTTACAGCGTTAGCTTAGGCATAGTAAATTTACCGATTCTCCACGCATGAAGGACCATATACACGCGCGTCGTATACAAGATTCGATGTTCGATCGTAGTTGAAAGAAGGTTAAAAAGATATCAGACGACTTACGATTTCGGCTCGTTATCCGTTTCACCTGCACAAGCAACGCAGGAGTAGCGAGTGTCAAGCATAAAGTAGAAGGAAGACTCTCGTCGGCTCGTACACCTGGCGCAGGCGCGGAATACTCCATCCCTCTCCCTTGGACTGTTTATGCCCTCTGCACCCCCAGCCACCCCTTATCGCTATGGGGAACCGACGAAGACGGCGGACACGTTGAACGGAGAGGAGTCGAGTCGAGTTTCGGGGTTTGGGGTCGACTGACAGTCGAACCGTGCTTCAGTCGGCCGGCGAACTCGCGTGCCGAGCCTTCGTCCCGGTGACGTTCCTCGTCGTCGACGGCGACAACCGCATCCTGTACCTCGATCAGTTAGTCGACACGATGCAAACGACGTTCCCTCGACGAGGACGCACATTTTTTCGAGCCTCTCGGTTATCGTAAAGTTCGCGTTAACGTCGCGTCGCTGTCCGCGATTCATTCGTTCGTAAAGACAGTTTCGTTTAAAAGTTTCCTTGCGAAGTAGAAACGATCGTTCGTACGCTCGATTCTGTCGATCATCGGCAGACGTTCGAACAGAGAGCGCATTTCCGATCATGAGGATGCCTAACGAAAGGGTGGCCAAGATTACGACAGATTAAATATGACTATCGTCGACGAAGGCACGAAGGATTCTATAACGGATCACACGAAAACTTTATCAGTGTACAGTGGATGAAGTGACGTTCGATGGAGTGTATGTGTAGTGCGTAGAACTTAGCAAACGAAGAACCCTCGAAATCGTTACCACTCGAACTCGTTGCAACGTCTGGAAAGCGCCAGGAAAGAAAATCCATTAACTTCTTCTGTATTCGGTGCTCGGTGAGATCCGTTCAATTTCCTTCATTAATAACCCAGTGAGTGTCCGGTGGCCGAAGTTCCGTGAAACTTTTTCCGCCATGTACGATCCTACGCTCGCG